>NC_134157.1:10501723-11152154 GCF_033958435.1 Carettochelys insculpta
GCATGGTGCTGTGAAAACCCTTCCTCTGCAAAGTTGTTTCTGTCTGTAACGGGATGAATTACCTTCCCTAAATCATACTGCATTTTGAAGAGAAAAGGATCCTTCGCTTATGAGTAAAGGGAAAGCTCTTTCCTTTAAGATTTTGATGTGGGCATACAAATAAAGCGAGGCTAATGAACGTCAGAGGTTTGAGTCCATATTATCCGGACCTGGGGCAAGCCTGTTGGGGACCCTATGCAGGAATATTGTGTCTACTCCCCACAATAGTAAATTGGGCAAGTTCTTGTAATAAAAAGGGAACAGGGGGCCCTCTTGAGCTGTTTGTGGACCCAAGCAATTTTTGTCTGCTTCTGTCTAGTGCTACCTTACCACTCAAGAATGCAAGGCAGGGATAATCTAACTCTGGTTCCATGCAAGTGAGCTTCAGGAGTTTCCCATTGACTCAAATGGAAGTGGTGTCCAGCCAATGCCGAAGGGAAGGGATGAAAAGTCTATCTTAATTATGTCCATGCAGAAGAGATAATCCATTATAGGCTCATTTGTGGATATATTAATATTGGTGTTTATCCCTGGCTAAACAAGCCCCTAGTTCCCAGGCCTTCCCCAACAGGAAATTCTAGAGCAAACAAGAGAAGAGGACAGTGTACCTTGGAAGTGCAGCACTCATACAAATGTTACAAATTCAAAAGTTAATAGTCCAGTTCATCAGCTGGTGTAAGCTGCATCGTTCCACTGATGTCATTGGAGCTGTGCTAGCTGAAGTTCCTGGCCAACATCTTT
Source organism: Carettochelys insculpta (assembly GCF_033958435.1). Lineage (NCBI taxonomy): Eukaryota > Metazoa > Chordata > Testudines > Carettochelyidae > Carettochelys > Carettochelys insculpta. The sequence goes on from NC_134157.1 coordinate 10,502,504, forward strand.
GAAATTTAGACTTCATGTGACCAAATTTGGGATATAAGCGCTAGACTGAAGCCAGTGGAGGCCAGTTAACTCAGAGTTACTTCTCTTTCTGGTTTTGCGTGGGAGGGGGCGGGGAGAGGGAATAAGTTAGACTTTTCAGCCTCTGGTGAGTACCTCTTTCAAGGATATGATAGTTCAGAAATTCCTTCTGTATGTTGCTTCCTTTCCTAGAGAGAAATGTGCCCTCAGCCCCCAAATAGTGCAACTTGAGTACCACAATAAAGCCTTCATCTGCACTACAGACCTCACAGCGGCCCAACTGCGCCGATGCAGCCATACTACTGTAAGATTTCCCAGGTGTCTCCTCTGTGCCCGTAGGAAAGAGCTCTCCCATTGACATAATTAAAACACCCCACAGGACCAGCCGTATCTCTCTCGCAGCAGGAGAGCATATCCTGCCAGCGTAGCATTATCCACACTGGCACTTTTGTTGATGTCACTTATGTCATTTGGGTGTATGGGGTTTTTTGTTTTGTTTTGTTTTGTTTTGTTTTGTTTTCCCATGCTTCTGGCTGGTGCAAGTTATTCTTGCAAAAGTGCTACTGCTGACGTGGCCTTAGTTACACCCGGCTGAGGGACCGAAAGCTTTAGTCTGTTTATTTTTTTAAAAATAGGTCTTAATGGTAACTCTAGGAGGTGAATGTTGGAGGGAAGAGGTAAGGCTTTGATAAACTCATAGCGGTGTAAAGAAGCCAAAACTGGCACTTGCTCCCCTTTAGTTATACGTTAGTTGGCTGCATCTCTTCATGGAACTTCTCTGGGGACATGCCCACCAGTTCAGTGGAATCACTGAGGGTTGTAATTTGGTAGGCTGCTTGGACAAATTTATGGCAAAGGGTGGCTGATCGTCGAGCAGGAAAAGCCACATTCATCCCCGGCACAAACGCTGATGGAATCAGGCTTCATGCAGACATTGGGCGTTTGGCCCAATTTTTTTTTTCAAGACTATTTGATACAGTTGTTAATGAGGTAGTTGGATTTGTAGTTCAAACAGCAGCAGCAACCTCTGAGCAGGGGAAACATGGTTATGTCTTTACAGAGCAGCTCCCTAGAGTACAAAATATTTCTGCCTTGTCGCTATAATACATCTCCTGAAGAGAACCTAAAAATACATCTGGCAATTGGAAGCCAGCATGTAGCTTCTAGACTTAAGCAGCAGATTTATTTCCTGAGGTCCAGATCCTGTTCTCTTTGAAGTCCATGGCAAGACTCCCATTTGACTTCACAAGAGCCAGGATTTGGCCTTTAGCATTGGAAACAAGTTGGGAAATGGTCCAGAAGATAAAGTGACTTGTAGGATAGCTCTGTACCTCCTCCATTCTTCAGCAGATGGTGGGGGAGGGGGATTCCACCTATGCTGTGAGGACAGAATTTCCTATTGGGGAATGTCTGGGGATCAGAGGCTTGTTTAGCCGGGGGTAAACACCAATTTTAATAAATACATTCATGTGCATACAATAAATCATCCCCTCAGCACAAAAGTAATTGAGAGAGAATTTTCATCCCCCTTCACATTTGACCCTCAACTTTTGTGTGGCTGTGTCTGCTATAAGGGGAATTGAAACGTCTTAAAAATAGAAAGTGGGGTGGGAAATAAAGCAGGTCCCAGACGAATGAAGTATTGATTTACTTGTTCTAATGCACGGAAATGGTTAAGGTTTGCCAAAGTCTAAGGACAGAGCTGTTCTCTTTCTAGTGTTCTCTCCTCCTGGCCCAAATCCATGCTAGGCCTCATAGTTTTCAGCCTTTCTAGCAAACACTCACAAACTCTCTCTGTTCCAGTTCCACAAATCCTTAGAACTGTGTTGAATATGTAACAATTAAGGGTGAAGAATGCCAAATTCTGAAGGCTATTTGGGGGGAGTTTTCTTCTTGGATTATTTTTCTTCTGCTGTTAATTTTTTCATCTGTGAGGCCTGTGATGTTAGTTGAAGTGCAGCTGTGGCTGGCGCTGTTACGTTCCTGATTGTTTAAACTCTTCTTTTTTGTAGGCACCTGCATTGAGTAAAATGGGTGTGCAGACCTCTCTTAGCTAGATTATCCCATGGTCAGTTCCAATAAGAAGATTAGGTGGCAATCTAGGAATAGGGATTGCAGTTTGTCAGTTCTCTATATGCCACGAAAAATGTAACCCTTTGTCTCTTTCTGAATAGATCCTGTCCACAGCATGCTTATGGAACAAAGATAGCAACCCTATTTGTGGAAAGAACAGTAGAATAGGGTTAAGGGACTGATCCACCATGATTTCTAAGGAAAAGACCTATAGGCTATGTCTACACTACAACAATCTTCCGAAAGAAGTTCTTCCGGAAGATCTCTTCCGAAAAAACTTCTTTCAAAAAAGCACGTCCACAGACAAAAAAGCAGATTAAAAAAATCAATCCGCTCTTTCAATAGAGAGCATCCACACAGCCCCCACTCTTTTGAAAGAATGGGCCAAGGAGCAAAAAATTTGGAGACGTGAGGAAAAAAGGGCCCATGGAGTGTCTATACATGCTGCCCCCACCCCCACAAAGAAGGTGCTTTTCCTGATCCAGGAGCAGGAGAGTTCTTCCAGAAGAAGAGCTGCGTTCTTTTGATTTCAGATCAGAAGTGCGCATTTTGTGTGTAGATGCATTTGATTTTCTGAAAGAACTTGCTAGTATAGATACAGCTATAGAGTTTAATAGGGAGGAAGCCAATAGGGTTTTATATAGACATTAGATCCTATGGCTACATCTAGGCTGTAACCAGAACTTGAAATAATTTATGTAATTTGCACAACACAAGTTGCATAAATTATTTGTTAGCTTATTTTGAACTTGATGCCATCCAAACATCACCAAAGTTCAAAATAAGCAGCTATTTTAGGTTTCAGCAACCTCTCTCATGATGAGGGGTAGCAGAAATGGAATACGATGCTCAAAATAGCCAATATTCTAGACGTAGCCTATGGAATTTACTAGAGAACTTTGTTCCTGCTCGAGTATTCTGTGGGTTGGTTTAAATACTCTTTGGAAAGATTTATTATTCTCTATATGCCTTCTTTCTATTAGAAGCTGAAGTCAACAGGAGCTTTGCTGTAAATTTCAAATGGGAAGAGAATTTGGATTGTAAATATCCCCATTTCTTCCCCTTCCCCCAGCTTTGCTAATTCCCTGCTCATCCTTAGGACATTCCTTTATTAAAAGTTCCTTCCCTCTGACCTCTCACATGGACCGTGTCTTCTTCCTTCTCTTGAGCTCTTGTACATTCTCCTCAAACACAGTAGCCCAGCTGGTAGCCAGGTGGCCATAGTTTGTGCCACTGTTATCTGCTTATCTGTTGTGGACTCTTTGCTCTTCACGTGACCCCTCCGCAGGCGGAGTCAGGAGCCAGAGGATTCTACCTTAGTTTGCCCATTGCATGCCTTTTATCCTGGTTAACAAACATCAACCTATTCACTTACCATCCAAGTTAATGTTTGTAACTTTTGTACAATATGTGAAATTGTGTGTGTGAGTATCTATTGTAGGTAATGCTGCAGCACGATACCTTCAATGGCTTGGTTAAGTCTAGATGCAGTCTTCTCATGCCATAGGTTGCTTTCTCTTTTAAAAAAAAAATCAAACCCAAAGCTACTGAAACAGTGCAGTGTCATCAAGGGCCATGGATCTGTCACGAGTGATGAGGCTGGTGTGTCTGGAAAGACAGATGTGGAGATGAAATTCTGCTCCCTTCTCTGTCTGTAAAATAAATCTTGGTCTCCAATCACATTTTTAGTAAATGTCTGACTGTGTCAAACCATAACTTCTGCCAAAAGGTCATATCCAAAGTTAAATTCCAAATGTGTGATGTTGGGGGGACAGGAGAAAATATTTCATGGGAGTAGGTTATCTCGCAAATTGTCTCTTATAATTGGAGTTTCTACCTTCTTTCAAAACATCTGTCACTGGGCCGCTATTAGAGATGGAATAATGGTCTCGATCAGAGGTCAGTAACCTTTCCAAGGCAGAATACCTTTTGACCTCTATGTCTGGTCCGAGTGCCAGTGATCCTTTTTAAAGTCACTGAGGGTGCGTCTACACTAGCCGGCACAACGTCGAAATAGCACGCATTGCGTCTACGTGCGCCGTGTGCTATTTCTGTGTTGAAATGAATGTTAGGCAGCGAGACATCAAAATCGCTATTCCCATCCGAAGATGTTCAGTGTCGAAGTAGGGTGTGTGTAGAAAATCCACGTCCCACTACTTCGAAATAGCGGGGTCCTCCATGGCGGCCATCAGCTGAGGGGTTGAGACACGTTTTGTCCAGCCCCTGCAGGGTTCTGCGGTCACCACGTGCAGCAGCCCTTAGCCCAGGGCTTCTGGCTGCTGCTGGTGCTGCTACTGCAGCTGGGGGTCCATGCTGCATGCACAGCGTCTGCAACCGGTTGTCAGCTCTGTAGATCTTGTGCTGTGCAGGCCAAGTGTGTCTGAGAGGGGCCCTTTAAGGGAGTGGCTTGGGGCTTTGCTGGCCTCTTATTTCAACGGGGAGCACTTGTGTGTGTGGATGCTCCTCATTTCCTTCCGAAGCGGCTCCTTCCAACATTCTCCATCGCTACTTAGACGTTGAACGTCGACGGCACCAGCCCTGGAGGACGTGAAGACGATACGCATCAAAGTAGCCTATTTCGATGTTCTTACGTCGAAATAGGCTACTTCAACGCAGTGTGCTAGTGTAGACATAGCCTAATAGTCCTACTTACAACATTTTCATTAATAAATATCTTAAGACGCAGAGCTTTACTTTTTGGTGGTGGTTGGTAGCATTATCTGGTCTTTTGTTAATCCACAGGCAGCATGGTTTTGAGCAAGCTCCCAGCTGCATGGGGCGGGGAGGGGCAGGGCTGAGCTCCTGTCTCACATGCCAGTGAAAATTGGCTTGCGTGCTACTTTTGTCACTTATGCTGGAGGTTGTTAACCCCTGGTCTAGATAGATGAGGAGCTTGGTGTATTAAGGCAATTTCTCAGATATTGAGCTGACATGATATGGCCTTCTGTCCAGGAGCCCAAGACAAAATAGTTTGATGCTTCCATGACCTGAGCATCTTAAACCAGTTTGAGTAAGCACAATCAGTAATCTACTGCATTCAGGGCCTGATCAACTGCCCATGGTGCCCTGGAAGAGATTACTGCAAGGAATCCAGTTGACTCAGGTGTTGGATCAGTCCATGTGGTTGTATGATTACTCATGTTCTTTGCTCCTCTCTTTCAGATGTGGACGTTCTTCAAAGACTGGGCCTGACAGGGAAAAAGCCATCAAGTGGGTTGTCTTCATCACGCTCAGTTCCTCAGGGGGTCATCCCTTTCAAATCGGGGGTCATCTTCACTCAGCGAGCACGCATCGAGGCACCCATCAGTACCGTCATTCCTGCCGCCTTTGGCACAGACGTGGCCCTAGTGCTGAGCTTGTGTTCTCACCGTATCAATAATGCTTTTCTGTTCTCTGTCAAGAGCAAGAAGAAAAAACTGCAGCTGGGCATTCAGTTCATTCCTGGAAAGGTCATCGTGTATGTAGGTCACAAGCGCTCTGTGTATTTTGATTACAATGTCCATGATGGCCACTGGCATAACATGGCCATTGACATCCGAGGCCAGATGGTCACTTTATTTACTTCTTGTGGGAAGCAAAGAGTATATGCAGATTTGCATTTTAAAAAAGATGAGGCATTGGATCCACAAGGGTCTTTTCTCTTGGGGAAAATGAACCAGCACTCGATACAGTTTGAAGGTGCCATTTGCCAGTTTGATATTTATCCTTCCGCCAAGGCAGCTCATCATTACTGTAAATACCTGAAAAAACAATGCAGGCAAGCAGACACCTTCCGGCCGAATTTGCCCCCGCTTGTCCCACTCTTACCCAGGGATCCCAGCACCTCACCAATGACCCCTCCGCAGATGAAGCTCTTGCTACAGGGTTTGAAAAACCTGACCACCATGATCCCAACGTCAGAGCTGATAAAAATCACAACACTTCTCAAGGCTCCAGCTCTGCCGTCTACCACCTTGGTCCCCTATAAGCTGCTGTCTCCAAGATCAACAACCAAAACAGCCAATGTTACAATTGTTTGGTCTACCATTCCTCCGAGTACTGATATGCAGCTGCCGGTCCATTCACACCCTCGAACTACTACAGCAACCCTCAGGATATCGCAGCCCTCTTCCAGTGCGAGTTCACAGAAACATTCCCTTCCTGCGGTCAGAAAGAACCTGCCTGCTGGCCAAAATTCTAGAACCATCAGCAGGAAAGAGTTGGAGCCAGAGACCAAAAATATGATCAACCAAAAAGCAACCACCAAGTTCCCTGAAATACCCAGCACTGTAAAGCCAATGAGGAAGAAAACTGAGAATTCATCTAGAGACAGTCAGCCCACTACCATGAGACAAAACCCAGAGAACCTGACCATTAGCCCCATTCCGAACAAGCTATTGCCTCTATCAACCAGGAAATTCATTCCTAGCTTAGTTCCTACCAGACCAACCCCTGGATCTGGTCACCAAACCAAAACAACCCCTGGATCTTTTCATCTTGCCTACAGAACCAGTGTGCAAGTCTTCAACCTGACAACCCCTGCTGCTGTTGATGGGTTTCAGGTCTTTGACCCCATCGGACCCACTCTATTTCCATTTTTACTTGGACCTCCTGGATCTAAAGGAGACCGAGGACAACCGGTAAGTTCACGTTTTTAATAATATGCTCATGGTGTGGTCCAGGGGTCCAGACAAGGCGTCAAGAAACCTAGATTCTTTTTCCAGATTTGCTAACATGCTAAACCTGCCTTGGGCCAGTCACTTCACCTCTGTTCTTCAATTTCTCCAGTTATAAAAAGGGGCCTATATTTACCTAGCTCTGGTAAGTGCTAGGAGGTCTACATATCGATATTTCTGCATAAAAGTTGAATATTGTTCAACTAGAGAGATGCCAGAGCTAACAGGTTCATATCTTTAACTTCTTCAGAATGACTTGAACCTATCTCTGCTCTACCTAGGTTTGATACGCAGTGAGCAGCAGAAGAAGTTAATAAAGTTTTGACCTCAACCTAGAATCTCTACTTTATTTCCTTTTGTGTCACTCTTCAGAAGTACATTTTCAAGATCTTCTGTTCTGACCTTAACCAATGCAGTGTTCATCCTTTTCAGGGTATTACAATTTAAGAAGCCTATTAGTAGTATTACAAAACCAGCTAGTTAAAGTGTGGGGTGCTATATATTTCAAACATAGTTTAGAAATATGTTTTGTTTTGAATATCACAGAAAATGGCCAACTTCAATATTATTTTCTTTAAAGTGCTTTTAAAATTTGAACCTGGCAATTTCTAGGATAAGCCTGTATAATTAGACCTGCCCTGGCATTTCCATTCCAGTGCATCTGATGAAGTGGGCCTTTGCTCATGAAAGCTTATGCTCTAAAAAATCTGTCTATATTGCGCCACAGGACGACTTATTGTTTTTGCAGATACAGACTAACATGGCTACCCCTCTGATAAGTGTCACCAAATGAAATTAATAGGTAGCAGGTTTAAAATCAACAGAAGTACAGATTGCACCTCCCTGGTCTGGCGTTCTTGGGATCCTACGGGTGGAGACTGAGGGAATTTGCTGGACCAGGGAAGGTCCCCACCTTCCAGCCCCACCTCCCCACTCACGTCCACCCGTGATGACCCCCTTACCATCCAGCCTGGCCAGGCTGTCACTGGCCCAAGCCCCGGGCCCCTGCTGGGTTGATGCTGGCTCCAGCCCTGGCTGTGTTGCCAGATGTGGTCCCAGTCCCCTGAGCACCAGCTTCAGCCCTGGCTGGACTGGCAGACTACCTCTGGCCCTGGTCACAGATGCCAGCCAGACTGCCACTGCTGGGCCCATGGACACTGGCCCCATGGACAAAAACCTCACTGGGCTCCCTTACACAGCACTGCCAACCCCTGTCACTGGGCTCCCAGCCACTGGCCCTCCTCCAAGTAACCTTCTGAGCTGGGGCTCTCTGATCTGGCAATATCCGTGGTCTTGCTGGATCACGGATGTTGTAATACCAGAGAATCCCAGTTTTTGGAGATGCAACCTGTATTACTTCACGCAATGGACAGTCAACCTGTTATGTTATGAAGGCCAAGACTATAACAGGGTAATAAGTTCATTAAGAATAAGCTCATCCATGGCTATTAGCCAGGATTGATAGACATGGTGCCCCTAGCCTCTGTTTGCCAAGAGTTGGAATGCACAACAGGGAATGAATGGATCGCTTGACTGTTATCTGTTCTAGTCTTTCCCTTTGGCACATCTGGCATTGGCCAGCATCTAGAAGACAAGATATTGGGCTAGACGGGCCTTTGGTCTGACACAGTATAGCTGTTATGTTCTTGTTTTAAATATTTTTTATTTTTATCTATTTAAATTGTCAGTTGTGGGGAAATGTTATGGTGGAGTCAGACATTTATTTAAAGATAGTAGCTGTTGAGATTCAGAAAGTTAAAGCTTTAGAACTGTTAAAACACAAACTCATCATCACATGTCAAAATATACAAAGTAAATATTGTTAAACAAATTACAATAGACACGCAACATACGCAATTTTGACTTACACATTACTTGCATTAACGTGAGTCAAAATCACAAGTGGCAGAGAGCTGGGAACCAGGCAGCAGCCTGGCTCCCGGCTCCCCTCTGCTTGCAGAGCCCAGAAACTGACCAGTGCTCCTTCCAACTTGTGCAAAATTTGACTTGTGCATGGTTGCCCAGGAATGCAACCTACATGTATCTCGGGGGGCTCTTGTAATAAGGTCTCAAGCAGCTTTCTTCTCACTTTGCCTAACTGTAAATTTGTGGTTTTAATGGAAATAGTGTGTGCTTGTATGTATAGTGAAATTGACATTTGCTGACACAAATTTAATCCTTCTAAATGGTTATTGAGTGTGATGCTATAGATACTTCTTAAAATAACATATAATAAGCACCCTCCAATTGATGACCGAGAGTCAGGAAGTTTCCACACTTTCTCTGTGTACACAAAATTGTCTGCTACAGTATTTTTTGTTTCTCCACAGGTGAAGCATCTATGTGTTTTTGGAGATTTTCCCTTAATCTTACTAGAGTTCTCGTAGCAGGAATCAGTCAATTATTGTGTAGCCATTCTCCAAAGATATGATGCACTTGTGATTGATGGATCTCTAGCTGGTTGCTCAGGGCTTCAGTGAACTCTTGGCCTTTCCTCTTAACAGCTGGGTCCAAAAACAGCCTGAGGGTGAACATACTAGTCTTGTTGTCCATTCTTCTCGCCTCCCTCCCAATCCAACATGGGGAGCTTGTTCCTAAGTGGAGTGGAAAATCCCCCTCAGCCAGTGAATCACAGCAAACAGAGTGATGCAGGCCTTGGAGGGCATAGGAAACTGGTGGCAGAATTTTCCATCTGCTCTGAGGACTGTTAGGATCCTGGGTCTTGGGTAAGGAGAACAAAGGAAACCAGTGCCCAGCAGTACCCTCTTTGATTTCTGGAAACAAAGAGAGCACATTGAGAGGGAAAGGTTATAGCTGCGTCAGAGCTGGCAGCTGTGTATTGTTTGATATCTTCTGTGACTCATTCAGGGATCTCTGTATGACACGTTGTTGAAATTTTCACCCTGCCATTGGGGAGGGGGGGAGAAAATACTGAATCCAGATGAAAAGTTAAGAAATTAATTTAGCGTTTATGTAGCCAGACAAGCACATTTCATAATACGAGCGCTGATAAGTACTTCGTGGGTGAGTAATTACCCTGGCACCATCTCCATGTAATTGGGCAGATGTTTTTGATGAGCTCAGGTTCTCAACACAGTCCTGGTCTGGTATGTCCTATCTCAGCCAGTCAACCATGCCTTCATTAATCAGATTCAGGTTGAGAATTAGCAATCACTGTTCACTGTGTTTTGCACAAGCGTGGAAGGAAGGAAACAGTGTTATCTAGCGCAATTGTTCCCTGATAGAAGTTTTCTTCATTGCAAGCATTGGGGATAGTCTCCCCATCTGTATGGGAAGCCCATTGTAAGGTGCTCTGGACACAGTTCATTGCCAAACTCTGGGTTGGGATTTATGAGCCAGCATGGAGGAGTCATGGTGTACAGACCTCAAGCACTGACGAAGGAGGCCCATCCTGACCCACTCCTGAGAAGGGAGCCTCTGGATGCTGCTCCAAACCAAAGTAAGGGTCTGGTTGTGCCTGGAAATTGGGAAGTGCCTGAAATCCCAGGATTTCTCAGAACCTGGAAAAGGGGGGGCAGAAGGAGGCGGGAGGAAAAAAAGGGAGGGACACAGACAGGAGGGACACAATACTGAGAGTGGCCACTGGGGGCAGCTGTAGCACCACGAGGGAGACCAGCAGGGCTGGGGCTTTGCCATCGTAACCTGCAACAAAGATTGGATATGTAGCTCTCTTTCCCCAAACACAGAGCCTGCCTCGCACCCTGGGGAGAGCCTACAGGCTGCAGAGGGTCTGCTGGAGGGGGGAGACTCCACACAGCCTGCAGACTAGAGGAGCGGGTGCTAGAGGCCGGGGCAGGCCCTGGAGTGTGGCCCTACCTGGACAGCCTGCAGGCTATGAAGAGGCTGCTGGAGTGGGGGACAGCTGGAGAGAGGGCAGTGCCCAGAGCCTGGCCAACTCAGATAGCCTGCAGGCCATGGAAGCAGCTGGAGGGGGGCAACCACTGGAGCCTGGTCTCTCCCTAGAAAGCATGCAGGCCACAGAGGGGCTGATGGGGGGGGTGACTCCTCCAATACCCGGAAGGTTGCAGAGAAGGGGGAGCCCAGTGGAAGCTGGGGCCAGCTCCAAGAGCATTCCCACACACAGACTGCAGGACCAATGGGGGCCTCTGGAGGCTGTGGGCCACCCTCAGAGCCTTGCCCCCACTTCAGCAGCCTACAGGCTTGGGGGAGCAGCTCCCAGTGCCTGTCCAGCCCCTGGAGCACCCCACCAAGCAGGCTGCAGGATAGAGAGGGCTGCTGGATGCTGGGGGTAGCCCCCAAAACACGGCCCCCACAAACAGGTGCAGGGCCAGGGCAGGGGCAGCTGCGGCCCAGGGGCAGCCCACAGAGTGCTGCACTGCCTCCAACAGGCTTCAGGACAGGGTGGCTGTTACCCCGAGGAAAGACTCTGGAGAAGCTGCAGGCATGGGGGGCAGCAGCAAAAAGGGGGGGCTTACCCCAGAGTGCTGCCTCCCTACAGGCTACAGGCTAGGGTGGTAACGGGGTCAGGGTCATCCTGCAGAGCCCCAGCCCCTACCCATCCAGCACACAGCCCCAGATCCCTCCCTCTCAGCAGCAGTCGCTGGATGGGGAGTACAGCCCCAAGCCCCTGTGAGGAGCTGCTGCCATAGAAGGATCAACCCGCCACCCGTACTCCCAGCCCGCTTCCCTGAGACCCCTGCCCTAACGTCTGCACCCCCACCTGCCTTGAATTCCTCACCCTCAACCTCTTGCCTTGAACCCCCTCCACCTTAAACCCTCTGCCCTAAGCCACCCGCCCCTGCTCATCCCTGAACCCTCATTTGAACCATACTCTCTTTGCAAACAGCATGGGCATTTTTCACTTATTTTTTTCAAAAAGTGACTTCAGTTAATGCACAGCACAAGGCCGGGCACATCTGCTCGTGTTTGCATATAGCACAAAATGATATCAACATCGTCTTAGTTTTACATGGGGCCTCTGCTTCTGACTGGCCTCAGAGCCGTTTACAAAATTAACGGCTCTGTGCAAACAGTGCAAGCTTCAGTCACCTCTGTGGGAGGGCGCAGCAAACCGCAAGTAGGCTAAAGCAATAGGATGTTAAGACCCATCCTATACAGTAGGATCTCAACATTCGGTGTTGTGAGCCGTTGCAAATGTTGAATTTGGCAAATATGGGGAAGCTGCAGAAGCTGGCACTCCCCGCTGGAGCCCTGGGCTCGCGAATAATTAAATTCGCCAACTTGAAGTTCGTGAATGTGGGAACTTTACTGTATACAATTAGAACTGCAGCATTAAAGCCTTAGGAATCTAGGGTAATGGACTGTTTTATTTTAACACAATGAAATTTGACCAGAAGACCAAGATGAACAGGCTTGTTTGATTTTGCAGAGTGCCATGGGGTGTGGGGGAGGGGGTTTGGAGCGGGGTGAATCCATACTCCCAGAAGGGGCAGGGCTGTAGGGAGCCAGCCTTCAGTGCTTCCCAGACTGTCCTAGCCCCAAGCCAGTGTCTGGAGTACACTGCCCAGGGCTCTGGCAGTGATTTAAAGGGCCCAGAGATCCAGCCACAATGGTTACTGCAATTGCCCCCTTTGTCCCCAGTTGCCATCAGCAGGCGTGATGCCTTGTCAACACTATTTCCTCCAGCTCCTATAAAGTCCCTTTACTCACAGGTCTCCCTTCCATGGGCTGACCAGGATGACTTTGGTAGTTTGCAGGACCTGATGAGCAAGCTGCTATGCAAAGCCACAAAAGAAAGTGACATTCTATTACATATCAGGTCATTGTAGAGGGTCCAGTGTGAATGGACCAAGTTCTCCCAGCTGATCGCTCACTAGGCTTTGGGATGTTCAATATATGACAAGATATAAGGGGAACTTTCCCTATATGCAATAAAGTGGAAATTCCATATTTGGAACAAATAGATGAACTTAATGGTAACAAATCACCGGGAACAGATGGCATTCGTCCAAGCGTTCTGAAATAACTCAAATGGGAAATTGCAGAGCTATAAACACTGGTGTGTAACCTGTCCTTTGGATCAGCTTCCGTACTTAATGACTGGAAGATAGCTAATGTGACGCCAATATTTAAAAAGGGCTCTAGAGGTGACCCTGACAATTACGGACCAGCAAGTTTAACGTCAGTTCTGGGCAAACTAGTTGAAACAATAGTAAAGAATAAAATTGTTAGGTATGTAGAAGCACATAATTTGATGGGCAAAAGTCAACATGGTTTCTGCAGAGGGAAATCATGTCTTACTAATCTGTTAGAGTTTTTTGAAGGGGTTAACAAAAATGCAGACGGGGGAGACCCGGTGGATATAGTATACTTAGACTTCCAGAAAGCCTTTGACAAGGTACCTCATCAAAGGCTCTTATGTAAATTAAGTTGTCATGAGATAAGAGGGAAGGTCCTTTCATGGACTGAGAACTGGTTAAAAGACAGGAAACAAAGGGTGGGCATAAACGGTAAATTTTATGAATGGAGAAGGGTAACTAGTGGTGTCCCCCAAGGGTCAGTCCTAGGACCAATCCTGTTCAATTTATTCATAAATGATCTGGAGAAGGGGGTGAGCAGTGAGGTGGCAAAGTTTGCAGATGACACCAAACTGTTCAAGATAGTCAAGACAAAGGCAGACTGTGAAGAACTTCAAAAAGATCTCATCAAACTGAGTGACTGGGCAACAACATGGCAAATGAAATTTAATGTGGACAAGTGTAAGGTAATGCACATTGGGGAAAAAATAACCCCAACTATACTTACAATATGACGGGGGCTAATTTAGCTAAACTAATCAGGAAAGAGATCTTGGAGTTATCCTAGATAGTTCCTTGAAAACATCCACGCAGTGTGCAGTGGCAGTCAAAAAGGGAGTTAGGTATTATTAAAAAAGGGATAGAAAATAAGACAAGGACTATCTTACTGCCCCTGTATAAATCTATGGAACACCCACATCTTGAATGCTGTGCACAGATGTGGTCTCCTCACCTAAAAAAGATATCCTGGCACTGGAAAAGGTTCTGCAAAGGGCAAGTAAAATGATTCGGGACTTGGAACAGGTCCTGTATGAGGAGAGGTTAAAAAGATTGGGACTTTTCAGTTTAGAAAAGAGGAGGCTGAGAGGGGACATGATAGAGGTATATAAAATTATGACAGGTGTGGAGAGGGTGAATAAGGAGAAGTTATTTACTTGTGCCCATAATACAAGAACTAGAGGACACCAAGGCTATGTCTACACTAGCCCCAAACTTCAAAATGGCCATGTAAATGGCCATTTTGAAGTTTACTAATGAAGCGCTGAAATACATATTCAGCACCTCATTAGCATGCGGGTGGCCGCGGTGCTTTGAAATTGACGCGACTCGCCGCCGTGCAGCTCGTCCAGACAGGGCTCCTTTTCGAAAGGACCCCACCTGCTTTGAAGGCCCCTTATTCCCATCTGCTCATAGGAATAAGGGGACTTTGAAGTAGGCGGGGTCCTTTCGAAAAGGAGCCCCATCAGGACGAGACGCGCGGCGGCAAGCTGCGTCAATTTCGAAGCACCGCGGCCACCTGCATGCTAATGAGGTGCTGAATATGTATTTCAGCGCTTCATTAGTAAACTTCAAAATGGCCATTTACATGGCCATTTCGAAGTTTGGGGCTAGTGTAGACACGGCCCAAATGAAATTAATGGGTAGCAGGTTTAAAACTAATAAGAGGAAGTTCTTCACTTGGCGCATAATTAACCTGTGGAACTGCTTGCCAGAGGACACTGAAGGCTAGGACTATAATGGAATTTAAGAAACAGCTAGATAAATTCATGGAGGTTAGGTCCATAAAAGGCTATTAGCCGAGGGTAGGAAGGGTGTCCCTGGCTTCTGATTGTCAGAGGCTGGCAATGGATGGCAGGAGGCAAATTGCTTGATCATTGTCTTCTGTCCACCCCCTCTGGGGCACCTGGCACTGGCCACTGTCGGCAGACAGGCTACAGGGCTGGATGGACCTTTGGTCTGACCCAGTGTGGTCATTCTTATGTTCATAGGTTCATGCCAGCCCCAGCAGCAATGCCCCAAAGACCTGAATTCCACAGTGCCCTGAATTTATACATCTTGTTGGTGATTTCAATACTTCATTAACATAAGGTAGAGCTGCCTGCAACTATCTGAAGCCCCTAAGAGGATGCAGTGCTACTGAGTAATGCTGGTGATTCAACTGAAGTGTGTTTAATATTCAAATTGCAAACTTTATTTGTGAGGTGGGTGGGAGAAGGCAAGAGTTGGGCGTTTTAAATTTTCCCCCTAAGAAAAGTCCCAAGGAGGGCACCATCACTGCCTGCAAGATACCAGTCTGGTGAGTCCTGCATGTGAAGTAAACTTGGTTCTGGAGACTTTTGCTGTGATTTTCTCAGGCAGCTTAGGGATCTTTGACCTTACTTAACAGGATGGAGGGGAAAAGGGAAGTTCTGTCTGGAACTCCTCCAAAGCCCTGTGAAGTCACCGGGAGTCTTTCCACTAACTTGAGTAGGCTTTGGATCAGGCCCTTAGTACTGAGAACAGGGACTTGGGTGAAATTCATTGTTGTATAACAGGCAAACTCTCTGCTACCACTGAAATCTCACTTAAGATTTGCTTTGAGGGCTTAAGTGGGACAGAAGTGTTCATAGACTTAGTGCAGGCTGTTTGCACCAAAGTGAATTTCATCCTCTGTGCTTCATCTCAACCACGGGCTTAGCGCCCGTTGGTGTCCGATGCCTCTCTCACTATTTCCTTCCATCTTTCCCTGCATCCTCTGTGCGCACCAGAAAAAAAAGATACTTAAATGAATATCAAACATACTTATGGAGTAAAAATGTGACCTTCTTTTCAGCCTGAGCGTCAAGGACATGGACCCAAACTGAGCAATTTTATGGGGTTACTGAGTGCTTTCAAAAAGTTACTGAGTGCTTTCATTTTCTCCACTTTGACTCCACGAGGACGTCAGCATTTTTCATGGATGATTGCTCTGGCAGTTTTCTTCTCTGTGCCATTCGGGAGAGAATGCACGGGAGTAGGTCTGGAAAGATCCTACTGAAATCCAGACGCTATGGCCAAAGGATAGACTTCTTTTTTCACTCATTAATTGATGGGAAAACTCCCAAAGGTGATGCATGAGACCTGTGGAAAGTCCTGGTCACATTTTGCACAGTAGCCCCCTCGATTGGTGTCATTTCAGTAATGGATGGACTACAGGGACAGGAGGCTGAACCTGATATAGCTTTGGCTAACAGCTGCATTTGTAGAGACACACAGTTTTAGATTAGGTTGTTTTTGTTGCTTATCCACCCGAGGGTGTGACATTACGCTGGCAGTCAATATTGTTGCAACATCTGATGGTTTTCTGAATTTATGTGAGGAGTCTAGTTTTCTGTAACTATCTTCTTTGGAATGTCTTTGAGCTTACTCTTTTTTGTTGCAAAAACTTGCCTACTGGAATCAAGAGGGAAAAAAAAAACCTTGGCAATATGGAGAGTCATCAAAATCCATAGAATATTGTGTATCTTTTTTCCAGTCCTACTTGTGACATAGATGGCTACCCATGTTGACAACCTATGATATATTATAGAGCACAAATTGTGTTTCAGTGCCCTTAATTTACGAGTCATGCACAAAAAAGCCACATCGCCAGTGTAATACAGAAAATGAAGACTAATATGATTTTAGAATCACTCACATAATTGGCCCATAAATCATTATGAATTTAACCAGAAATGTGCCTAAAGGGCATCTTGTTGTGGAGCAGTAACTGAGCATGACACAACAGCCTTGCTTGCTTCAAATGAAGTTGATTTAAAAAAAAAAGACTCAAAAGAGTAATTGGAATCTAAGTGCTGGAAATACATAAGGAGAAGAAAAGGACAGTGATGAAGCATAAAACTTGTCCATTTCCTCACAGTCCTTCAACATCCAGTCATGACCCCATGCATGTAATAAGCAAGACAGGAAAGTGCTTTGCCAAACTACCTTAGGCAGCAAAATTGGACTGGAAGCCTCTCAAGAAGATGCTCTCCTTTGAAAGTTCTCTGTGAGGTCCTTGCTTCAATCTTCTCTATTTACTGGATCACAGTAGTGCCTAGGAGTCCCTGCTGCAGTTGCTGTACAAACACAGACTGTATATGTATTTTCAAGATATGGATATATTACAAGAACATTTTTCAGGATGGAATTTTTGGACTTTTACTCCCAAACCTGGTTGAAACCAGGATGTGCCAGAATCTAAAAACTTAATTGGGTAGGAGACAGGGTTCCCTGTAAGCTGAGCACTTGGGTGGCCACCCAGGAGACATTCAGGTACCACCCAGCTGACTAACAGAGCACCTACAGCAACTTGCAGTGGGCACCATTTGTGGGGCACATCTGCACATGCCTTGGTGCACATAATAAAATTTATTCTACTCATGGATGGAAAAAATTACAGGGAACGCCGGTAGGAGGGAAGTTAAACCAACTTTTTCAAATCTTCAAAATTGTTTTAGGCAAAGATTCAAGTTGGTTTTAATATGTCTAGTTTGTCTAGCTCTACCAGAAATATGCCTAGTGGGGAGAGAGGTTCTTCCAGATGCTGTAGACGCCTCTTGTGAAAAAACAATTCTGAAGATTTGAAAAAGTTCGTTTAACTTCCCCTCCTACCTTACTGAGATCTGTGCTAGGGATCTTGAATCTTTAAATCTTCCCATGGTGCCACAGTATGTGCAGACTCTGGGTCACCTGTGTTGTTTGTCAAGTGGCAAAGTTTTATGATGCTCCCACAAGTTAAGAACAGAGCACGACAGCAGTCTGCAAACAATTGTTTGGAGAAGAAGGGTATAGACAGCAGGAACGGAACTGTGAAGTACAAAGAGCACCTGCTCCGCATCAGATCTGACCACTTTCCACTCCTAATTCTACTTTTGGTAGTAGCTCTTTGGACTCTAGAGCAGTTGGAAAGTTCAGGCTGATTTCCAAACATTCTTTAACCTTCTTCTCTTTCTCTTTCCCCAGTCCCCTCCCCACCAAGAGAAACAAAAACACACTGTTGTAACAAGCTATTTGAATAAAAATCCCCATTGAGACAATGTAGCAAATAATTATTGTCAGTACTATAAAAAGAGGAGCAAGAAGATTAGGAGTTACAGCAGCTCTCTGGGCATTTGGATCCTCCAGTCCATTGACAGTAAATTTAAAGAGGATTTTACAGTTTGACTTCAGGCTCTGAAACCACGTTGTATTCCTCTGTGCTGTTGCAGCCCAGGATGCAGCTAGGCTCCCGTAGCCCTCTTCAGTTGTATCCCAGCATCCAAGAATCCCTACTGTTTTGATGTGACTAAACTGACTTCTGTGATACTTCAGCATCATGTCCAAGAACTTCCACCACTACCATCAGCTTTATTAATTTAGATATCTAATATATGAGACTGGATTCCCCACCGGGATGTACCCTAGGATCGTGGGACTGCTGTGCCCCCTTAACTCTCTCCAGCCTAGGCTATCTTTCACAAAGCTTTGCCGATGATCAGCAGCAACCGCTCCAGGCATTGCTGTCACCTTCCACAACCACATGTGGAGCCCAACACTCAGCTAGGTTGCATGAATGCTCCCAGTGCCGCCCACCAAGCTCTCTGCGTAATGCACCAGCCAAATTTCCCGCCCACAAGCTCCCAGTCCTGTGCATCAGGAATATACTATCCAACTTGTTAATTGACTCACCACTTCATCAAGGGAAAGGAGACATACAACAGCTTTTGTAAAACCTCAGCATATTTACCACACACTTCACACAAACTCACTGGTAAAGGCCAACAGTAAAATGAGTTTATTGACTAACAAGAATTTAAGTGACTCTAAGTGTTAGGCAAAAGGTCAGAGTAGTTACCAGAAGGAAAGAGAATATGAACATGTAAGCTAAACTCTGTACCCTAACAGACTTGGCGATAACTAGATCAAGCAGTTTTTCTCATCCCACTGGGTATTGCAGTCCAAATAGTACACAGGTGTCACCCTGGAAATCTGGGTCAGTCCCTTGTGTTGGAGTCTTCAGAGTGTCTGTGTTGCTTGCAGCATGGTGCGGCAGGAGAAAGGTCAAGTATGTGGTCACTGAGTTCTGTGTTGTACCCTCAATCCCATGTGCTTGGGGAGCACAAGTCCAGGCATGTCTGGGGGCATTGCTGAGTTGCAGGCAAAGTTGAACAATTCCCCAGGTATGGCCTCAGTGCAGGTGGATCATTGCATTGTAGGACAAAGGCCACTGATACACCCTCTGGGCATTGTTATTCTCCCTTGTTTTTGTCTTTGGGAAGCTAATATTTGGCTGATTCCCCAACTTACAATATAGTTGAATGATGACCATACAACATAATTCTCATGATTTCATATGCATCAATGATATACATATATGGATAGAGTAATGACTTTCAGCAGACTTTGACCCTTCCCTGATACCTTACATGACATTCTTTACATATTAGATCACAACGACACAAAAATGGGGACTATGGGGGATACAGGGTGTTCCCCCAAGGTATAGGGTCACAATAATATCTGGGGAAGTACAGAGATGGGGTACAATTATCTCTCTAATATCACAATTCATCTAGGAGCCTATACTACAGAGATGACTGTTTTCTTAGGTTCTGTATAATATGACACACACCATGCCTGTTTCTTTCAACACTCTGGTACAATTTGTGTTACCAGTATTAGGTTACAGTGCAGAATCCAGAAAACCAAAACTATGAAACACAGCTTTGCTTAGAAAAAACTGACTACAGCAGCGAGATGAGAACGCTGTCTCTGCTCTATAGAAAGGCAGTTCTTGACTGGTGTGCATAGTTTTTATTCCTTTGCAGCAATAGCATAAGTTGCATGGAAACTCCAGACTTTGTGCCATAGCTGGTCTTTCTTCCTCACTCCTGCTCCCGACACTTAGATGCTGGGTCTTTCAGGACTATTGTCACGGGCACTGTCTTCTGTATAACTCTAAATAATATTTCTTTACCTCTTTTCTAGGGTCCCCCAGGTCTACCAGGCTTACCAGGCCCACCAGGCAAGAGAGGCCCACGGGTAAGTGGCTTTTTATATCTACACGTGCACTTTATTCCTGGCATTTTGTCTTTCTGTGTTGCTGTTCACCATGCCAACATATGGTTCTACAGTAGTGACTGAGCTAGTGACCACTGCAAACACAGCTGTTGAGGTCTTGCACCATTTATAACAAAGATTGGCCTCCCTCCTTTTCCCATCCCCTGTGCAAGACTTCCAGCAGACCAAACTTTTCCTTCCATGGTCTGGGGAAGAAGCAGCCTGACCTGAGGTTTGGCGTTAGGCAATCAGTAGGACTGTCACTCTCTGGCCTTATCTTCTCACTTTCTCTTTGGTGTCCAACCTTTAACTGTTATAAACCATACTTGGAAATTTGATTTGGAAATGCTTTTTCTCTGGACGTCATCTTTCTGGCCTCTGGGCCTGCTTTCTGTTACCTCTGAATTTTGCCCTGACACACAGTTCCATTGGACACCCTGGCTGCACCTTGGAGCAGGTACGTTCCAAGATTAAGGAGCTGTACGTGGGCTACAATTGGGTGAGGGATGCAGCCAGGCACTCGGGGCAGAGCCAGCCACATAGCTCTAATACAGGAAGTTTCATGCCCTCCTTGGGGGTGAGGGCATCTCTCTCCCCCCTCAGCACTGTCAACACCGTGGTGGCAGAGACCCTGTGTTCTCCAGGGAGAAGCCAGGGCCACCCCCAGAACAGCCAGGACCCCCTACTCAGACCAGCCAGCTGGACCCAGATACCAAAGCCCCATTGGACAACAAGCAATTGACTGATGGGACTTTGGTCATTGCCATCCCATTGCAGTCCTAGAGCTAGGCAACTTCCAACTGGGCATTCCCTGACATCTCCCCGGGACCCTCCAGTAAGTGCTCAGCATGTTGCACCCCCTGGGCTGGGGGAGGCGCCTGCCTTTGCCATGGCTGGAAGCAGGCCAGCCACAAAGGCAATGGTCTGACCCTAGACACCCCACCAAGGAGCGCACCCCGGCATGTGGGCATGCCTGTGGGTGACACTCAGCACCCATCTCTGTGGATAGAGCTGCAGGCTGCAAACATGTGGCAGGGGGCCCAGGAAGGGCCAGGCTGCCCCTGTCTCGGCTGCCCCGGGCTCACCTGACACCCATGCCAGGACTTCTCCATGGCCAGACGACCCCCTTGGCAGCCAGCCCATTCTACTGGGTAGTGTGCCCGGGTGAGACGGCTGTTGAACTGCTCCTGGGAGCAGGTGAGGTGAGCTGTGTATGGCCACATGAGCCAGGGCTGCAAAGGGTAGGCCAGGTCACCCTATCTCCATATGCAGGAACACGGTGACGTGGTGATATCCTGAAGTGCAAGCTCCTACTGGGGGATGTGGGTCCCCACCTCCAGCCTCCGGCAAACACTGGAATTGTAGAAGACGCACACATTGTGGGCCTGGCCCAGCCAGCCCACATAGATGTCCATGAACCAGCCCTGATGGTCCACTGTGGCCTGCAGCACCACCAAATGGTGGCCCTTGCAGTTGAAGTATTGGCCGGTGCTGTGCTCCAGGGCTCAGATGGCGATGTGTGTGCCATCAATTGCACCAAAGCAGTGGGGGAAGCCAAGGGTGGCAAACCCTGTGATGGCTGCATCTGGGTCCCTGACACGCACGAGCCTCCAGAGCAATATCTGGTTGGTTGCTGTCATGCCCTGTGGGGGATGGAGCCTGGGCACACTCATGAGTGTGTACGGGGTGCCCCTGCCCCCTCCAGGGCCTCACTCCTGCCTGTGAGCTCCCCCCCCACCAGTGGGCATGTGTGAGTGTGGGGCATCACAGTCCCCCACGCCCTCACACCCTTGCCCGCAGCCCCCAAGGGGCTGTTGGGCAAGGGTAACCCCTCCTCCCCTGTGCTGGGCCAGCAAGTAGCGTATGCCTTACCCCCATGAAGACAGCCCCGATGGTGGACTTGCCCACTCCATGAGTGGTAGCTGTCCAGGGTGGTAAGCTTCCAGATCACGATGGCCAAACACTTTTCCAGGGTCAGGGTGGGCCGTATCCAGGTGTCCTGGCATCAGAGGGTAGGGACGAGCCAACTGCAGAGCTTCATGAAAGTGTCTGTCTATACGCAAAAATTCTACAGCCAGCACACATTATCCCACTTGCCTAGAACTAGCTGGTCCCACCAGTTGGAGCTGATGGGGTAGCTCCAGAGGCTCTGGGTGGCCTGGTGGGGAGGGAGTTGGGACCTCTGAGGACAGGGCTCAGCCACCAGAACAGGTAGAGGACAACTCCAAGTAGGGTGGCCAGCAGCCCTGCCAGGGCATGCAGGTGGGTCCGGGGCTGCTCTGAGGGCTGAGCTTCAGGACCATGCACAGACTCTGAAAAGCTGCTTGCATCAGGGCAGGCCTCAGCGTGTGCAGGAGTGGGTGTTTGGGAGGGGCCCTTTAAGAGGGCACATGGCTGATGCTCCCAGAAGGGTACGCTGGCCAGGCAACCCTGTATGTGGTCTTTCCTGCCCTGTTCTTTACAAAGAGCCGCTGGAGCTGCGTGGCTGCTTTCTTTCAAAAGAGCGCAGCGATCTTTCGATCTGCTTTTTGTGCGTGGCAATGGTTTTTCGAAAGACGATCTTCCAGAAGATATCTTCTGCAAGGACATCTTTTGAAAGATTGCTGTAGTGCACGCATAGCCATACAGAGTGGGAAGTGACTGTCTAGGAAGGAGTACTGCAGAAAGGCATCTAGGGGTGATAGTGGACCACAAGCTAAATAGGAATCAACAGTGTGACACTATTGCAAAAAAAAAACCAAACAAACATGAGTCTGGGATCCATTAACAGGAGTGTTAATCCAGACCTGAGAAGTCATTCTTCTGCTGCAACCTGTGCTGATTAGGCCTCAGTTATAGTACTGTGTCCAGTTTGGGGCACCACATTTCAAAAGGGATGTAGAGAAGTTGGAGACAGTCTGGCGAACAGCAACAAAAATGATTAAAGATCTAGAGAACATGAGCTACGAGGGAAGACTGAAAGAATTGGGCTTGTTTAATTTAGAAGAGAGGAGACTGAGAGGGGATATGATAGCAGTTTACAAGTACCTAAAAGAGTGTGACAAGGCGGGAGAAAAATTGTTCTTAGCCTCGGTGGATAGGACAAGGAGCAATGGGCTTAAACTGCAGCAAGGGAGGTTTAGGTTGGACAAGAGGAAACACTTCGTAACTGTCAGGGTGGTTAAACAGTGGAGTAAATAATTGCCTAGGGAGGTTGTGGAATCTCCCTCATTGGAAATATGTAAGAGCGGATTAGATAGACATCTATCAGAGATGGTCTAGGTGGTAGGCAGGGGACTGGACTCGGTGACCTCTCGAGATCTCTTACAGTTCTAGTGTTACATGATTCTATGAACATCATGATTGAGTCACCTCCTTCTGTTGACCGTGGAGCTACCTTGACTACTGCCGGAGGGAGCTTAGGTTGGAAAGATGGAGTCAGCTGTGCAAGAGGCATTTGAAAAATGGCAGAAAACAGAATTGGGCTCATGGGCCCAACTGGGCAGTGCCCAAGGCCACTTCTTCCAGTACTGTGAGATTAATGGGAAATAGGTGTAGAGAAGTGTATCCCATTTCTATACTAGGGAAAGGGAGCGGCCTGATTTTTTCCAAAGTATCTGAGTGTCCACAGCTCCCCTGAAACACCTCTCCTCTGTGGCACAGATAGTGTTGAACACAAATGCATGGAGCCATCGGGCCCAAGCAGGTTGTTAGCTAGGTATGGACATAGGCAGCGCCTTACAAGCTTGTGAACGTCATTCACAGCGATTCAGACAACAGCATGAAGTGTTCTGTGCTGGTACATGCAAAGACATGCAGCTCAAAGGAAGGCAGCCTGACTCTTGCTCAGAGCAGACCTCCTCCGTTCTAACTGAGGTTCTACCACTGACTCATGTGACCTAAGGGAAATCATTTAACCCCATGTGTAACAGAGGATTCACACAGGGATGTCATGCAGCACTTGCTTAACTAACAGGAGGGGTGAGGATTGGTTAATGCCTGCTCTTCTGTTACAAATGTTTAATTCCAGGCACCCTTAAGACGTTCCGCAATGGGCCTTGATTCTCATTGACACTCTGGCCCCTTTTCTCCACGCTGTTGGTGTCAAGAAACCTTAAAGTCAACAAGAAGTCGTGTGCACCTTGTAGACTAAAGATATTTTGGAGCATAAGCTTTCATGGGCACAGGTAGATGTAACAGGTGTATACAGAATTTAATTTATAGATTCATACAGAATTGCATGTCTTTGTGTGTATACGTCGGTCACATCTGACAAAGCGGGTCTTTGCCCACGAAAGCTTACGTTCCAAAATGTCTATTAATCTATACGTTGCCACAGGACTTCTCATTGTTTTTGCAGATAACCCTGTGGTACTTGAGACCTCAAAATGTAATTTATGGCCACTTTCAAAGACCTTCTAATGTGGCCCAGTTGAAGAAAAGGGGCCTTAATATAAAGGAGGCTCAGGCCTGACGTTTTCAATACAGATTCTTCACTTGCCTCACTATTCTGCACTGGAACTTTTGCAACAGGGGTCTTGAGAGATCCAATCATTTAGCTATTGCTTTGTACTGTTGCATTCGTAGTACCAGGTGCCATTTTGCAAAGCTATTGCCTATGTTTTATGCAGACACCTGCGCAGTGCAGCCCATAACATACCCAGCTACTGTATTTTTCACCCGCCAGTGATTTTACAAGGTTTCAGGTACTTATTTTATATAATCCTTTATAATTATTGACACACACACGAGTGCAGCCCATGCTTAAACAACAATATAATCTTACATTTGCTGAAAATTCCCAATTAAGGCAGGAAGCCTCTTCTCTCCTCATCTCATTTTACTTACTGCATGTCTCTATGGCTATGTCTACATGACAGAGCTATTTAGGCTTACCTTGGTGTCCCGGAATTGCTACTCCTTGTCTGTGACATGCACCCCTTATTTCAAAATATTTTTCAAAATAATGGGTGTGCTATTTCAATATCCTCGTTGGAGGATGAAAAAGGGATGCCTCAAAATAGCGCATTATTCTGACATTTGCACCAAATGCCAAAATAGCTTATTTTGAAATAAACACAGAATAAGATATACAACTTGTGTAGCACAAATTGCATATCTTGAGTTAGGGTGCCATATAGATATAGCCTAAGAGAGCTTGGCGAGCACAATGGGATATCTACGCTTGGAGCTGGGAGTGCAATTTTCAGCTCAGAGACAGAATCTGCTGGCTGTCATGGAGGTAGTGTAATAAAAATAGAATGCAGCCGGAGAGACACGAGCCGCGGGACAGACACACTTGGGTGGCTAGCCCCTCCCACTGCTCACATTGGCCACGGCGTGCATTCTATTCCTAGCGCACTAGCCTGATCAGAGCTACTGCAAGTAAGTTTCCTGGAGCTGAGAACCACACCCCCAGTTTGGAGTGTAGGCATACTTTTATGGTATGTAAGCTTAACCCAGGGCTTGGAGGGTCCAGCTTTCCTGTGCACGTATATCCAAATTTCCCATCTTCACTAAACTAAGCTCTAAGATTTCAGTTGCATTGAACAAAAAAATGCTATTGAAGCTATGAGTGAGTGTATGAGTGTTCCAGTGTCCTGCCATCCATGGCACAGTCTGCTTCAGCAGGGAAGCCCTGATTGTCACATGGAACTTCTTGAGTTAAATCCCTGTCTGGGTGGATAGAGGAGTTTCTCATCGGCTCAGAATGGAATTCCCCATTGGGAAGTAATCAGGTGCAGCTGAGCCTACTTTGGCTCAGATCTTTGAAACCAAGCCTAATTTCGGGAATAGAAAGGGTTTGCTGGATAAATGCCTGGGCTGGAGTGCTAGAGACAGAACTGGCCTCTGTGTTATTGTTTTGTCTTCATAAATGATTTGGGGATTTATGGATTTGCGCTGCAGGGAGTAAATGTGGCCAGACATTAGGATGGGCTTAGACGGGTTCTTGGTTTTGGTTACAAAAGAACCCTGAAAAAATACAGTCAACCCCAGAGAGGATTTTTTCTCCTTTTTTGCTTAACCTGGACCTTCTGTGAAATTGTTCTGCAGCAGCACAGACCCTGTCCCTCCTGCAACAAGCCCTGTATTGGATTTGCCCACAGGTTTATCTGCTGGAGGTGTCCTACCTCCAGCAGAGAAGCTATCCCCTGAAATTTCAGGGGAAGGAAGACAATATATGTAACCAGCTTTGCAGTGCTGTGCGTTTTGAAGCCAGAAAGGATTTTATACTTCTCCTCTGAAGTTTATGGCCTGGCACATGGGATGCCCTCATCTTAACTTTAAGTTGTTAAAGCGTACATGAGCCACCACCTCAGGAAATCATGCTGCAGACATTGACTCTGACAACCTCCAGTAGTGAATTCCACAGGGCGGTGATGTCGTATTGATACAGCACAGTATCTGTATCCCTGTGAGGGCAGAGGACTGGACTTGATGACCTCTCAAGGTCCCTTCCAGTTCTAGTGTTCTATGATTCTTTATACATGTTTGTGGATGACCCCCAGCTTGTCCAGTTATTGGGCAGTGTAAAAAGAACTCTGAATGGCCTTCTCTTTCTTGATAGCCAGCTGTTGTTTTGTAGAGAGCTGGTGGGTCACATGGTGCTGGCTCCTTATTTCCGACCCTCCTGAACAAAATAAACTACAGCCTTCAAAGCACAGCATTGCCAGTGCTTAACTGCATCTACACAAGGGGCCCTTGCCAGCATGACTCTGTCAGTCTCAAATTGCACCCAGGACAATATAGCTATGCCAGTTGAATTTGTAGTATAGACCTGGACAATGACTTAATTGTGATAGCAAGGGAGCTGTAGTTTGTGCTAACACATCCTTGTGGGCTTTTGTGCTGGTATTTCAGTTAGCTGCATGTGAGGTGGGGTGTGGTTTGTCATTTATTCATTTGTATATTATTGGAGCAATCCCCAGCCTGGAGTTCAGTGAGGTTGGCATAAGGATACCTTCAAAGGGAATAGCTGTACCAGCCTACTGACATAACGGCATCCGTACTAGGGAAGTTCTGCCACTTTAGCTAGGCTGTTATAAAGGGATACCATATTTGTGTGCAGGCAGCTCAGTTGCACTGAAGAATGTGCCCGGCTTAGTGAGATTTGCAAAAAGTGAGTGAGAAGGTGCTGTAAACCACAGCAATAATGCTTACCCAGCACTTTCCAGATGTTAATTAAACCTTACCACCACACTATGAAGTAGCACAGGAAGCCTGCACATGTGGAAACCAATGGGAAGTTTGCCATTGGCTTCATTCCACTGAAGCAGAAGCAGAACTAGGGTAAAGTTTTCAGAAGTGCTTAAGTGGCTTAGGACCTTAAGTCCCACTGAAAGTCAATTTTCTCCTTTTTGCAGGTGGGCAAACTGATTTGTCCAGGGTCTTGTACACAGCCAGTGGCAGAGCTGGGAGTACAACCCAAAAGTCTCTCCACTAATTTTAAATCTTTCAATAAATAGAAGAAATTCCAATGTGCAAGCAGGTAAAATGTTGCTATTGTATTCACTGATTCATACCTCAATCCCACCATGAGCCGTAAAGCTCTGGAAGATTCCAGGCTCCTGATGTTGCATTTCCTTGCAACATTTTGTCTTCGGTTACAAATAAACAAAAACTAAACCTCTTTTTCAAAATCAGGGCTTTTGTCCCAAGATGATAAAATGTTGGTCTGCTGTAAAGATTGTCCCAGTCTCCTTATTCCACTGGGAGGTTTTTTTCCAGTTTCTAAGCAGAACTGTTTAAAGAAACAGTTTGTTTGGCCTCATTTCAAATATTTAGCTCATTTTTCATTAAGCTAAAGGTCAGGGTAGAATCTGGAGGTCAGGAGTGAAAAGCTGCTTTACATTGTGGAGACCCCAAGTATAATGAGTAGTTGCTCTTTTAGAGCAAGCTCTTTAGCATTTTCTGTGAGTTTTCATGGAGCGGGTGGCGGGGGGAGGAGACTGACACACAGTTGCACTTTTGTTAATTTGTGCAGGCGATGACCCAATACAAATAAAAGAGTTTCTGTGAGAGGGTTCCCATCTCTGCCCATGTGGCTGAGATGAACTGGCTAGCACTCTGGAATTCACAAGTAGATGGCTTTCACGTGAGTGACATTCCATCCAGATTACATTCCATCCGGCCACATTTGGGAACCCCTCTACTCCCCCCGGCTCCCTTTTCAGAACACATTGGGGGATTGTGTTTAACGTCTGGTTCCATGCTGCTGATCCTCTGGTGACTGATGATGATTGAAACAGTGTCCCATGATGAAACTTTCCATGGAACTTCTGGTGCTGAGACTGAAAGACTTCAGATGTAAGTCGGCTTGTTGTTGAATTTTATTGTTTAAGCAGCGCAGAGAGTGAGCCAAGGGGTGGGTGTGTGGGTGTGTGAGAGAGAGAGAGAATACTACCGGGGCTAGTAGAATTTCAGCTCTTAACTTGACAGACTCAACATTGTCACATCCGATGCAGAGAAAAGAGAGAAGGACAATGATGATGACGTGTATCATAATACTTATGAGGTTATGCTGACCCTTTTAACTGAATAGGAAAGAATTTAAGTATAATATAGAAGAGCATGAATAGACAGTAGCAGCTCGCTGTAGCACTATTCATCTATGGAAGGGCAGCTATATCTGGCTGATAGCGATTGGTGTTTGGTAATCCTGATGGTCTGAAAGGGGTGGGTAATAAAAACTGGATTAAACTGAGTAAAACATGAATAGTTAGCTAGAGGGCAGATTGGACAATGTCTTGGGGAGGTGTGTGCTGACAGAGGGATGGATGTCTCTGAGCCTATTTGTTTGATGAGAAGAAGCTGCCTCTCCACATGCCCTGTAACAAGCACTTCATTGCAAGGGGAGCATCAAATGCTGCAGCTGTGGTTGTTTAGTGCCAGGAGTCGGATGTGGTCCATTTGCTGGGGAGCTGTCGTAAATACGCCTTTGGTGAAGTTCCCTCTCTGCTTGGTTACTTCATGTGGGAGTTGTTAAAATTGATCCTACTTGATTGGCTGAGGGTCGGTGAGGGGGAGATTGTGTAGCTGAGAAGGGGCTCTGATTTACTTTGGCTTTTTGTCAGTTTTTTTATGTGATCATCGTGAGCAGAAAGGACGAGAGTGAGGGCGCTAGAGACTGGGGACACAGCAGTTTTTCAACAGACCCAGCAATCCATTACTATTTGTTTGTGTACTGGTGGCACATAGGAGTCCCAGTCATAGAGCAGGAGCCTACTGGGCTAAGTAGTGTACAAATACAGAACAAAAACACAGCCCTTGGGCCAAAGGGATTAGGATCTAAACATCTATGTTCCTGAGCTCTGATCTAGAAGAATAACGGTTAAAGGGCACTTTTTCCCCCTTAGCCATTGAAGCAAAGGCACTTAGTTGTGATTGTCTAGCAGCATGGGGGTTGTGGTGGTTGGGAGATGGGCACACATGCAGCATAGGCTCAATGGGGGCAAGGAGGTCACCCCAGCAGCCACGCAACTATTAGATGCTAATGACTTGTTTACTACAATCCTGAAATTGGCGGCCATGAGCTGAAGGTGGAAGGTGTGCTTGGTTATTCCCAGACTCCCCCAGATTTGGAACGTTTTCTAGGCAGGAATTGTTTATAGCAGGGCTGGCTGAGTCTACAGCATTGGAGAGTCCCCACCTTCTGTGACCGCTTCTCTTAGCTGAAAGAGATGCGTCATGAGCAGCAGCTGTTGGGATCCTTGTAAATCGGAATGGGGAACCTGTGGCCTGGATATGGCCCTTGGCTGGCCTGGATCTGGCCCCTGATGCTGCAGGGTTAGGGGTGTAGAGCCCCAACTGTCATAGCCAGAGTCCGGCAAACCGGGATAGGATCCAACCCGCAGGCTTTGCCTGGCAGGGGAAGAAGTGGTTCCACGCACTGCCGCCTCCACCATTGCTTCTCCTCATTCCCTCTCCTCCTGGCTGGGAGAAGTGCAATGCAGGGAAGCACCGCCTGGAGGCTTTTTTCCCTCCATGCTGATTGGCTGGAATTGTGACCAATCCGAGCAGCAGGGGGTCACGCAAGCATGAGTGCCCCGGGGAGCTGTGCCAGGTAAGCACCCGCCATCTCCCATGGTCTGCACCCCAACCTTTTCCTGCATCCTGCACACCCAGACTCCCCAGCCCTCTCTGCCCCCCCCATCCTGCCCAGGCTCCCCACCCCAAGACAACTGGTGCACCCCCTCCCACCTGGACCCCCAGCTCACTCTTGAACCCCCTTCTGCTCAGCACCCTACTCTGCTCCTGCACCCCCCTGGACAACCCACATCTAGGCTGTGTCTGCACCCCACTCCTGCCCAGATCACCCAGTCCTCTCTTGCACTCTACCACCCTCCCAGACTCTCCAACACCGAGCCGGCTCCTGCACCCTGCCTCCTTCCTGGACCTCATACCCCAACCCTGCTTCCTGGCAGCCCTCTCCCACTCTGAACCTCTCATTTTTGGCCCCATACCAGAAGCTTGGAGGTTCACAAAATCTACTAGCCCTGGCCCTAATAGGATCTGGGGCTGATGTGTGAGGAGAATGAGGGAATCACAGTCAGAGACCACATCAGTGAGGTGGGTTTTTTTTTTCTGTTCCCCACCCTCATTTAAATGAAAATGTATCTGGCATTGGCTACAGAAGACAATAGAATGGCTCTATGTGCCTCTCAGACACACATTGTTGTGTTTAGAGTTGATGAGCTTGCAGAGAGGTCGCCATCTCCAGCAGTGGTTTGATGGGGTACATGGCACTGTAACATGTGCTTTGGATAAGGGTAGATGTTTCTGAGATGGATGCATTGAAGTGAAGTGTGGTGGTTTCTTTTGTGGTGTTGCTGCAAGCTGGGGTGGGTTGTTTTATTCAATTTAGTTGCCTGCAGCCAGATTTTAATGAATGGTGAGAGGTGGTTGATGGTGAGACATTATGAAAGAGAAGTGAGAAGTTGTCTGTGGGATTGGAAAGGAGTAAGTGCACGCAGGGGCTGGCAGAACATTATCCATGTAGCATTTTAGTGCTGATCTCGGCATGTGGGGCTGGGGAAGAGGGTTTTAGAGGGTTGAGTTCAGAGTTCCACCAGTTACTTCCACTGTCATTATAAACTAGTAAAAACAGCAAGAAGTCCTGTGTCACCTGATAGACTAACAGATTTATTGGAGCATAAGGTTTTGTGGGCAAAGACCCACTTCGTCAGATGAATTGGTGTGTAGCTTAAATCTTAGGGCCTGCCTGTTCAGATTTTGCATTGCTCACAGCTCCCGAGGCGGATGCTGTCCTGTACATTCTGTTACAATGCCCAGGGTAGCTGTACGATGTTGAATCTTCCTCCTCTGCCAAGAATGTGGGTGTAATCTTAGATTTAGGATGAACCATGCTGGAACATATCAAAATCAAGGTGTGTTTTTTTTTTTAACCATTTTAGGATGATTGCCAAACTACACCCTTGTCTCTCTGTAGCTGTACTAGACATTTTAAATGGAGCTCTCATAACGCTTGGGTTTGGTCACTGCAGAGCCAGGGCTACTGGGCTGGACTTCCTACTGTGTTGGACTGAAATGCTTTAGAGATCTCAAGTGTGATGGAAGCTATTTTGATCTTGCTGGCCTCTTGTTCTGCTCACTTCCGTATGTTGTCAACCCTGCTCCCACTGAACTTAATGCCAGAACTCTTACTGAATTCAATAGAATAGGAACGATCCATGACAGCAGGAGTTTCCTTGATGTGTTTACCTTGCTGCACAGCTTATCAATGGGTCTGAGAATTCTGGTCTTGCAGACCTTTGATTGGACTGAAGGCTGGTCGCCTTTTCAGGCTGACTTTGGTTAAGGCTTTCTACAGTCATGCTGGAAAAGTCTGCCTGTGAACTGTGTTAGGTATGTTATTTGCTGGCCCATGAGCTTCTGACT
Source organism: Carettochelys insculpta (assembly GCF_033958435.1). Taxonomy (NCBI): domain Eukaryota; kingdom Metazoa; phylum Chordata; order Testudines; family Carettochelyidae; genus Carettochelys; species Carettochelys insculpta. The sequence continues at coordinate 10,534,185 of NC_134157.1, forward strand.
GCAAGTTTAGCATTGATAGAGCTACAGATTCACCATAGCATTTTAAAAAAAAAAAAACTAGTGCAGATGTAGTGAATATAGTAGAAGTCACAGATATAGTGACTGTTCCATGATTTTTATTTAAAAATGCCCTGATAGATTAGGGGGCATAACCATCCACAGCAGCAGCCCCTGCCCCAGAACCCTACAATCCTATCCTGGCCTGAATGGGGTGGAGGATGAGGGAGAGCTAGGCCTGAATCCACAAGACAGCAGCCATGGCTGCAGGGTAAGATACAGACACCAAAAAAAGTTATGGACAAGCAGAAGAATCACTCTATGGCTGTGTCTACACTAGCCCCAAACTTCGAAATGGCCATGTAAATGGCCATTTCGAAGTTTACTAATGAACCTAACCCTAACCCTAACCCTAACCTTACATCTTCTTGCTCCTCTTTTTATAGTACTGACAATAATTGTTTGCTACATTGTCTCAATGGGGATTTTTATTCAAATAGCTTGTTACAACAGTGTGTTTTTGTTTCTCTTGGTGGGGAGGGGACTGGGGAAGGAGAAAGAGCAGAAGGTTAAAGAATGTTTGGAAATCAGCCTGAACTTTCCAACTGCTCTAGAGTCCAAAGAGCTGCTACCAAAAGTAGAATTAGGAGTGGAAAGTGATCAGATCTGCTGCGGAGCAGGTGCTCTTTGTACTTCACAGCAGATGGGAATAAAGGGACTTCGAAGTAGGCGGGGTCCTTTCGAAAAGGAGCCCCATCGGGATGAGCCGCGAGGCGGCAAGCCGCATCAATTTCGAAGTGCCAGGGCCACCCACATGCTAATGAGGTGCTGAATATGTATTTCAGCGCTTCATTAATAAACTTCGAAATGGCCATTTACATGGCCATTTCGAAGTTTGGGGCTACTGTAGACATGGCCTATCTGTGATTATTTTCCTACTGTGACAAACCTGCAGCTGTAGGCACAGAATCTGCATTTCCAGTTGGATGCTGTCAGTCCATGTTGGCTCTTCCCAGTCTGAGGTTGTGCTGCTAGTTTCTTTCTGGTTTCACGTTCTGTCTGGTATCATAATCGATAACAAGTCACACGAATGTTCACCAAAAGGACACCAAGATGTAAGATGGGATTTGAGCTGGGATGTTGAACTCCTAATTTGCTTAACAGCTGACTCGCTTCACCAGTCTGGCTTGGTGCTTTAGACGCTGCTGTGAACTGTTTGGATCAACGGTTGGTGTATGAAGATTTTTTAGGATCTTGACTTTATAGAGATGTTGCTGCTAATCCCTCAATAATTAGAACCATTTATCTTTACGTGTACGAGGCTCTGAATATTCCCTTGCTCAAAGACCCTGGGGAAATTCTTTAATCAAGAACAGAGTGGCCAAATGGCCTGCTGATTAAGGCCCTAGCCTAGGGCTTGAGAAGGCCTGTGTTCAACTCTCTGCTCTGTCAGACTCTCACTCTATGAAACATGATGATATCTATATTAGGTCAGAGCAGAGGCCCATCTAGCCCAGTGTCATGTTTTTTGACAGTGGCTGGCACTAGCTACTTCAGAGGGAACACACAGTGGTGAATATACTGAGCGGTTTCCCCTGTCATCCCATCCAAGCATCTGGCAGTCAGAGGTTTAGGGACACTCAAAGCATGGGGCTGAGTCCCTGATAATCATGGCTAATACTGACAGATGACCCTTTTCTCCATGAACTTATCTATTTTTTTTTTTTCACTTAGCCTACTCTGGGCTTTCACAACATCACCTGGTAATGCGTTCTGCAGGTTGACTGGGCATTGTGTGAAGAAACACTTCCTTATGTTTGTTTGAAACCTGCTATCTATTGATTTCATCAGGTGGCCCCGGTTCTTATGTGAAGTGGTAACTACCACTTCCTTCTAGATTCTCTCCACACCACTGATGATTTTACAGATTTCTGTCCTGTTCCCTGTTAGTTGTTTCTTTTCCAGACTGAACAGTTCCAGTCCCTTTAATCTTTCTCCATATGGACACTGTTCCCTAAGCATTTTTGTTCCTCTTTTTTTCTATGTTTTCCAATTCTAAGATCTTTTTGGAGATGAGGGTGACCAGAACTGCAGGCAGTCTTCCAGGAATGAGCCTACCGTGGATTTATACACTGGCAGTATGATAATTTCTTGTCTTATTTTCTGTCCTTTTCCTAATGGTTCCTAACATTCTGTTCACTTTTTTAAACTACGGTTAACCCCTGACTTATGTGGAGGTTGCATTCCAGGTAACCACATGTAAGTCAAATTTCAGGCAAGTTGAGGGAGCCAGGAAACCGACCGGCACTGCTGTGCTGGTCAGTTTCCTGGCTTCTGAGACTGGAGGTTTCCCAGCTCATGCAAGTGGAGGGGAGCCAGAAGCCTCCTGGGTCCCGGCTCCCCACCACTCACAATTTTGACTCGTGTTAATCCAAGTAACACACAAGTCAAAATTGTACAAACAGGGGTTTTACTGTACCACTGGATATTGAGAGGGTGTTTTCAGCAAACTGTCCACAATGACTTTAACCCCGCGCTGCCATCCGGCTCAGGGACTCCTTAGGAGGCAGCTCCTGCCTTGTGGCTGCCCAGCACTGCAATGCCAGGGGCGGAGAGGGGCAGGCACGTCTGGAGCTGCCCGGGTCCAAACCACCCCACGGCTGGAACTGCCCAGGGCTCCAGTGCTGTGGCTGGAGCAGCTGCTGCCAGAGCAGCCCCAATGTCGAGCCTGCTGTAACTGGGAAGTAGCAGGGGCACCATGGCTGCTCCGAATGGCTGGCAGCTGGGGTAGGAGATGCCCCAACCCTCTCCTAACCCAGCCCCGCCTGTCTGCAGGGGGAGCTGGAGCCACCAGCTGGAGCCTCTGCTCCATCCACCTGCTTCCTCCAGCCAGGGAAATTCTGAGGATCTCTCCCAATTTATGTGAAATGTAATTCACGTGGAGGTTGTCCAGGATGCAACCTCTGCGTAAATTGAGGGGTTACTTTATTTTTTATGTGTAGTTGGGATTATGTTTGCCAATTGTGTCTTACCTTGTGTTTACCAACATTGAATTTCACTTGCCATTTTGTTGGCCAGTCACCAAGTTTTGTGAGATCCCTTTGTAACTCTTTGCAGTCAGGTTTGGACTTAACACTTGTGATAATTTTGTATCCCATGCAAACCTTGCCACCTCATTGTTTACCCTTTTTTGAGATTGCTTATAAATATGTTGACCAGTACTGGTCCTGAAACAGATCCAGGGAGACCCTCCTACTTACCTTTCTCTGTTGTGGAAACTAACCATTTATTCACATCTTGAGTTTCCTATTTTTAAATAGCTACTGACACATGAAGGAACCTTCCTTTTATCCTATGACTACTTATTTGCTTAAGAGTCTTTGGTGAAAAAGCTTATCAAAGACTTTCTGAAAGTCCAAATACACTATATCCACTGGATTACTCTTGTCAATGTGCTTGTTGACCACCTCAAAAAGTTCTAATAGATTGGTGAGGCGTGGCTTCCCTTTCTGAAAGCTGTTTTGACTCTTCCCCAACAAATCTGTTGGCTCAACAAATGCTCAAGATACAAGATGTAATAAAAAAGTTTAATAAAAACGATAATTTTATTATACTAAAGATAAATAAACAAACCTTAAGTCTGTGTTTTTCCAATGTGATTAAAGGCACTGAATTCCTATGTTAGTTGCATACTAATTCCATTAATCTTCTCTGGAAATCACAGCCTGGGAGATTTGGACCCAAATGTGCTGAAGTGATGACAGCAAATGTTAGTCTCTCACAGAGCTGAGAAAGCAGCCAAATAACTTACATTTATCCACCAAACTATGTTCCTCTTTTAAATCAAGGGTAATGAAATTACTCCTAGTGGTGGCATAAAGTTTGTGCATGTTGGCAGAATCTTCAGAATGACTCTTCAAATTGTCACACCTCCCAGGAATGTATTCCAGGATTTAGCAGCATTATTACCTCTGCCGGAAAAGTTAACAGGTTTCCTCTGCTCTGTACAAACCCTGGGATAAGTTATTCTTAGCTGCTTATTGCAGATAATTCCTTAAATAGTCTTTGGAAACAGGTTGAGTTTTTTTAATAAATGATTGAAAAGAAATATATTGTAGTATGTCATCTACTGTAGATATTTTACACTTCTTTAATATATAAGCAAAGAAATTTGCTATAGCTTTGAGGGAGGGTCACCCTTGTATTGTTAACCCTCTGTGTATCTGTTTTTGAAATTAAGGCATCATTAAAGAGCCACTGGGGAAAAGTAATACGCATTTTAAATAGGGACTTTTTTTATATGCCAATTGTCATATGGATTTGCATTCCAGGCTCTTCAGAGCTTCTAAAAAGGCAAAATTTCAATTACTTTTCAGGAGATGTGCCCTGAAGGTTAAACAAACTGTTAAATTTTCATTCTAGCAAGCTCCCCTGCTTCCCCTTGTTTCAGCTCTCAGAAGTATTCCTTGTGCGTATGCTAAAATGCCAAGTAAATAATTGTAGACGGGAAATCTCTGCCCCTTCTGAAGCTTTTGTAGCTGTCTTGATTCCTGATGCAGACGCAGCTATAGCTACACTGCACGCTTTATAGAGCAGTAGCAAAACCAACTCCCAGTAAAGACATAAGGGGGAGGGGATAGCTCAATGGTTTGAGCATGGGCCTGTTAAACCCAGGGTTGTGAGCTCTATCCTTGAGGAGGCCATTTAGGGACTGGGGCAAATAGATATCAGGAGTGGTGCTTGGTCCTGCTGAGAGTGCAGAGGACTGGACTAGATGACCTCTAGAGGTCACTTCCAGCTCTAGGAGATGTGTATCTCCAATTATATATATCAGCGATTCTGGTAAAAGCACTGCTTTGCTGGAACAGCTGTGCAACTTCTGCCAGCACCACTAGATTGGTCAGAATAATGCCCCTGACTAACAGGGCTTGCAGACTTCTGCCAGCATAGCTATGTTGTATGCACCTGCTGCCCATACTGGATCTAAGCACAAAGCCCCCAGTGCTTCCAGGTCATATTGTCTCCTAGCATAACTCCACTGAATAATGCCCCTAGGCAGGAAGCCAGGTCACACAGTAAAGGTTATTGCAGAGAAACTCTTTGAGTTGGGGTCTGGTATAAATTGAAGTCAGTGGAGCTGCAAGGAAGCCCACCACACGTGAGAGATATCAGCACATTATGTCATTGCTAATGCAGGTGCAAGTGGTTAGTGGATTGCCCTCTAAAGTGGTTGCTGACACTGGGTATCTCTGCACTCTGGTAGGAGATGCCTACTGATGTGCATGTCTGCATGGCAAACTGCTTACATCTGCAGTCTGGTTACAGTTGTATTTGCCATACACTGACATGGGGTCAGCGATGTCGAGCCACAGTGCCATCGGCATTCTGCTTAAACCACCTCCCTCCTGGGAGGAGCAAAGTGAAGCTGCTGATTCCATGGAAGGGAATGGAGTGGTGACCGAAAGGCTCGCATGAGTTCTCTCCCTTCTGCTACCCAGAATGGCTTGTGTTAATTACAGATGTTTCAGGGTTGATGCCCTATACTATATTTACAAATATTGCCTGCATGGTTGTGTTTGTTCTGAGCGTGAAGAACTCACCACCATGGTGGGCAGGATTGCTGGCAAAAGCACCCAGGTAGACATAGTTATATTAGCCAGAAAAGCCAAAATCATTTTTCCAGTGTATCCTATTCTGTTTAGGGAACTGCACCACCACTCGGAGGGTTTTCAGGTATAACAAAACCTTTCTAGTATCAACAAGGCCTGTGTCATCCCTGGGGATTGAGCTAAGCCTGGATCTGAGTATCCTCAAAGTTTGGGAGCTCTTGGAGATCAAGCTTTGGTTCCATCCCTATTGGATAATCTTGATTTATGCCTCTCTGTATTGTTTTGTGTTGTTTTTTTTTAGGGTCCTCCTGGTCCACATGGAAACCCCGGCCGCCCTGGTCCACCTGGTCCTAAAGTAAGTATCTGCCAGGCAAAACGCTTTCTCTTTCTAGCTCCTGAGGAAATCCCAGTAAGGAGAGAGAGATTTCTTGTGCCATTGCATCCCATTGGAGAATAATTATAAGGGCTCATTCACCACCTCCAATACACGCAACACTGCAAGTTCCTCGCCCTATACTCTGGGGGAATCCCTGCAGCGCCCTCAAAATTCACATGAGGTTTTCAACAGCACCACGGTTTACTTCACCCTCCCCAGATCATACTTCCATTCTGTAAGGACCCTTCTTTGGGCCTCTCCTCTGGGCTCTTCAACATGCTCAGTCAACCCACACGGCTGCAACTCCAGTCCAGAGCACTCAGATGGCAAACTGGCAAAGTCTTTCTTGGTCTGTCCCTTCCCTCCCGTGAAATTCCCTCCCTTTCCATCCAACATTCCAGCCAGATCCTTTCCGCCTGACCCCCCTTTTAATACCATGGAAAGATCCTCTTCCGAGTCCTGGCCAAGATTTTAGAACAGCAGCAAAGATCTTCTCCCCAAAGACTCCATCCCAGGTTTGACTCTGAGCACAGGCCATGCCAGGACAGAACTTCTCAGGGAGAGGAGTTAATCACTGTGCTGTCAAAGACTGTGCAGTTCTGGCCAGCACAACTCAAAGTATCTCACCTTAGTGCTTTGGTTATAAGGGATCCCAGTAACCTGGGACATAATATCCTGTGTGGCCCCTAAAATCCCACACTACATTACCCTTTCAGTGTACTGCCTCCAAACTCTGTCTCCTGTTCCCCTAGTTCCTTCTGGATGTCTTCTGCTTCTCCCACCCTCACTAGGTCTTACATTCCTTCCCCCTCCCCCAAGCTTTTATTTCTGTTTCTTTCCTTTTTCTTTCTGCCTCCCATACCGGAGTTCTATTGCTGACACTGCCATTGAGTGAGAGCCCAAGGGGTGTGCTGTCAGAGAGTAGGTCAGTCAGAAGCAAGACCTCTCCTGGCTGGCTGCAAAACACTGTTAAAGATGCAGATGAAAAGAGGAGGGACAGATTTCAGTGTGCTGGCCAATATTCCCTCTTTTAGAAACATCCATTCTAATATCCAGCTCGTTCCATTCTCTGCATACGTTCTCTAGAAAATGTAAAGGGCTAAAATTTGGATTCTTACACCTCACATAATCAGAACCAGCATTCGAGCTACTGGTGGCCCAAGGGAGACCAGCATTTAGTGTCCTATATGGGACCAGAAAAATGAATACAGGAGGACAGAATCCATGAAAATCTGTCCATTAAGCACCAATAAAATGATAGCTTTGGGATTCAAATCGAAGAGGTCAAATAAGAATAGATTCTTTTCATTAGTGCATCAGTAAGCAGAGATGTTACAATTGCTATTAATATTCTGGGGAAAAGATTCTAGCAATCTGGCATTCTGCCTCTGTGTCATTAAAAAGTAGGCACCAGCTATGTGCTAGTGAATAGCAGCTGCTTTGTATTTAAAAGTGTGGTGGTCTGGTTTGAAAAGTGAGGTTATATTAAGTCTACATCTTAGTGTTCTCTATTTATTCTCTGTCAATGACTTCCAGATCTCACTTCTTGGTAGGTGCTTCCCATTACAATGGTTTCTAAGGCAGAGGGAAAGCTTAGCATCTTGTAGAAATGTGAAAACCATAGCTAAGTCTTGGGCTGAGAATAAAACTACGTCTGGCCAGAGAATCAGCTGAGCAAGGGCACAGATCCTGGAACTGGGTGTCCTGCCACACCCTTTGGCTTGAAGTGGTTTCCGTCATATATATGGCTTACAGTTTGGTTGAATGGCTCTCAGCACTCCCACTTACAAATTGTTCCAGCTCCCCAAGTTTTCCACGTTTTTTCAAAAGGCTACGGACTAGATAGTTCTCTCTCTTCAGGTGCCACCTCTTGACAGGCATGGACAAACTGCTGACTTTCTACCTGACTTCAGTTGGCTGGCATTTAAAGCTCAACTTTTCAAAAGGAGAGCAGAACAGATTTAGCAACTGTATCTCTCAGTTTTGCAAGAAACCTGCATTGCATTAATTTTTGACAGCTGCTATGTTTCCACACCGGGCTGACTTATCCAGTGATACTGAGTGTTCATAGCTACAACTGAAGTTAATAGGAGCTTCAGGTGCTCAATATCTCCAAAAGCACATCCCCTGACAGATAGGCAGGCTAAGGATTGCTGGCCTTAGTTTCTCCCGTTAAGAGGCAATCTGGCTGCTAGATGAGGTCTTCCCTAGATGGTACTTTACTATAATAATAGTAACAGCTTGGAAAAAACAAGCAATCCAACAATGGAGACCAAACTTTCCCAGACAGATATGCTTGGAAAATATGACTAAAACAAATCACTGTCACGAGGAAGAGAACCAGGAGCAGCTTCGTGGTCAGCTGAATTAACAGGGCACTGATATAGCCAGGCGGTCAATTGCACACTAGGGATTTCATGATTAATTTATTCGACCCAGGGCTGGGTATGTCCATGTGTTTATACCATGGTATAAAATCACTTGCATTGTCAAACACGTGAATTTTTTGAAGTGAACCCCAAGTTAAGAATTCCACCGCATTTCTGTCTCTTGTAATATGCATCTGTACTTTAAAAGTTTGTTTAAATAGGACTATGTATATTTTTGAGCCAAATCCTGTTTGATGTCAATGAATACCACTTCACTGGATTCACCCTCTTGTACTCTCAAGAGAATTTCAACTGTTGTTTTTTTCCTCAGATATCTGTAACACAATAACTATTTAAATGAATCTCTTGCCACTTCACATTTCTTTTGCTGTCTTTGGCAACAGTGGGTGATTTCATATCTAGTTAGTCAAATATGATGATGACCTCTCAATTTGACATGGACTTCTGTGGCACTAAAGACGGCTGTTTGTTGACTTATTATCTGACTGCGGGGGTGAAGGCCTGGAAGAAACACTTGCTAATGAGTTGATATAAATCTGCAGATGTCCTAGCAGCACTTGGTGTTGTGGGGAAGGGTTTCTCCATCAACAAAAACATGTTGGCTACGTCTACACTGCAGAGATCTTTCAAAAGAAGCCATTCTGGAAGATCTCTCTCGAAAGAACCAAAGTGTGGTTCCACACGCAAAAAAGTGTATCAAAAGAGTGATCTGCTCTTTTGAAAGACAGCATTCACACAGCCCCCAACTCATTCTAAAGAACGGGCCAGGAATCGAAAAATCCAGTGCCATGGAGGATTGCTGTTTTGAAAGAAGGGTCTTGAGGAGTATCTATGTGTTTTCTTTCTAAAGAAGCTTTTGGAAGAAGCCATTCTTCCTGAAGCAGGAGTGGAAGAGCACTTTGGAAAGGTGCACTGAATTCTTTCAATTTATTTTCAAAAGAACACTTGTTTGTGTGTAGAAACTGTGCTGGATCTTTGGAAAGAGCGCCCTTCTTTCAAAAAATCTTTTGAAAGAACTTGCTAGTGTAGATGCAGACCTTGTGAAAAGTTGTATAAAAGCTTTTGCAGGAATGGAGGTTTTTCTCACTCATCTGGAGTCCTTAGGGTTGAAATGTTTTCCTTAAGTGGCTCTTCTGAATAAATCTTCCATTCCATAATGATACAGAAAGTATAAATTTCCTCTGGGAGTGTGGTTTGGCTCTAGGAACTTTGATGTTTAAAACATTGCTAGTAGTCAGATTTCTGGGCTGGAGTATTTTAAATTCACAGCTCCTGATTTTTTACAGATAGGAAAAAACCCTGCTTCCTGTTAAAAAGAGAAAACAATATGGCCAGTAAGTTATAACAGGGGTCTGAGCATCAGAACTCCTGGGTATTATTCCTGGCTCTGCCCCTGTCTGGCAGTGTAATTTCTGGGGAAAACAAGCTCAGTTTACTCACCTATCTCATGGATTCAATAGCACTGACATATTAGAAGTTTGATGTGTGGTGGTGTTTTGGTAAAGTGCTTTGAGATCCTCCAGTGAAAGGTGCAGTAGATGTGGAAAAATGACTTAGCTCGATCATGTGGAATTCTGTAAACGAATTAGATGAGACTGGGGAGGGAACATAAACTGTAAACAATGGTCTGTAGGGAAAAAATGCTGCCTTTGCAGAATAAGAAATGCCCCAGATTCCAAAAGGAGACTTATAGCAATCATATTAATCTACTCCTTGGGAGAGCAGGTCCCACCAGCAGCTGTGAGCCCTGTGAAGGAGGGTGCCACAGAAAGAAACTGCAGCAATGATAACAGCTGCAAGCAACGTGCGATTATGTGCATGACTTAATTACTGTTTGGCAAACAGAAGTCTTCATTCAGAATTTGTACAGATACATCTGCATCACATCAGCAGTACTCTGCAATCTGCATCCAAGAAGTATCTCTGACCAAACCTGTTGGCTTGTATTGGATGGTGGGGGATAAAGGGAAAGGGAGATTTACACTGTGTGGAAGTTTGGAAATAAGTGTCAACATAAGCGCATCACAGCAAGGCTGTAACAGGAGAAATAGTTACTCATCTTGCTGTAACCAGACCTCTAAGCTATTAACAAGAAACAGTGGTTAAGGATACTCCTTTGCAACTTAACAAAAGGACCTCAAAGCACTTGAGAAACATTAACTGACCCTCACAGCATTTCCATTTTACAGATGTGCATACAGAGGTAGTGACCTACTTAAGCTCACGAACAGGAAGAAGCTATAGGGGTGGAGCCCTGACACTTCTGGGTGTTAGGTTCCAGATTGATTGTAATAGAGATGCGAGACAGATCTAAGGTTCTGCATGTGCCGAACTTTACCTATGACATCTCCGACCTTCTGCTCTCTCTTGTGTTCAACTAATTCTCTGTGTCCTGTGCCCCCATTTGGCCGTGCCTCACCTGTGAAGATTTTAGGCTAGGTTGTCCACAGGAACCTTTTGGAATTAGGTGCCCTGATGCTACTGAGATTCCAGTTGGGACCTGGGGACTCAGCTCCCTTTGGCTGCTCTAAAAATCTCAGTCCTGATTTCTCTGTAGGAACAGGAAGTCTGCAGCCTGAGTCACAGCTGTAGGATGGGAAAATTTAATACAGCCAAAAAGATACAATGTGCCTCTTTCTTTTGCCAGTCTGGAAGCCCTGTTACTGCTCTTGAGGCTTGCTGCTGCTCTCTCCTAATAAGTATAGTTTCCCTCTGATTTCATCTGTCCCTTGCAGTTAAATCCATAAACAGCATCCTCAGTAGGTTTTTGACCCGTACTGCTTCGCAGTAGCAAAGAGCTCAAGTTGTTTTTAGGTGATGGTCATTTATAGCGGAATACTGAGGAGGCTGAGAAATCAATAATATGCAGCAAATATGGGAGTCATGGCACTGCTTTCTTACAAATATTTCCCTAGCTATTTTAATGCAACCAAACTTAGTTTAGACCCTTTTGTGCTGTAGCAGCAATGAACAGTGTCAGAAACCAGCCTCAGTCTATGTACCAGGAAAGTGGAACCTTGAGGTAAGAAAACTTTAATCTGTTTGGGAGGAGAAGGTAATACAATAATATAGTTTTAAAATTCAATGGCTCAGTTCAAGCAAGACCGAAGGTACAAACTGATATCTGGAGGGTTCTCTCGGAATATTGTCATGAGCATAATTCTTTGTTTCAGGGCCAAAAAGGTGACCCTGGGTTATCACCTGGAAAAGCTCGTAATGGAGAGAAGGTAAGCATCATTTGTATTATTTGTTAGATGGAGATTGGGGCCCCTTTGTGCTGGTGGCAGTCTATATTCTTAGCACAAGGCAGTCCCTGTCCTAGAGAGTTTACAGTCTAAACAGAAAAATCCTCAGAGATTCCCACTTTCCAAATGAGGGAGACTGAAGAGCAGAGAGGTGTAGGGTGTGTCTGCACATCAGCTAGAGCTATCGTTGTACTTGTGTGGACATACTCACCTTTGTTATACTCTGGGTAGCATAGATAAAAATAGCATGGAAGACACAGCAGAGCCAGTTTCAGCCCAGGGCGTATAAGTGTACTTGAAACCTTAGGCTCCATATTCTTCTGGACCCATATTCCCAGCCCATGCTGGGGGCTGTGATTTGCACCAGGTCATGTAAGGATTTTGCAGCAGAGCTGAGAACTCAGCTTGGATATTTTAGCCGCGTCTACACGTGCACGCTACTTCGAAGTAGCGGCACTAACTTCGAAATAGCGCCCGTTACAGCTACACGTGTTGGGTGCTATTTCAATGTTAACATCGACGTTAGGCGGCGAGACATCGAAGTCGCTAACCCCATGAGGGGATGGGAATAGCGCCCTACTTCGAAGTTGAACGTCGAAGTAGGGCACGTGTAGACGATCCGCATCCCACAACATCGAAATAGCGGGGTCTGCCATGGTGGCCATCAGCTGAGGGGTTGAGAGACGCTCTCTCCAGCCCCTGCAGGGCTCTATGGTCACCGTGTGCAGCAGCCCTTAGCCCAGGGCTTCTGGCTGCTGCTGCGGCAGCTGGGGATCCATGCTGCATGCACAGGGTCTGCAACCAGTTGTCGGCTCTGTGGATCTTGTGTTGTTTAGTGCAACTGTGTCTGGGAGGAGCCCTTTAAGGGAGCGGCTTGCTGTTGAGTCCGCCCTGTGACCCTGTCTGCAGCTGTGCCTGGCACCCTTATTTCGATGTGTACTACTTTGGTGTGTAGACATTCCCTCGCAGCGCTTATTTCGATGTGGTGCTGCGCAACGTTGATGTTGAACGTTGATGTTGCCAGCCCTGGAGGATGTGTAGACGTTATTCATCGAAATAGCCTATTTCGATGTTGCTACATCGAAATAAGCTACTTCGATATAGGCTTCACGTGTAGACGTAGCTTTTGAGTCCAGTGGCTTAACTGCAAGACCCACCTCATAGATTGCATGTACTCTGACTCTGCTGTGTGAGAATGGATTTTTTTTTACCACTAAAGTCTATTAGAATTAGTGCAAACCATGCAAGACCAGAATGTATAGTCTGATTTATTTAGTTTAGCATTTGTTAAGGAGCAATGGGTTCTGTTGCCAGACCTCAATAATTAATGTCTGAGGTTTGCTGTTTCATATTGAAATAGTTTTTAATGAAGCCTTGTAATAGGGGCTTACATAAATGTTGAAGTTAACAGAGGAAAAATCAGGGTTACCTCGTCTGTACTGATTTGTTCTGTGATTAGTGCTAGCATGCTTCTTCCTTTGTCACTCATGTCCAGTGCAAATAAACTTGCTTTCCCTCCTTCCCACCTCATGAAACTTTTCCTATTTGTATAATAGAAAGCATCAGCCATAGAGGGACTATTAATTTGAAGGCAGATGCCTTTGCTCCATAAATTAAAACCCCCAAAACCATTAAGATGGTGAAGTTAGGAAACATTGAAGTGATCCTTTCAGCTCAACAGCATGAGGTGCCCTTGAAACTTTGCGTTGCTTTAGAATGGGTCTGACACAGAAAGATCTACCAGTAAGATGTGTAATGGTTTTCTCACAAAGTATGTGTAATGTAAACACGGGTAAGGCCCAGCGTACGCTTAGCCCATGTTAACAAAGCCTTGTTACTTGTAGTATTTATAGAAATTCAGAGCTTTCAACAAGAGTTTGGAGTAATTCCTAGTTCTTTAGCTATTTACACCAAACTCATGTCAAATAAAGACGGAAATAATCAATCACAGTCCATGCTAAAATCCTCAGAGTTCACTGAGTCTAGTCAGAGAAAGCCAAACTGTACAGTAAGAAAGAAGCCGGATGTGGTATGTAAATAACTTGCACCAAAGGGGCTAGGCCATTCTTCAGATGTTTCTAATACACCAATCCGAGGTGAATTCCGTCCTTTCCCTGGAGTGCAGGCAACCAACAAATCTCTCCTTCTAATCAGCCATGGGAGAAAAATCGATGAACGTTGTGGATACAAGGAAAATAATTTCATTATCAGAGCTATCTGAATTGGAGCAATGGGCTGAACAAGTTTAGTTGTAGTTTATGAACTGGCTGCTGGATTTGACAAATGGAAGCAGCCAATGACTGTTGTTCAAGTTGCTATTCAAAGACAGGACTCTGCTATTTCAAATCCTGCCAAAACGCAATTGCAGCGTGCAGCTGAAGGAGATAAAGGAAAAGACGGCTAGCACTCTGCTGGTGGAAAAACTGGAATCTCCACAGCAGCTGTAGTTAATTCACCAATGGTTTTAGCTGAGCCAAGTAATAGTGTGAATTTACGATTGTCTCTTAATGGCACTTCTCTTACTTCTATACATTTTTTTTCAGTGGATTTCTGCCATCATAAATCAGCGGTTCAGTCCCAAAGCATTCTATTCTATGACAAATAATTTCAGCAAACACGTATAGGAAGCAAGAACAAAAGCAGCTGAAGACTAATGCGACATGTTTGCTTTTTTACAGGGAAACATGGGCTTACCTGGTTTGAGTGGGCTTCCTGGACCACCTGGTCGGAAGGTACATGCTTATTTGTCACCAGTGAATTAAAGTGTTGCTGTCTATAAATAACACTAAGTACCCTTCTCAGGTGCCTTTCACTCTAAAATTTCATTCTTCTCAAAAAATTTTAATAAAGGCTCAGTCCTCAGTGAGGGGCAAGCCAGTTGTTACTTGTGTTTTTGCAACTGGGTAAATTAGGACACTGAGACTGTGTCTTGCCAAGAGTCACACCAGCAAGATCATGTCAGAAGCAGGGATAACCCTGCTGGAATTCTGATTTCTATTCTCCTTTTCTGGGTACTGAGCTAGACCGCCTTCCTCCCTCTGTCTCTGGGTAGTGACTAGGAAAAGGAGCCAGGCATAGATCAGATTTAGGTAGCATAGATTAACCAAGCCTTTTTAAATGTTACAAGTCTTTGGTACTTAGACAGCCCCCAGCACTATAGAATCCGAGCACCTCACAAACTTTAATGTATTTGTTTTCGCAGCATGCTGTGAGGCAGGACAGTGCTATTAGCCCCATTTCACTGTTGGTAAACTGAGGCACGGAGAGGTTAAATGACTCACCCCAGGTCATACCAGAAGTCTATGGCAGAGCAAGACTAGCATCCTACCACTGGAATAAGCTTCCTCTATATGCAACACCCTTTCACTGGGGTGTGGGCAGGCTGCCATCTTTGTTCGCTTAAAGCAAATCGTATTCTAGAATGGACAGGAGCTAAATTGAAGTACCTGTTTAGGTATGGCTTAGCTTTTGCTTGTTATCTGAGCCCAAATAAAGCTTGACCCCACTTTCTGGTCAAGGTGAACCTTTACGCATTGGAAGAAGGATTTTCTTTCTTTTGTATTTTGAACAGAGCTTGAAATTAACATGGATCTGCTTTGTTTGACTCCGTGTTGGTGCCGTTAGCAGCACAAATGTCACCAAGAATGTGCTATGGGGCTGAGAATGCCACCTAGTGAGGGAGCATGAGATTCCACATAGCCAAGTCCCACCACTGATGTTGTTTGCTTCCCCACCTTAGCACCCCAACCATGTTAGCACTGTTGTGTCCACGCTTCTAGGAGTGGTAAATTCCACAACTTGGTGTGTGTATGGGAGCTTTCCTCTCCCCCTCCCCAAGTAAATCTGGGGTTTGTTTTATCCTGCTGCAAAGAACGATCAGTCTAGCATGGTGGGTGGGGAGGCTGAAATAAATGGCTTTCAGGGAGCATGAGTGAGACCTCTCCCAACCTGGAGATGCTTAACTTCTACTCCCCTGTATGGGACTCCGTTGCTTATTCCTTACTGCTTAATACATTAGGGATCTTGATGAAAGTTGCTGAGTAGTAGGGATTCAGAGACATTCACCTCCAGGTTGCTGATGTGGAACATGCTCTGCTGATAGTGGCTGAAAATTGTTCAGCGACATATGAAATGAAGTTAAGAAACTTGATTATTATTCCCAGTTGGCAAATATTGATGTGGTAAAACTGGCCATTGTAATTGCCACCCTTTTGGCCATATCACCAGGGAAGTTAAGACGTGAATGGACCCAAGCATGCACACGCATCCCTTCCTCAGAACTGGGGCAGTGGCCGTTAGAATAGTCTTACGTGAAGTGTTTTGTCTGCAACTTTTTTTTTTAGCAACACATGCAAATTCAGCGACACAGAGATGTTTAGCAAAGTAGTGTCAGTTTCAGGTGGGAGGAGATTTTTAAATTTTAACTTTTTTAAATGAAACATTTTGATTTGTGATTTGAAATCAATTTTCACTTCAGAATTTCCTTTAACCTTTTCCATTTAAAACAAATGCTTGAAATGGAAATAAGATTTTGTTCAACCCAAGATTAATTGCCATTTTTAATTGCTGGCAGGGCTTTTTTCAGGACCAGCTCTAACTGGGGCAATCTTCCGAGGCTGCTGCCCACCTGTATGTGTTCTGTGACTAGCGATGCTCAGTCTCTAGGGCTATCCCATGATCACCTATCACATGAACTAAATTCACAGTAGAGAAGCTATGCTTCTTTGTCCCATCCCTCAATATTGGGGAAAGTGGGAGAGGGAATGAAAGTAGAAATCGTTTGCAGGGGTCAGTGGTGCTTGTTCCACCTGGGATACCAAGTGGAGCTGAGCGCTGGACTGACTGGACTCCCCACGCACATGTGCGTGCATGCGTGCGCGCGCACACACACACATGCGCATGCACTGCTTTCACATAAGTCCTAATAAATTAGGTGCAAAGGACACTATATAACAGCTCATAAAATAGAGCCTCACAGTTTTGATCAGCAAAATGCAATGTCAGGAGAGAATGCTTTATGGTGGAAAGAATGGAGCTGGAGTGGGAGACTATAAGCAAACAGATCCAAAGTCAATGCACAGTCGCCCACACCTGATTCTGGAAAACCCAAAGCTCATTCAAAGATTGTGGTGAAGCTGGGGAGATGCTTCTGCCTCTTGAAGGACATGAATATGTTCGATTGTGAGATTTTTTTTTTTCCTCCAATGCAGCAAAAAAAGAGGAACTAGCTTGGCAGATGCTTTTGGTGCTGCCTGGATTTTATTAGCCTTCTAAATTAAGAAACCTTTTAAAAGCTGTTGGAGAAATATTTGGAAAAACAATTTATAATCTGGATCCCTTGCTGGCATTTCCCCAGTGAAAATACCATGGTGGTTGCCTGTTGGCAGGCAGCCCATTTAGCCTATAAGAAAATGGCAAACTCCTGAAAATTGTCAAGAGCAGCACCAAAAAAGATACTGTCCTTCCATGGGACAAGATGGGAGAGCACATCATGCAGGGGGTTTGGATGAAATCCCATCCACATCTGTCTGCAAACCCTCTGTGTAAGAACTTCCAAAGAGACAGAAGTTTCCCCCATGGGTTTCTCTCTACCACAAATGTTTTTCCTTCTGAAAGAAGCAGTTGGCTCTACTCTCTTGGAGATGGAGCTGCCACCAAAGTTGGACAAGTTCCGTGTGGCATGGTTTATACCACAAACACACCTCTGCCATGTGAATTCACAGGCCATCTATTCCTTTCAAAGTTTGGATGCTCTGGTGTGTGAGTGCCTATGCATACATTTTGCTTTTGCCCAGGTACTGGGTATGTGAAACAGCTGTTCAAACAACAGTTACCAAAAACATTGTGGTGTGGTCTGAGGGAGAGACATTGCTCATCCATTTCACATGAACTGAATTTTGCTTTTGCTGATCAGCAATTCTAGAGAATGATGGCTGGACCTGAGGCACCAGAAGGGAAGTGCATTAAAAAGCCTAGCAGCCTATAAATCTTGGAGTTTGGCTATTGGCTGCAAAATGTGACCATCTTACAAATCGATTCTACTGAAGTACTGTGCAACGTCTCCTGGGAGAGGACGTTGCAGAGGACAGAACAGCTGCTGCTATACCTGACTGTAAGACCATGCATGATGGAAGTATACTGAGAGTAGGTCATACAGTGAATATGAAGCAGATCTGGAACTTGAACCCCGGCTTCCTGAGCTGCTACTTCAGGGTTCCTGCCTTCAGACCAGCTTTCCAAATAGGCTGTATTCTGTAGCCCCTTCCAGGTTGGCCCCTGCTCAAGGTCTGCTTGTTGTAGCCTGCTCATTTTCCACAGAAAAGCCAGTTGTCGCAGTAACTATGACAGTGTGGGTTATAAACATGGTCACAGATGAGCAAGTTCTTCAGTGAAGTGTAATTTCCCCCTGCAGTGACAGCCCCTTGTGTTTAATCACCCTGTAATCATCAGGAAGTGTTTGGAGAGCAAAGCAAATGGAATTGTTTTCACTCTTCTCTGCCATTTCAGTGCTATTCAAAGAGTGTGGCAGCAGGTAAACACTTTCACAAGCCAGCCAGCTTTAGAATCACGAGCTTTTTGTGCCCTAGCTATGATTAATCTCGGACAGCAGAAATCCCAGCTTAATGTGAAGAAACACATTTTAACACCCCCCAAGTTAACCATCAACAGTGAAGAGTATGTTTAATAGGATGCAACAATAATATACAGTCTATAAATTTAGCTTGACAGCTATTCACTTGGCTTTATAGGTAAAATCATTGTGATGCATGCTGCAGACTTTAGCTCAAGGCTGGTACTTCGTCTCCAGATCTTCTTCCACTCTTGTTGTAATTGTTGCTGGTAGGAAATCTTATAAAGCAATCAAAATCCTGAATTTTCTGGAGCCATCTTATCTAAAAGAAGCTTTTGTACCTCTTGGTGGTTCTTAGCAGGCAAGGAGGGGCTAAGATGTTCCTTATTATTCTATGGGTGATTCTTAGAAATAGAGATTTAATATGAATGGGCACTCAAGAGATCTGTGACTTTTTGAGGGTATCTTTCTGTCTGTGGGGGATGTCTCCTCATAACATGAATGATGCTCTTTGATTTTTCCAGTCCCAGTAATAGGCTCTGGTTTGGATTTGAGATACACCAGTCACCAACTCTCCTTTGCCTGCATAGATTCTGACATCTAAATTGGGTCCTTCATGTTATCTGTAGGTGGAAGATCATTTTTTCCTTTAGGATGGAGTTTTCATGCTTTAGGCATAAATTTCTTTTGAAAGGGGATCTCCCCTTCATTTAGTCCCAACCTTGTTACTGTTTGTTAGTTGTAGAGCCCCATTTTTGGGCTTTCAACCCATGAGATATAAATAATAACACAGTCCCTCCCCAGCAGAAGGTAACAGTCTTGAAAGAGACAGGAAAAAGGGGAAGTCTTTTGTATTGACATGAAGTGATTTCCCATCTCTCGGGCAGAAGGACTGCCAGGTACCAGTTCAGCTGCTTGCATCCCAGAGTTCTATGACTCAAGAAGCTTTTATAATCAGAGCAAGAGCCTGGGCTCAGATTTGCCTGAACATCATCATCATCATCATCAATAACCATGGGCTCAGCACCCGTTGGTGTCTGATGCCTCTCTCACTATTTCCGTCCATCTTTCCCTATCCAGTGCAGAGTGGTTTAGTTTCTGTAGACTAGCTCCACACCAATCTACTACATCATCTATCCATTCTCTGTGGGGTCTGCCTCTCCTATTCGAACCATCCATTATGCCAAATACTCGGGTCTTGATTTTTCGTTCGACATTCATTCTGCAAATATGTCCAAATAGTTGTAGCTTCCGTTTTAAAACCTTCTGCAGCAGGTTCCCTTTCGGCTGTATCTTCCTATATAATTCCTCATTGGTGACCTTCTGCATCCATCCTATTCTCAGAATCTTTCTATAACAACTCCTCTCGAATGCCAATATTTGTCTGTTTGAATCTTTTGTTATCACCCATGGCTCACATCTGTACAACATGCTGCTGTGAATACGCACATTTTCAAGATGCTCAGCTTCATTCCTAAGCTAATTGCTTTGCTTTTCCAGATCTTATCCATTCGCCTTCAAACTCGCTCTTGCTTTCGCTATTTCCTTCTTATAGTCTAGATCATATGGTATGTTGCTCCCCAGATATGTGAACTTCTCTACATTTTCTAGTTCAATACCATCCACACTGATCTTCCTTCCTATTGCCTTATCTCCAAATACCATTGTTTTTGTTTTATCGATGTTCAGTGTGAACATCAAGAACCCTGAAACTTTAAATCTCCACCTTGGCAGCTATGTCTCCTGGCCAAGGCTATCCTATGGAGAGTACTTGAAAACGGCCCTTTTATTTCTTGAAAAAAGGGAAGAGAAGACAGACTTGTACAATTTTTGACTAGGTGTGCAGATCTCAGAAATGGTTGCAGGCTGATGGCAGGTTGAAAGCACACTTCAGGTACCAAACCTGGAATTCCAAGACACTAACTTCAGGGTGTGTACATGATGATACTGGACAAGGAGGTCATCACAGCCTGTTCTTCTCATTTGCTGCCTATTGCTAGAGCCACACTACAGCAGAAGATTGACTCTCAGCAGGTTGATCTCCTATCAGCCTTCCTCCATGTGGACAGACGTGGAAGTTGACCATGGATAAGTCGATTTTTGGCTAAGTATCAGCAGTCATCTTCTATGTCTAGTACAAGCATCACCTTAATGAAGTTACTCATCCATTCTAAGGTGTGATGTCCCCATACATGCTAGTCGTGTCAGCAGAAGTTGCTGCAGAGGGTGATTATGCGTAGAAATGAAGATGTTAGATTTTAATATAAGGCTGCCTAGAGCCCTCTGGCATTTGATATCCATCTGTTCTTCTGATGTTGCTTGTCACAATGACAGAGAGCTCTTTCCCGCGGAGTGCCCTTTGCAAAGTGGCTGATGTCAGATCAAGAACACACCTTCTGTGCTTGACTCAAGTGCACATCCCACATCCTCCATGGCCCTTAGAACAGGATTGAGGGCAGAACCAAAAGAGAGAGAGCCTGGTGTGCTCAGTGGAAACCAAAACCCACTAGAATCTTGTCAACATATTCCTATGACCAGCAGCCCCTCCACCCTCAACTTGCCAAACCCGTGACATGGACACATGATCTGTGGCAAAGACCTGAAACTAGCACAGGTTATTAATGCTGTGGAGTGGGAAAGAAACCATCGCTCGTCACTGATAGCATTGCTAACTGCAACCCAGACTCTACCCTCCCCTTCCCAAATCAAGAAGCTACCAAAACATATGTCCCAGATTTACTGCTGGCATGCTGGACCCCTCTCAACCAAGCTTCAGGGCATGTTCCAGAGGCAGTAGAATTAACTTCTCCCTCTGCTTGGCTGGTGCCATCTCAAGGGCATGAGAGGCTCCAGGCTCATTTAGTTCTTGGTGAGTTGAGAAGCTCGCCAATTGCAATGCTGGTTTTTGGGATCTAGATTCCTCTTTGTTAGGAAATGAATGGAGGGTGCATCAGTTTGCCAACAGCCTTTGGAACGTAGGAACTTTTGGTCATCACCTGCTTGGGAATCTGTAGGTGAAAAGCCTTTGAAGCATTATGTGAATCATGAGACCTCTTTGTAACTCTCCATAATACGATACTGCGCCAAAGCCCACTGAAGTCAGTAGAAAAACTCCGATTGTCTTGATTAGATAGTGGATCAGGCCCAGAACCTGTGTTAGTTAATTACAAGAAACTCAGCTAAGGCTTACTTCTCCCCAGCCATTTGCTCTTTCAGTAAAGTCACACTGTGTGGACTTTAAGTGTCGAGAGAGCAACAAAACATGGGATTTTGATACAGCAGCAGGCTCAAGCACGAGAAATTGGGTCACGAGGGAGAAAGTGTTTCTTGAAGCCCAAGTGTCTGAAATAATGAGCAAAAAGAATGTGGAAGAGATCAGGAAGTGGCCATGGACCTTTGTGAGGGCTGTGTTTCATTGCCAGGTAGCTGCAGGTCCTGAAGATCGCATGTGAAAAAGAAAAAGACAGTTTAGCAGAGTCCCGTAGCTTAGAGCAGAAGCAAAGTCCAGGCACTTACCTGGTGAGTGAACTGGAGGGCTGAGCACTTAGCCAAAAAGGATACCGTTGTGGAACCTAGAGAGGGAAAAATAGGTCACCTAACCAGGCCCAGCCAAAGAGTTTGTGGGGCCCAAGGTGGCACGTTGACAGCAGGGCCCAGCTGATGGGAATGAGGGGCCCTGAAGGCTCAGGGCTCAAGTCAACCACTTTGCTTGCCTTGCTGTAAGGCCAGGCTGGCACCTAACGTGTTTGACTCCACTGCAGTGACATCTTTGGATAAGGAAATAGTTAATTGTTATAGCTCAGTATGGAAAGTATTTTGTTATTTCTATTTTTCTTTAAATGTTGATGTTTCCACCCCATCTTATTTTTAGTTGTATTTCTATTTTTCCCCCCTTAATAGCCCAATTATTGTATTAGTCTCTCACTAAATGTAATCTTCTGGTCTGCTTTGCCTCTACTTCATGGAGCGTAGTTTGTTTTCAGTAGCTCCAGTAACATAATAAAGAGAGGAAAAGAGCATACAATGCAGGTGTGTGACTTGATTTAGCTACATTGCCCTTTGTGTATTTGGAGAATGTAAGCCACAGCTTAAAATTAAGGGTCTGTTTGGCAGTGACAGCTTTAAACTCTTCTATCCTATAATTAAAAGATCTACCACATAATAAGGCCAGCTGATTACCAGAATATGATGTCCACTTCTGGTGTCTACATACTTCAAAAAAGAGGCTGAAAAATTGATATGGGTTCGGACAAAAGCTACAAGAATAATCTGAGGTCTGGAAAACCTGTCTTGCAATGTGAGAGTTAAGAAACTCATCCTGTTTACCTTATCAAAGAAGTATGAGATGATTTCATCAGCCTTTAAGTACTTATAGAGTAGAAGAAGGCTGGTAACAGATGACTCTTTAAACTATTAGACAAAGGCCATAGCAAGTTTCAAATCCTGAAAGCTGAAGGCAAATAAATTGGAAATAAGGAGGGGAAGAGGGGTAGTTGACCATTGGAACAAATTACCACCTTTTGGATATCTTTCTGAAAGAAATAACTGAACTTTTTGATATTGGGTTTGATTCAGGAATTGTTGGTTGAAATTTTGTGGCCTGTGTTCTGCAGGAGGCTAGGCTACATTAGCCGAATGATCTCCTCTGCTTTAAAATGTAATCCCAGCAGTATTGAAGTTGTTGCAAAATTCCAATTGATTTTAATACACACAAGATTTTGTCCCATGAGTTTGATTTAAGAGGAATTGAAGGAGGTCATGAGAAATCAAGTAGTTTATTTTGTAAGTATATTTTTCCAGGTCCATCCTAAGATATACCCTTCATAAGGGACAGTGTTCAGGTACAAAGCAAGCAGCCTCATCTGTGACACAGTAAATCCAACTGAGAACTGAGTGGTGGTGATTTGCATTTCAGGAGCATTTAGAGACCCCAACCAACATCAAGGATCCATAAATTAGACTCTGTACGCGCACACAATAGCTGACAGCCCTAAAGAGCCTACTGTCTAAACAGACCAAAAATGGGAGAAGAGTCAACATGAAACACAGAACAGATTATGGATATGGAAGAAACTTCTCTATAGAGCTTTCTTCCCTGCTGGGATGAGAAATTCAAAGTTCTGATTATTTTGTTCTGTTACTCTCCTATTTTTAAACAGGGATACAAAGGCTACCCTGGACCACCAGGTCATCCTGGAGACCAGGTGAGTGCCACTTCCAGATTCCAAGATTTAAGATATAGCGAGGGACAGATTTAATCTATTACCTGCTAAAATAATAACATGAAATCAGACTGAATCATTTACCACGTTGTTCAATGCAATCAAGGTGCCTTTTCACAGACAGTCTGATGGAGGGATTATTTATGCAGTTGACTCCTGTGCTAATAGAAGGCTGGACTCGATGACCTCCTGAATAGGGAGTTATGCACATACATTAAACAAACATCAGTGGGGGCAGGGAGAAGGGATGGATTTAGTTGAGTTTCTAATTTATTTTCAACCTTTATTTCACAAACTTGTGCACGTTTATGAAGTGGAAATAGCGGCAGATTTATTCCCATTCTTTTCCTTTACATTAAGTTTTCAACTGGAGTTTACTAACTAACCACATCAAATTAAGTTCTTCACTGTATTTCACCTTCCATTCCCCCCCTCGCCCCACCACACACACACTTTTTTTTTATTTGGATAAGTCTGATGTTTGCAGTAAAATAGTAATGAATAGCAAGGCCTGTTAGACATGATGTTAAAGGATATTATACATGAATCCATTTAGTTTTCAAGAAGTTTGGCAGAGCTTTCCCCTTAATAAAACATTTCCGTATGCCAGAGATATAGACACTGCCTTACACCTTCTCTTAGCCTCCTGGTTCCAAACTCTCTGTGGGTTTCAGTGGAGGGATGGGAAGGCAGCAATGCTTGCTTTATGCCTGGATCCTCTTGAGTTGGCTTCTGTAGCATTTTCTTCTCCTTTGATTTATTCCTCTGCCTTTTTACAACTAATTTTTCTTGTTCCTTACGAATCTGAATCAAGTTCATTCACAACACTCCCTCCTCCAAGGCAAAGCAGCTAACATCTAGTAGGCTGTGACATTAACTTCACCTTTGTGTGCTTTTCTTTTCAGGGTGAACAAGGACCAGCTGGGAGCCCAGGTGCCAAAGGTTATCCTGGCAGGCAGGTGCAGTAAATCTTACCGTGCTGTGCACAGAGTAGGGACTTGGGTATGCAGGTAGATGTGAGCATGCCCCGCTAAAGATAATGCTCATGCCTTGGATTATGTTGGTTTATTTGTTTTTCTGCTTTTGCATAAATAACATGCCCCTTTTTGATTTGTTAGTGTGCATCAAGGTTCTTAGAAATTGTTCTGTTCTTTGTGACCATTGTGTTTTGAAAACAAAACACTTCTCTAGCAAATGCCATGATCCCTGGCATATCCACTTTGGGTATCGGGAAGATCCTGTGTAAATATGATCACTGGAGGTTCTGCTCTTGTCAAAGGTGGACTGTAGCTATAAAGAAAAGAGGGGAAGAAACTAGTAAGCATGTTTTTTTCCTTCACTGATATGAATTCTGAACAGCAGCGTGTGCGCTCTTTGTACTGAAAATCCCCTACATATGAGAACTCTAGAATTTGTTCCATATAGTTACACTTTCACCTTATAGACCTTATCTCTAGAAATTTGCTCCCTATGGGCCAGATGGTCAACAGGGAGCCACCAGGCTCCTTCTTTCTGCCCACTCACAAGAGCTAAGTGCAATGGCAGGTGCAGGAACAACTCTTCTTTGTGGTTCCTGGAGAGCAAGATATTTCTCTGCCTACTTTGCAATGCCTTACACCCCAGGAATGCCTGGGGTGGGAGAGGCTGAAGCTTTTACCTCTTAATTTAAAGGGAAAGCATGCTGTCCCTTTAAAAATATTCCTTCCTCAAAGTGTCATCTCAGCACCAACGTTATGCAGGTGTTAGAAAAATGAATAAAGAACCCTTCTGCCCCAGGTTGCTCAACTTTCAGTCCATTATCCCATGGGATGAGGTCATTTTAGTAGTTCTCCTGTCACCCTAGAGACTGCTGTGGTGGGAGGAACCTGATCTTGCAAGATAAAAACAAGGAAAATCTGACCATGCTTTTTTCAGACGTGCTTTATTAATCATAAAGAGTGAGAAGGGGCATATGTCCAGGATCCCACTGACTTGCCATTTGCACATTATTTGCACTACCTAATGTCAAATAGGAGAAACACCTAAGACAGAAGAAGTCTGATGAAAAGAAAAGCTAGTCATTAAAACCAGCAGAAAACTCTACCTGGGCAGCTTTGTCTGCTCAGTCTTTTCCTAGAGCAGTAGTTCCCAACCTTTTCACTAGTGCAGGTCCCCAATCTCCCGCTCAACCATTTGCAGAGCCCCAAGTGCCCCATCAAAACCAGTTCTAGCAGCTATGTGCACTTCATTAAATGAAGAAGGAAACCACAGCGCAGATTTTCAGACAGCAATTAATAACATTATTGGAAGAGAAGTGATTTAAAAATATGTGATTGTAACTTAACCCTTTATTTAATATTTATTTTCTTTGATCATTTTACTCATCTTTTATTTCTTTCACTGAACCTCTGCAATATCCTCGTAGACCCCCAGGGATCCGGGGACCCCAGGTTAGGAACCACTGTAGAGGGACTATAGAAAAGGGGTTAATTTCCTTTTGAAGATCCCTTTGAGAAGTGGTGACTAGGTGGTTCCTCATAGCCTACTATATAGCACTAGAGCAGTGTTTCTTAAACTATGGTCTGCAGGCGACTGGTGTGCTGTGAACAACTCGCTGGGTGTGCCGTGAGCATCTGGCTCTTCTGATATCGCACGCAGACGGTGTATATTTTCCAGTATTAAAACCAGATATAATGCTATTTCTTCATTGTTATGATACCTGATTAAATTATTTCATTTTGTTTTTGCTGAATATGTTTGTTTGTTTGTTTGCTGGTTGATCTGACAACAGTTTTCGAAGAAAATTTTCCTAGGAGTTCTCCATAAAAATATGGTGTTCTGTGGTCTCAGAAAGCTTAAGAAACACTGCACTAGAGGACAATGGCTAGGCATAGGATAATCATCCATGCTGCCTGATCCATAGCCCTCCACCTTCAGCGTAGATACATCCTGCTGAAGCAGACATGCTATATAAACACACTGGAAATGGCTATCTAGCAATGTGTCCATGCAACCCCAGATGAAGAACAAGTGCCTGCCAGCTGTTATCAACAGTGTCACCCACCCTCTTGGAAGTGTAAGATGGCATCTGGGACACACACTGTGCCCATTCTCAAAACAGAAAATCTGTTCTTTGTGCCGTTGAGATCCATTCTCTACAGAGCATGTGAAATCTGAGCATTGAGTCAGTAATATGTCCTCTGCAGAATTGCTCTCCTAAAGATTCCCAGTAGTGGGCTGTGTCCAGTTACAGGTAAATCTTCCCACTTCCCCTACAAACATGCTCCATGGACAGCGTATCAGAGAAAGTGGCAGAGGGTTTGAACAAAGGAGGAGAATTCTTCCAGTTTCTCCTCACAACTTGTATCCAAAAGCATCTAATGGAGACCTCCATGTACTTATTCTAATAAAAATAGCATAGCGAGGCACACACACTGTGAACCTGTTTGGCTTAACCTAGCCATTCTCTTGCAAGCATGAATGCTATTGATTCACAGCCTATGGAGTGGGTGATCCAAGAACAGAAGTGCTAAATGTCTCTCTCAGACCAGGTGGGCCAGCGATCCACATCCATTTATTTTGCACGCCAATCTTGTCCTGGTGTGAGTCACAGTAAACAAATAACCCTGCAGAGCAGTAGGGTTGAACCTCTCTAGTCTGGCACCCTCGGGACCTGACCAGTGCCGAACCAGAGAATTTGCCGGACCATGGGAGGTCAGTATTGTCTAGCAGAATTACCAGCACTTCCATTGCTTGCTGGGCTCTTAGAAACATGTAGGGGTGAATTAGAGCTAAGCAACAGCACAGAACACTGAGAGCCAGGACTGGTGACTGTAGACACATTTTATGGGACTGTGGGAAACTTGGCCAGACCCATGGTAAGTAGATATCCAGCGAACAAAAGTCATGCCAGACCATGGATGTTGCTTGACGAGAGCGTGCTGGACTAGAGAGGTTCAACCTGTAATGCAAGAGGCAGCAGAGGAAAACAGACCGGGCTCAGGCACTTTATTTACTAAGTGCTCTAGAATGATGCATGCTCTGCAACGCCTGAAATGAATGCACGGAACGTGCCCAGGGCACAGGGCCATCCTGGGGGGTAACCCCTCCCTCAGTCACTGAGGCACAGGGTCCTGAGTACCTCCCATCCCCCACCACATGCTCCTCCCCCACTCTGACTCCTGGCCCCACTCCCTTCCCAGGGATTTCCTGCAGCAGGGAGTGGGAAGCAGATGGCAGCAGCAGCTGCATGGGGTCACCTCTCCTGACCAACTTCCACTGTGCACTCACCACGTGGCTCTCCGCCACTGTGGAGGCCTCCCAGCTGCTTGTGGAGCTGCATGGCTCAGCAGGCCAGGAGGCAGCAGTGGAGCAAATCAAGCTGCCACTCGCTCTGTAGAGTGAGTGCAGGGTGGGGCAGGGAGGATGCCAGGAAGAGGCAACCTCCTGCAGCTGCTGCTGCCTTCGGTTGCCCACGGCACCCTGCTCCAAATAATCCCCCTCCCATCCATAGGATGGCTGGGATTGGCCACGACGGGGACCCCAAAGGCACAAGGCCTGTGGCAGCCACCCCACCTTGTCCTATCATCAGGACAGCTCTGCTGGGACATGAGGCACCAGCTGGAACTGTCAGCTAATCCTCATTGCCATGGCAAAATGTTATTTATGCAGTCGATGGGCCAGATTCTCAAAAATGCGCTAGAGCCAGGCTCCCAGAGCTGTATTAGAAAGCTAAAGAAGAGTCTGATTTTTTCAGATGTGTGGGGCAGCCAGTGGCTCTTCCTGAGTCATAGAACTAGACCCATGAGTTCAGGTTTGCAGGACTGAGCCCAGAATGAATCGTGTTCTTGTCTTGCAGGTCTGAACACAGCCATGTACATCAAGAAAAAAATCCTACATCAGTGCTAGGAAATGCAGTTACTAGTGTTGTCTTGTGGTTAGTTGCCACATTGAGCTTAATGTGTTTGATGTTATATCTCACCCTACTGGCAAGATGTCTACACTGGAACAACAAGATCTAAATTCCAGCTCAGGTAGACTATCCAACTCTGAGTGATTTAGCGTACTAAAAATAGGAATTAGCCATGGCAGTAGGAGAAGTGGGACATGGTAGCTGCCCTGAGTGCAATCCCAGCTGAAGATCCTAGCTATGGACATAGGCAAGCGCCCTTCCTGCTCCTCATACTGCCATGGCTACACTTCTGCTTTTAGTGGCTACGTCTACTCGTGATGGAAATTGCACTTTTCAGCTCTAACATAGCTATACATAGGCAGGCTGGTACTGTGTGATCACTTTCATCTATGACGCCACACAGATGCAGAGATGTTAGTCTATTTCTGATAAACTCGTGCATATATTAGATGAGGCTTCCTGCATTTGCATGTCTTAGGCATGAATATGAACAATTGAGGGTCCATTTAGCATATTCCAGAAATATAGTACTGATAGCATTCCAGAGATACTCAAGTCAGTGAATCTAAGGCATAACGCACAGACAGACACCCTGGAGAATAAAATCAGCAGGACAGACTGAGATGTTTTTCAGAATCTAGATGTGAACATTACATTTTTGCCCTCTGCAAAGCTCTTGGGAGACTTGTGTGCCAGAACACCATGTGGGAGCATGCACTTATCAATCCAACCAATGTAATAACCACTTGTGCGATAGTAACAGAGAGAGAGCCGTGTCAGTCCATATTCTATCAAAACAAAAGAACAGTCCTGTAGCACTTTAAAGACTAACAAAATAATCGATTCGGTGATGAGCTTTCGTGGGACAGACCCACTTCTTCAGAGGTGCTGTGTGCTATGGTGAACTGACAAGGTTAATAGATGCTGTTCGGTGGGTTCACAGCCGTGTCTTACTCCCAGATAACTTACTCCCCAAGTACATAGAAAACAAAAGTGCTTTTAAAATGCAGTTACAGTCAAGAAAGTGTCTCTTAAAAATGGCACGTTCATATTCAAGAGAGCAGAACCCTGGGCGTTTTGTCTGTTCTCTCTGCAGACTAAGATTTTACTTTGTGTCAGTTGTGTTCGCTCTGCAGTGCTATGGGAGAGAGAGTTTGGCTTCATTTTGCTTTGCACATTATAGGCAGAATTGTGAACTGTGTTCCGATGGCAGAAATCTTCTACCGGTGACGATGTATGAGCCAGAAAAAGCACAACTTGACTTTCAGATCCTAGGTTGAATAAGTGGAGCTGCCAGCTAAAGGAAAAATAAACCTGTCCTTTTTACTTGTAAACAAGATAAATTGGATCTGGAAGTTGGTGAAAAGCAATAAACATGGAAACTCATTATGCAATTTTTATAGAGCCTCTTTTCAGAATACAGCCCTGGTTAAGGGAAGGGCATTTGGTACAGAAATACAATGAGGTATATTTTGAATCCTTTTCACAGCCTCCAGTGTTCTGGCTAGAACCTGTCCAATGTAACTCATTTTACAGTGGTCGTCAAGCTAATCTTCCTTCACCTGAAGTCCAATGGGAGTTTTACTAGAGATTTCAAAAGAAGCGTGGTTGAATCCCTAGTCACTGCTAGAAAAATGAGTAAATTCATTACAAGTCTTTCCACTTTTGAAGGTAGTGAAGGTCATTCATGACTTGGAGTTCAGAGATTTGAAATAGCTTTTAACCACATACTGCATGTGCAACTGTGGGCCTGATCCAAAGCCAGCTACAGTCAGTGGTGGGAGTCTTTTTGTTGTTTCAGTGGGGTTTACATCAGATTTTCCTTCCCCTTCTAGATTTTCCTAGCAGGAGTTAAGGTGTTTTTGATACTGCTTTACACAGCAGCTAGCATTTGATTGCAATTTACTTGCATGCCGCTATGGTAACCTCTTCACTCGTTATGACCAGAAATCTCCATTTTAGTTCCAGTGTTCTGGTTCCCAGAGAGTGAGATCCTGTGTTTTATAAGATTCCTCTTTGACAGAGACATTGATTCACAACAATTAAGAGTTTGTCCCTTTTCCCCACACCAGTCTCCCATGTTGATACCCCTGGGGATGGGTGTGAAATCATCGAAACCGTTCTGGGATCGGGCTGTAAATATAGCACTGCTCATTAGGGTCTATATTAAAGCCTCTCCACATTTGTCTTTGTTTTGTCTCTTGTGTTTCAGGGACTACCAGGACCAATAGGTGAAGCTGGTCCAAAAGGAAGTCGGGTAAGTGAGTCATTTTTTATCTTGCCTTTCTCTTTCCTTCCCCCCACCCCCCTGATCCTGACCGCCTAGCATCTCTCGCTCTTTGTGCTCAGCTTTGGAACCCTAACCTTAGTTTTTTACGTTATATTTATTACATAGAGCTCATTAATTAATTACCTCGTGCAATCCCCAGTTAATTTAAAACTGAAATGTACCAATGGGGCAAATTCCCACGACTGCTGTGCTGCAGAGTCAGTCCTTTCAAAGCCCAGAGAACTGGAGAGGAAACAAAGTAATCCAGATCCCAAAGAATTGATGTCCCTTACACTTTAGTCTCAGGCAGGACTCTCTAGCTTCCTCAGACACAATGGTTTGTCTACCTCAAAGGCTTTAAAGAGGGATTCTTCCAGACAAAGGCTGGTTTTATAAGCAGGGAAATTTGGAATTGATTTTACATCTTTCTGCGTAACAACAAGCTAACATCTTGAAGCCATATGCAAATGAGAATGTCAACATCCCTGCATCCCAGTTTGGGTTTCCACATCAGCTCGAGCACTGGGGGTTCCCACTGACTCTTGAGGGATGAATTAAGGATTAAAACTGCTTTTAATCACCTTCTGCTTTTCACCTACAATTAGAAGTCCATGGTGCTCCTCTGAGCCAATAAAAATGCTCCTCTCCTGACCAGTGATCGTTTCTTTATGAGCAGTAAATGTTACCAGCTGGCTTCCATCACTTGAAAAACTGCAAGCAATAAACAAAAGCTGACTCCACAGCTAAATTTACTCCTGTGCTAAGAAGAGGGGTGGAAGGAAGAATCAGCTGTATAGCGCACTACAGCAGACACAGATCTATGACAGTACAGCTTAGGCCAGATCTTCACTACAGGAAAAGATGGAATTAAAGTACGCAATTTAAGCTATGTTAATTACATAGCTAAAGTCAACGTATCTTAATTCTGGCTTCTGCATCATCCCTATTCAGCGGGGGTTGGCAGGACCCTGCACTCCCATCAAGTTTCCTTACTCCTAACACAAGGCAGCAGTACTGCAGTCAACGAGGGAGCCCTGTAAATGCAATTTAGCACAACTCCACTGGGCACACTAAAGCAAACTCCAGAAGATCGACCACAGCAGGGTCAATCTTCCCTGTAGTGACAGAGAGGTGGACGTGTTAGTCTGTATTCTGTCAAAACAAACCAGCAGTCATGCAGCACTTTAAAGACTAACAAAATAATTGATTAGGTGGTGAGCTTTCGTGGGGCAGGCCCACTTCTTTAGATCTGGAGATGTAACATTTCCAGTACAGAACTGACGGTTTTATAATACAGAGATCCAAACAAATTGAAATGAAAACTGACAAATAAGATACATAGAATGGAAGGGGAGGTCGAAGGGCTGTGAAATACTAAGTGTCCTGCCTGAGATCATAACAGATATCAAAGGTAGGGGGACTGTCTTTGTCATGTGAGAGGTAACCCTATTAAGGCCAAGGGTCAATTTATTGAATTTGAACATGAACCCCAGTTCATGAGAGCCCCAGGTACAGGAGGATGAGCCCCTGATCTTTAATTAATGTGGTTAGATCCAGTGATGGTATCTCCAGAATAAATATGTGGACAAAGTTGGCACTGAGGTTTGTTGCAAGGAAAAGTTCCAGGATTAGTATTACCGTGGTATGGCCTGTGTTTGCTAGTGAGAATTTTCCTGAGGTTAGGTGGTTGTCCATAGGAGAGAACTAGTCTCTCACCTAGATACAATCGCATCTGCTCTGATCCTATTGACAGAGACCAAAAACTTCAAGATCTCTACCAAGCATTCATAAAACTCAATTACCCACTGGGAGAAGTAAAAAGCAGATTGACAGGGCCAGACGAATACCCAGAAACCAACCACAGGCCATAACACAGTAATATTAATCCTGGAAATTTTCCTTGCAACAAACCCCGGTTCCAACTTTATCCACATATTTGTTCTGGAGATACCATCACTGGACCTAACCACAAGATCAGGGGCTCATTCTCCTGTACCTCTACCAATGTTATATATGCCATCAAGTGCCTACAATGTCCCTCTGCGATGTATATTGGACAAACTGGAAAAACACTTTGCCAAAGAATGAGTGAGCGCAGAGCAGACATTAGGAATCTGAATACCTGTCAGTGAGCATTTCAGTGGGGTGGGCCATTCTGGTAAAGACCTGAGAATATGCATCCTATAACAAAGACTTTAACAGCAGATTACAAAGCGAGACGTGTGAACTGGAGTTCATGCTCAAATTTGATTCACTGACTCTTGGCCTTAATACAGAGAGCAGTTACCTCACACATGACAAAGACAGTTTCCCTACGTTTGATATTCGTAATGATCTCAAGCAGGACACTTCGTATTTTGCACCTCTCCCCTTCAGTTCTATGCATCTGATTTGTCAGTTTTTATTACAGTTTGTTTGGATCTCTGTATTATAAAACCATCTGTTCTGTGCTGGAAATATTGCATCTCTAGCTCTGAGAGAGTGGGCCTGCCCCACGAAAGCTCATCACCTAATAAATGATTTTGTTAGTCTTTAAAGTGCTACTTCCCTGTAGTGTAGACGGACCCTCTCTTCTCTCACTTCACGAAGCAATCGCCCTGGTTCTGATGCACTCATTTCACTAGATCTTGCACGAGTGAACTGTGCAACTTGTGAATTCAGCCCAGCTGGGCCCACATATCTACACCAGCAACACCATTACAGGACCTAACCAGATCAGCCACACCACCGTGGGTTCATTCAGCTGCACATCTACCAATATAATTTATGCCATCATGTGCCGGCAATGCCCCTCTGCTATATACATTGGACAAACTGGACAGTCTCTACATAAAAGAATAAACACACACAAATCAGCTATCAGAAATGGCAATATACAAAAACACGTAGGAGAGCACTTCAATCTCCCAGGCCACACAGTAGCAGACTTAAAAGTAGCTATCCTACAGCAAAGAAATTTCAGGACCAGACTGCAAAGAGAAATTTCTGAGCTACAATTCATCTGCAAATTTGATGCCCTCAGCTCAGGCTTAAACAAAGACTGCGAATGGCTGGCTAAATACAAAAGCAGCTTCCCCTCCCTTGGTGTTCACACCTCCAGATCAACTGCTGGTAGTAAGCCTCACCCTTGCTGACTGAGCTAACCTTGTTATCCCCACCCTTGCTCTGGCTTATTTATACCTGGCCCTGCAGATTTCCAAGACCAGCGTCTGATGAAGTGAGTCTGTGCTCACAAAAGCTCATGCTCAAAACTTTTCTGTTAGTCTATAAGGTGCCACAGGACCCTTCGTTGCTGTTAGCACTCATACGGGCATTTAGGGTCTTTATTTCAGGATAAGACCCTTAAAAAGTGTCATTCATTTGATACCGCTCAATGTCTAGGATGAAGATTTTAAGAGACACCTAGGAAAATGGCCCCTCTAATTGCCATTGCAATTCATGGGAACTTAATGTTGATATTTTGTAGCCCAGAAAAGGGGGCCAATAGCTTTTGTGAGCTCCCAGGCAAGGTGTGTGGAGCAGCTCCGCCCCTGGACTGGGCGGAGTGGGACCAAGACAGTCAGCCCTCAGCGTTGCCCAGACTGCAGCCCTGAATCTCCCCACCCCAGCTCTCAGAACTTGCAGAGCACAAATGGTGGCACTGCAGCAGCTATTTAAATTGGCCCAGGGCTCTGGCTACTGCCACCGAAGCAGCAGTTGGGAGCCCCAGACCTCTTTGAATCTCCATGGCCCCTATGCAACTGTCCCCTGTACCCCCACCCCCATCAGTGGGCCTGAGCCCAGATAATGAGCTTTTTGTGGCTTAAAGAGCCTGAATTGGTGACCATTTCAGGCCCCCTTTCCCCTACTGCTTTTTCATGGGGAAATGGCAGGTGGCAGTGGGGAGGGTATACTAGAGTGAAAGGGGCTGTTTTGTGACTCAGAAGGAAAGGACAAACAGCAAGTTAGAAGGCTGGGCTCTGTCTGTGCTAACTGTTGGAAATACCACAGTGACGTGGGATAGTGGTCTAATAGGCTCCCAGAGAATCTTCGGCTGTCTCTCTAGGCAAAGTAAGATCACTGCAGATATGCAATTCTAGCTACAGCAACTGCATAGCTAGAATCAGCGTATCTGCTCTCAGCTTACTTGGCCATCCCTCCTGAGGAAGGCCAACAGGAGAGTTTCTCCCATTGACTTCCCTTACTTCTGACATCTCACAAGCAGTACAAGGGTTGACTGCAACCCCTAAGAGGTCAATTTCATACGTCCCTACTAGATGTGCAAAATTGAACCCTGGAAGATTGACCCTGAGCAGGTTGATCTTCAAAGCTAGCGTAGACTTAGCCTGAGAGATTTATTGGGATAGGCCAGGGGAGAGATTTGGGGAGCAGAAAGATGGAGGGATCAGAGAACTTCAATGTCAGTGTTTGAATTTTGTTCTGTGGCAGCGCAAGTTTGGGGAAATCACTGAGGTGGCTTCTTGGTAAAATTCACTTCTGCTTGATGATGTGATGCATTTGACACATGGGCTACGTCTACACGTGCACCCAACTTCGAAATAGCTTATTTCGATGTTGCGACATCGAAATAGGCTATTTCGATGAATAACGTCTACACGTCCTCCAGGGCTGGCAACGTCGATGTTCAACTTCGACGTTGCTCAGCCCAACATCGAAATAGGCACAGCGAGGGAACGTCTACACGCCAAAGTAGCACACATCGAAATAAGGGAGCCAGGCACAGCTGCAGACAGGGTCACGGGGCGGACTCAACAGCAAGTCGCTCCCTTAAAGGGCCCCTCCCAGACACACTTTCATTAAACAGTGCAAGATACACAGAGCCAACAACTAGTTGCAGACCCTGTATATGCAGCACGGACCCCCAGCTGCAGCAGCAGCAGCCAGAAGCCCTGGGCTAAGGGCTGCTGCCCACGGTGACCACAGAGCCCCGCAAGGGCTGGAGAGAGAGTATCTCTCAACCCCCCAGCTGATGGCCGCCATGGAGGACCCCGCTATTTCGATGTTGCGGGACGCGGATCGTCTACACGTCCCTACTTCGATGTTGAACGTTGAAGTAGGGCGCTATTCCCATCCCCTCATGGGGTTAGCGACTTCGACGTCTCGCCGCCTAACGTCGATTTCAACTTCGAAATAGCGCCCAACACGTGTAGACGTGACGGGCGCTATTTCGAAGTTACTGCCGCTACTTCGAAGTAGCGTGCACGTGTAGACGCAGCTATAGAGTCCTGTGCAAAGGAGCAATGCACAAGGTAACAGTTGATTTTAATGCCTGAGTGCAGTGAATTAAGCACAAGTCTCCAGTTACTGCAAGTGAAAGGACACATAGCATTTATGTGGCAGCTTTTTCCCATGCAGGAGCCCAGAGCACAAGAGAAATATTGCAGAACCGAATATCTATAACTAGTAAGCTGAGACGGAGCAGCCTGTTTACGCTAAACAAAGCTTTAATCAGAGGGGAGGCTCTTCTGGTCAAAGTTAGATAGTGGAGATAACATGGGCATGTAGAAAGCTGAGCTTGTGTTTATAGATATTAGGAAGCTTAATGCCAACACAGATCAGCATGCAAGGCCTGTGCAATATCAGAGTGGAGCACTGGTGAGGAGAGGGCCGGGATCTGGTGAAAGCCTCATGATGCTTCTGGTAGTTGTGAAAGGTCTGGCTAGAATCCGTACCCCAGGGTGCACTGTGGAGAGCAAGAGACCGGATCCAGCAGGAGGTTGAGGGAGCAGGTGCTGATAAATGGAAGAGGGTGCAGAGAAGAGCCGTGACAACAAAGAAGAATTAGGGAACTTGCCTTGGGGAATTCAATCTATTTAGCTAAACAAGGAGAAGATGAAGAGATGGCTTAATCAGTCTGTAAACAGCTCCATGGAAGACAAACGTTTAATAATAGGCTCTACAGTCCAGCAGAGAAAAGCATAACATGATCTCATGGCTGGCAGTGGAAGCCAGACAAAATCAGGCTGGAAATAAGGTGTAAGGTTTTTAATGATGAGAGCAAATAACTGTTGGAGCAGTTTAGCAGGGGTTGCAGTGCATTCTCCATAACAGATAATTGTTAATTAAAGGCTGGATGTTTTTCTAAAAGATCAGCTCTAGGAAGTATTTGGAGAAATTTTGTGGCTTGGGCTATACAGGCAGTCAGCCTAGATGATCCCAATGCCTTCTGGTCTTGGAATCTGCAAAGGGAAGGATAAGCTTGAGGGAGACTGAGGGAGCAGCTTTCAGAGACCCTCAGGGAGACCAGGCCCTCCCGTAGAGCTCTGTTTGACATAGGCTTGCAAATGGTTTCGTCTGTAACTCTTGCTAACCTGAAACAAAGCTCCATTTCTCTCAGGTGCAATCAGAGCCAGCCCAGGTAAGGTTCCACCCAGCTGGCCTCTTCCTGCATGGAGTCCTCATGATCCCTGGTGTGAGGGTATGTGCCCTTGGACTACATCGTGGAAACCAGCACCATGCAGTCCATGGGCATATACACTTGCCTCAAGGTTTATTTCATCACGGCTGCCTTAGACCAGCGCTGGAGGATGTTTTCCTGTTCAGGCAGGGTAGAATAACTGCTGAAGGGAAATGTATTTGACTTCTTGCTTTCTCTTTCCCTTAGGGGTATATTGGTCTTCCAGGATTATTTGGGCTGCCAGGGCCTGATGGAGAGCGAGTGAGTATTTTGTGAGGAAAGCTCTGGCTTTCTGTCTCTAGAACATCCATCACACAATTTCTTGGGATATCCGTTGCAGCTTTTCTGGACATGACTCTGTTGTCTAATCCCTCACTTTGCCTGCTCTTAAGAGGACAGGCAAGAATGCCTAATACAACGACTGACAGATGGTTATCCCCTACAGCATGCTGCTTTCCTGGTCTGGGATGTGGACCTTTGTGCAGTCCATGAATGGGTGGCTCAGAAAACTGGGTTCCAGGCAAGGTGATCCATTGCTATTCATACAGTAGACAGAAGTGTTCAGTATCATTGTCAATGTGATTTTTCTTTTTCTTTTGGTCCATCTCAGTGGAAGAAAAGCAAATGCTTCAGGGAAAAATCCTTCCTTCAGCCTGGGGCAAATGTTTTCCCAAATGGACTAGTGATTTTGAGTGCCCCCATGGAAACCGCTTCAGGGAGTGCAAATCTCTGAAGGCAGCTGTTTCTCCCTTTCTGCAGCTGGGCTCCTCTCAGGTGTCTCCACATGGGCCACCTGAAGCTGAGGCATCCAGGCAATCCCTGTCCCCTTCGCTCCATCTTTTCCCTTACACCTTCTGTGCTTTCCAAACCATCAATTCTGATCTGAAATTCCAACACACGGCGGGGCCGACAGCCCCCGTGGGCACTGGGCAAGGTGGGAGGGAGGCACAAATCTGCGGCCCCAGATAGGGCAGGGCCAGCAGAAGAGGTGTGGCCTAGGACAGTCAGCCCTTAGCACCACTCAGAGCATAGCACTGCCCCCCCACACCTCTTTAGAGCCCCTCAGAGCAGCACAGCAATGCTGGTGCAGCAGTTCAAAGGGGTCCAGAGCTCTGTCTGCCCCTGCTGCTGAAGTAGCAGCAGTGGCGGCCGAAGCTACAGGACACTTTGAAATGCTGGGCCTGGGGCAAAAAGTTGCCTCCTTTGGCCTCCTCTGTCAGCAGCCCTGGTGCCACAGGACCCTCCTTTCCTCTCTCCTCTTCTCTTCTAACCCACCCCCTTTTCAACATAACCGTGCCCTTTCACTCTGTCATCACTCACACACTAAAGGGCCCACTTACCTCCCCCACCCACCCCCGCCAACCAGCTCCACCTCATTGGCAAATCCAGAGACTCCAGAAACAAGGGAGGCCCTTGAGCGTGTGTGTGTGTGCATGCGCGCGCGCTTGCATGGGAGGTGCTGCTCCAGAGGCTCATTTCATGCTCATAGCACTAAATAAGAAACATAAACAGAAGCTCTCCAGTGAGTGCCTTGGCTGTAGCATTTATTTGATTCCATGCCAGTAGTTTAATTACTGCTATTACTAAGCATAGCCTTAGCCTGCTGCCCTTGGGTGTGGCCTGTGCTTGTGTCTGCAGTATGCGGAGGTTATAGTTAACTGGCTAAGGCTAATTGTCTTCCCACTTTCCCTTGCTCTCACAGCAAATAGCTGACATCTTGATTTCTCAACAATGCTGCTGTTATTAGCCTCTTTTTTTATGTCTTTGTTTTGTTTTGTTTTTGCATTCAGACCTATTATTTTTTTCTCTGTGTGTTTTTTTCTTACAGGGTATCCCTGGAGTTCCTGGGAAGAGGGGCAAGATGGGTAGGCCGGTAAAGTTTTTCCTCGTCTATTATGCAGACTTTGATGAATGAAATTGAAAATATAATACTGCTGGCTGCCTGGTTCTTTTCTGTAACTTGTGGTAGGAGTTAAATGGGGAGATCAAAGCTCTCCTGATACCTTTCCAGCTCTCTTGCTTGCACCCACCTGTTCAGACAATATGATATACACACGTTCATTTTGTGTAACAACTTGTGTACAAATTGTGACTATGGAAAAGCTTTACGGAGTTAATCAGGTGAATCATTGTATTGTTATGAAGGTGCAATAGCTGAAGGTGGAGAGGAAGTTTGAGATCCAGCTGAGAGACAGAAGAAATATTTTCAGGAGAGCAGATGAAGCCTAGAATTACAAGATAGGTGTTCCAGATGGCAGGCACGGCCAAGGACGAGGGTTTTGCACTACCCAGTGGCCAAATTATGCAGCAGGAACAGTGGAGAAGTATGTGAGATGAAGGAAGGAAAGAGAGGAAAAGGTCTGACTTATGGGATTGTGTCCTGAAATGAATGTGGTGCCAGGCGAAGTTGTCTGGCAGCACAGGGCCTGGGTTTGTTCATGGACTTGTGAGAAAGCCAGCAGTTCTGTTCTGCCCAGTCTGGAAAGCTGATGCTGGGGGAGTTCTCTTAGCCTATTCGTTCTTGTTTGCTGTTGACTGTGATCTGTCATACCTCCTTTTGTAATGGATATGTTCTCACTTTCCCATATCTGCTCTCCAGGACTGTTGTGCCATCACTTGGCTCATTCCCTCCTGTTCTCGCTCCCCTGCCTGTATTTGCCTTGCCAGTGAGGTAACAGACCTGGCAGATGTACACATGGTGTCATGCCAGCCCTCTGTCAATCCCTGAGCAGGCATGTTCTTACTTTCTTGTGTTCAGTGCCGTGTCTTTCACCTAGTGTAAGTTCCTGCTCTGTGCTGCTGTCACTGTCAGGTTGTCATGCTTCCTCGTAAATGGTCCCTTTACCCAGATGCAGAGAAATCCACCTCTCCCCCTCCTTCTGCCCTTGCATGTGAACATGTGCTGTCTTGGAGTCCCACGCCTACCACTTGCTGCTGTTCTCACAATAAAAGCTGCGCAAACATCCTGACCATTCTGCATTCATCCCTGTTGACCATTCAGCTATTGGGCAGTGGGGAGGGCAAGTGACTCGGGGGTAGAAAAAACTTGCCAAATCTTCCTATCGTTTCACAGAATGTCTGTTGCATCAAAAACAACCCTAATGAATAACTGCAGAGACTCACTTGAAACTCTGACTCACTGACCAGAATAAAATAAACAGGGCAACTGTCGTTAGGTACAGGGATCTGGTCAGGGTTTCTGTGCTCTGATATGTTTCCACATACAGTCTGCTGGACACCCAACACTTTCCAGCTGTTTGGGGTTTTCTGTTTTTTTTGTCTTGGGAGGTTGGGAGTTGGTGGGGGTGGGGAGCGTGGCTTATCCTCCACTCAGAAGTTTTTGCCTAAGGGTCACTGTTATAAACACACTCTTCGTGGGAGGGAGCAGGACTCCCTCCCTCCCTCTCTCAAATACACACACACACGCGCGCACACACGTTTAGACTGTGATTTTCAAAGGGCTTAGGGAAGTTAGACCCTCAAGCCCCCATTCTGCCGATCATCTCATTCTTAAGAATCCATATGAAACCTCCTGCCCTTTGCCCAGGATGAGGATTTATCAGATCTTGGTTATTCTGAGTTCTAATGCTGCATCCTTGGCTGCAGGATCCCCAGGCCCAGACCCTCAAAAGCAGCGAGGCCCTGCCTCCCTTGAAACTGGTGTGAGCCAAGTACACAAATCCATTGATTTCAGTAGGAATTAGGCATCTAAATACCTGTGAGGCTCTGAGTCTGAGTACTTTCCAGGCCTGCATTAGGGAATGAGGATGAATACTTTCAGTGGGGCCGACAGCCGCTGCAGGCCCTGGAGCAAGGTGGGAGGGGAGCCTAGCTCCATCCCCCAGAAGGTTCAGGGCCAAAGATGGAAGGGGCAGGGCCCAGGGCAGTTAGCCCTTAGCACTGCCCCCCTCACCCCACCAAGCTGTGCAGAGCAGTAGGGCAATGCTGCGGCTGCATTTCAAAAGGGCCAGGAGCTCAGTCCACTGCTCTGGACCCCTTTGAAATGCTGGGCCCCAGGACAGCTGCCCCCTTCCCCACCCTTGTCAGCAGACCTGTGTATTCCCATCGCTTTGTGAGAGGTTGAATGACTTGCCCAAGGTTACAGACTCATCACTGACAGAGCAAAGACCAGAACTCAGTCTATCTGACTGCCCGTCCAGTGCTTTATCTACCATCCCCTTCAGTGTCTGCATGGGCAGTGGCCCACTGCAGTTTTGTCCATTGCTTCCCTGCTCAGGTAAGTTCTCTGCAGCTGTGCTTCCACTAGTACCTTTGTCTGTTTGGGTTGCTTGTCACTGCAGTGCTGGACCTGTATACGTTCAGCAGGGGAAGTTTTGTATGTCACACCGGGAACCTCCCGGGGATGATGTAAGCATACAATGATTAAAATAGACAAACTGGACATGAGTCAGGGCTTGAAACTCTTCCAGGGAAGTTGAGCTGTGTGGGACTGTTGGGAACATGGTGAATCTGTCCTGAAAACAGCCATTTAGCTTCCTCCTACTACTGCACTGCTTCTACTGTGCAACGAAAACACACTGGATGAGTGCACTTCTCAACTGTGGGGGGCAGCAGGGAGTTCCCTAGCACAGGAGAAGAGGTCTGGGGCATTCTGCGGGAGAATTGCTATTAAAATATGCTTTATTAGGAAGACTGGAATAACATGACTCTGCGACGTCTTGTGGGCTGCTGCCTTTTGTAGAGGCAGGCTGGCGCCTGGGAACCTGAGTGGCTGTTACTAAACTTACATCCTTGCCAATGCAATGACTAAGAACGAGGGGCGGGGGGGTTATGGTGCTCAGCTGGGCAGCTGGCCATGAGGTTCTTGCGAGAGAGAGAAGGGATTGAAATTGTAACTTCATTGGCACGAAGGTGGAATGTGCACAGTTCCAGATGCACAAAGGCAGAGGAGGAAGTGAGAGGGCTGAAAGGCTTTGTCGTCTTCTTTGTATGAGAGAGGGGCAGGCTGGCCATAATTCACTTTTACAAGGGAGGTGTCATTGGTCAGGGAATGACAGGTAGCCTGGGGAATATCTTTGAATCTATGACTCTCCACTAGGAGAGGTGATAGGAGTCTCTCTCTCTGTGTGGGACAGAGATGTCTCATCTTTGCTCAGCAGTCTGTGGGTTTCTAAGGAGAGTGAGAACAGTCTGAGGTTCTCTGATACCAAGAGAGTTGTCTTTTAGATTACTGTACGATGATCAGAGTGATTGTGACACGTGGAAACCATTCTGAGACTGGAGGAGTTCACAAAGTATATCTTGAAACCTGTGCATTGCAGAGAGCACTGAGGCAGATTGTCAAAAGCATACGAATCCCGTTCTCAAAAGCCGCTTTGACATTTAAACCCCTGAGCCTCATTGGATGTCA
The DNA here is from genome assembly GCF_033958435.1 of Carettochelys insculpta. NCBI lineage: Eukaryota > Metazoa > Chordata > Testudines > Carettochelyidae > Carettochelys > Carettochelys insculpta. The sequence continues at coordinate 10,576,523 of NC_134157.1, forward strand.
CGCAGGAAACCTCTGCAGAAATCCGTAGCTTTAGGTGAGGTCAATGACAGGTTCTGAGAGCTAGAAAATGAGGTTCTCCAATTCATGGAGATGGAAGGGAATTAAAAATTGAAGCAGATTGCTTGTCTTCTTCTGATTAATACTCTTGTATATAGAGAAGGACTTAAAAGTGACCGAAAGAAACAGGATATAGTGCTTATGATTCAAACCTGCAGACAGAGGCTCTGCACTCTAAATAGCAGTTACGGTATCTGATAAGCAAGACTGGTGACAGATTTTGCTGGGCCTGGGCAATACAGAAGGCCTTGGCTCCAGGTTATTTCAGATGGGGCTGACTCAGGTGGAAGGAGTGGGGCTAGTGCAGCCCCTTCCCCGCCAGAACTGCCCAGACAGTGCTGTGCAGGGCTCCAGTGGCGAATTTTTTTAAAGGGCTTGAGACTCCAGCCACCACTACTGCGACAATAGCAGCCTGGATCCCTGGGGGCTTTTAAATCACCAAGCCCCATGGCAACTGCTCCCTTTGCCCCCATACCCCTCCCATTGACCGTCTGCTGATGAGAATGACGAGCAGGGTAAGAGGAGAGAAAAATGAAAAGATATTTCATAGAATATGAGGCAGCTCTAAGGCAGGAACTGAAGTCCATTTAATTGCACCAGTCTTGCCGTATGGCTTCGGTAAGGTTTAGATCCAGGACAATTTTAAATAATTGTAGCCTTGGTTTAGACTTCATCACAAATGAGGAGCTTTGGAACAGAGCAGGACAAGAACCAGTAGTCATTGAAATCAAGAGAAGAAAGCGGGGATGGCTAGGCCACACTCTCAGAAAACCATCATCCAGCTCAGTCTGTCAAGCTCCCACATGGAATACCCACAAGGAGAACGCAAAAGAGGAAGACCTCAGACAATGTGGAGAAGGTCTACTGAGGTTGAAGGACAACAACTGGGGTACTCCTGGAGCCAGCTAGAAGTTTTGTCCCAAGACAGAGTGAAGTGGAGGAGACTTGTAGATGACCCATGCTTCATGCAGACTACAAGGGTCAAGTAGTAGTAGTAGAAGTAGTAGTAATGTCACTCAGTGCTTGAAATGTTGCTGTTTAAATGCACATGGTATATGAAGTAAAAAAAACCAAAAACAAAACAAAACAAAAAAAAAAGAACCACTTCAGGTGCGTTTCCCAACTCAAAACTCTGCACTAATTCTAGCACTTATGATTCTAGGTCCCTGGCTAGTTGTTGGATATATTTGCCAGTTTGCATAGTGATAGCTGGCTAGGTCACGTAATGCCTTGATGTTATCTTTTGTCTTAGTATGTGGTTCGGCCAATTTGCAATCTTTAACTCTTAATAAGAATGCCTTCCTGATTGGCACATCACCTCTCTCAGAATGTTTGTCCCTGGTTTGTGGCAGTTACATTCCTGTGATGTGCTTGGATTTGAGTGTCCTTTATTGGTAAATAGTTAGCATGAATGTGAGCTTTGCTTGACTGTGCATGTTCAGGCAGTCAGGTCCAGTAGGAGATGAGGAATTGAGCAACCATAAGAAGACAAAGACCTGTTACCTTCTTCTACTTTATTCCCTAGCTGTATCATGGCTGCATGTTTCCTTTCAGTATATCCAGGGGCCAATTAGACAGCTTGAAACTATTGCAAATGATGGAACCTCTGTCATTTCCCTTGAAAGACCATTCCACAGTGTAACAGGATCTTAGGTTCTGCAAGGGCTGCCCTTTGCTTTCACTCATGAAGTGCCCCAGATGGATTGATTATTTATTTATTTACTTACTTACTTATTTATTTAGACACAGGACAGGAAACAAATCCCCATTGAGTGACGACTTAAATAAGTTTGCCAATTAGTGGGGGGGGGAGACTTTTCTACTGCTGCCTGTGTTCCAAAAGGTTCCAAATTCAGTTCAGAGAAATTCTGAACTGTTAGTAGGTTTATTTTGCTGTTGCCAAACATTTGCAATGTCTCACGGTGAGTCCCTGGTGCTGTTCCTTGTTGGTATGGCACTAATGCATGGGGTACCAATTAACGCTCAAGTGGACTAGGTGCTGAGGAATATCATGGAAGAACAATCCCGGCCCCATATGAAAAGACTCAATCAATGGGTGAGAGAAATGATTGAGAGGCCAAGGTAAGAGTCCAGTGAGAAGGTTAGCTGTATGGGTCACAGAGATCTCAGCTCCCCATACCCCTAGCCGTGCTGATCTGGTAATGCTTTCCCCATCCCTATTTATTTATTTGCTCTTCCATAGCTTGTGTGTTTGGCAAGGGATATGCAGCTGTGTTCCGCCAGTGGCTGACAGATTGCATGTTGGGAGAGTACTTTGACATTCAACATGCTGGCTAAGCTTCAGAGAGGGATGCAGGTCCTTATGAACAGTGCAGCTGCATCGTCCCACTTACTAAACCTTGGCAAGTTCCAGCATGTTGGCCAAAGGGCTGCAACCAATGGATAATTGAACAGGAGCCTTGGACCATACAGCCACCATGTAAAGGAAAAGGAATAAAATCAAGGCTTCATGACCTATTAGAATGGTTCCAGGTACTGTAAGGATGAGTGTTGGTGGGAGCCTGTCAGTACAAGCTGTGGGAAAACAGCAGGGTCCAGTCATGCAGATCCTGGCCTGGGAATCCAGAGATGTGGGTTCTTATCCAGTCTGACCTTGGAAAATTCACTTTTCCCCTCTGTGGCTGAATTTCCTAAGCCGTGTCTACACATGCACGCTACTTCGAAGTAGCGGCACTAACTTCGAAATAGCACCCATCACGGCTACACGCGCCGGGTGCTATTTCGAAGTTAACTTCGACGTTAGGTGGCGAGACGTCGAAGTCGCTAACCCCATGAGGGGATAGGAATAGCGCCCTACTTCGACGTTCAACGTCGAAGTAGGGACCGTGTAGTCGTTGCGCGTCCCGCAACTTCGAAATAGCGGGGTCCGCCATGGCGGCCATCAGCTGAGGGGTTGAGAGACGCTCTCTCTCCAGCCCCTGCGGGGCTCTATGGTCACCGTGGGCAGCAGCCCATAGCCCAGGGCTTCTGGCTGCTGCTGCGGCAGCTGGGGATCCATGCTGCAGGCACAGGGTCTGCAACCAGTTGTAGGCTCTGTGTATCTTGTGTTGTTTAGTGCAACTGTGTCTGGGAGGGGCCCTTTAAGGGAGCGGCTTGCTGTTGAGTCTGCCCTGTGACCCTGTCTGCAGCTGTGCCTGGCACCCTTATTTCGATGTGTGCTACTTTGGCATGTAGACGTTCCCTCGCAGCGCCTATTTCGATGTGGTGCTGCGCAACGTCGAAGTTGAACATCGACGTCGCCAGCCCTGGAGGACGTGTAGACGTTACTCATCGAAATAGCCTATTTCGATGTTGCTACATCTAAATCAGCTATTTCGATGTTGGCTTCACGTGTAGACGTAGCCCTAATGTGGGAAATGGGGATAATTATATCTCCTTTCCTTTGTAATGTGCTTTGAGATCAATGGGTGGAAAATGACACGGCAGTGCTAAATATTATACTAAAGTACTGTGCATCCGTATAAGCTGCCAGTTCTCCAGCAATCACATGCAAGTGGCCTCAACATTGTGGCAAGCTGCAGAATGTGGCCTCTGTTTTGCATGAGTTGAGCAAAGTTTAGGCCGGCCTGCCAGTCAGCATGTATTGTAACAGTGTCCTTCATGCTATGGTGTTTTCCGTGTCTGCTGTGTTTATAATTCAGAACAAAGAAAGTTAATACTTTGTCTACAGTAAGCACCGTGGCATATTGGATTTTTTTGCCCTTCCCCATCAAGTTAGGAGGAAGCAATGAGTCAACCATGAGTCTAACTATTCACCACTCCCTGCTGACTACCTAATTACTAGCATCTTCTGAATCCCTTCGTACGTGGAAAGACATTGCTGTGTTTGACACACACAATAAGAAGAAGCAGGGCATCTCGGGCAGTAGGAAGGGTTAGTTTTACAGCACGAGTGAAGGAAAGTTGGCAACTCTGAGGTACTGAGTGGAGAACATAAATAGACACAGTTGTGCCAAGCCCTCAGTATCCTCTGTTGTCCATGCAAACCACGGTGGGCTGCTTGCAATGTTCCCTTTAACCCTTCCCATCTGGGTATGGATTTTTTCGATCCCTGTGCAAAATAAATTTTCTTGTGTGTACCAAGGCACATACAACTGTGTACCACCAGAAGAAACAAAACAAAATATATCTGTGGGTGCTCTGCTGGTCAGCTGGGCAGCCTTTGAATCTCTCTTGAGCAGGTGCCCAAGTGCTCCGCTTGCAGGGAATACTGGACACTTCTCAGCATGGGTCTGGAAGGCTTGGCTTGCAGAGAATGGCTATGAAAATAAATGTAATTCATCCCAGTGCAGTGTAGGACCTGAAGCAACCTCTCTTTCCCCCTCAGGTCTATATTCATGTGCAGCGAGCTCCAAACCCCTGACCCTTTCCAGTCTTCAGAATGAGATCCATGCAAGCCCTAACTTTAGGAAGGTTTGGCTCTATATTCTCTAGGTGTCAGTGGCGGACCCAAAGCACTCACATATAAAGTGCATGACCCTAATGGCTCCCATTGGCCAGTGAGGATTCCTGCCCACGTTTGTTCCATTATCCCCTGGCTGCAAGCTAGTTAGCCATAGAGATCCAGGGGAGGAGGGGAAAGAAAAGAAACTGTTCAAAACCCTTGAGCTCTGCTTCAAAAATATCTTTAGTCAAAAAATAGTCAAGAAATATTTTAAATATTTACAGGCTTAAGCTCTGCAGATTTCCAGCTGGCTATCTAGTGTTTTGTTATGTGGATCCAGCGGCTCTTGCTTTCAAAATAAAAAGTGAGGGGAGTAGAGTCTTGCTCTTTTAAAGACATGCAAACCAGCTTGAAATCCTGAATAATAAAACAACATGTATGCTAAACCTCCAAATCTTTGCTCATTAGCTCCCCCTCCCCCATTCACCTGCAAGCCTCAAACCTGGGCCTGGGTATTCATTTAAAGAGTTGGTTAAATAAGCTCAACCTTTGAATCACCATTTTTAGCATCACTCCGTAACCTAGGAAGTCATTTAAACATAGTCGGTGGCCCTCAGTCTTGCATGCCTAGATCTGTTTTCTCAGAGTCTGACCAGGTGAAATCAATGGACTCTGCACAGAGTCTGGGTCAATGATCTGTTGTACACTTGAAAGGTAGTAACAGAGAAGAAGCCGTGCTAGTCTATACACTATCAAAACAAAAAGCAGTCAAGTAGCACTTTAAAGACTAGCAAAATCGTTTATTAGGTGAGCTTTCGTGGGACAGACCCACTTCTTCAGCCCATAGCCAGACCAGAAGGTCTGAAGAAGTGGGTCTGTCCCACGAAAGCTCACCTAATAAACTATTTTGCTAGTCTTTACAGTGCTACTTGACTGCTTTTTGTTTTGATACTTGAAAGGTAGGTTGACCTAGCTGTGAAAATCTTCATGCTACATTCAGTGAATCTGTCCCACCCTGCAGACACAGCTAGATCAATGGGCATGTTCTCCCATTAACCTCATGACCACCTGGTGAAGGGGTGGATTTCCTACAGCCACAGGAAAAACCCTTCCATGGCTGTAGCAAGTGCCTCCCTTATAGTAGGAAAGCTGTGACTGTGCTGCTGCAGCCCTTCTAATGTAGACTTAGCCTGTAAGTACAGGTAGCACTGCAGGATCCTGGCTATGGTTTGCCCCATAATGGGGGTAGTGCCTTCATCCAGTGAGACCTCATCTACACCAGCCCTTCTTGCAGAGTGACCATATATGCTGAACATGGGGCATTGCGTAAAAATTTACTAGTATTCCAGCAAGTTCAACAGCAGTCAAACAGAGCTATGCAGTACGAAGATTCAACTGAACATCAGGTTGACTGAGCCCCAGTTAAAAAGAAGTACTGTGTAGTCAGATTCTTTTTATTTACCTTCTTATCTTTAAGGCTTTAAGGTTCACACAAGGAAGGATCACTTACACATACACGCACATTCCCACATACCTCTCTCACATGGGCTTGACCGACTGTGAGCTGCCCCTTCCTGCTCAGCCTCTCCGCCCTCCGTGCCTGATTGGGCCCCTACGACAGATCCACCTTTCATGGTACCTGTTCTGCCTCTTCCTGAGGCAACATGCGGGTGGCAATGCAGAATTAGAATGTGGTCAGCAGCAGCCTTTCAGCACTTTGATGGGAGAGAAGAGACAGGAGCCACTTCCAACCACAGGGGAGCAGTGGTGAGGAAGGGTAGACCTGGCCCCTGTCTTTGCAGGGCTCATCTCTTCTCCCTCCCTCCCTCCCTTATGGCTGAACACAGCTCTTATCCCTTCCTGTCCACACAGGGTTACAGTGTTGAAAGCTCTGCAAGAGGCTTCGTGTGTAAACAGTGCCAGGAATTTATTAGCTAGGACACGGATTCTAATCCCTGTGTGACATGGTTTGATGCCAGGAAAGTTATGCCACAGCCTAGCTTGGTCTCCTTTTTGTGCGTTAGCTGCCTCAGTAGTTAAGCAGTTGTTTGCTCCCTGTCAGTGAGACCTAGAGAAGAACATTTTCCTTATCAAGAAGACAGAATCTCAAATTAGCGAGCAAGCTGTAAAGGATGCTGTGATTTTCGTATATTGTTTTTGAATAAGTGTGGTACATCAATGGAGCACCAGTCCCTCCACCTAGATCTCACTGGCCTTGCAGGGTCAGGCTGCTTCAGGAACTGGATACGGTAGGAGGCGCCCAGGGAACAGAGAGGGAATGCAGGGAATCATGGTCATGAGTTCTCCTGTTGGCATTTTGCAAGCTCTCTTTGTCTATTGGTGAGTGGTGAAGTGTAACCGAGGTCCAGAACACTTTGCAATCAGTAAAACTCCTGCTGCAGTTTGGGCAGGAGCAGGAGGTATTACTTCTTCAATACCCTTTTGCTTCGTGGCCAAATAAGCCATTCGTTTAAAAGTAATTTTGGCTGTTACGGGCGGTGGTTGTTTAGATGGTTCAAACTGGACATATTTCAACGCCTGAATTTACTTTTCACCGCTCCTCTGCTTTCTTTACTTTCTGCTTCTGCTTTAGCTTGCACAGTAAAATTGGGCTGTTAATTTTCACTTCTCTGTGGGCCTATTTCACCATCATGAACCACTGGCAAAAGCCGGGAGTGACACACTGGTCTCCTAGTGAGATTCACTTTCCATTTTTAAAGATACTGTTTGTGTTTGTTCCCCTTATCCATCTAGCTGGGTACTTATATGGCTTCTGTCACTCTGACATCCAATTCCTTGCAAGCATTTGTTATGTATTCCCTGAACAACCCTGTGTGCTAGGAAAGAATTGTTGAGTCTATAATCTCTTCTAATTCATGGGGAACTGAGGCACTAAGCAATTAAGTGACGTACCCTGGGTCATCCGGGGAGTTCATGGCGGAACTGGGAACTCGGTATCCAGATTTCAAGGCTACCAGTAAGCTGCCTTTAGCATAAGACCCTTCCATCCTTCCTGCTGGTAAATATTTAATCACTGTCTAAAGAAACGCTGAACTGGTTTCAATTTAAATGAAAAAACGAAAAATTCTTTCAAACATAGAAGATTTTTTTTCAAAAACCTAAAATTTGGATCTACATTAGTTGACAATTATCGGAGAGGTAGCCATGTTAGTCTGTATCTTTGAGAACAAGAAGTCCTGTGGCACCTTATGGGCTAACAGATATTTTGGAGCACAAGCTTTCATGGGCAAAAGACCCGCTTCATCAGATGCAATGTTCCTTAAGGAGAAAATGGCCTAATTTGGATACCAGGTTGGTGATTCATTGGGAAGCTGGGAAGAGAAGTTGCAGAGGAACATGAGGTTTTAAGGTCTCTTTATATAGTGCCCGTCACTCTAGGGTCTAAGATGTCAATTAGGGCACCATGCACCAAAGCATGGATCAGAAGAAGCGAGAAATCAAAGACGCCAGAAATGCAAAGGGAACTAAGTGAACTTCAGTAGGATTTCAGTTGTCCAGTCTAAAGGCTTGATCCAAACCCTATTTAAGTCAATGGGAGTCTTTCTGTTGACGCCCGTGTCTCTCAGGGGTGGAAGTCTGCCTAGGTTCATAAAAGCATGATGTGAAATCTTTGTGAGGGACAGCATGAAACACGGAAGAGTGAAGTTATGAATCCCAATGACCATCACTGAGGAGCAAAGAGGCAGAATTTTAGCAGGGGTGCCAGTCTGTTACAGCACTCTGGGAGGGAGATGATGACTTGGTTGACAGGAAGTTACTAAGGTTCAGGATCTGGAAGGAGTAGAGAGGGAAGTTCTTGTCCTTCCTGAAGAGATTGTCTGTAGTCTAAATAAGTGAAGGTATCCAGGAAGCAACCTTTCCAAAATGTGACCTGTTGACCTCTAGGTACGCTCCAAGTGCCAGTGATACTTTTTAAACTCACTAATAGTCCTACTTACAACAGTTTCATTAATAAATAAATTAAGATGCAGAGCTTTACCGCGTAGGTGGTGGTTGGGAGCATTAACTGGTGTATTTTTAATCTGCAGGCAGCCTGGCTTTGAGCAAACTCCTAGCTGCATAGAGGAGGAAGGGCAGGGCTGAGCTCCCACCTCGCATGCTGATGAAAATCGGCTCGTGTGCCACTCTTGGCAACCACACTGGGGATTGCTAACCCCGACTGTGCAGTGTTAAGAGGCTACATCAGATTACTCTCTTCGTTCTCATGCCTCCAAATACTGCAGCTGGACATAGATGACTGGCCCTGTGCTCACCTGTAGAGAGTCTGATGTCTGTTCTGTTCACAAAGGATATTGTCCAAGACCACACTGCCAGCACAGGTTCCATTATTTATTTTGTTGTTCCACTTTTTCTATGAACACCTCCCTGCCTCCCCTCGCACCTGCCACTTCACTCTCTCCCCCCTCCCCCCCGATGTTGGACTTGCACACTCCATCCTTCAAGGAGTCTTGCTAGGCAACAGCTCACCTGGCCAAAGCCAACTGGCAAAAGTAGCTTTTTGCAGACAAGACTGGAGGGCTGGGTGCTTTGGGCAGCTTTACCTTAGCCAACAGGAAAATAAAATCCTATTTTTGGAGTAGGATTCTGAAGACCTGCCAGAATTCTTTGAAGCAGCAGCTGCCAGATTGCCTCCCTTACTCCAGCAAAGGAGTTTTAAACAAAATCAGATGTTCTCTCTCTCTCTCTCTCTCTCTGAAAACATCTAGGAGAGATGTAACAGTAAAAGCATCTTACTATTTTCCTGTTTCTTTAAAACTGCTGATCTCAGTATGTCCTTTCTTGCTTGCTTTCTTGAGCCCCTCTCATAAAAATAGCAGAAAGAAGGGGACCTCATCCTGAGCCCCATTTTAACGGGCACTATGATATGAATGGGGAAGGGGGAAAATAGCCTTTGTGTCTGTCTGAGCTTGACCATCCTCACCAGAACTCTTGTGAGCCTGGTAAATGAGACTATGGCTCTTGCAGAGGGGAAGACTGACCCAGTGGTTATCTTAGGATGTTGAAGGTCTGGGTTCCGTTCCTAACAGTGCCACATCCTTCCTGGATGGACAAGTGCAAATCATTTACCCTCCTGGTGGCTATGTAAAAATGCTCCTTTGTAAAATGGGGATATTAACAGTGTCTTGCCTTACCAGGTTGTGCTCAGGTGCTACAGTAATGAGAACCATATACATACGGAAGATTATCTAGACAGTTGCCATTTGTTTAGGGCAATACCATCTCCCACATGTATATGCTGGTTTTGACCTCTGCTTCAGTTTGCTTCTTTCAGGGAGTTTCTCACTGACAATGTGAAATCCATTCAGCATTTTTTTTAAATATTTCCCTCCCAGCTGCTAACTAGAGCCAAAAGTTTGGTCATACCTCACTTCAGCAGTCCATAGGGGAGCCCCATTGGCTTTTCCCCAGCAAAACTTGTTACTCAAATGTTTCCCTCCCAGCTCTGCTGCTTTAGTTGCCTCCATCCAGTTCCCTGCTTTGGAGCTTATAGCTGGCAGGATGAATCTGTCTATGGTTTTCAGTGGGGTGTACCTCTGCTCAATCCCAGTCCTTGAGCATACTTTCCACTAGGAAAGTAAGATGCTCAGGAAACAAACTGCAGCCTGCTTGTAACACACTCACTATCCTAAATGGTCAGATTTTCATCAGCAAAAATTATACATTTCTTTACTTGCCTGTGGGAGAGGAGAGGAGGGGTTTAATTTTATTAGACTGGTTAGTCTGTTCACTGATCTCTCCTCATTGGTCCCACCCTGTATTTGTTTAACACCAAGGTTGTGAACGAAACCCTTTCTGCCACTCCTGCATCTCCAGTGTGATAGATCTCGTGCCAGTAAAACAGCAGAAGTGAGTCAGCACAGTACTCCTTGAGTGCGCTAGAGGGGGACAGTAGGAACAATCTGGCGAGGAACAAGAAGCAAATAATGTAGAAATGTCATCTTCTACTCCTGCTTGCAGCACTTTGACAGATTTGTGGCATTACTATGGCTGTGGAACATGATTGCCTTGCAAGATCAAACAGGAGGATGGCTGTGCAGGTTGGAGGAAGGGTGGGAAGGGCCAGCTGGGAAATAAGCCCGTGTGTGTGTGTGTGTGTGTGTGTGTGTAGGAGGTAATGCACTTCCATGACTCAGAAAGGCAGAGTACTGCAGTAATCCTCAATAGGGGTCTGAAGTACCGCTGCTTACCTCTTAACAGCATAGTGCACTATTTGTAAGCATCTGAAACATTGTGGCACTACTATTGAACACTCTCATTCATTGGGCCATTACTAGTAGAATAATGGCGTGCAGGGGATCCCAAACTTTTCCATAGTGTGGATCGTACCTTTTGTAGAGAGACAGGCTTGGAGACCATCTCCCCTGCCTTTCATGCTGGTATGCAATCCCTACATCCACTGGGTGTGAGGAAAAGTACCACGAGTACAAGCAACACTGTGCTTAAGTTCCTTGTGAGGCTGGGTTGCCCCCATGCCTCCAGATTCATTTTTGTTTAGGTTCAAAGCATGTATTCGGAAACCATGCACTGCCAGTAACACATGGGAGCTGGGAGGACCCAGGCCAGTTGTCAGCAGTAGTACATGTACACTAGGGAACATGGAAGGCTTTTGGGGATGCATCAACTCCATCTAGATATTTACCTAGTTTTACGATGGGCTTGCTGAAAAGCTCTAATGTAGTCAGTACAAACTAAAATCTCATACGATGACTTCTTTAGACTGCCCTATATACTAAACACTGATGTGCGTACAATATTTATATTCCAGCTGATTTATAATTGCATGGCAAGAATGAGAAAAACAAGCAAATTTTCAGCAGTAGCCAGCAGTGACACTTTTGTATTTTTCTGTGTGATTTTTGTAAGCACGTAGTTTCTACATGAGGTGAAACTTGGGAGCACGCGCGACAAATCAGACTCCTGAAAGAGGTGCAGTTGTCTGCACAGTTTGAGAACCACTCCCTAGGCTATGTAACTTAGCCAAAGAGGAGACCAAATAGGGGGGCAAGACAGTCAGTGTAGTCTTGGATCTAGTTATTCTCGCTATTAATGTAGCCAACCCTGTCTTGTGTTTTGGTCCTTTGGTGGCATTTTGGCCTTATTGGTCCCCAGGCTGGGGAAAGGGAGCATAATAAGGGGACTTTAATACTTAACTCTCTGGAGCACCAATGTGATACTTACTTCCCAACACACCTGTTCTCACCTTAGGTGTTTATCTGGTCTCCATCACTTCACATCTGAGCACCTTCAGTCTATAACACACTGATCTTCACAGTGCCTATGTGAGGGAGGGTTGTGCTGTTATCCATTGTACAGATGGGTTATTGAGGCCCAGATGGACTTTAATGAGTTGCCTGAGGTCACACAGGATGGCCGTGGTTAAGCAAGGGATTGAACCTAGAGTTGTCTAATTCCCGGGTGACACTGGACCTCCCATGCTCTCTCTGCCCCGGCTCACTTTGAGAACCACTGCTGTCGTGCTTTTCTCTCCAGGTAGACGTGCCCAATGCAGCACATGTATATCCCTCAAAGGGCCTTGAGTAGCTGTAACAGCAAAGCCACAGCAGCCCGGCCTAATAGCTCTGTCAGTGCTGGATGCTGGGTATGTGCTTATGCAGCTGATACCGATGTCGCTGTGACTTCCTTACTGTTGTTCCTCAGGCAAGCTCTGCTGTAGCGAGACCAGAGCTACCTCAGGCATACCTTCACATGCTGCAGTCACAGCTCCCCATGGCAGCGCTGACAGACCATCAGAGATCACAGCACTGCTCTCAGAGACCACTCTGGAATGCACAGCGGTGCAGCTACAGTAACGTTTCTACGGCTATGTCGATACTACAGCATAAATTCAAATCTAAGGCACTTAGCTCAATTTTAAATCATGACTGTTCATACAGCAAATACCATAATTTCGGTATTGGGGGCGCGAGGGTCAATATTGTTACTCTGACGACCCGAGTGGAATTAACGGGAAGTTCAAGTGTAAGCATTCAGATTAATGCTAGTGTGGAAACAGCTTTGGTTTAAACCAATTTTATTGGCCTACAGAGGAATCCCACAATGCCCCACAGTTGTGCGTTCTGGCCGCTTTCAGCTGCGATGCTCTCCAGGTGAGCAGGAAGTAGATAACAGGAAGCCTGCAAATTTGAACTGGAATAGTATCAGGAACGCAAATTCATTTTCTTCCTGACCTGTATGAATAGCACACCTCAGCCATCCATCATATCCAGCCATCATGACTACTCAGGGCTCTTCTCTGGATTTGAGTTCTCAGCGTCACAAAAGAGCTTCAGCATGGACTCACAACAAGATCCTGGATTTCGTTTCTGTGTGCGGAGAAGAATCAGACTGCAAGTGTGCAAGCGAAATGTAACCATTTACAAGGAAACTTCAGTGGGTATGAATGCTAAAAGGGTACAGCCGGGACACTGAGCAATGCTGGGTAAAAGTAAAGGAGCTCCGGCAGAGCTACCGTAAAGTAAGCCAACGGGCAATCAGAGTCATCTTCCAAGATGTGCTGATTCTACAAGCACCTGGACAGAATTCTTGGGAGTGAGCCAACCATGGTCCCCAAAGCTACCAAGGACTCGTCAGGACACTGCCTGAGGACTCCAGTGTGAGCCAAAAAAGGGGAGCAGGAGTGGGAGGCTGATGAAGAGGAGGCTGCCAGTGTTCAGCTGTCACCCATGGAAGCTGATTCTGGCAGTCCAGAGCTCTTCATACCGGACCTCGAGCAAGTACCCTTCTCATCGACACCTATGGTGTCCATACCGTCCAGCACTCGTACTGAGTGGGGCTCTTCTGGTGGATGTTTTTTGTAATGCTACCATCGGTTTGACTTTGGGATATGGGTTTACTTTTGTGGAGCGCATTTTTTTGCACTGCTACAAATAGGTTGATGCTTAGGTGTGCTCAGGGATGACCCCCGCCACACCAGCCCGCCATACAGCTGGTGGAATCGAACCATCCCCGAAGCTACACACCTGGTGTGCTGTGTGGACCCTGCCCCTGGACACTGGCATGTCCAGCGTGGGCTTTCCCAGATTTTCGTGGTTTTCCCCCGTACTGCACTGATGAGGAGTTGCCGAGAAACTTTTTTGCACACTTTTCAGTTTCCAGGGATGACTCTGGATGACCCCCATCCATAAGCCCGTGAAACCTGACCATGGTTCACAGGGAAATTGTCTGGATAAATAGCTTCTCCTCAGCACAGATTGCTTCAATGTCATCCTTAAGAAGCCAAAAGTGGCCTTAGAAATAAGAAGTGTGATTGGAAAACAGAGAGTCATTCATTCTACAGGTAATTGCTCTGTGTCATATTTCAAATATATATCTACATTTTGACCTTCACTGCCTTCCACTGGTATCTTATGCAAGGGAGTCTGGGTTGCTACAATAAGGAGGAAGAAGAGATCCAAGCAGGACCTCATCTTGCAACAACTAGAAAAGACAGACAGAGAGCAAGCCTGAGCTGCTGACAACCAAAGGTGGACACAGCAGTGGCGACAGAGCGTGTTCCAGTCCAGGAGCAAGGACTCACAAGGCCTCTTGAAAGCTGTCAGGGAGCAAATAGAGCTCCTGCGTTCCATGCTGGAGGTGCAGAGGGATGCCCACCAGCACAGGACTAAGTACGTGGACTCGGACTCAGCTCCCTGTTGCCTGCCCCCTCCCAATATGCCTTGCCCCCCTGTAGTCAGGGTCCCTGAATGCGGCGGGGGAAGATGGGGACAGTGTCCTGCTCCACCACCATGACCAGTCCCCGATGCAAAATGTATGATGCCTTTTGCTTTTCCCTCTTTTCCTAAATACCCCTTAACTTTTCGCCCATTAATAAAAAAACTTTTTTTTAATACAGTCTCATTTATTGGGTCACATGTTGCGGGGTAAATTTGGAGGTGCTTTCAGAAAGGTCAAGCACACATTACTGTGTATAGTGTAGGTGGTATAACAATAGTTATAAGAAGCAGATTCCTGTGGCTGTGTGCTCATTCATAAATCTGTTTTTCAAAGCCTCCCTGATTGCTGTTGCTTCTGCATGTACATTCACAAATGCCCTAGTGTCCAGCTGTGCATAAACTCTGCTCATGGCATCTGCCTCAGCAACACAGTGGCATTAAATTTTCTGCCTTTTGTTCGTAAATATTACACAGAGTACAACATGCTGCAACCACAGTGGGGATGCTGATTTGTGAAAGACCCAAACAGGTCAAAAAGCAATGGAACCTGGCTTTAAATGGCCAAAGGCACATTTCACCACCAAACTCTACTTGCTGTAGTTGAGGCGCTCCTGGCTGCAGTCCAGGGTGCCAGTGTATGGCCTTTATGAGCTAAGGGAGCAGAGGGTAAGCAGGGTCACCCAGTCAATCTTGATTTTCAGGTTGGAGAAGAAAGTCCCATGCTGGAGCTTTCTGTACAGACTGGAATTTCTAAAGGTGTGTGCATTGTGAACCTTTTCTGACCATCCCACACAGATGTTGGTGAAACAACCTTTGTGATCTATCACAGCCTGCGACACCATTGAAAAGCACCCTTTGCGATTTATGTAATCAGAGGCCAGGTGGTCCAGAGCCCACAACCACTTGCAGAGTATTTTTCTCCCATACTGCACCAGCGAAAAAATCCAGAATGCTATGGGGCTGAGGGAACTCTGGGATACGTTCTCACAATGTGCTGCTGCAGCAGTCAATCTTTGGTGATTTAGTGTAGCAGCACTAACTTGACTTTGTGGGGAGGTGAGGGTACTCAAATTCAAATTTTTAAAATCCAGCATTAAAAAAATCAAATTTAGTAAATTTGAATTTATCTCAAAGTATAGACATAGCCTTTGAGCATTTGTATTTTCAATCACTGGTTGTAAAGTTGTAAATAAAAGACTATGCCAAGGCAATATCTTTTTATTGATCAAGCAACAAGTTTTCCCCGTTTTAGCCTTACTGTATTGGTTTAGCATGGAGCATGCTTTATTGTTGTTATTTTTTGCTTTTTTAAAGAATGCCCTGTATTTATTTATTTATTGTTGTGCCTGCCAATGTCCAAAAGCTGCTTCCAGCAGGGACTCACCACAGCTTCTTTGCCAGGCTTGTGTGCAGGCTTAGGAGATGCAGTGCCCAGTTGGAAAGGCGCACAACCTTCCCCTTTGCAATGATTCCCATAAACTCTTCAAGGGCTCAAGAGAGAGGGCTCAGTTTTCACACTTGCATTAGAGTGTACCAAGTGCTGCCAATGATTGGGACAGCAATGGAGTGGAGGGAGAAATCTTGGCTCCACTGAAGTCAATGGCAAAACTCCTATTGACTTAATTGGGGCCAAAATATTACCCTGGTCAATTATGTTTATTAGCAATCCTGCTAGATCCTTGCACTGGCCTTTGGGGTGCAAACCCTTGGAAGATAAGTGCCTCTCAGGTGATGTCTGTTTTCAGGCTTCTCTGCATCTTTTTCCTATTGATGTACTATTATGAGAGTCTCACTCATGTCAGTCTCACTGTTGGAGGTTTCCAAATGGCAAATTGCTGTTGGCCATCATATTTCACTTTCTTCACATTCAACTTTCCAAAGAAGCTTCTGTCTGTAGCATTCAGTGGAGCCAGTCGGGTGCAGCTGTGCTGAGTGCCAGCAATTAAACTACCAAAACTCTTCAGTCTGAGAGGGAGTGTGTGTGGGAGAGAAATCAGACACAGCTTGGAAAGGATTGCTTTGCCACTAGGTTCTGGCTCTTAAGGATATGACCAAAGTCCGTGTTTTATTCTCTTAGTGTCTGCTAGTCTTGTGTCCAAGAAAATGAGCTGAGCCAGTGTTCCGAGCCTGACTTTCACTTTCTTCAAAGCTCTTGCTGTCCCTCATCTGTTTCTCTCTGAAACAAGCCAGTGGTGAAATGTGTACACAGAGAGGCTCTGCTCCACTGAACCAGAGGGAATCGCTCTCTCTCCCCGCCAACCCCCCCATGCTGTTCATCTAGCAGTACACAGTACACAGTCAGATTGCCTCCTGCACCCTAGGCTTCCAATCGGACTTCATCTGTTGGAGCCAGATAAGTGGATTAAGGGAGATGTGTAGTGACTTCTTACTGAAAGGGGAAGGTTGTTTAAAATTCTGTGATACTTTCTTCTTAAGCTCTAGATGTAACCACAAAGCCCGGGGTCAGATGCTCCGTTACGCTCCTTGCCTGAGTGACACAAAAAGTCTCACTGTGGAGCGTTCCCCTAGTAGAGGGGGATCTCTCTGTTGGTGCAGGGTTAGTTGACCTGGCTTCTGCACCAGCTAAATCCATTCTGCCCCATTCCTCACCCCCCAAACAGCTAAAGGTGTTTCAGAGGAGTGACAGAGTTGGCAGGTAGGAAGCATGGCAGAACTCTGTTATAATTAATCTTTCAATTGCCTTAAGGTCCCTAAGGAGTCTTATACCATTGGAGCACAGGCATAAGCACATGCATCTGACCAAGTGGGTCTTTGCGCACAAAAGCTGATGCTCCAAAAAATCTATTAGTTTATAAGGTGCCAGAGGACTTCTCATTGTTTTTGTGGATACAGACTAACATGGCTACCCCCTGATACTTTACACCATTGGTGTAATTTAGTTCCGCCCATAGGCTACTCTAACTTGAGCCAGCACAAAATCAGTGAGTTGTATTTGACATCCTGATATCCCTCACGTAGCCCTATGCGGAGTGAAGTGCAAAACTGTGGGAGGTTCAAGCCAAAAATCATTTTAAACATAACTTCTTTCTCCCTGAAGACATACATGCTAGATGCAGCGGCTGCTACATACTCCTGTACTTGACCCCTCACTGACAGAGAGAGGCAGACAAAGAAAGGAGAAGAAAAGTTAGATCCTCATGCTGTGATGATGGACTTTCTCTTCAGTTGTGAAACTGACCTTATACCAAAGGCATGTGTTGCTTATTCAAGTAAAGAGTCAGTCTGGCCCATCCTCATCTCTCTTATGCATAGGACTGGTCTCTGCTTAAAGTTTAAGTCGACATAGCTACGGTGCTTACAGCTGTGAAAAATCCAAAGCATGCATGCCATAGCTGTGCTGACCTGACCCCCAGAGTACAGGCAGTTAGGTTGCTGGAAAAATTCTTCCTGGCTACCGTCATTCAGATAGTTGTTCCTAAAGAGACAGAAAAATCCCATCTCTCACAGCAGACTACTACTTTTCTACATTGTGGGGTTATGGCAGCATAGCTATGTCGCTATATTCCTCATAGCAGAGAGATGCTCATAATCTGTGCTGCTTGACACACACAGCTCTGTGCAGCTCATTGGTTTGTAACTCCAGCGTAATATAGAGCCATTTACTGCTCTTGCAAGATGAAGGTTTGCAAATAAATTAGAGCCTCTGAAAAAAAGAATATAAGCATCCTCTCTGTTCACTAAAGGCAGCAGTACTTGGAGTCTGGCTTGCAAGCCACAAGTGGCTCTTTTATGCATCTCCTGTGGCTCTTTGCAGCACCTGATGTTAAACACTGTGCAACTTCATTATTAACCAGCCTAAGTTAGTAACTAATCTAGTTGCTTTCACTGTGTTGTTAATCGATCAAGTTATCAACTTGCACCATGTGTTCAATGTGTTTGCTGTGAGATCTATAAAATAAACAAATGAAATATTTCCCTGTCATACCATTTAAATAGGAATAGCTCTACAATAAATGAAAGTGAATTGCACTACTGAAGCTCCCCTGGGGCCTGAGAATTGTGGAGTTAGGTATTCAAGAGATGTTAGCACTGTGATAAGGAGAAAGTCAGGAATACTGAAAATATTTTGCTGCAAACCGGGGAGTTTTTCATTGTGAAAACTGGGTTCACCCCTGTCCCTGCATTCCAGAAAGAGCTTGGCAGAAAGAGGCTGACAGACAACTGACTGGTGTTGAGGTGTGTCATAGATGAGGGTAAGAGGGAGTCAGTGACAGGAGAGAGGCGAATGTGTCCTTGTTATGCAGGGTATCAGCTGGAAGATTTCCCCAATGAAGGTAAGGCACTGGACTGGGACTCAATTCCTGGCTCTTCTGGAGCCTGACCATGGGCAAGTGACTTATCCTTCTGTGCCTGAGTTCCCCATCTCTAAAACTGAGCCAGTGATCCTTTCTTTCTCCTACCCTCTGTCTCGTATATTTGCGATGTGGACTCTGTTACTCCATGGCTACGTCTACACGTGCACCCAACTTCGAAATAGCTTATTTCGATGTTGCGACATCGAAATAGACTATTTCGATGAATAACGTCTACACGTCCTCCAGGGCTGGCAACGTCGATGTTCAACTTCGACGTTGCTCAGCCCAACATCGAAATAGGCACAGCGAGGGAACGTCTACACGGCAAAGTAGCACACATCGAAATAAGGGAGCCAGGCACAGCTGCAGACAGGGTCACGGGGCGGACTCAACAGCAAGCCGCTCCCTTAAAGGGCCCCTCCCAGACACACTTTCATTAAACAGTGCAAGATACACAGAGCCAACAACTAGTTGCAGACCCTGTATATGCAGCACGGACCCCCAGCTGCAGCAGCAGCAGCCAGAAGCCCTGGGCTAAGGGCTGCTGCCCACGGTGACCACAGAGCCCCGCAAGGGCTGGAGAGAGAGTATCTCTCAACCCCCCAGCTGATGGCCGCCATGGAGGACCCCGCTATTTCGATGTTGCGGGACGCGGATCGTCTACACGTCCCTACTTCGATGTTGAACGTCGAAGTAGGGCGCTATTCCCATCTGCTCATGGGGTTAGCGACTTCGACGTCTCGCCGCCTAACGTCGATTTCAACTTCGAAATAGCGCCCAACATGTGTAGACGTGACGGGCGCTATTTCGAAGTTACTGCCGCTACTTCGAAGTAGCGTGCACGTGCAGACGCAGCCCATGTCTGTACAGTACGTCATACAACGGAACCCTGATCTCATTCAGGTTGTTCGCCACCACTGTAATAAAAATATTAAGAAAATACTGGTAAAGAGAACTCTAAGTTACCTTCACCATATGACAAGAATGAGGAAGAGCTCAGTGAAGTTTAAAAGAGAAATGAAAAAAAAAAATCAAACAAGTTCAGTTTTTATTTTAGGCCTCTAGAACTAATCCCTGGAACTCACTGCCTCATGTTATTCTGTTAGAAGCCATTTATTTAGCAAGATTCTTCCCCAGGAATTGTCCTTTTGATACAGATACAAGTAACACATGCATTTGTGCTAGGCAGACTACACAAGGTCATTCTTTGTGTTTTCCACACATAAGGGCTACGTCTACACGTGCACGCTACATCGAAATAGCTTATTTTGATGTAGCGACATCGAAATAGTCTATTTCGATGAATAACGTCTACACGTCCTCCAGGGCTGGCAACGTCGACGTTCAACTTTGACGTTGGGCAGCACCACATCGAAATAGGCGCTGCGAGGGAACGTCTGTACGCCAAAGTAGCACACATCAAAATAAGGGTGCCAGGAACAGCTGCAGACAGGGTCACAGGGCGGACTCAACAGCAAGCCGCTCCCTTAAAGGGCCCCTCCCAGACACAGTTGCACTAAACAACACAAGATCCACAGAGCCGACAACTGGTTGCAAACCCTGTGCATGCAGCATGGATCCCCACCTGCGGCAGCAGCAGCCAGAAGCCCTGGGCTAAGGGCTGCTGCACACGATGACCATAGAGCCCCGCAGGGGCTGGAGAGAGAGTCTCTCTCAACCCCTCAGCTGATGGCCGCCATGGCAGACCCCGCTATTTTGATGTTGCAGGACGCAGCTCGTCTACACATGCCCTACTTCGACGTTCAACTTCGAAGTAGGGCGCTATTACCATCCCCTCATGGGGTTAGCGACTTTGACGTCTCGCCACCTAACATCGATTTCAACTTTGAAATAGCGCCCAACACGTGTAGCTATTTCGAAGTTGGCGCCGCTACTTTGAAGTAGCATGCACGTGTAGACACGGCCAAGCTGGGGTAAGGAAGAAATTTCCCTTCTGTAGGATAGTATTGCAATAGATGCATTAAGGCTTGTGACTTCCTCAGGAGCATATGTTATTGCAGACGGGATGCTAGGGATGTTGCATCTCTCCCCATAGGATGTTTCCTACTAAAGGAACATGAAAATTGCTGTACTCTGAAGTACAGTGTTTGAGCCCATGGTGTTTAATTCCCCAGGACACAGCAATTCTGATTTCTCCTTAGTAGGCAGCATTATCCCCATTGAAATGAATGTACCATTGTGACTTTTAAAGAAACTACCTGGGAAAAAAGAAATTCAATCCTCATCCTGTGGGAGCTGATCTCAAGTGCCAGTAAGTTCAGTGGGAGTCAGAGGCATTCCATGCCTGACAGGATCAAACCCGAAATCATTTATCTTCCATGCAACTTCCTCCCTTGGAGGGAGGGAATTCAGAGGGTGAAATACAAAGGCCAATACACCCCTTAAAATAGATGCATCAGAGTTTAGGCCTCATGCTTATGCAATGCTCGGGGGAGAACAGTGCTCTGAAAGCTGAGTCATCAGACCTCAGGAGGTCAAGCCCAGCCCCCTGCCCAAAGCAGGATCAACCCTAATTAAATCATCCAAGCCAGGGCTTTGTTAAGCCAGGATTTAAAAACTTCTAGGGATGGAGATTGCACCACTTCTGTAGGTAACGCATTTCAGTGCTTCACCACCCTCGTGGTGAAATACCTTTTCCTAATATCCAACCTAGACCTCCCCCACTGTTAACTTGAGACCACTGCTCCTTGTTCTGCTGTCCCTCAGTACTGAGAACAGCCTCTCTCCATCCTCTTTAGAATCCCCCTCCCCCTTTCCAGAAAGATGAAAGTCCCACTCTTTTCTTCTGCAAACTAAATAAGCCCAAATCCTTCAGCCTTTCCTCATAGGTTGTGTACTCCAGCTCCCTTAACATTTTGGTTGCCTTCTGCTGGACCCTCTACAATACATCCACATCCTTTCTATACTGGGGGGCCCAGAACTGGATGCAATACTGCAGATATGGCCTCACCAATGCCGAATAGAGGGGAATAATAACTTCTCTAAATCTGCTGGATATGTTCCTCCTAATGCTCCCCAGTATGCCATTAGCCGCCTTCTTGCTCTCCCACTGCATCTCTTAAGTTTCTGGCCTAGGAAGAGAAAGGGCCTTTCTCCCAGTAAAGGCAGGTAAAGCATTTGACTCCTTCCAGCAGTCACTAGCAGGAGCAGACCAGATCCAACCTTTACAGTGTCCAGTTTTCTTCTCTGCATCATTGCTATAGAGATACAATAGGCAGGATTTGCACAACTCCAGATTTGATCACTGAATCTGAGTGATCGCTATGCACAGAGAGCTTCCTGGGCCAGACATGCAGAGGAGCTCAATTACAATCTCAAACCTCACTGTATTTTAAAAGGAAAACAACCCCTCTCTTGGGGCGATACGGTTGGACTTTTCCTACTGTCTCCAGCCTTCAGAAATCTCAAACCTTTCTGGATGCTGTGTGCAGTCAGTATTGCTGGGAGGGGAACGTGTTTGATATTGGCGAATGGTGCCCCCCCCCACTGGGGCGGGGGCTGTAAGGAGGGGGGCACACAGGCACTCTATTTAGAAATTACGATTGTGGCAAGGCACTGTGGGGCGGTGGAGGGGCAATACATAGTGCTAACAGGTGGAATTGAACCTGGGACCTCAGAACGTGAATCTCTACCATATGAGATAAAGGCCCAGCTGCCTGTTAGCAAAGGCTGTAGAGCAGAATTTGCGTGAGTTATGGGTGCACCTCTGAGTGCTACTCCAACTCACCTGTGGTCTTTGACCTAACTTTGTATTTCCTCATCTGCCAAGTGGCCAGGTGGGTAGATGAGCTCTCTCAGGGTGCGTCTACACTGCAGCCGATTGTTTAACCCACACACCTACCGGGCGTAGTTCTCTGTCCCATGTAGTGGCATGTAGACCACTTACAGAGGGAAACAGGGAGTCTCCTCTACAACCTTTGCTGAGAGCCAGCTGGCTTTTAGCTCAAGCTACAGAGGTTCTTGCACTATGGCCCAGAGGTCCCAGGTTCAAGTCCACCTGCTAGCATGCTTCCCAACGCAGATAGACAAGCTAGTTCTGGTAGAGCAAGCAGTGTATCTAGGGGTAGCAAGGCAGCAGCTTGAGCAAACTGCCCAGCTATGTACCCAAAGGGAGGGACAGATGTGTGCATGTGGGGAAATGAACACTTTCGCCTCCTGTATAGGTTGTGGGATTGTACTCATGTAGCTAACAAAGCTGATACTTGTGCTGCCCTGCCATGGTTGGAGCACCAGCTTAAACAGAGTGAGTGTGGCTACCCGCAAGAGGAAACATGCTCCCAGCAGCAGCAGCATGAACGTTTCCTCAGTGCCCTGGCAGCATCAGATCCCCCAGATCCTGCTTGTTACCCTCATTATCACTTCTCCTCTAAACAAAATGACTGGATCATCAGGGTGTTTCTGCAGGGCTCTCAAAATGTTTAATTTGACTGGCAGCTTCTGCCTTTCTGGTGTAAAACCTTCTTTTGCCTCTCCCTGCCAGTCTGCCAGTAAAGACTGCAGCTTTAAGCAGCAATGCTTCCCCCTTTTCATTGCCGGGACCCAGTGTTAAAACAGAATAAAAGCTGGCATTCGGCGCCTGACTCTGCCTTGCTGTAGTGGTGCTGTTGCTTCTCCACAAGCTGCCAGGAACCTATACAGGAGGAGAAAGTGTTCATTTCCCCACATGCATACATCTTCTGTCGTCCCTGGAGTCTCCATCGCTTCATCTGAGGTGTGAGGTTTGTCCCTTCCTATTATGGGGTGTTAGCAATGAATGCAGCAGACCCAGTGTTAGATAAGAATAGACAAGGACGAACCCTGGTCAACAACCCTGCAAGGTTCAGCCCCAGCTTATGAATTGGTTTGTTATTGGCTATCCCATTGCTGACCCTGGTTGCATTCCCATTGTGGATGCTTGGATGTTTTTCACAGCGTGGGTAAGGCGAACATCTTCTCTGTTTTCTTCTCTGATTTCTCTGATTCCTGAACAGCTGAGTGGTGCAAAGTATGCCACAGATGTGGTCTGTCTTTTCAGCACCTCCTGTTGGCTTCTGGACAGACTTGTTCTCTACCACATGGGCCTATAATGCTCCTCCAGGATGTGTTGGATGTTAGGAGTCTTTTAAATCACAGTCTTTAACTTCAGGCTCCACAAGTGTCCGTCTGTGCTCAGACCTGCTTTGTAACCTGCTGGCTTTCAGAACCCCACACTGAGCAAAACAGGAGCAACATTGTGTTGTCTATTTTCTTTTCTCAGTATGTGCCAAAAACCAACATGTGTTTGTATTTGCCTCCCAATCTCAGGGTTTTCCTGGCGATTTTGGCGAACGAGGACCTCCAGGCATAGATGGGAACCCAGTAAGTTGCAAAGTCTTCAGTAGATTTTTTTGTTTCTCTCTAGTTGCTCCATTTCACACCCTGTTGGACTGTGTTGCGTTGTGCGCCTAGAATTTGACAGGTGCTCACTGCCGTCGCTGATGGGGAGTTCTGAGACAGCTGTCAGTGAGTTTGTTGTTTTAGACCCCCTCTGAAAACCCCTTCCACCTCTGACATAAACTGCTCATTCCAGTTAACAGGCCACTGCAGTGTCACCTGCATCCCATTTCCCCCTCTGCCGCTCCGTTGCTTCTCCTGCATCCCTGTCCGGTTGAGCGCTTTCTTCTCATAGGAATATAACTGTGAGGAACCCAGGGTGGGAGGGTGAGGAATGATGTTGCTCTTAAATGACTTGATGTCCAGCTGTCAATATTATCATCTGTAACCAGTGGGACTGGCTGTCTCCATTGACCCCAGGGTGAGGCATGCAGGGCAGCTCTGGAGGGGCGGGGTGTTGGGCAGAAGGGGCAAGGGCCTTGGACAGTCCGTCCTTAGGACTGCCCAGACCACAGAGTCACACACAGTGGCACACGGGGGCAATTCAAAAGGGGCCTGGGGCTCCGTCTGCCACTGCTGCCACAATAGCCGTGGAGGCGGCCAGGAGCTCTGGGCCACTTTGAATTGCCAGGCCCCAGGGCAGATGCCCCCTATATCTCCATTCCCTAACTGGCAGGCCTGTCTGTAATAGATTGTGCTCTTGGGGCCTGATCCAGAGCTCACTAAGGTCACTGGATCAATAAGGAGACTCCCTTTGATCTTGGGATCAGGGCCTCTGTAGGCGTCCGAGGGAGCTTGACGCCTGGCAGGTGACATTTGGGCTTTTACAGCCACTCCTGGTTTCTCCCATTTTGAAATTCCAGGTTTCTTTGGTCCGGTTTCACATGCTGCTCACCGCTTGTGGGAGCGGCTGGGCAAAGGGGGTTGGAGGGCTGAATGTGCCTCGGCAGAGATGAAGCAGGCAGTTCGTTTTCTGAGCTGTGTCGGAGAACGGCCCATACCAATTGTTATCAGTTCTGTCCTTGGAGTATCAGGGCTGGCATTCAGCAACACGGACTCTTCTAAGCTTGTATTACAAAGCGCAAGGGGTTGTTCTCCTGGTATCTTCCTTTCCACTGCATCTCAGATGCCTGATGCTGGCAAATGGGCGAGCGTGGTCCCATTCACTCCGCCCATCAGATTATCAACAAATATGCGTCCAGAAAATCCTCTCTCATTAAAATGAGTTTTAATACCAGTGCATGGTGTCAGATTGCTAGCTCTGGACCTTCTATCTGTGGAACAGAGACGGCACACCTCCCTACTCTCATGCCTCAGCCCTGTCCTGCACCAACTGTCTTCAGACCACTCAGTTCTTGGCCTTGCCTATATTTTCAAATGCCCTTTACTGGGTTTTTTAAGAGGTGTACTTGTGCCACAGGAATGAGGCTGAGCCCACAAATTTATTTCTCATAAGCTACTGAAAAACCGGATGTGATACCTTTTAACTCCTGTTAGTGCAGAAACACCAAGAAGTCCTGTGGCACCTTATAAACTAACAGATATTTTGGAGCAAAAGCTTTTGTGTGCAAAGACCTGCTTCATCAGACGCAGTAAAACAATTCATAATCCACAACGTGTTCACCATGGTTTTTTTCCTGCTCACAAAATATTTCCTAGCAGATTGCCGACTTTCTCAAAAATGGTCGACTCAGAGAGTTAGTCTGTAGCTTCCCAAATAAAAAGCAGTCCTGTAGCAGCTTAAAGACCAACTAATTTATTTATTAGGTAATAAGATTTCATGGGTAAGGGCAAGTGAGTCTTATCCACAAAAGCTCATTACCTAATAAATAAATTTGTAAGTCTTTGAGGTGCTACGGGACTGCTTGTTATTTCCAAGGTATTAGTAATTCGTGAATGTCTTTGCCAGTTCCCCTCCTGATTAATTTATGAACAATTCTTGGCTGATTTTTGAAACACACACTGCATTGGTTATTTATGTGCAAGTCACCTGGTATTTTTTCTGTTTCCTGATTGGATGATTTGTGTAAGTAACTTTCATAAGTGCAAATTTTGAAATTTCCATTCAGCCCATATTTAGCATAAAATTAAGTGTCTGGAAGTTTTTTTCTGCTAGTCAGGCTTGATCGTTCCACTTTTAATGTAAAGTGAAAATTTCAAGGAGTTACAAATGCAGTAGAGTCAATGTTCTTGATTTCTAAAGACATATTCTTGGAATTTTTTTCCCCCACTACTCAGTGGGTTCTAGCCACTCCTACAGGGAGCAGGATTGAACCACTGACCTAGCAATGAAAGGCTCTACAGATATCAATGCCTTAAGCAGCAAGTCCTTTAGGAAGGTCTAAATGCCTGAAGCATGTTCAGACAAACGTTCTCTGTTCCAAGAAGACACATTTTTAAATTTCCAGGCCATTGAAGGCCCATTCTGAAGATGTGTATAAAGGCAGCAAAATGCCAGCTCCCCAAGTATTACAGAGCTCCTAGGGAGCCCCTTCCATGTAATTCATCCAGAAGGATCTCTCTGCTTTCATCTTATCAACGGCTTTTAAATATTAATGTGCCTCGGAGATTGCAGAATGAAAACAGAACGTTTCGGCTCATTCGAAGGGAGGTTCACAAGGTTACAAGCAGCGTCACAGACACAGAAAAATTCCAGAAGGGCTGCGGGTGGAACACACAAATATGCCACATTCACTAAGTGAAATACGTGGCGAAATCACGGGCAGGCAGCCCTGGGACCTGAGCTGCCCCTTCCTGTGTCAGATCCACTGCACTACAACAGCATCTATACTGTACTGCGCCTTCTTCTGCAGCTACTGCCTGGGGACGGCTGATGCTGTCTGTGTCTGATCCTCTTTCCACTCATCTCATACAGTGAAAGGAGTTAGGCTATCGCGAGTCTCCTCCTGCCAGCTTCCTGAGAACTGCTGTGCCATCGCATTCCATATCCTCCATTCCCCTGATCACCGGCCATTCAAATTCATTGTAAAACCCTATGAACTGGACTCGTCTCACTCCAGGGCAAGAGTCAAGCACCACAGGAGAGCAGGGAACCTGATTTCTAGTCTGTGCACAGCTCTCACAAGAGCAGGAGATGGTAATGCATCTGGGGAACTGATTCCTGTCATGCTGCTGTTGTGGGATAACATAGCCATAGTTGGTTGAAGAAGTGGGTCTGTCCCACAAAAGCTCATCACCTAATAAATTATTTTGTTAGTCTATAAAGTGCTACTTTACTGCTTTTTTGTTTTGATAGCCAGAGGGTGATTACAGCCAGGGCACCAAGGAAACGTCTGCTTTCCTTACCTTGGGCAGAAAGGGGCTGGTATCTGTGACTAACCTGCTGCCCCCTCATGGCAGACTATACCACCTCTCATTTCCAAGCAGGAAGACCTTGGGGGGTGTTTTGGCAAGTGGCATCTAGCTCACTCAGTGCATGGACACTAACACGCCCCTTCTTCTGAGGTGTACTAGTCATAGCAGTAATGAGAAGGAGCATAGAATAAAAATGAGACCCCCGTCCCCCAGCTCTTACCACACAGAAGGTAGAACTCATCAGGAATCCAGAAAATGAGGGTATATTCAACTCCATGGCTGGATAAGATAGAGTATCTTTCCCCTTGTAGCTGAACCAGACAAAAAGGAGCTGTGACTACTGAACTTTTAAACCAAACTCCAGAAGTTCCCACAATCCTGAAATCCCACCCAAGAGAACAAAGGTTTAGCAGATGTCCAAAGTATGCAGGAAAGGAATTTACCATGAAAACCAATTATAGGGTAGTTGGGATTAGAAAAGAGAGAGAGAGAGAGAGTGAAAAACAGTCCTTTCTCCATTTTCCATACAATAAACAGATTTCCTCCCTCAGAATAAATCAGTACACTTAAGTCTGGTAGATTCTTCTCCGAAGAAAGTCACTTTCTTCACCAAAAAAGTTCACCATAAGCACAAAAACAAGTGGCACTGTGCAGTATTTTGTAAACCATTTAGGATTTTCATGTCATTTTACAGTAAATGGGAGTTTTACTTTATGGAGCTATGTAAAGAAGTAACCTGAGTTCATTCTGGCTACTTTCTTTAATAGCCTATCTAGAGCTGGTATATCTGATACAACACAGATTATATACAAAATTGCAACACAGAAGGCATATATTACTATTTTGGTACAAGCGTAGTCCCTAGTGATGCCATCGAAGCTGGTGGATTGTGCAAAAGTCTGTATATGTACATAGTAAGACTTAACATCTGAAATGTTATCCCCATTTTCAGACCTGCTCAGGGTCAATCTTCCAGGGCTTGATTTCATGCACGTGCAAAATCGAGTTCTCAGGGGTCATAGTCGACTCCTGTTCTCCTCACAAGACATGAGGAATCAGGAAGGTCGAAGGGAGAAACTCTGCCATTTTCCTTCCCCAGTTATAAAGCAGACAAGTTAGCCAAGCATAGATGTGCCGATTTTAGCTATGGGACTGGCGTAGCTAAAACTGCGTATCTGCAGTTGACATCTGTGTCTCGCATAGACGTAGCCAGAGGGCTTAAGTATCTTCCCTAAATTTGCAGAGGGCGTGATTTTCACAGGCACTTGTGCACCTAAAGGTCCAACGCAGATGCACTAATCTCTTTTATGAGGCTGACTTCTGTTAGTGACAGAGAGAAGCTGAGGCACTGCGTAGTTCCAAGAAGACTTAGGGACCTACCCTGCTTAGGTGCCAAGTGGCCTTTTTCAGAAGTGCCTGTCTGCTCCTTTAAGTGTCTAAATGCTTTTGAAAGCCTGTTCCCTGGCAACCACGTGAGGGGAGCTGGGAATTACACCTGTATCATCTCTGCTGCTACCATAAACCTAGGCAGCGTCTCGGTTTTGCTAGCTGGTTGGCTCTGAGCTGTTACTGAGAAGCCACTAAGGGCCTTTTCCCAGGTTATCCTGAAACAGCTCCTCAGTGCCTAACAGTCCCACCTCTGCCTGCAGCCAGGCCAACCAACAGGGGGAGGCAAAGAGGACAATTGCCCTGGGGCTCAGCATTTCAAAGGGTCCCAGATCCCTGGCTGCCGAAGTAGCAGTGATGGCAGCCGGAGCACCAGGCCCCTTGGAAACGCCGCAATAGCACTGCTGCATTGCTCTACGTGGCTCTCATGGGGGAGGCCCAGCACCGTGGTCAGAGTGGCACTAAAGGCTGACTGTCCTAGGCCCTGCCCCTTCCATCCTAGGTCCTTCTGGGGCATGGAGACAGGCCCCCTTCCCACCTTGCCTCCAGGCCCACAGTGGCTGTTGGGCCCTGTGCCTGCATCTGTCTCTGAGGTGTACTGGGTGGATGGCATCTCTTATAACAATGTTTGGGTGTGAATTCATCGCCAATTACTCACTCCCTCTGACCTACTGGAGAACGCTGCCCCTCTCTAGTGCCTTGCCTGCACCTCCTACATTAACTGATAAATTTACTAGACAACTGAACGGACTATGGAGAAGTCACGTGTGTGCTGGTTTTCACCATGTTATTGCACGAGTGTTCAGAACGTGATAGCAGAATCTTGAAGGGATCCCTGTGAAAAGGCTCTGGGTGTGCACAGCCACCCCACAGAAAAGCTGCTGCACGTGAAACCCAACCTCAGGTGTTACAAAACACTGTGGGACAAGAGCAGTTGAGGGGAACCACCCTCCTTTCCTGACACCTCCATCCTGAGACTGGACCATCTCGAGCAATGCCTTGCCCTGCTCTTGGCAGTAGTCAGCTGCATTGACCCCTGCGTGCAATGAGAGGTGTCCCAGGGCAGTACAGTGGCTGTGTTACTTCTCTCTTTTGGTGGGATCTCAGGCAGCATCTACTCAGCCTGGCGTGCACAAAAGATTATGCTGCTTAGTAACAACCTCCTCACTGGAGACAGCCCCCAAATGTTCCCAGAGGTGCTGAGCACCGTTCTGTTCCTCCTTTCCTGGAAAGGCTCTACATGCCCCACAACCTTATTTTCTGCCAGGTGGTCGCTTATGGCAGGCTTTGTTGCACAATTATCCCCATTTTACAGAGAGGCAAACTGAGTCCCAGGATGACATGACTTGCCCTACATCGCATAGGAAGCTGGTGGCAGAGCTGGTGATAAAACCAGATTTCTCGGCTGGACTCAGGCCTTCACATGCTATTAGACATGACCTGCCTCTAACCATTCATTTCTTTGCCTGCACTCTCCAGTGCTAAAGCAGCTGCCTCCATTTCCTTCTTACAAAGCTCTGTTCATCCCATTTAACTCCCCTTCCCATTTTCCCTGGATTCCCCATCTCCCTTCTATCCTATCTTCTCTGTCCACTTTCCTTCTTCCCATTTCCGCTTTTTTCCTCTGACCTGCCACCCTGCCCTGTCCTCCTTGCTCCGTCCCTCCACCACCAAACATCCATTGAAATGCTGCTTGTTCCTAGGAGGGGAAGCCAGGCTCAGCACGTAATTGCAGGGACTGCAGGAGAACAACAAGTAGCCTTCTGTCTGAGGGGCTGCCCGCCGTCATTAATGTGCTTTCTGAAGATGGAAGCTCTAGATTGCTCAGGGGGTTGGAATCGGGAGGGGGAGGGGCCGGTCTTTTCCTTCAAGACCTTGAAACACTGAGCCACTCTTCAGCCTCTGTTTGTCTAAAAAGAGTCTGTAACCGTGTTGGTCTCTTTCCTTTTAGGGAGAATTGGGAGCCCCGGGTCCTCCTGGAGTTCATGGGCTCATTGTAAGTATGAAAACAACTGGAGCTTTGGCTTGTGAGGGCTTTAACCCTTTCCGAGCTTGGCAGTTGTGTGCCATTCTTCTTCCTCCTCTTG
Source organism: Carettochelys insculpta (assembly GCF_033958435.1). Lineage (NCBI taxonomy): Eukaryota > Metazoa > Chordata > Testudines > Carettochelyidae > Carettochelys > Carettochelys insculpta. The sequence continues at coordinate 10,607,157 of NC_134157.1, forward strand.
CAAAGGAGACTTGGGGTGGGGGGGAGTAAGTCTTCTTTTTCTGGGAGAGGGAGATTAAACCTGCGTCAGCGGAGAGGTGGCTGAGGAGAAGGGGAGGGGAGAAGGTGTCAAAGTTAGACAAGGTAGTAGAGGTGATCATTTCTGGTATGTAGATTTTCTTTTAGGCACAAGGGAGTCATTAGCCCTGTGCGTGGCTTCTATGACTTCTTCTTTTGGTGATTTGCCAGTCTTTAAAGACAGGATCATACATTTATTTCCAGTAGCAGTCTATTTTCTTCCTTAAAAAGAGACCCTCTAACCAGCCACACCGGGAAATGATATCGTTTGGCCCAGGAAGGATACTGGGTGCCAGGGCAGGGAAAGTACTGCCTGAAGGAGTACCCTGCCACCTTGATACATAGGGATGTGCCCACCCTCCCCTCACAAACACACAGCTCAGTTCTGCCCTCTCCTCCCCCATCCTCACTGACTGGAGCAGGGCTTGAGGGTAATATTTTACCCACAAAACTTTGTGCGCTGAGGCGAGTGTGTGCTCTACATGCTGTCTGCTCACTGGATTGGCACGTCTCCATTTATTTATTTATTAGGGCTCTGTTTTTATGTGGAGCCATTGCTCTCAATACACAAGAAGTGACAAGCTTTACTGTTGTTGTTAAGATGATATTAGCTCGAAACTGTCTCCTCCTCCCTTATGATTAGCTGCGAAATCTGCCGTGCAGATTAGGAGCAGCTGTGAAACATCTCCTCGTGCCTTGGGGCAATCATTCATGACAGTCAGACACAGACACCTCAACTGATACTGGGGCAGCATTATGCTGCGTACTGTACAACATGCTCCCAAAGAGCTTACCGTCTACATAGACCAGACAGACCGAGTGTGGGAGAAAGACAGTGTAATGATCCCCATTTTACAGACAAGGAACTGAGGCCCAAGGACTTGTTGAGGGTCACCAATGAACTGAATCCAGGTTTCCTGAGGCCCAGCCAGTGCCGTTAACCACAAAATAGGAAGTTTTCCAGAAGAAATGAGAGATGAAAGGACACTACTGTCTGTACCAACACAGATAATGGTCTTCAATCTGGTCCTATGGGTTATGTCTACACAGCAGCCTTATTTTGAAACAAGCTATTCGGGAAGAGCTTATTTCAAAATAACGGTGCTATGCACAAAAATGCATTTCAAAATAGACCTCAGCTATTTTGAATACAGTGTCTACATGCATAGAGCCTATTTAGAAATAGAGCCGTTGGACACACTATGGCTTGTTTCAAAATAAGCTGTATTCCCTGTGTTAACAGCACCTATTTTGAAATGGCTGTTTCAGAGTAGGCTCTATTCCTCATAGAATGAGGTTTACCAATTCTGAAATAAGCCAACTGCTGGATTTGAGAGGGGACGGGCGATAGAGGCTTCTAATACCTCTGTCCTAGTAGAAGGTCCCCGTCCTCCCTTCACTCCACCTCATCCCTCGTCTCCTCCTGTTCATCCTGCCACCCTTCCTGCCACAGAGAGGCTACGTCTACACGTGCAGCCAACATCGAAATAGTCTATTTCGATGAATAACGTCTACACGTCCTCCAGGGCTGGCAACGTCGATGTTCAACTTCGACGTTGCTCAGCCCAACATCGAAATAGGCACAGCAAGGGAACGTCTACACGTCAAAGTAGCACACATCGAAATAGGGATGCCAGGCACAGCTGCAGACAGGGTCACAGGGCGGACTCAACAGCCAGCCGCTCCCTTAAAGGGCCCCTCCCAGACGCAGTTGCACTAAACAACACAAGATACACAGAGCTGACAACTGGTTGCAGACCCTGTGCCTGCAGCATAGATCCCCAGCTGCCGCAGCAGCAGCCAGAAGCCCTGGGCTAAGGGCTGCTGCCCACGGTGACCATAGAGCCCCGCAGGGGCTGGAGAGAGAGCATCTCTCAACCCCCCAGCTGATGGCCGCCATGGAGGACCCAGCAATTTCGACGTTGCGGGACGCGGATCGTCTACACGGTCCCTACTTCGACGTTGAACGTCGAAGTAGGGCGCTATTCCTATCTCCTCATGAGGTTAGCGACTTCGACGTCTCACCGCCTAACATCGAAGTTAACTTCGAAATAGCGCCCGACGCGTGTAGCCGTGACGGGCGCTATTTCGAAGTTAGTGCCGCTACTTCGAAGTAGCGTGCACGTGTAGACGCAGTCCGTGTAAGAAACGGTGAGCTGGTGGATCTTCTCTGTCCCCATCTCCTCTCTCTTCTCAGCTAATGGCAGGAGGCTCTTCTCCTAGACTAGGAAGGGCTAGGACAGCTTCCTTAAGGGGGCTTCAGTGGTTGGGGTCATGCTCTGCATGGCCTGAAGCCCACCCTGCAAAACGCCATGCAGTCTTTTCCTCCTGTCACAGTTCTGAATGCTCAGAGGACCCCAGGCCCATTTTCCAGTGGCTTCCAAGCTCCCTGCAGGTTTTTTTTTGGCTTTGCTGTTTGAAGGCAGAGGAGCAGAATTAGTTGTAACTGGAGCCTCCTGCTTTCGTAATTAACCGTGTGGCTGAGTGTTAAATAAATGCTTTCCTACAAGAAGCCTTTATGCTGGAAGGTATGAAAAGGGGATCTGTTTTAATACAGCCTTCGCTCAGCACAGGCGGTGTGTTGGCTGCCACGTGACCTCCTGTTACAGAAATATTCCTCCAGCAAAGGCTTCCCTGTTTATTTACGCATTACAGGAGAGCTTGGTGTACCGTATCACTAGGTCCCTTCATGGGAGAGAGAGCAAGCAGAAGCCTGTTTGAATAGAGACTTGTGAAAGCTTTTTTTAATAGCATGAACTCTAGCATCTTTCCTAGCCTGATGCATTAGTGCTACAAGGGTAAAGAGTCCTCCCTACAGCAGAATTTCCAGCTTCTCTAGGGCTTATCTAGCCATAACTCTCATGTAATCTTTGGTACTTTTTTGGTGCTGGTTCTGAATGCCAGCACTTCGGCAGCCCCAGCCACGGGGGTAGGGCACAGGGAGCCAGCTGAGCCGGCTGAGTACCAGCTCTTCTTGCTTCCCAAAAAAGGCACTGGTTATCCTTCCCCATCTCCCAAATCATCTTCTCTCTCCTCCACAGAAGATAGAAATCATAAGTAATAGCTTTCCTTGTGTAACCACTGTCAGCACACTCCAACCCGGGACCTCTGCAGCTCAGTGCAGGAGTCTCTGCAGTTTGAGCTAAAACTCAGCTAGCCCTCAGCTAAGGCTGTGGAGGAGACTTGGTCTTTCTTTCTGTAAGTGGTCTAGGTGCTGCCACGACATGGGACAGTGAACCACCCCCAGTAGGTATGTGGGTTACACTTGCATGTTGGTTCCTTCGCTGGATCCAGGATTGTTTCAACATCCTTTTTTTTTTTTTTTAAAAAAAAAAAAGCCCCTAAAGTTCCCCTGGAACCAGAGAAATTACATCAGGCTCTGCAGGATTATACTCCTAATTTTGAGGATCTGTACTGCTGAAAAGCAAAAGTAAATCAGCTTTGCCAAGTGCTGAGAACGTTTGTATCAATATCTTCCAAGGACCAGCAAACTTGTGGCCGTTGAGGGAATAGTACAGCAAAACCTCAGAGTTACAAACTGACCAGTCGACCACATACGTCATTTGGAATTACAAGTACTACACAATCAGGCAGCAGCAGCAGCAGAGAGGAAAAAAAAGACCCACAGAAGCACCGTGCTAAACATAAACAGCTAAAGGAAGGGCAGAATTTTTCTTCCACACAGTGATGCTTCGAAGCTGTATGGAGGCATTGTTCAGTTGTAAACTTTTGACAGAACAAAGGTAATGTTTTGTTCAGAGATACAAATACCTCGGGAATGAAGACTGTTTGTAATGCCAAGGTTCCACTGTACAGGCAAAAAGAAATGGAGTCTGTGTGAGATTTCACTTCTTCATTTGGTCTGCGAAAATACCTGTCCTCAACAGCCAAGGTGGAGATAGAGTTAGTATTGCAGTGCTAGCTAGATAGCTGTTGCTCCCAGACTTCTGCAGAGAGCGCTTACTACATTAACCAGTAAAGTTACTAGACAACTGACCAGACAAGGTATAGGTCAAGTGTGTGTTCTGTAAATCTTATTCGTGTGGTTCATTTCATGGCTTAGTGCCACAGATGAAGGAAGAGGAAAATCCACTGCAGTTCAAGAGCTAAAGAGAACGGGAGAAATTCTGACCCAGAAATCCAACTAACTCTGAACCTGGTGCATGCGAGATAAGCTATGGGAGGTACCTGTTCGCCTCAGCTGTTCCTACTGATTAAACTGGGATTTCTTAGCAGACTTGTAAAGCTTTAGACAATGGCAGCTGGGGCACACGGTGCGACCTCTCAACTGCAGCCCTGTAACTTGCTCAGATGCGATACCAATGAGTACCAAATAAATACTTGTAATAAATATTGGACCTCCCTGGTCCAGCACTGTTGGGACCTTACTGGTCCCAAACAAGAGAATTTGTTGGCTCAGGGGAAGTCCACTGCCACCAGCCTCCAAGCCCACCATCAGCCCAGCAGGCTCCCTGCCTCAGTCTTCACCCCCAACCAGTGTGGCTGGGTTGCTCTCTCTGCTGCTGCCAGCTACCCTGGCAGCCCATGCTCTGGCTCCTGCTGCAGGGCTCCTGCCCTAGCTCTGCTAGCTGCAGGCTGCCTCAGAGCTCTGGCCCCAACCCCATACTCCTGGGAGCTGCCACGGAACTCCAGCCCTGGCCCTGTCCTCCCTGGAGCTGCCATGGGGCTCTGGCCCTGACCCTGGCTCCTCTTGCTGCCAAGAACTGCCACAGGGCTCTGGTTCTGTCCTGTGCTGCCCCCAGCTGGGCTGTGGAACCTGTTGCTCTAGGCCCCGGCTCACTCTCCTGCCCTTAAGCTCATGGGCTGTCTGGTCCAGCTACGTGGGCCAGCAGGTGTTCCTAGACCAGAGAGTGCCAGTTTTTGGAGGCGCAACCTGTAATATGATAGAAAATAGAAACCCTGGGCATATGCCCTTATACCACTGCGAAAAATGCCTCCAGCAAAATATTAGAGTAAATTAAAGTTCTGAATTAACCTAGCCTTTTCTCCTCTGGAGTTTACGTGTTTTGCAAAATGCTGAAAACACCTTTTTAAAACAATGTTCAAGACAAATTTGTAAACAAGCCTCAATCTAAGATTCAAGTGCAAAGATGTTATTGAATTAAAAGATGAACAGATTGTTTCAACCTCTGAGGTAACATTGGAGACTCAGATAGATTGAGATGACCAAGGAAGGCTCAGGTTCGGTATGTAGGACGCAACAGAAATTGGAGGACCACCATGTAACTTAACAGGAGCCAGCCATTGTCTGCTCTGGATAGCTCACACCCTTGAATATAAGCTCCACATATATTGCTCATTGGAATATGATGTTTCCTGAGCTATGAGAAATGGCCCTGGATGTAGAAACCTTGAATGAATTGCACCATTCTCGTCTCCCATGAGGAGCTGAGGAAATGTTGGCCCACGTGCTTGTTAAGAACAGCTGGGATTTCTTCTGGCAAGGGCTTTTCACTGCAAACATGTCTCCATTTATAACTGTTCTTTAATCCCTGGGGACAAGATGGAAAAGTATCAATTCACCGGGGCTCATGGTACAACCATAGTGGTGTTCAAAACACCAGCCACAGTGAATATATGACGTGAGCTGTACAACGCAGCTAAAAGAGCCAAGGTGCCCTTGCCAAGATATCACAAGGTATCCAATAAACTGGCTTGGGATTTTCAAAGGAATCCAGTGGAGTTAGGCATCCAACTACCCTTCAATTTAAAATTTCTTCCTTAGCCTCCTTTTACAACCTCAGCATGGAGTCTGCTACCAGAGCCCAGCGGCTAACAATTTAAGAATAAAGCACCAAAGGACATAAAAATGCAGTGGGGTATTGGGCTGTAACCTTTGACTGTTTCAACATAGCAGTGCTGCTATGCTATGGAAATACTTTTTAAACTGTGAAACAGACTATGTAGCAATCTTTGCAGGAGACCATACAAAAGTAATTGGCTCAAATTGCAGACCTGCTCTGTTAGGTGATTGGAAATACACCTGCTCAATCAGCACTAGAGTTCATCCTTGGGCTTCAGTGCAGATTCATGAATTCACTGAATGTAATACATCTGTACAGCTTCATATTGTTACCATTTCATTTTTAGTCCCCTCACCCTTGACATCGTGTGTGTTAGATCATCATCATCATTAACCGTAGTGCCCATTGGTGTCTGATGCCTCTCTCACTATTTCCTTCCATCTTTCCCTATCCAGTGCAGAGTGGCTTAGTTTCTGTAGACTAGCTCCACACCAATCTATTATATCATCTATCCATTTTCTGTGGGGTATGCCTCTCCTATTCAAACCGTCCTTTTTGCCGAATACTAGAGTCTTGATTTTTTGTTCGTCATTCATTCTGCAAATATGCCCAAATAGTTGTCACTTCCGTTTTATAACCTTCTACAGCAGGGTTTTTTTCGGCTGTATCTTCCTATATAATTCCTCATTGGTGACCACCTGCATCCATCCTATTCTCAGAATCTTTCTATAACAACTCCTTTCAAATGCCAGTATTCTTCTTTTCAAATCTCTTGTTATCACCCATGTCTCACATCCGTACAACATGCTGCTGAATGCACACGTTTTCAAGAGGCCCAGGTTCATTCTTAAACTCATTGCTTTGCTTTTCCAGATCTTATCCATCGCCTTCAAACTCGCTCTTGCTTTTGCTATTCTAGTCACTATTTCTTTCCAACAGTCTAGATCATACGTTATGTTGCTCCCCAAATATGTGAACTTCTCTACATGTTCTAGTTCAATACCATCCATACTGATCTTCCTTTCTATTTCCTTATCTGCAAATACCATTGTTTTTGTTTTATCGATGTTCATAATCAGTCCGTACTGCTTCCCTTCTTCATTTAACACCCACACCGCTTTTGCTAGCTTCTCCTCATCTTCCTCAATGATAACTATATCATCCACAAACCTCAAGTTGTTAATTCTTTTGCCGTGCACAGATATCCCTTCTACCTCTTCCTTGATCTTGTCCATCGCACTCTCCACATGTGCAATGAAGACACTTAGTGATATTGGATCCCCTTGTCTCGTGCCTCTACTTGTTTTAAACCAACCTCCCAACTCCCCACATGTTCTTGCCACTCCCTCCGCATTATCATTGATATCCTTCAACAACCGTATCAGTCTGCTATCCACTCCGTATGACTCCAACACCACCCAAGTCACTTTCTGATCTATACTGTCAAATGCCTTTTGAAAATCAACAAAGCAAGTGTATACGTTTTTGTTTTTTTGGTGAGCTTTCTCCACTATAGTCTCAGTGCCAATGTCTGCTGTATGGTACTTCTGTCTTTTCTGAACCCTGCTTGCTCACCTGCTATATGTTCTTCTGTCGACAATCTTGATCTCTCAGTCAGTATCATCATTGGCACCTAACCTAGATGACTCATTAGGGCAATCGTTCTGTAGTTCTTGCACTCCACTGTACTTCCTTTCTTGGGTATTGTGACTAGCACAGATCTTGTCCATTCCTTAGGCACCTTCCCTTCTTTCCATGCTATATTACATAGTCGGTGTATTTCCTGAATCATGCTTTCTCTGCCATATTTGATTATCTCTCCCATGACGTTATCATTTCCAGGGCTCTTGTTCTTTAGTTGTTTCACTGCTTTTTCTACTTCCTCCTTCAAAATATCGGTCTTGCTCTCAATGCTCGAGGGAGATATCTCTTTCAGTTCTTCAATCAGTCTCTCTGAGACACACGGGTCCAACAGTGCTTTGTATAGATCGGTGCAATATCTCGTCCATCGCTGCATAATCTTCTCCCTGTTCATGAGCACTTCTTCGTTCTCATCTTTGATTGCCATCTGCTTTGGTTGTCATTTCCTATTAATATTCCTAATTGTCTTATACATCTCCCTGCTCTTACATTTGCCATAATACCTCTCTATATCTTCACATTGCTCCTCTAACCATTTCTCCTTATCCTTTCTGGCTGTTTTCCTTACCTCACTGCATTTCACCCTATATTGCTGTTCTGCCATCTCAGAGACATCTCTTCTGATCTTCAAAGCTCTCTTCTCTTGAACCAACTTCAGTGTCTCCTGGGTAATCCACTTCTTATTGATCTTTTCTTCTTTCAGAACAGTCTGCTCAATTGCCTCTTCTATAGCGATGGCTATTCCTGCGACTCTCTTATCTAGGTCTTTCTCTGTGGCAATATTCTTAATCTTCTCTTTGAGCACTGTTCTGTATGCATTCCCTGTTTCTTCCTCATGTAGCCTTGCCACGTCTCCTCTTTTCTTAAACTGTGTCTTGCATTTTCTTTTGAGTTTTATCTTTATGTTTGCGATCACTAGACTGTGGTCTGAGTCTATATCTGCTCCTTGGAAAGTTCGCACTGCTGTGCTGATGTTATCCATCTTCTTCTTATCAAAATCATATCTATCATCTTCTTGGACTTCCCGTCATTTGATCACCATGTCCACTTCCTACAGTCCTTCTGTTGCAATCTCGTGTTGCAGATCACCATCTCATGCTCTGTAGCAAACTCTAGCAGTTTCTCACCTTGTTCATTTCTTTCTCCATATCCAAACCTTCCCGTGACTCTCTCCCAAACTTTGTCTATTCCAACCTTTGCATTCCAATCTCCTCTGATGATCAACACATCTTTCTTTGGTATCTCCTCCACCGTCTTTGTCAAGTCTTTATAGAATAGCTCAGTCTCTTCCTCTGTACTGTCCAGTTTGGGTGCATACACCTGAATGACTGAGATATTGAACGGTTTTGCTTCGAATCTTGCTGCCATCATTCTTGCACTCACCAGTTTGTATCCTAATAATGCTCTTCTAGCTGTTTTGCTAAGAAGGAATCCGACTCCTGCTTCATGCTTCAATTTTGTTTCCTGACTAAATGACTTCACAACCACATATCTCTCCTGATGCTGTCTAATGCATCTCTGCCAGTCCAAGTATATCGCATTGGTATCTCTCCAGTATGTTAGATGCTATATGTGTATTCTTTCTTGATATATATTCCTTAGATGTTAATCCCATCTTAAGTTTGGGAAAGTTGCTGGTATTCCACCTAAGTAATTTCACTGTGTAAATTTCAACTAGATATAGGAATCTATATTGCTTATTTTAGGGCCTGTCCTTATTCCCACTGAAGCAAACAAATTTCCATGGAAGCAGGACTGGAACGTTCTTTTGTTCTTTTGGTGTTGTGTATAGTTGAACTGCAACAATTCTCCATCAAGTTGGCCGTGTTTAATGAGATGCTCCCTGAAGAGAGCTTCTTTATCATTTAGTTACATTTAGAAAGGGTTTTGGTGGCCTTCATTCTGAATTAAATTGTGATGTGATAGAAGTAGCTCTTCTGACTTAATTTCTCTATGAGGCATAGATGTAGCATTTCACTACTTTAAACCATCTATGCACTGATTATAAATCTCTTGACTAACAGGCTCCTATGTCCATTGACGTGAGTGGCAAAACCTCCATTAACTTAAGCTCTTAAATTTTCAATTACAGTAAATCCTCGATTTAACAAACCCTGATTTAATGGAGTTCGGAAATAACGGATGCTCTCCACCAGCCCCCACCACCCTACCAATAAATGCCAGTGGCTCATCAGAACCACCAGAGCTGGAACCAGAGCTGCCAGGGCCGGTGGAGGGAAGTTTAGATGCTGCAGGAGTGGCCAGCCTTGGGTAGGAGATGAGTGGCTTGCAGCATGCGAGCCCAGAGGCTCTGCTCTGTTAACAAGGCAAAGAGCCTGCTGTGGAGCTCTCTCTCCTGAGCCCACTGTGTTCCTCCCAGGTCTTAGACGAAGCACTCCCTGGTGTACCTTGCAAGGTGCCTCCAGTCCTGCAGCTTTGGATTTAACAGACTTTTGGCATTAACAAACACCCCTTCCCTCATTAGTCCATTAAATCTAAGGGTTACTGTTGCAACAAACTCTGTGTGTGTGTTCCTCCTCCCAGTGACCTGGTGAATAGGGTCAGGAGTCCTGACAGGAGGATTTTAATCAGCCACACCTAATACATGTGATTTATTGCTTCTCTTACCAGGGTGATATGGGTGCCCTTGGACCAATAGGCTATCCAGGACCAAAGGGGCTAAAGGTAAGAAAGTAGTGGAGCATTTTGCTCTCTTATCTATCCAGACCAGGACTGACTCTATCTGAACATTGTTCAGTTTGTTCTTTGGGTGAAGATAGTCATCTTTATCAGTAGAAAAAAGGAAAGGAATATTTGTTCACTGACCAGTAAAGCATTCATAAATGGAACATTACTCTGACAGATTGCAGCAGGTGTGAATTACTGGGGAATCCAAGCAGCATTTTCCATGTGTAGCTCCAGCCCATTGGCAGTAAATCCGATCTACCTCAGAGGCTGTGTGCAGAACCTCTGGTCCACGCCCAATGGCTCTGGATGTAATGGATTTTGGTCTATAATTCCATTAGCCTTGAAAGTGATTAAAATATGATGCAAATCTTCAAGAGACAGTTGCAGTGCTCAAGATGTCTGGGCTTTCTCTTTTTTCAGGGCCTGATGGGAAACCCTGGAGAACATGGACTGAAAGGTGATAAGGTGATCTGAATACTCCCTTATTGCACTGTGTTTTATTCTGCATGTGAAATCCCCCTTGTATCTCCTGTTTTTTATTCTGCACCGCGTTCTATATGCCCCACTCTCCTTCCACTTCTGCTTTTCTTCCAGAAACCCCATCCTTTCCATCTTTTATCATCTGCGCTCCTTTCTTGACACTCCCATTAAGATTTTCCTTTCTTTTAAACAAGCTATCCACCCTGCCCCTGGCCTGCGGAACTCTTCCCAAAGCATCCCTTGGGGTGGGGACATTGGTAACTTAGGATATGGGTCTTATCATTCACTGGGCATGGGGGTTGTTAACAGATATGGGCACAACAGCTAGCATGGGGATCTGAGAGCAGCGTGAATCTTACCTGCTATCTGAACTGAGAGAGAATTGGATAGACTCAAGATCATGAGTCTCATCCTGATCAGTACATGAGCTCTGGTACCATGCACCTGTTCCAGATTTCCCATTGCATAGGAAGTTGCTGGTAAGCAAAATGTCTGGTATGGGAAGCCATTGGGGTGAAAATTTACTTCTCCAAGAGACTCAAACTCATCTGAGCAACTCTTCCCTAAAAAACAAAACAGCGGAGAAACCCATTGCATAATACTTCCCTTTCCGATGAATTTTCTAGGCCAATCACTGTTACTCCTTTGTCTTTACAATGAGGCTGTTGTGTTTGGGTTGTATATAATGCATTGCATGACAATGTGCATTTATTGTATGCTTTTAGATCTTATCACTGGGGAAGGGATGAAGCTAGGATTTTATCAACATTGTTGGCCCTTTCATTTATTAGGCATGTTGCAAGGTCTTGCCTAAGTGCTGCAAACTTGCAGGCCGTGTTCTTTCTTATTAACTGAGAGACCAGCACAGAAGCTGGATGTGACATTCCTCTGGAACCTCGATAAAGCACAATTTAAAGAGATGCAAAACCTCATGCAGACATTCTTATTTCAGGTTAAGATTTGTTTATATCAATTTTGTTTGCTGATAAAAGAGAACTGAGTTCAACTAAATTGATATAAGGCCCTTTAAAGTGAAAATAAGGGGTGGGAGCTGCAGTGGTTTAACTAAATTGGTTTAAAAGGTACCTTGAGTTAAACCAGGGCAAGCATGTGTGTAGACAGGCCAACTCCCATAAACAAACCTTCCTGCAGATAGGTTTGTTTCGTCCTTTAGAAGAGGGCAATGCAGTAGGGTAATTAGCCTTATGACCAGGGGAGCCAACAGCCTCCATGGGCAAGATGGAGGAGGATCAGCTCTGTGTTCCTGGAAGGCATGGGGCCGCAGGCAGCTAGCCCTCTGTGCTGTCTGGAGTGTGCTGGGCCCACCCCCACCCCCAGCCCACGTGGCGCTCCAGCAGCAACTCAAAGGGTCTGGGTCTACTGCAATGAGGGTGGCAGACAGAGCTACAGGCCACTTTGAAGTGCCTGGCCTCAGGCAACTGCCCCCTGTCCACACACACACCCATCAGCATGCCTGATTATGGCATTGACTGGGGTGAGGCAGAGCAAAGGGTAGTTAGTTGTATTGTCCTGCTGTGTTTGGAACACGGTTTCATTGCAGTGTTACATTCATTCCCTTACTGTTGTTTCAAAGTGTGGTCTAGTGGCATCAAAGCACATACAGGGAAGACATGTTGAGGAGACCGATCCTAGTGCTGGTGGCTCAGCATAGCTCTTCCCCATCCCTAGGTTCAGTTTCTGCTCTATCCCACCTCAGCTCCACAGGGAGACTTCTGTGGAAGGGGGAGTTGTGATCTCTATTAGTAGGAGTTCTGACCCAGCCCCAGCTCCAAGGCCCACATATGCTCTCAGCAGTGCAGCTTGCTCTGTCTGAAGAACTGGCTTGTCCTTAAGATGCCGAATCCTTTAAGGATTGGCCAGGGTCTTAAAACTCATTGGCAGTATCATAATTCCTGTTTTACACAGCTCACTGTTTCTGTTTAGCGTGCCCCCATCACCAGAGTTTCTAAGTGTCTCACAGTCCTTAATGGATTTATCTTTACAACACCCTTGTGAAGGCAGAAAATTCTGGGCAATTGGATCTGGATCTCGTTTGCCACTGTATTGCTCTGACCCCTAAACATTGTCCCTTTATTGCTACCTACCATTCCACCTCTTCTGACCTCTCTCTTTTTCTTTCTCAGTGAGGTTGGAAGAACCCTGAACCTTCTCTCCCTTTTCTGACCACCTGTTCCACTCCATCCTCCTCTGACTGGGCACACTGCCTTCCTGGCTTTCATTAAGGACCTTTCCCAGTCCAAGAACGACAAATGATCTAGCTCAAAGCTTCTCTAGCCTTAATGAGTTGAGTTTTCACTCTGATGTCCTGGGGCACTATCAGAAAATCAGATCAACCCAGCAATGATATCACAAGTTGGAGAAAGCTTCCAGACGGCTTGGTTGCATCCTTTCCAGCAATCACACAGCCAAAGTCCTGGAAAATATGGGCCTAAGTAAATAAAATCTGTGTAGAATTTGACAGCCTAGTTCTCCTTTACCCAGGTGACCTCGCTCAGTTTTGACATTCCAGCTAGAAAGCCTTTTACTCGGGAGGCCAACATGTCAAACTTGCAGCACTCACACAGATACAAATGAGACATTAATCAGTAGTGAGATTAGGAAGGTTTGGTTTCATTTTTCAACGTTTTGGTTTTGTGATGTTTGGCCTCAATGCGCAGCCCCTTGGCCTGTTTCTAGGACTTAGACTTCGCTTCTCTAAGTGACGAGTAACCTGCTGAATTCATTTGGTCTCATTCTTCTTTATCGTAGTGCATCTTTGATCATATCAATCACTCTGTTTTTAAGAAGCAAGTGTCTTCTCTCCTGTCTTTCAGTATTAGGTTTTTATTATTTAAAGTCTAGTAGCACATATAAACCCCATCTGATAGATTGGATTTGCTGGTGCTGTATGCACAAACAGTAAGAGACAGTCCCAGCTGTCAAAGATCTTATAGTTTAAATAGGCGAGATAGACAAAGGAAGGATCATCACCTTAATTTTGCATGTGGAGAACTGAATCTCAGAGAGATTAAATGACTTGTCCAAGGTTGTCCAGGAAATCACTGGCAGAGGTGAGAATTGAACCCCCTGAGTCCCAGTCTTTTGCCTTAGCAACAAGGCATCCTTTTACTTTTGTTGCCTTCCACTTTCATTTCTGTGAAGCTGTCTTCTACCCCAGCCACTGCTCAGTGCCTGAGGCTCTTATTTTCTCCAGATATGCTATACAATCGAATCTGTTCCTAGACGCCTCACATATAATGAAACTCCTTTTGTTGTGAGGCCGCGCTAAAACCCACAGGTTGCTCTCCATTTTGCTTACTGTGCTCCTGTGCTTAGGGAGACATGACCTGACAGTAAGAAGGTTCCATTTTGCATTCACCACCTCCTTGATCATGCCCACTCTGGCTGGGCATCCATACTGACTCCTAACTCACATTCTAGAGCCTGCTGGCTCTCGGGTAAAAAAGGGCGAGGTAGATTCGTGGAAGGCAATTGCTGATGTCCTTCTCAGGAGCCCAGAGACGGCTTCCCTAGAAAGTGTCTGAAGAATGTCTTGCAGGACCGGTGTAGAAGGCACAGCCCATTCTGGAACCAGAGGGGCAGAGTGGAGCAAAGAGGAGATAAAATCCCTAGGCTCTGCTCTCTTCTGGTGAGTGTGGAGTTAAACTCCAGCCCTGTGTGGAGCTATAAGATGTATATTCCAGACATTAGACAGCATCTGAAGGCTGAAATGCTGGATCAGCAGCACTCGCCCCCACCAGGCTGACAGCAGTCAGTAACCTTTTGTAATTACTAACTCAGCTCAGATGAGAGCAGCCTTGATTGGCCTAATTCATTCCATCTGCCAGGACTTGCTGCCCAGCAAAGGTCTCAAAGAGAATGAGGCTTTCAAGGGTATTCTGTATCCTGCTTGGCAAAGGTGGGGTTCTGTCACCTTCCATCAGGGCTTGTAGAACTTGGCCCCATGTGTGCATCTCTGTCTCAGTGATTTCCCGGCTTTGCTGCACTAGAATCACAGAGCTGAGCCGATGGGGGCTTGTTCTTAGGTGGTGAAAAGCCAGCAGGCTGGAATTCCTAATGTGGGAGCCATTCCAGCAGGAAGCTGAGTATTAATGGTAGGCCTAGCAGTTCTTGAAGCTGCAGTTTGCAGGATCTTCCTAAGGACAGCTAGAGTTACTTTAGTTATACAGCTGCAGTGTCATATTAAACCCTGCTATACAGTTTTCTGACCAAGACAGTTTCAGGAGAAGCATATGGCCTTCTGGCTTACTCCAGCTATTGGGTTGTTTTTCCTATCAGGAAGGAAAGCTCCCTTCGCCCCTTTGCCAGGGAGGTCTGCTCTAAACTCTTCCAGGTGGTTATCTCTCATCTGAGCATGAAAATTCATTCTGATTGTGTGATGCAACACAGCAGAGGGATTAAAAGTTTCTGAACACTTTGCAACAAAATGTATTTAATCAATGCCGAACACACACACACACACACACAGTCGAAGCTGTACTGCTTAAATGTGCGGCTCCGTGGCTCATAGCTGGGCAGATATACCTGGTGTCAGCCATGCATGACTAATGGTTCTATAACCCCAGTCCTTTAGAGTTTAATGACAAAGGGTACAGCTTCTAGTTTCACCTAAACCAGGCCGATCTAATCAGGAGGATCCCTTGTCCCCATAATAATATCACAGGAGGACTCCTGCTGGTTCCAAAGATAGTGAGTTTTAGGAAGATAATCCACTAATAACTAATCCACTTTTGGAGCTGGGGTCCTTAACATGATCTTTAATTTGCTATTCATTATTTCCCGTGAATTGCAATTTCCCTCCTGCATGTACTGAGGTGGCTTTGCTGGTATCTTTCAATGTATAACTTTACACACATCAGAAGGGACAGAGTGAGCTATGGCATAAATGCAGCAGTTGCCCTTGCACTAAACAAATTGTGGGTCACGGGAAAACGTGATGTGAAAAGAACCAGAAGGTCTATAGTTATTTGTTCCACACGAAGAAGCTCTGTGAACTAGAACTCCTGAAGCTTCTGGCTCATAGAAATTACTTTTGTGGGCCTGGGATGTGATCTCCCTTTGTGCTGCTGAGCGGAACACCTCTGTACGAGGAGAGTTAGGCTGAAAGCATTTCAGGGCACTCTGTGACTTTTGCACAGAAAGATATTCTGCCTCTGTGCTCAGAGCGTGAACACTCCAACAGCAAAACACTAATTTCCTACATTGCATCTCCCCTCTGGGGCCCCATTCTTTTGGGTGTTGCTTTGGCAGCAGCCTGGGGGATTGATTCATTGCTGGCATTTCTCTTTATAAGCACAATGTGAAACACTCGGACACCTCCTCTGATCAAACACCCCTGCTGTAAGCCCACGATTGTGTGTTCTCCCTCACTCTGAGATTGAGGACTTTTCACCTGTTCCTTACTACAGTATCTCTTCTCTTTTTTAACCGTGGGACACACCCCTCTCTCTCTCTCTCTCTCTCATTATTTTGTTACTAAGATGAGACGCACAGGACTGTGTCGTGAAGTTCTGATACAGGTTTAGATGTGGTGTGTGTCAGGCAATTGAGAGTAATGTACTTTTTAAATCGAGAAATCAAATATGTTTTGGCTTTGGATAATTGTAGGTGGGCTGCCCCACACTGCTCGTGCCCAGATACGAAGCTGTACTGTACATAATAATCAAAACAAAAAGCAGTCAAGTAGCACTTTAAAGACTAGCAAATAGTTTATTAGGTGAGCTTGCATGGGACAGACCCACTTCTTCAGACCATAGCCATACCTCCCCCCATACCCCTCCACTCTCTGATTTGCTCACCTTGATTATCTTTTTCTAATTTGTTCTCCTTGCTTACTGTTTTTGGTTCTCTGTGCCTTAAATATTGAGTCTGTTCTGGTCTGGCTATGGTCTGAAGAAGTGGGTCTGTCCCACGAAAGCTCACCTAATAAACTATTTTGCTAGTCTTTAAAGTGCTACTTGACTGCTTTTTGTTTTGATAGTGTATAGACTAGCACGGCTTCCTCTCTGTTACTATTGTACATAATAAAGTGCATGTTTTGTTTGGGCCCCAATTATTGTTCAGAGATATATTTTCCTTTTCTCCTGCCCTTCCTCCTTCTTACCCTATCTCAACTCTGCCCAGGGTTCCCTTCAAGCTGAGCGCTTGGGTGGCCAGCCAGAAAAGATTCACATGCTTCTCAGCTGATTAGCAGAGTGCCCACGGTGGGAAGCATGCATTTCTAATGGTGGTGCACAGCTACATGTGCCTTGGTGCATATAACCAAATGTATTCTGCACGTGGATGGAAAAAAGTAGACAAAACTCGGCTCATCACAATCATTGCAAACTGATTTTTATTTCAGATTATCTGTATCTGTGGCACTATGTAGGAAATAGTATCACCCCCATCCACAAGCACTTACGTCAATCTTGAGCTGGAATCTTTTTAGCCTGTTCAGGTCTGGGACCCTCCGTGGAGTCTCCTTTTAAATAGCTTATGTGATCGGCTCAGTTATGAAACAAATACACTTTTTCTTATGGCTTTCTGTTACCATGTTTGACAAAGGCAAGCTGGTTTTCAGAACAAACCCAATTGCTTCACCCAGGGTGCTCCCCCATCCTCTCAGGACAAGGGATGGCGCGCAGCCACGTGGGATTTTTAAGGCTTTGGTGGACAAAAAACTAGAAAATGCTAAACATTAGGAAATTGGAATAATCTACTGTTAGCAAGGAGATGGGTTGGATCATGCAATGGGTCTTGTCCATCTCTGATGACTCTTATGAGTGGTGGCATTTCCACTGACCTTCTCCTGAACATTTAGAGAAGCAATCATGTTCATTAAGTTCCATAATAATTGAGTGCTCAGCTATTGAGCTGAGTGGCTCTTCTTTCCTTGGACTTTTTTTTTTTTCAAGAACTGGAGTCTGTTAATGTAAATGTAAAGTCTGTCCATCTTCCATTCTCAAGTATTTAGAAGCATTTTTCTATGTTGCACTCTCATAAGAAGGCCAGGTCTGGATGGACTGGGGCCACATTCTGTATGGGACACACCCTCCGTAGCATTTGCTGCTATTTGCCCTTGTCATCATGCAAAACTTTTATAAAGATGACTTCTCACGTTTGGGTTGGAGGGAGACGCACCCTTTTTCTTTCCACTCTCTTCCCCATTCAGTAGAGTGGGTCTCCCAAATCTGATTTCCTAACCAGTTTCTCTGGTGAGACATGTGTTTCTCCATGCCCAGAGAACAGGGATTTCTTCCAAGTTGGAGAAAACAAAGATCTCTTACTGGGTCATCTTGCTGACAGCTCAGTGATAGGCTGTCTGTTTCTTAATCTGGCTTTATGGTTGTGATTCTCAAAGCGATCTAAGCCTCATTGAGAGGACGCCAGTGTTGAGTGCTTACAGAAGTCCCAGGATAGATTTCTGCAGTAGGCTGACATTGAGAGATTTCAGTAAATTTGCAGTACTTTTATAGGGAAAGTTGATCAGTACTCTTAGCTCTTGGCTGTGTGTTCAGAAATCCCAAGGAGATTGGCTATTTAGAGAACAACCAAGTTCCACTTACCAATGAGTAAGCTGGCTGTATTTGGTGTTTCCTCACCTATATGTTTGCAAGAGAAAAGCAGCCTGTAGTCCTCTCTTCTAAAACTTTTCACAGCGGGCACAAGTAGGCGTAGTTCTCATGAGAACTGTTTCCCTGTTCAGATTTGGTGTTGGAAAACGCATACCTTGCTCAAGATTGCAATGACTGATTACAAAAGCTTTGATTTGTCACCAGTTCTATTCGAAAGCGGGGCCTGAAATGAAATTTCTGCCATGCAGTGCATCATATAATTTCCTTGAGACCTGGGTCGTTTTGCAATGGGTGGTGTCTATTGTAACTTTCTTTGGTGATGTGTACTCAGGGTGATCAGGGACTGCTGGGTGTTCCAGGAGATATTGGATTCCAGGGAGACAAGGTAATTGCTTTCTATTTTTCTTCTTACATAGATAACATACGTAGCTGCCAGCTTTCTCAGCTCATGTTTAAGCCATGTTCTTTTGAAAGCTGCTGTTCCTCTCGTCATAAAGGCACAGTAGTTATTTGCATTGCACCTTCAGATACACCCCCCACATTGCATAACTCTGAGATCTTCTGGAACCAATGTCAATAGAATGGAATTTTTAGACATGCAGTGCTGTATTGGAAAGCAAGGTCCGTAACCCCTGTGACAGGGTCAGGCAGGCAGATTCTGCTAGGATATGGGGAAAAACATCTCAAGCCATCAGCCTGAGCTAGGGAAGCAGCTAGGGCAGCAATGCAGGTGAAGTGAAAGCACTGAGATCAAGGAATGGGAGCCAGCTGACCTGACTGCAGGTGTGCTGGCAAGGGGTTAAAAACCCTCCTGGTGAAGCAAGCAAGTGGGAGAGTGAGAAAGGAGGTGGAGGAGTTTGGAGAGCAGTTAAGAAGACTAGCCCCATAGGGAGTGCTTATAAAGCCAACCTGGGAGGGAAGAGTGGCTGGGCTCGCCTCCCCCAGCAAGGCTGGCAGCCCTGGCTGTGACTAGGGGAGGGAAAGAGACTGAGTAGGTAGCCAGAACAACAGAGGTGGGGACACCCAGTCACAACTCCTGCAGCAAGTGAAAGGCTATTTTGAATAGAACTGGTCTGCTGGTTGCTGTCAGCGAGCTTGTCTGCTACAGAGATGTCGGCCTCGATCCAGCAAAGCACTTCAGCATATGCATAATTCTAAGCCAAAGCAGTTCCATTGATAGCAGTGGAACTATGTGATGGGGTTCAGGGGTCCCCCTGCACTGCACCCCGTCCGCTGGCAGGAGTGACTCTCACTCAACAGGTACAACAGGAGGTTTATTAGGCAACAGATGCCCAGTTTCTCACATAAGCGACAGTACAGCAGTCAGAGACAGTCCTTCCAACCCGTTCTGGGGGGAAGACCCCAAGGGGTGCCCCTCTGGGGTGTAGCTTTCCCCCTCCTCAGGCTGGCTGCCTTCCAGCTCTCCCTTTCCCTAGCCTCTATCTGCCGCCCCCCGATTCAAACCCAGCTCGGCTCCTCCCTCCCTCTTTGTTCAGGGCAGAGGTGTTACCTGTCAGTTGTAGCCCCAGGGTCATCCTTAGCCACTGGGAGCTGCTCTATTTGCCTCTCTCATCCAGCCTGACTTACACATGCACTCCCCCCACTCCATCACAAACTACCAGCAAGATTAATGCTACCCGCATGCTTATGTGCTTTGCTGGACTCTCTGCAGTGATCATCACACCTACCTATCAAACCTTATGCATTCGTAGGGCATGTTTTGTGGGTACAGCTCCTTGACATTGGTGTGTGCAGCACGGCTTATGCAGGGGTTGAACTTGGCCCCTAGGATCTAGAGGTCTTTAGCACGTGTCTGTGCAAATACAACCACGGAGCAGAGAATTTTAGTCAAAGAAAGTATGTCTGCCCAGTCCTGACCTACAATCCAGTAACAGGAGCGCCTGTGCTAGATGTGGCGAGCGTAGAACGGTATCCAAAGGTCTGTTTAGCTCTTGGGGTCAGGGGGCAGAGGGTGCATTGGAGCAATGTGTGTATGTCCCACCAAAGAGATGCTAGAAGGAGATGTGTGCTAGATGTCTGGGTGCAGAAGAGAGTGCCTGCCTTGGCCAGGGAGACCATGTAGTAGAGGGGAAGTGTCAGTGAGCTGGGTCCCAGGGATCAGATGTGTCAGTTGCTTGTGTAAGCGATGTAAGAGGCCTGCCATCCAGAGAGGATAGTGGGTGAGTACCTGCTAACCAGGGGTTGGTGTGTGTGAACAGCTGCATATGAGCCTTTAGGCATTGAAGTTGGAATATTTGCCCATCAAACTCTGTGGATCAGAGTTGGGAAGCCCAGAGATCCCCACACCATGGGATAGGCTGTGCTGGAATTTCAGCTGGAGAAACCACCAGTCAGAGAACTTGCTACCCAGCTGGCCTTGAGGCTCACTGAGGGTGTTAGAGAGAGATGTCTAAATGCACAGCAACATTCACTCTAGGTGTCCTCCTAGGACCCAGCCCTCAATAAGCTAGTGACTCCTAACGTCTTCTCCCTAACCTTGGAGAAAGTCTTCGCCAGCCAGGCACTGGTGACAGTACTATGTACCCCCAGGAGGCAGCCCAGCTGACCCCTTTCTCCTCCCCTTACCCATGCAGTGGCATGCTGGTGCAGGAATGCCCATGGTGAAAAGAGAGAGACTTACTCATGGAAGGCTTAAGCTGTTCTGCCTTGTCCTTCCATGCTGTGGTCACTGACCCCTGCCCAGTTGTGGGTATGGCTGGAGTTGTCAGGAAGAAAAGCTGCTGCAGATGCCTGGGGTGGGGGCTTTGCTGGGGTTATTTTGCATTTGTTTAATTCTGTTTACTGAAAATTTGCTTCTCTGTTTCCCAGGGCAGTCAGGGTTTTCCTGGGTTACCAGGAGCCCGAGGGAAGCCAGGTTCCCCTGTAAGTAATGCCTTTCACCATCTTCTGCTTCCTAATCTTTCCTCTAAAGAGTTCAGTGCCCAGCTGGAAAGACGGCTCAGCAGGGCGGATGTTATTCTAAACAGCAGCCCGCAGCTGTCTCGCATTCACCCTTGTTTTCTGATTTGGCAGGGAAAAGTTGGTGACAAAGGTCCCGTTGGATTTCCAGGACCACCCGGCCCTGAGGTATGTGCCTTCAGCTCTGATCATTCAGCTGCCTGTCTTCCCGGGCAAGCCTTCATCATTCCCCAACCTCCTAAGCAAACCTTTCTCAGTTTCCCTTTGCAGTAACAGACATTTGACAGCTACAGGCTGCTTTGAACTCCAGCTTGGGTTTTCAGTTCAGCAATCCCAGAGCTTCTCCCCTCCCTGCCAGTCTTGGAAACAGCTCTTCTGGTGGAGCCATCAGTAGATTAGCTGGAGTTATTTGCTCTTGACTGAAGCAATAATGTTTCCTATGGAGGCAAGCTGATGCCTTTGTTGGCAAAGGGCAGGTGAATTTAAGCTGAACTCCTCATCAGAGGGCTGTGCTGAAATGCACTGCCGGGCATCGCACTCACAGCCTGCCCCAGAGCTGCGCTGACAGGTTGTGGGTGGCATAAAGGCCTCCTCTTTATGCATTGTGTTTGTACGGTACCCTCCCTGCCCACTCCATGCAAGCCTGGGGGGTTTCCAAAGTCAAAACTACAGGCTATGCAATAGGCCTCTTGCGCATCCCAGCCCAGCTGCAGTAATGTGTAATGAACCCAGGAGGATAGAGTTCTCTTGGGCCACCAGTCCCAGCCCTCTCTCTGCCTTAGTGTATGACACCAAGGTCCCACTGTTTGTAGTCTGTCTTCTAATCATTCCAAGGATGTCCACAAAGTCTCTTGCAATGGGATGCTTAGCCTGGTAGAAAGACAATTTGAGGAAATTACTGCTCTCCGTTTTTTTGTTTTGACCTCCTTCTGCAGCATCATGCTCACTTAAATGAGAGGTTTTTAAAAAAAAAAATCACTTAAATCATTAAGGCTGTGTCTACGCTACCTCCCTGCTTCAAAGGGAGGGTGATACGTAGGGTATTGGGAGTTTATTAATGAAGCGCTGCGTGCATAAGCTGCACTTCATTAAGCAAATTGCCCCCCTGCAGCAGCTTCGAAGTGTTAAACTTGCCAAAATTTTGAGGAGTAAAGGGACTTCAAAGTTGCCCCTGGCACTTCGAAGTACTGGCAGGTGAGCTGCAGCTAGACGTGAGCCAGCACTTGGAAGTTTAACACTTTGGAGTTGCTGCGGAGGGGAGTTTGCTTAATGAAGTGCTACATATGCACCGCAGCACTTCCCAACACCCTACTTACTGTCCTCCCTTTGAAGTAGGGAGGTAGTGTAGACAAGCCCTATGAGTGTTTAGCACCTTTTCCACCAAAAGTTTCCAAGTGCACTAAGAAAGGTGGTATCATCCCATTTTACAGGCAAGGGATCTGAAGCCTCAAAAGTTGAAGTGAGTTGCCCAAAGATATGACAAGTCAGTGGCAGAACCCAGCTCACCCAGCCCTCTCTCCTTTCGTATGGAGCAATAGATATAATGATCACAAATGCTCTGGCCTGTCCAAGCAATGTCCCATAGTTGTTTTGGTTCCATGACTCTCAGCTAACCACGTAGCTCTGTAGCCTACCATCTGCTGCTACCCCCTTCCCAAGGAAAAGGCTCTTTTCCTGAGCCAAACTCTCACAAAGTTTTCATGCTCTCCCTTTATTGGCCAGAGGAGAGGACTGGGGTCCACTCTTCCTTTCTGGATGATCATTCATCAGTCATGGTGAGAACAACAGTGGGGTTTTCATTTCAGCGGGTTCACCATTGTCCTATACGGGCTCAGTTCTTCTCGGTTTGTCCTTCGAAATTATATTATGGGTAACTTGGGAATCTTTTTAACCAATTATATTCCTGTTAGAAGACATCCCTTTTGTCCTTGCCCAAAACCACATTGTGATGCCTTCAAGCACCAGATGAGATTCTCTGCAGCGCATTTGTGATTTGCTCCCTTATTAATGATCAGAGAATGTACGTTGTGAGCGCTTGCAGTGTTGGCTGATAAACTATTTTCCTTTCATGAGAGTTCTGATGTTTGGCTGGGTCTGGAATGGCTCTCTGTCCAGTGGTATTGCTTAGTAATCCTTGTTCTTTGTTTCTGTTGGAAATGATTACGGATGCCTTTGTTTCTTCAGTGAGTGGGTTGTGGGTAGAACGGGGGTCACTCTTTGTTTAAGACAACAGCTAAGGAGCATGTCAGCACCTTTCCTGATTCTCAGCCTGCTTCCCTTTGTCATTCAGGTGGGCAATTTATTTCTCTGAGAAATTAGATTACATACTGACTCATAGGTGAAATACAAACAAAATTGCTATTTTTAACCATGTGATGAAAGGGAGGCCCTTACAACGGTGCATTTTCCAAAGAAGTGAACTCAAAAGGGGTGGTGATGGAAAGGGTGCCTTGTTCTTACATAAACCAGTAACCTGAGATCACTTTTCTACTGTTATCCCCTACCACGTGTTGGATTTTATCTGATTATTTCAGAGCTGCTTCAGTCCCAGCGGATGCCCCACAGCGGCCAGGACTTGCACAGGGCTAGCAAATAAGGAATGTCACAATATGGAGCATCACGTTAAATCTTTGCCTGAGCTCTTAGAACAACACAGGAAGCCTTTCCAGAAAGCTCTCTAATGTAATGCCAACCATTTCTGATTCTCTCTAGGGCTTTCCAGGGGATATTGGTCCACCAGGACAAAATGGCCCCGAGGGCCTGAAGGTGAGCAGCTCTCAGCTAGAAGCCTTGTGCTGAGTTGGAAACAGCTAGTGAAAACACAGATGGGGGGGAAGTGTGTGCAGGTTGCGGGGGAGTAAGGCCTAGAGAGCATTCTGGCTGAGACTCCGGTTTGGTTTGGTTTGTTTGGATTGATGTCCCTCCAAGAGTAGGATTTTTTTTTTATTCAAAAATAAAATTGACATTGGATCCTGTCCCATGGCAACGTGAGTTGGAAAGAGAGACCTGTCTCACTTTAACAGACCCTCCAGGCTCATGCATCTTTTTTCTGAGATTCTGTTCTTCTGGATCCATTGCAGGGAAAGCCCGGAGCACGAGGTTTACCTGGGCCGAGAGGACAGCCTGGCCAAGAGGTAAGTGGCCACATGGCTTCCAAGGTCAAATGCAGTTCTTTTCCAAGAAACATTCCCTTTCCAATCACGTCAATCTTTTGCCTAAGTGGGGCCCAAGGTTCCAACCCTTTGCTCCATCGGCACCTGGAAGTGAGGACTTCATTTCAGTCAGCAAACAGAAACCTGCAAAGTCACAGATTCACTGTGGTTAACACCAAAAACTACGTACTCTCCACAGTCTATGCATCCAACTCCTGCTGGCATCAGCAGAGACGGAGCCATCATTGTTCCCTAGCTGAGCGCTTGAGTGGCCTCCCAGGAAAGAGATTCAAATGCTGCCCACCTGAGAAGCAGAGTGGCTATTGTGAGCAGCATGTGTTTCCACTGGTGGGGTCCATCCACGCATGCCTGAGCGCATATACCAAAATTTTGGCTAAGATCAAGTGTAGAACAAATCAAGCTGCTGTGGGAGGTTCTGGGAGGAGGGAGGGTATGGTTTTTGTGGGGCCAAGGCATGGAGAGAGGCAGGGTCTGCTTCCTCCTGGGCTTCCTGGGTCTACCTCGGTTCCTCCCCAATGCCAGTCTTCCCTGTAAGCTGAGTGCTTGGGCAGCCCCCACCCCCACCCCACAGGAGAAATTTGAATGTCACTCAGCTTATCAGAACAGCACCCAGAGTGCCTGTCACCAGCAGCATTTATGTCTACTGGTGGTGCATATGTGCATATTTCTTGGTGCACATGACAAAATTTATTCCACACATGGGTGGAATTAGCTTCTTTCTATACCTGATCTTGGTGCCTTCTTCCACTGACGCCCCTACACCCACAAATCTCCTTTCCTGGCCCATAACCCCATGTGCCTCTGTTCTGTATTCTTCCACACAGGGCCTTCAAGCACATTCTCTAATGCAAGGCCCTCAGATCCTGGTCTTCCCCACAGAGTGACGGCACGTAAAACACATAACAAACAGGATGTACCCATTCCTTCAGGGCTTAATTCTCCTCCTCAATAGGAGAGTTGCCATTGACTTTAGTGACTCTTAAATTGGAAACGCGTTAGGGGTGAGATGGTGAGCCTCACTCTCCTCTTTCTCACAGCAGCTCTACACCTGCCTCGCTCCAGTGACTTCTCCATAGTTTCTCCTAATTTAAATTTGCCTGAGTTCAAAATCAAGTTCTTTGTCCTTTATCGTTCAAGAGCCTTGTACCTTTGTAGCTGTGTACAAATAATACACATTCAGTGCACAAACTCGTAGTATTTTGTAATAGCAATAATAATTCCTAGCCTTATTTAGCCCTTGTTGTCCATCGGAGCATTTACAAGCATTAACTAATTCACCTGCCTGGCCCTCTCCCCTATGAGACAGGAGATTATTTTATCCCATTTGCAGAGGAGGAAATCAGGCCACAGATTAAGTGGCTCAGTGAAGGTCTCACAGTCATTCGGTATCAAAACTGGGCGTCCTTCACTTCCAGTCCCATGGTCAGTCCGCTTGACTGCCTGGGCTCTATTAGTGGTCCTAACGGTCTAACTCAGAATCACAGGAGTAGTGCAGCAGGTGGGCTAAGAGTACTTTGAATCTCTCTTTCTTTGGTGCGTTTAAGCTAGACACTATTGAATTGGAAGGGACCTCGGAGGTCATGAAGTCCAGGCCCCTGCACTCACAGCAGAACCTATCGCCATCCCCGACAGATTTTTTTTCTTTAAATCTAATCTGCCCCAGACCCTTGAAAAGCACCCTCAAGGACTGAGCTCACAACCCTGGGTTTACAGGGCCGATGCTCTAGCTGCTAAGCTGCATCCCCCCACCCCCCTTGCAATCACCATTCTGTGGCTTAATTGAAGGTATATGAGAAACTTCAAATGTGATCCAGACTAAACAAAACTAACCAGGAACCCAGATGCAGGGCCCAGTCCAATTGCCATGCAACCCTTTGGGGTAGGTCATAGTAGAGCCAATCTAGTGTCCTAGTTGAAAGTGAAGGCAAAACCTCAATATATTTGCCAGTTTGATACACGGGAAAGTCTGCCAGAAAGCTTTGCACCAGAGGCAGAAAAGCCAGGAGTTCTCCAGAGTTTACTTCTTTGGCCAATCCAAGCTAATCAGTGGCCCGTGATCAAATAAAATACTTTGTGGGCCAAATGCTTCCCTATGGCAAGCCCACACAATTGTCTTTAACTTCTCTGGGAATTTCCAATGGGCATCCATAGGCAGGGTTTACCCTTGGGTTTATTCCTCTGGCACTGGGCTGGCTCCACAGACCAACCTGGCTGCACTGATTTGGGATGGGCTGTCTCAGTGGTGGGGTCTCCTGGAAAGAACTGCTCTGATAATCTTCTTCCTTCCATATGGATCAGATGGAACTGCTAAAATGTTATGACAAGCCAGGTGGTGCTTAAGTATGGGGATTGTGCATTTAGGTGATGGTTATACCACAAACTAGCATTTCATAACCCTTCTGGAGCCCAAGAGACCTTCATGATTTTCTTACTAGTGTCATTTTTTCCCTTCAGGGAGATGAAGGACCCATAGGGCCACCGGGGTCCCCTGGTCCAGAGGTAGGTTTCACAGCTCTCGTGTCCCTAATTAGCTTACCAGGCATTTGAGATAGGAAATAAAGATGAAAGATTTGGACCCTGTGTTTCAGTCAAAGAATGGTCCTTCTGGAAAGCATCGTATTGGTTTTGTGTGCCAAGGACCTGATCCAACATGCATGGAAATCAGAGGAAAGATTCCCACTGGACATTGGCTGCATGTTGTCTTAATATTCAGTTAAGTGTGGGGCTAGATTGAAGACCCAGATTTACATCTTCAAACTTTGGGATAGTTCCAGTCAAACTCCGTGACTTGAACCTTGCTCCATAATTCACCCTCATGTTGGTTTCTGTGATTTGAAACTATGTCCTTGCTCTCATTTGACTACTGCATGAATTTGGAAAGGAAAAGAGCAACAAAAAGAATAGATTGAGAAATACAAAGATGTGAAGATTGGACTTGAAAAGTCCTTTATCTGCCCCGTAAGTTGAAAGTAGGGGACCCTCAATTAAAACAGAGCAGTATATTTGGGACAAAGCAAAAGAATATAGTCATATCTGTGGAACTTACTGCTGCTGGATTTTATGGCCTATCAGAATAGTTGCAGGATTGTAATACAATGGTAATTTAAATCTCATCCTCTGGGTGCAATCTAACTGATCTACAGATCAGGTAAGGAATGTCTTACCCCAGAAGCAACTTAATGCTATTGACCCTGAGTGCTGATGTAGAGATTTTCACTGCCCTCCATAAAACGAGATATTGGCTACTACCAAAGATCAGACACCAGACTGATTCTTTAGACCTGATGCTATAAATCCATTACCACTTCAGCAGCTAGTCCCTAAACTGGAGCAGCTCTCTCGGGCAGGAGGTAAGTTTAAACAGGACCTTTGGTTTGGAGGTGTATTCTTGCTTTGAGTGATAAGCATGGGGCATATATAGCCACGCACAGAACCAACAGCTCATACTATTCTGTACTGGCCAGCAGTGAGGCAACACAGCTGCAAGAAAGCTCATCTTGGCTGAATTCTAGCTGCTACCAGTGGAGCAGTGCTGCCCGGAGGCTAATGCTCCCAAATCCCAGCTAGTTTCAATGGAGTACTGCTGTGACAAAGCTTGTATGGCAGAGATCCAGCAGGCACTAGGAAGATACCGCCTTCAGGGGCTCAGGCGTCTGGAGCCAGAGCTAGCACTAGGGGCAGATGGTTGCTAGGCATGTTCAAAGGGCAGATAAAATGCAGCGTTAAAAGGGCAGCAAAAAAGATCTTCCCTTAATTTCTTAAAATGCCCATGCTGCACTTCTGCTGTAGTGCTGAAGAGATGGAATTCACCTGTTGGTGGAGCAGACACATCCTTACATGGGTAGTTTCTTTCTAGAGCTGGGATCCCAGTCATCCAGAGACTGGGCCAGGGCATTGTGCCCTGGTGCTTGAAAAGTTGGCCTAAGTTTGTTGTAAGCTGGCTTCTTTGGGGGACTCTAATTTGTAAGCAAAGATGAGCAAATCATGGATTTTTCCATTTGGCCTCTGTACTGGAAAACCTGGATTAATTTGTAACCAGAACTGATTTTTGTTTGTTTGTTTGTTTGTTTTTGCTTGTTTCCTTTGTGAAAAGGAAAAAAAAAAACTTTGCTTGTGTCAAATATTTTGAATGACTATTCAAAATGATGAATAGTAGGAGAGAGGTAGCTGTGTTAGTCTGTACTCCAACAAAACAAAGCAGCAGAAATGTAGCACTTTAAAGACTAAAAAAATGATTTATTCAGTGATGAGCTTGCATGGGACAGACCCACTTCTTCAGATCAATTTCATTTCCAGGACAGACTGACATTTATAAGTACAGAGGACCAAAAGGAAAAGAGAGGCTATGTCTACACTAGCACACTACGTCGAAGTGGCATATTTCAAAGTAAGGACATCAAAATAGAGTACTTCGACGCGTATCATCTACACATCCTCCAGGGCTGGTGCCATCGACGTCAACGGGGAACATCAAAAGGAGCCGCCCCGGAAGGAAATGTGGAGCGTCCACACACACGAGCGCTCCCCCTCAAAATAAGGGGCCAGCAAAGCCCCAAACTGCTCCTTTAAAGGGCCCCTCCCAGACACACTTGCCCTGCACGGCCCAAGATCCACAGAGCTGACAGCTGGTTGCAGACCCTGTGCATGCAGCACGGACCCCCAGCTGCAGCAGCAGCAGCCATAAGCCCTGGGCTAAGGGCTGCTGCACATGGTGACCATAGGGCCCCGCAGGGGCTGGACAGAGCATCTCTCAACCCCTCAGCTGATGGCCACCATGGAGGACCCTGCTATTTCGAAGTAGCAAGACGCGGATCGTCTACACACGCCCTACTTCAACGTTGAAGTAGGGCGCTATTCCCATCTTTGGACGGGAATAGCGATTTCAATGTCTCACCGCCTAATGTCAAATTCAACGTCGAAATAGCACATGGCGCATGTCGATGCGATGCATGCTATTTCAGCGTTGTGCCAGCTGCTTCGAAGTAGCCAGCTAGTGTAGACACACTCAAAATGCAATAAAAACTGACAAATCAAATAGGATAGAAGGAGGGCGGTGAGAGGTGGGGGGATGTTAATTGTCTTGTCTGAAATAATGATGTTTTAGAAATGTTGGTGTTTTGTCAGTTGAAACTATTCATTGCCTCTGATACCAGTTTGAAACCGTTTTAGTGCCCCAAAAATGCATTTTTCAGTGTGTGTGTTTGTTTGTTTTGTTTGTTTGTTTGTAATAGTAAAAATGCCACCAGGCTCTAGTTGTAAAGTGCAACAGGTCACTCAGGCTGTGGCTGCTGTGATCAAGGGCAGGTGCAACAGCTGAGAGCAAAGACAGTACAAAGCCTCCTATAGTCCTCATCCTTTGTATGTTTTAGGGTCGACCTGGCAGGAAGGGATTTCCTGGAAGACCTGGCCCTGATGGTCCAAAGGTAATGCAGGAGGGGTGTTCATGACAGAGAGAAGATGTGTTGAGGTAGGAGCCAGTGGGGAGAGGAGGAGGAGACTGGAGATAAACTTCAAGAACGCTCATATTTAAAATGTGCTGAGCTTCCAGCTTCCATCATAGAAATGAAACTGAGCAGTGACGTTTTGCTCCGCTCTCTGCATTTGGCCTTCTGGCAGCTCAGCCTGGTTTCTGTGGAAGAAAGAAGAATGACTGTGCATTTTTTTTAAAACCATATGATTCATTATAAACAAGTTGCTTCTTTTTTGATGTTAAATTGTTTAATAGTTTTTCCATTGCCTCTCCGTTTCCTGCTCTGAAATGATGCTAACCATTCCTATCTCTGCTGCTTCATTGGCAGCAGGATGAGCTATTGGAAGGGCAGCATGCTCTTCGCAACCCCCCCCTCCCAGCAAAAATAAAAAGCAGCAGCTCTTTAAACAAGTAAATAACAAAAATCTATTCTGGCAGCACATCTGGAGTTGCATTATCTGCTGACTGAGAAAATACAGCTGCTGTGACATAGGGACAATGCCAGTTTAGCTGTGGCTGTCTTCTAGACAGCCTGTGCTGAGTTACTCAGACATACTTACCCAATCCAACCCTCCCATAGCCCATGGTTAGTCTGGGCTTATGTACAGTCCTGTGCTTTTCTGTCTACCTTTGGGCCACACTCTCTGAACTATTGTAAGAAGTTGACTTTCTAATGGTGACCACAGTAGGTTATTAAGATAAGAGAGGGGATTTACAAGGGCACAGCCCCCATAATTGATCCTGAAGTTTTCCAAAGAATTCTGCAGCCCATGTACTGACCTTTTAGAAATGTGGTTAGTTATTTTGGTACTCAAGTGGGAGCTGAGCTCTCTTAAAAATCTGGCCTCAGAAACACCTGTTACAGATCCTTAGCACAGACACTGACTCTTTCCTAATTAACATGGTCTTCGAAAAGGTAGACAGCTTGAAAGCACCTATTTTGAAGGCTTGATCTCATCAAAAGAGGGTTGATGCACAAGTTTGGTCCAGTAGCAAAGCATAAGGCTTGTTAGCACTGGAAATCTCAGGGCTTGGAATCTAGCACTGCTCACCCAAAACATTTAGTTGGGCCATTCATTAACTCTGTTTCGCTGCAGTTAAGATACCAGGAATTTAACCCTTTTGGAGAAGACCTTGGACAAAGCAACACTGAGTTAGCCTTCTCTGCTATCTGTCTCCCTCTCAATGCAGGGTGAGCCAGGACACCCAGGACGAACAGGAAAAGTTGGTGAGCAGGTAACCTCTTTATTTTCATTGTCCATTTGAGTGTCTTTCATACCAATTTCCCCATGTGCCCCGATAGTGGGGCAGAATCGTGATATGTTCACTGGAGATCATTCTGATTATTACAATCTTGGTTATCCTATATTTATCCTGCCAAACTGGACACTGGTAACATCTCCTTGTTGCAGGATTGCAGCTCTTCTTAATGAGTTGCAGCAACTATGGAGTATATTTTTAACTAGATGATTTCCCTGGGGAAATGAACTCACTGCTAGAATAGGGGCAGGTGATATCTCAACATTAGGATACTATAATATATGAAATAGTGTCATGCATGTGCATTGGGAGGGGGTGCAAAAATAACTTTTCCAGAGACAAAGAAAATGGTTGCCCTTTGTCCCTGTATTCGTTTCATCCTTCATGGCCTCTCCTTATTCCTCCTTTTTCTTGCAAAACCATTGGTTCCCACCAAAAATGGATTCACTTATCATTAGGAGGATGCAGGCTCAGAGTATCAGTGCACCAGTGGGGGGCTCTTAAATTTCCGGATGTTGTCATCAGTGTTTATAGGCGCATATAGCACCATGTGGATAGTTTGTAAAACATAAAGGGTCCCTGCCCTGAGGCCTGGGAGATGCAACTGGAGCTATGAATCAAATGCTGAGCCTGTTCCCCTGTGCAAACTTGACAGGAGTAAGCAACAGTTTCTGTAGTTCTTTTCTTCAGACTTTTCATGGTCAATGCCCCTTCACTGCCCATGTGGGCCAGCATTGTATGGCCTTCCCTCTGGGAGGTACTGTGCTTCCTCAAATCTCTCTGGATTCAGTGGGAGCAGGGGGCGCTTACACCTTGCTGATTCATGCGTTTGGCAACCAGCACACAGGGCTGGGCGCTGCTTTCTTGCACCAGGGAAGTGAATGTGCTGACTAGGAAACATGGGACGATCCATCATCTCCATAGGCTTCAGGGAAACCACAGGTTCCAGGGGGGGAAATGAACAAATATTCCCCACTGATGTGTGATTGAAACCAACCTACCTACCCATGACCAGCCCTGGCATTTCAGCCACAGAACCTCTGACACATTCTTCTCATTCCTTCATGACTGCATGGAGCTAGACACAGCTGATTTGGCCAGAGCAAGTGAGAGGCTGGCCAGTCATTGGCAGAGGGATGTGCAACTTTTCCTGACAGCCATTTTCCGCTGTGCTTTTCCGTCTTGTCAGTCAAGGTCGTCGGTTTGTTTGGTTTTGTCTTCCAGCCTCCCTGACTCTTTATACTCCAGTATCCAACAGCTGGAGGTCACGTGTCTCATGGATCTCTGACCAAGCATGTTCAAAAGCCAGTGTCATGAAGAGCAATTGTTGTCAGTACAAGACTTTCTCATGGATTTAGCCAGATTGCAAGTTCTCACCATAAAACCACCATGCGCACCTGCAGTATTGTCAACCCATCTCCCTGTAACCACTCGGCCCTTGCAAAACTGGGAACATCAGTCAGCCCTCTCCTGTTTTTGTTGCTGTTTCATGGACATAATGTCTCGCACATATTTGCCTGAAACTCTGAGCTAGCCTCCAGCCACAAGTCTTGCAACTCTACCCTTGGTTTCAGTGGCATCTGGGACAGGTTTGAGAGAGACATATACCAGCCCTCTATCTAAAGGCTAAAGTTCCCTGTCAGTGTCTTTAATTTTAGGGCATATATTGTTATATCACAACAAATTTTGTTTGGGCTCAGGGACACCCAGAGCATGGGGTTTCATTCCCAATCACCTTGGCTAATAGCCATTGGTGAATATATCCTCCGTCAACCTATTTTATTCTTCTCTTTGAAACCTAGAGCCCTTCATGGATTTAAAATTTGTGTCCACTTCCAATCGGTGATTTGCAAAAGTGATTCACGGATATAAAATCTGTGGATTTGCAGGGTTCTAGTTATACATATCCTGGGCTCTATTATAAATGGGAATTCTAGGAGCTATTGTATTGCAATTTATAATGAATGTTTAGGAAGTGCTTTGAGATCCTCAACTGGAAGGCACTATAGCAGAACAGAGTACGGTGATTATTATTCAGTAAGTTCCGCAAGACTGACTATGAATAAAAACTATAGGTCCCATTCAGTGAAAAGAAAACACAGCTGGCCACTGATGATACGAAAGCCAGCACAAGGCTCTGAAAGCAGGCTGTACTATTTTTAATCTGTCTAGAAAAAATTCCATTTCTTTACCAGTTATGTCATTTGAGCAAAAACGTCACACCGGGCTCATGATAAATTACCTCTTTTACTAGCATGCCTTCATCGCTAGACGATGCTTACTGTGTTTTTTCCTCTCCCTCTCCAAAATATATCAGTTGAAGCTTTGGGTTGGCGCAAGCTGGTGGATTTTTTCATTGAGCTCCAGTGGAAGTGGTGGGATGCAGGGTTTGTGGGGAAGCTATACCCTACATTTCCAGCCCATGAAAGATCTGGCCTTTTGCAGTTTCCTGCCTCTCCCAGGCAAGGTGCTGTCTAAGAGGCCCCTGCAGCTTCTGTGACAGTGATGAGGCTTTTCAGAGCTGCTGCTAGGTAGGACCTGCCTCTTGCTGAAGCAGCCAGCATGATGGTGTGAAATAAGATTCAAACGTGGAGATACACATCTCATGAAGCTGGAAGAAACATGTCAAAGCACTTCTATTCATTGCTCCAAGAGACACACAAAAAATCGAAAGCCAGTGGGTAAGTCTGAGCTCCGGGGTGCAGAGAGTTAAAACCAGACTGAAAATTCAGTCTGAGTCACGCAGCATGGGTCAGCATGGCCTCCCAAATGAGTGATATTTACTGCTTTACTTTCCCTTTCTTCCATCTAAATGGGAGTATTGTTCATCACCCTCCATTCCTTTCTGCTTCTGTTTCTTTTGTTTTCAGTTCTAATGAACCAGTCCAACACCAGGGGCCATAGATTGGTTCCTGCTGGGAGTTACTGGTGGGCATTTGGTGCCTGTGAGCATGCTGAGTGTGTTTGACTCATGGCTGAGCTGCCGGAAATGGGACAAGCTCAGTCGTAACAGGGCTGCATGATACACCAGGACATACTGAACTGCCCATCCCTTGCAAATGTTTTACATTCTTTACAGGTTGCAATGGGATTTTATCCATGCAGCCCTTGCTGCTGTGGTTTCATGTGCATGGTTCTTGACTGATGCTGAGTTTGATTTTATGGCAATATCTGGGAGGCTGGGAAGATATCGTACACAGGGTCCAATTTGTGGCCGGGACAGTGATCTAAGTCTACATTTCTCCCAGGGATACGCTGGCTGGGGATCTGCCATCATTGGCTCTTTGGGTCATATTTTAAGGCATGTATTGTTGTTTCCGGTGTTCTGTTCAGTGTCTCGATCTCATTTTGGCCAGCAATGAGCTTTGTTAGCCAATCCCCCAAAGTGATTTCAGATACCCCAGTGAACTCCACAGGACTTTATTTTGCCTAGACACAGCTATGTTGTTTGTTTATGCTTTCAATAGTATCTTTCAGGCTACAGCTAGCTTGTCACAGAATAGATAGTGTGCTGGCTACAAAAGCCAGAGAGACACCTGTGCCAGAAATGATCTAAGGCCATTGGGTCTTCTGCTTCTTTTATCAAGCTCTGTGGCTACAGCCCAGTCCTCTCATTGTGAGGTTCACATGAAGCAATGAGGTCATCCCTTGAGTTGTAACTGGGAACATATGCCACCAGTGTAGAGATCTCTATCCCTGCTCCATTGGACTAGACACTATACAAAGAACCAGCCCTCGTTATTTGCCCCATCCAGCCACAAAGTGAAATGTGCAGTCGTCGTCGTCATCTTGCTTGCATTTCCAATGTATGTGTTAATGCATCCAGTGGCTGAGATGATGAACTTGTAACAGAAATAGGAAGCTATGGGGACATCTTGTTTATCCTCTGCTTTGAACTCATTATTCAAGGTTAATGCTCCATTTCTGGTCCAGTATCCAATAATCCATCACTATAGCACTGAAATTGCTCCCATTGGGAGACCAGGATGCACAAACCATCATGGCCATGGACACAGAAAATTCATCTTGTTTCTTTCACACTTTCCATCCATCTGACCCAGCTAGTGCTTTTCTCTGTCTTGCCATCCTATTAAACTATTTCCCTAAAAACTTCCCATAATGTAACCTGGTGTTCCATAGTAAGCATCAAGTTTGACATGGAAGGCTGCATACCCAGCCCTTAGGGAATATTCTGAAATGGCCTTGCTTTCAACAGTATCAATAGCTTTGTTCATTGCAGGTGCCTGTAAGGTTGTGTTGGACACACTTTAATTAGCTTCTGAGTTTCCTGTGTCTTTTTACCTGGGAGAGAGACTCTGATATCACTGGGACTTCAAGGAAACTGAGGGACATTTAACTTTTTACCTTTTACAGTAGTTTTCATTCTATGGGCTCATTCATTTAAATTGCATGGTCCTTCTACCCTCTTCTGTAAGACCACCCTTCGTGCCCAGGCTCTGAAAATAACTAATAGTTATCAACTATGTATTTGTACCTGGGTCTGATTGATAAGAGAACTGATCCACTGACTGTGCCACCTGGTGGTCAGATATTGTTATGTCTTCACCTGCACCACTGTGTTCCTGGGTTGAACAGTTCAGGCTTTTTTTTAATTGGCCATTAGGATAAACACTGCTTCACCCTGTCATGCCTCTCAGTGTGGGTGTTGGATATTTCCTTCTGATATGAGTGCTACTGCAGTAGGATTCCTTCAGTTACATTCCTTGACCCAGGCTATGCCGAGGAGGATCTTAAAATTCTTCTTCGAGTGCTTGCTCGTGTCCATTCCACGTAGGTGTGTGCGCACAGCGTGCATGAGTTGTCAGAAGTTTTTCCCCTAGCAGTTCTCGTTGAACTGGCAGGGTGCCATCTGGAGTGGTGCCAGCATGTCAGCCCATGTACACCCCTGCCGGCTCTACGCCTCTCCAGTTTCTTCTTACTGGACTACTCCAATGAAGGGGAGGCAGGTGGGATTTGGAGTGGACATGAGCAGCACATCTCGAAGAACAACTGTTACAATGGTAAATAACCATTCTTCTTCAAGTGCTTGCTCATGTCCATTCCATGTGGGTGACTCCAGAGCAGACATATCCCTGTCCCTAGAGACATGCCAATTCTACAAGCAATTTGGGTACATTTATACTAGTTATCTTTTGAAATAAGTTCTTCCAGAAGAGCTCTTCCAAGAAAACTTCTTTTGAAGAGCACAGCCACACACAAAAGAGTGTTTTGAGAGATTACTCAGCTCTTTTGATAGGGAGAGTCCACACAGCCCCAACTCTTGTGAAAGAACAGGCCAGGGATCAAAAAATTCGGCACCATGAGGACAGCTCTTTTGAGAAAAGGACCCGTGGAGCGTCTACACACACTTTTTATAAAGATGCTTTCGAAAGAAGGTGCTCCTCCTGATCTGGGAGTGAAAGAGGGCTTCCAGAAGAAGAGCTGATTTCTTTGGATTTTGGATCGGAAGAGCACATTTTGTGTGTAGATGCTCTGCGAGTTCTTTCCAGAAAAGGTCGCGTTCTCTGAAAGAACTTGCTAGTGTAGACACAGCCTATGTGTTTCCTCACATCTTCTGTGGAGCTTCAGGAGGGGCGGGCAGCATCCTGTGAGGTAGGCATCTTTTTGGCATGGCTTGGATTGGTGTCATGACATGATTGCATCTCGCTCTCATGGCATATCATTGTTGCTTACTGCTGGACAAATTACTTAAGGTGGCATCTCACATCAGGCTTCATTGTTTCTGATATATATTCTTCCCCTTCTACAACTGGCACCTTTACAACCCACTTTCCATGAGACATCACTGCCAGTTGCAAGCCATGATTAACAATTTCAGTGACCAGCCAAGTGACTGAGAACACCTGGAGGAGCATCTGTGTCTGGCCCTGTCTAGAGACTGACCTGAATCCCAAGGTCAGATGTTCCCATACAAGTTGCACCTTAATAAGGAGCTCCTATGGCAACAATTATCAGTGTCTTCAAAAGGCTATATAGGCCACAGAAGCATCTGGGCTAATCAACACAAGTAGGTGGAGAGACTGTAGTAGTATTAGGCACCTCTGAATGTCCACAGTACTGAAACTCTCCCACAAGGTATGACAAGGGCTTTTCTTTCTTATTATATGGCACCAATATTCCCCTTCCTCTTTTTCTGTGTGTGACTCTAGCGAGGACAGTTGCTTTGGGCTTATGTGGAAGTTGCATAACCTATAAGCACACTGCACTCACTGTGACTTGTAAGAGGTGAAGAGCATCACTTGATGCTTTGTCAGAATGCAAAGGTAAACTGACCCAAGAAGAGTGAGAGATTGCAGGTATCTGCTGTGACTTGCTGGAGATGAAAACCACCCTGGACTGAGAGAAGATACATTGCAGGAGAAGAGCCCACCTGCCTTTCCTCTGCTAGGAATGGCAGAAGAACGAAGACAGCAAGATGAATGAGAACCCCACTCCTGGCCTGCCACTCCATGAGAAGAGAGAAGAAAGACTGAGAAGCTGTCGCTTCCCAACCTCCCAGCATGGAGTGCAGGCTTTGTTAGAGCCATCCAACACCCACTGCGTCTTTGGGCTTGGAGTGCTTCCGTGAGTGAAGGGCTTGAAACTTTGCCAGGTGATTTGAAAACGCCATACTATCTAAGTGGAATTTACCAGGGCGGAGAGAACCAGTGATTTGTTTTCTTGACATTTCTGTAGAATATGTTTTAAAAATAAAATAAATGGGGGTGTGGGTGGGGCGGAGTTATAAGTAGAGGTCTTGTGAATAACAGCGATTCTTCCCTCCCCCATACTCTTTGAAATGCACTCTTGCTAGCGTTATGAGTTAACCCTGACGTAGATCCAGCCAGGCCTATGTTGCCCAAATAACCCTCATCAACTTCACCTGACCAACACCAAAGTAAGCACTTGGCAAGACGGCCTTAGGTTGAATGATACTTTGAACGTGCGTAGCATCTGGCATCTGTAGAGGTGACAGTGCCTCACAAGGGTGGAGAAATGTAGGAGCTAGCTGAGGAACTGGAAGCAAAGTGGTTAAATGGCTATTGCCCAGGTTTGCATTAACAAGGCAGTGGCAGAGCCAGGTACAGAACTCAGGTCTCCTGCCTCTCAGTTCATGCTGCCTACTTACCATGCTCCTGAATACAGTCAAGATGGAGCTGAACTGCACATCTGTCCCCTGTTCACATAATGGCTCAAGCCAAAATCCCAGATCAAAACTGCCTTGAACTTTAAATTTGGATTCAAACTTGGCAATTTGTGGCCATCTCTGAACACCAGTACATCTAAAAAGTCCTATCTACACATGGTGTTGTAGAGCCTCTATTTTGCCTGGGATGGGATGAGGGCAAAGGACTAAAGACAGCTCTTCACTGGGCTGCATTGGAACCATCTGCTGCTCTTTTTGGGAGCTCCCTTTCAAAGCGCAGAATTTCCTGAACTGACCTGTTCCTTTTTGTTCTGCCTCTACTGGCTTAGAAAATCCCCTATTTAAAATTCTCTCCCAGTGCCCCATGATTTCCTTTTCCAGCTATTTCAATTCTGTGGGCCACTGAGCATGGGTAGGGAGACAAGAGAACAGAGAATCTCAATCACAAACCAGTATTATGCTCACGGAGGCAGCCCTAAACCTCCAAACTCCAAGGCTATGTCTATGCTAGTTATTTTGAAATAACTTTGCAAGCATCTACACTATCCACATGCTATTTCAAAATAAGTTCAAAATAGCGGTTGCGTTATTTCAAAATCAGTAATCCTCATTGCAGCAAGAATAACACCTATTTTGAAATAGGTGCTATGATAACACGGAATGGCTCTGTTTTGAAATAAGCCATAATGGTATCCAATGGAAGTATTTCAAAATAGGCAGTATCTGTCCGGACATGCTATTTCAAAATAACTGGATGCTATTTTGTGTATAGCTGTGTCATTTCAAAATAAGGTATTTTGAAATGACTCTGTAGTGTAGATGTAGCCCAAGAGTCCACATAACAAAACATTAGGGATCTGTCCAATGATCTCAATGTGTATGATCTGACACTGATCTCCAAGCGCTAATCTAAGACTGGAGCAGCAACCAAGTCTCAGTACCAAGTTTCAGTCTATAACCAGACAATCTGGAATATAGCTTTTGTTCATGACACAGAGACCAGGTATCGGCAGATTGTGAAGCGGGTCAGCATGAGATGAATCCCTTCAGTTACAGGTTGTGAAAAAAGACACTATATTGAAGCTTGCCAGGATGAGGGAAAAGGTGGGTATCTGCTCAAAGAGCCCTACAATATGAGAGAAAACAGAGACTTCCATTATAAAGCAAATCCACCAAAAAATGTTCCTTGTTGTTCTCAAGCTAGAAACCTTTTATTGAGTTGAAAGGATCTATTTCA
The DNA here is from genome assembly GCF_033958435.1 of Carettochelys insculpta. Classification (NCBI taxonomy): domain Eukaryota; kingdom Metazoa; phylum Chordata; order Testudines; family Carettochelyidae; genus Carettochelys; species Carettochelys insculpta. Next base: position 10,646,570 of record NC_134157.1, read on the forward strand.
CTCAGAAAATATGCACAGCTTCTCATGAATTTTCTATTTGTACTTTACACTGCTGCCATTTTCTCCTTCCTAATTAAAAGCACTTCTATGTGTTTCTCTATCATCTCACATAATGTTCAGTCCCAAAGATCTTACACCTGGCTTTATTTTTCAAGGTCTGATTCGTTAACGCCTCCAATTGCATCTGCTCTAGCCTTTATTTTTTTAACTATCCCAGCCATGCTGCTCCTACAATGGCAACACTTGTCAGACAGGGCTCCAAGCAGCTCCGGACTTTTTAATCCTAACTAACTCAAAGCCAGGTCTTCACAACAGGATGATGAAAATGCCAATGGCCACCAGAGTCTTGTCTATACTGGCTCTGCCCGCTTTGCTATCCCAGGCAGAAATGCACTGACAGAAGCTAAGTCAGGAAATAGCTATCAGAGAGGTAGCCGTGTTAGTCTGTAGCTTCGAGAACAACAAGAAGTCTTGTGGCACCTTATAGACTAACAGATATTTTGGAGCATAAGCTTTCGTGGGCAAAGACCTGCTTCATCAGATGCATGAGTGGTGGGGGTGGTTTCAGAGGGGTATTTAAAAAGTGGGGTCCCAGTAAAAGGGAGGGCCAGAGCTGACAAGGTCTATTCAGCAACGTGGAACTGGCCCAGTATCAATAGTACTTATCAAAAGAGGAAAAATTTAAACATCAGATTTAAGGGTGATGGTCCTGAAGCAAAAATATTTCAAAAATCAAATGGAGAGAGAAATCTCTGAGCTGCAATTTATTTGCAAATTTGACTCCATTAATGATTAAACAGAGACTGGGAGTGGCTCACAGCTTACAAAAGCAGCTTCTCTGCTCTGGGTGTTAATATCTCCCCATTAGACTCTGACAAAGGCTCACATCCCCGTCTGATCTGACTTGTTTTTTCCTCTTTTGATAAGTACTCTTGATAGTGGGCCATTTCCACCTTGCTGAATAGACCTTGTCAGCTCTGGCCCTCCCTCTACTGGGATCCCACTCTCTAAATATCCCTCTGAAACCACCACTCCCCACTCATGCATCTGATGAAGCGGGTCTTTGCCCTTGAAAGCTTATGCTCCAAAATATCTGTTAGTCTATAAGGTGCCACAAGACTTCTTGTTGTTCTCGAAGTCAAGAAATGTTAGCAGCTTAAAATCCTCCATAAACTAGGCCTCTCTGTCAAACGCTGTTGACTGCATCAGTAATTTTTTCCTAGTATTGTGTTTTGTGGCTCTCATAGATGCGAGCATTAAAGTTCCAACTGTCTCATAAAGCAGAACCATCTGGCTGAACTAAGGACTCCTATGTCTGGGAGCACTGCTCTTCTTGCTAGCAGTAGCCAATCAGTACTACTGAACAGGGCACAAAGGACATTGGGCTAATTCCATGAGCAAGGCAAAGCAAATAAATGGTTTACTCTCTTAAGTAAATAAAGCAGAAAATTAATTGCACTCTTGTGTCTCCTCAGGGTCTGATGGGTTTCATCGGTCCAGTCGGGGAACCTGGAATAGTGGGAGAGAAGGTAGGAATGGTTTGCAAACAAATTAGCTGTTGTTTTTTGGGACGCTAGTGAAGGGAGTATGTGAAATTATTTAACGTAATGGTTTCTGTGCTCCAAATGCCATTAAGAATGTTGCAATTCCAAGATGTGATGCTTTAGCCATATGCCAGTCAGAATCTTGTGTTCTGCTTTGCATTAGGGATTGCCACCCGTTCTTCCTTTAAAGGGACACTGTCACTACTTTGTGAACATTGAAATTCTTGCAGGGGCAGGAGAGGGGATTACACCTCATTCATTCATAGTCTTATCAGAAGCCCATAAATAACACTCCCATATGACTTTTGTCCTTTTCCTTCTAGCAAATGTTGCCTCTCCTCCCAAGCCTGTGATTCAAAGTGAGGTTGATCTGTACCTGGCTTTGATAGCTCCTTCCATTTGTGCATCATCTATAACTGAAAACGTCACCACATCACTGGGAATATGAGGCCCAATACTTCACTCTGTACCTGGTTAAAGCAGAAACAAATGAGAGCTCAGCTTGCAAACTGATCCCTGCATGTGTGTCTCTGTGCCCATGCAGAACTCTCCATGGATGCTACAGGATCAGGGCCTGAGCAAGGCTTTCAGTATTGGTCAGTGAATCTCAGTTGCAAAGGAAACACATTCCTGTAGATACGGAACTTGCCAGTCTTAACACCATTTACACTAAGCAGGTGTAGAACACAGACAATGAGTAAACAATAGATGGAGTTTCAAGTTCCCTTGCTTGACAGCAAAACAGAGTGATTCCACTGCATGCGCTACTAATGCTAACCTGGTAGCAATCTACCCCTAAGGCTAATACAAATACGAAGTGGTATGTTATGCTGAACTTCATCCCTTTCAAAATTGCTTTTCAGATGAGAAAAGTCATGGTGTGAGGACATCATGGTGTTCATCTTGTGTTGTCTTGAAACAAATTTTACTCTGTGTATTACACTAAAACCTTGAGACACTATTATACTAAACCCTAAAGTACCCCAAAGGGTGTTACAAAGAGGAGGGTGAAAAAATTGTTCTCTTTGACCTCGATGATAGAACGAGAAGCGAGGGGCTTAAATTGCAGCCTGGGAGTTTTAGGCTGGACGTATGAAAAATTTCCTAACTGTCAGGGTGGTTAAACACTGAATAAATTGCTTAGGGAGGTTCTGGAATTTCCATCACTGGAGATATTTAAGAGCAGGTTAGGTAAATATCTATCAGGGATGATCCAGATGGTGCCTGGTTCTGCCATGAGGGCAGGGTACTGAATTTGATGACCTCACAAAATCCCTGCTAATTGTAGTGTTCGACGATCCTGTGACTCCACTGTGATAAATGTTGTATTTATATTCAGTACATGGAAAAGTCCAAGCCTAAAAAGAGTTTACAGTTGAAATGGACATGGCAGACAAAGAGTGTAAGAAATTGCATGTTTTGTTTTCTTTAATGGGAACTGAGGCAGGGATTATGTGATTTGCCCAAGGTTACACAGAAAGTCCGTGGAAGGGCCAGAAATTGAACCTAGGTCTAATGAGTGCCAGTCAGGTGTCTTAATTACACAACTAACCTTCATGATGGAATTCGGTATTTGTAATACAACGACATCACATTGTTGTTAGGGCAAACTCTCACTGCCTTAGGAAAATCTGCTCTAGGCAATCCTCAACACAGCTGAAGTTTGTACCAGAACTTTTCTTCTCCCACAAGACAAATTTATAGATAACAAAAGTGATTATTGTCACATCAAAACCTCAGCATAAATCCAGCTGGCATTGAATCTACGAACTTACCGTATTACTGTGAACTAAATGAAGTTGGAAATATGTTTTCATTTGTCCTAGCTGTGTCAGCAATCTCCATCCAGAAAGCTGCAAGGCTTAATGCTAAAGCAAATGAAATCACAACTGCTGTCACATAAAACAATGCAGCTAACAGGTCTTTAATAAAACCCATACACTCAGAGAGAGAGCTTGCCATTATGAATTGATTCACAAGGTCCAGCTAGTGACAACTGCTTCTTAGGAGTTGTTTTAGTAGGTATTTCGAATCCAGGAGGAATTTCCCCAATGCAGTCTCACTGCTGGAAAGTCAGATTTGGGGCGTATACTTCACAGTTTAACTCCTTCTCATCTCCCCCACCCAGCTACCATGTGCCTAAATGCAGAGTATTACCAATTGAGAACCATACAGTCAAACCCTGTGTTTACAATCCATCCAGGCAGGAGTAGTCATAAACTTATTGTTAGAACTGTAGATTGAACATTACTTCACCATACTCAGAAAGAAGTACAATAACATAGTAGTGATAAAAGGTTATAACTCACCTGTGAGAACTCCTGGCTTTCTGAATCTCCAGAAAGCAACACCATGATATGAAAGAGCCGAGGATATATTGAACAGAGACATCTCTATGCGGTAACACGTGATGAACTAAAAAAATTTATTCTGATTTTTCAAAAAATCATGATTAGTCACATCATTAAACAAGAGAATAGTAAATGAAATGTATTAAATATTTTGGATGATTGTCCATATTTGCAAATATATTGCTATTACAACACAATGGACTTGTCTACACTTGCCCCCAACTTCGAAGGGAACATGTTAATCAGGGCCAAGGGAGCTTACTAATGAAGTGCTGTGGTGAATACACAGCACTTCATTACACTAATTCTCCCCCACAGCAACTTCAAAGTGTCAAACTTCAAAGTGCCAGCATGCGTGTCACCGTGGGCACTTGGAAGGGCCCGCACTACTTCCAAGTCCCTTTGCTCCTCAAAATTTTGAGTAAAGGGACTTAGAAGGTATGCAGGCGCTTCTAAGTGCCCACAGCTGCACGCATGCCGGCACTTTGAAGTTTCACGCTTCCAAGTAGCCACAGGGGAGAATTATCATAATGAAGTGCTGCGTATTCACCGCAGCATTTCATTAGTAATCTCCTGTGGCCCTGATTAACACGCCCCCTTCAAAGCTGGGGGCAAGTGTAGACCCAGCCAAAATGAAGTATACAGAGCTCCTTTTATTGGCATTTTATTACAAATATTTACACTATAATGATAATTAAACGAAATAGTATTTTTCAGTTCAATTCATACAAACAGAGGTCTGAGCAGATACAAATTTCTAGTCACAGATGTGAATATCGGTGCATAGAAATTGGTGTCCACCAATCTGCAGGGCTCCACTCCCAAGAACCTCAGCAACCAAATGAGAAGAATAATGTGGTGCCACCATTCCCAAGAGCCAGCGAACTTTGGTGGCAGCTCCTCCCAGCAGTGTGGCTCTGTGGTCCCTGCCCCACTTCCAGCCGCATCTCCTCTCTGGGGAAATACAGCCCCTCTGTACAACAGCAGGACTTGGAATGGTACCGCAACACAGACAGGAGGAGCTGGCAGCATGGCACACTGGGACCTGTGAGCAGCTTCACTACATTCTTCTGTCATTCAGCAGCTACAGTTCATGGGTTCACTGTGGATCAGCAGATACTGATTTCTCTCTGCAGAGATCTGCATCTGCAGTGGAAATTTGTATTTGTGTGGGACTATACACATAAGTGCTATCTCTTTACCGTGAAAGCATAACTTACAAATGTAGCTTTTTTGTCACATAACTGCATTCAAAAACAAAGCTAAGTAAAACTTATAAATCCACTCAGTCCTACTGCTTGTTCAGCCAATTGCTAAGAAAAACAAGTTTGTTTAAATTTACAGGAGGTAATACTGCCTGCTTCTTGTTTACAATATTATCCAAAAATGAAAATAGGTGTTTGCATGGCACTTGTGTAACCAGCATTACAGTGTCTGTACTGCTAGATATGCTAAACATTCATATGGCCCTTCATGCGTTGGCAAAATGACCTAATTAAATTTGTGACTGAACTCCTTGGTGGAGAATTGCATGTCTCCTGCTCTGTTTTGCCCACATTCTGCCATCTATTTCATATTATAGTCATTTCAGATGATGACTCAGTGCATGTTCATTTTAAGAATGCTTTCACATCAGATTTGACAAAATGCAAAGAAGTTACCAATGTGAGATTTCTACAGATAGCAAAAGCACTCGACCTAAGGTTTAAGAATCTGAAGTGCCATTCAGATTCTGAGACGGACAAGGTATGGAACATACTTTCAGAAGACTTAAAAAAGCAACATTCAGGTGCAGAAGTTTTAGAACCTGAACCACCAAAAAAAGAAAATCAACCTTCTACTTGTGGCATCTGACTCAAATAATGAGCATGCATCAGTCCACTCTGCTTTCAATCATTATTGTCATCATAATGGATGCATGTTCTTTGGAACGTAAAGCACGAAGGAACAAGTGCATCTCAGTGAGTCATGGCTTTGCGTGATACTGTAAACAAGAAGCTGGCAGAATTATCTCCTTCAAATTGTTACCAAACTGAGCAATTGGCTGAACAAAAAGTAGGACTGAGTGGCCTTTTAGGGTCTACAGTTTTACTTGTTTTGTTTTTGAACACAGTAATTTTTGTACATAATTCTACATTTTGTAAATTCAACTTCCGTGATACAGATTGAACTACAGTGCTTGTATTGGGAGAATTGAAAAATGCTATTTCTTTTGTTTTTTTAAAGTATAAGAATTTGAAATCAAAATAAATATAAAGTGAGCACTGTACACTTGCATTCTGCTTTATAATTAAAATCAGTATATTTGAAAATGTAGAAAAACCTCCAAAATATTAAAATCAATTATATTCTTTTATGGTTTAACACCCATGATTCATCACATTTTAAAAAAAAAAAAATTACTGGATAACCTTAGTAGAAACATGACCCTGTGGCCAAGAATTTCATAAGTGACTGGTGATTTTTGGATGCTTCAATATTTGGTGCCATCTTGATACGCCTTTTTAAACATTGATTTTAAAGGGCAGACTTTCAGCCCCCTGCTGGCAGTAAAACCTTTTAAGCGCCACAAGTCTTAGGCACCCAAAATTATTATTTTGTGCTGTGGTGGTTCATAGGAGCCCCAGTCATGGACCAGAACCCTGGTATTAGGCGCTGTACAACAAACAAAAAGATGGGCCCTGCCCCAAAATGCTACTTTTCAAAATCTTGGACTTAATTTCCAAACATGTTCTCATCCTTAATAGTGACCTCCTATTCAGAATCCCCACTGAAGTAACACATCTTGCAGGTCCACACTGGTCCAAACACAGTAACATATAGTGAGGGTCAGACTCCCGAAGGGATAGCCATTCAGACTGGGAAGTTTGGAGCTATCCTCCTTGTTTCTGGTCCCATGGACTAGTATGTGACCTTGACTAAGTGATTTTCATTTTCTTTACTTCATCTTCCCTGTCTTTCCGATGGAGATAATGAAACCCACCTCTTGGGGGGGCAGGGGTATTGAGAATTGATGAAACAGCTGTACAGTGCTTTGAGATGCTACAGACACAGGTGAAATTTGATGGCAAATTTCTTACAGTACATTTTTGTGAGAAATCAGCAGCTGTAACCTGATGGCCTTTTAGCACAAAACAGCCATATCAAATGACAAACCAGAGGCCACTGTTTAGTCCATTCGCTGCTGCTATGTCAGAAGGAAGCAGCTGTCAAGCTCAGCACTATTAACAGGCTATTGCGATGTCTCATAATTTCACAGCAATAGAAGCAGATGAGACCACTTTTGATTACTTCCTGCTTTTCAGCTGCAGTATTGAGCTCTCTCTCCCCCTGCTCATTAGCTTATAATGCTCATTAACAAAATGACTGTGCTTTGTGCACCATTGTCTTTCCTAGGGTGACCGAGGTACAATCGGGGGTCCGGGCCCACCAGGAGTCAAGGGGTCGATGGTAAGGAGTAAGTCTGCATTCTCTTGCTCACACTCTGGCTACTGGTCTCCACCAAACTCACTGTCACATTCCATTGGAAATCACAGCTCTTGGCAGTCTGTTGGCTAAACACTGATTGCCTGTGTGGAGGTGGAGTAGGCATTGGGCTGATTGATACGAAGCTATAAGCACTCCCACACGTTCACCCTAGCAGGATTTTTCACATCAGTCACTCTGTTTACTCCTGGGTCCATTCCCTCTTTGCAAGCATGAGAGAACAGTGGTGCTTTTCAGCCTATGCTGCAGGTCAACAAACATGGTGTCTGTTCCACGAAGCAAAGATAAGTGTTAATTATTAGTTCACTGCAGTATCTGAAGAGCTACTTGTTTGCAGAGTCCTGATTGCTGGAAAGGCCTAGTCTAGTGCTCTCAGGGCCAAAAACTCCAGCATTCTTGTCTTACCTCTGACATTAGCTGTCTTTGTGCCCTAGGCCAAAACTTTAAGGGTTAGAAGTTCAGACCTTCTCAGTCCCCAGTAGTCTGAGCTCTTTGAAAAATCCAGTTCCAACTGTAGGTGCTGAGCCCTTCAAAAACCTGGCCTAGAGCTCTTTTACCCCTGCAGAATTGGCCCAAGCTAGGAATCAACAGCTGCTGCAGTTTTTGCTTCTATCACTCCCTGCTCTCCCACTGAAAAAAGGAGGTAGGTGAAGATTCCCGGAGAATCCATGTCATGTGTCTCATCTTCCTTTATCTTTTAGGGGCATCCTGGGTCACCTGGAGGAGTTGGTTTCTCAGGAGATCCTGGACCACCAGTAAGTAAAGTTTCATCATCTTGTAACTACTGGGAAAGAGACTCAGCATCTTGCATACTTGGTGCCATGGGTCATACCCAAGGCAGCAGTCTTCCAGCTGGAATGGTGTTTGAATCATAATTTGTGAATGAGACCCCCCCTTGTGAAGAGATGGTACCTAGGCAATACAAAGGAGGTGGCATGGAAAGCAATGCCAAGAGGGACAAGTGCTTATGAGGTGGCAAGGAGCTCTGAGCTTGTGTGAAAATCCCACATCACCACAGAGCAGCTTTCAGGAGCAGGACCTTTACACATGCAAACAGAACCTGGTGCTGAACAGTGGTCCCTGTAAACTGAGTGCTTAATGCCTCCCCGTTGATTGGCAGAGGGCCCACAGTGAGCAGCATGTGTTTCTACTGGTAATGCACATGCCTCAGTGCACATAAAATTTATTTCGCACTTGGATGGAAAAAATTAGAGGTGGTGCTGAGCATCTCCTGGTGTGGGCTGAGAGCATGCAGCACGCTGCAGGAGGCCCTCCACCTTGCTTGGTTGGGTTCTGATTCAGCAAACATGCAAAAGGCAGTTCTCTGAACCTCCCAGAAGCATCCTGCTGAGTGAGATTGTGCCAAATGGCTTATTTGGACTCTTGCCGGCAAACATCTGCCTTCAACTCTTAATGGGGATTGTGGTCAGGAAAAATGGGAGGCTTGGCAAAGTGCCCGAGAGTTGCTTGTTTTCTTACCATGGTGAAATCATCTGGCTTTTGTTTAGCATGTCTCCGAGGCTCACAGGTATCTGAAAACCAGCTCACCCAATAAGGCAGCAGAGCTGAGTATGTTTAGCAGCTGCAATCATTGCATGAAGTTGATCGTCAGTAATAAGTGTTCATGTAGCAGCCATGAGAAACTGCTGCAGAGTCTCCACCACTAGCGTGCTACTACTTGGGTTTGTAGGAGGATGTGAACGTCCTTGGAAGGCGAGTGAGGCTCTGGATCCCTTGGGGGCACTGAATTTTCCACCTCGTTGCTGTCTAATGAGAGGGGCTGAAACCCTGGATCCAATCTCTGAACATTTAAAAGGGACCTGTGCTCAGTAGTTAAAGGCGTTATTCAACAGACCCCTTTGTGCTCCATCTGCCATGGGTTCCAGGCAAGGCAGGAGCTCTCCTGCTGCTGCCTTCGAGCCTCTTACTGGAATATGGACATATGCAATACACAGAGCTGCTGGCCCCAGTTGTGCTCCTAATCTGGAAGAGTGACTAAGGTAACCCAGCAGCTGAGAGAGAAGCAAGGTATTGGCACAAGGGTGAGTGTCATGCGGTTGGACAGTGCCCAGGCTGGGCCAAAGGCAGAGCTGCTGATGATGGGAGATCGGCTGTAGCTGAATTGAAGGCACTGGGAAGCAGGGGAGCATCAGAAAAGTTTCCCCACTAGGTATGTGTATTTTCACTGGCTGGTTCATTGCTTTGTGCTGGGAGTCACATTTCTGTGGTGAAATGTCCAGTCAGTGCCAAGGGCTTATCTTCCGGAGGCTTCCGACAGCTCTACCCCTCAGAGCGAGTTCACAGATCGTGCTAGTCCCTCTCCCTGCCAGCTGCAGGCAGCTGGTGCCTGGGCCACTGCCATGTAAGACTCTCTGTAGTAGCACAATGTGGGAGCACGCTGTAGATGTGTGTCCCAGGGACTGAAACTAAAGCTCTGCGCCAGGTTATCAGCAGGTTCGACCGTCCAGCCAACTCAACAGCAATCCTGCACTGAGAGGACACGCTGTCTCAAGATAGCCCACGGCACCGTGCTGCTCACTGGTCGTCTGAGCAGGCCCACCAGTGAGGCCGCAAAGAGAACAATTGCCCTGGGACCCGGCGTTTCAAAGGGGCCCAGAGCTCCAATGTGGCCAAGATAGCAGTGGCAGCCACTGGAGCTCCAGGCCCCTTTGAAGTGCTGCAGCAACGGGCTCGGCCACCCCATGCAGATCTGAGGAGCGGACAGTGCCACAGTCAGATTGGCACTATGGACTGATTGCCCTTGGCCCTGCCCCTTCTACCCTAAGTCTCGCCCCTTCTACCCTAAATCTCACCCATTCTGCGCCATGGAGCCCAGGCCTCCCTCCCCACTTGCTCCTGGTGGCTCTCAGCCCCTCTGCTTCTCAGGAACAGCTGAACTTGTCATGACAGCAGTGTCTGCAGTGTGGGTGGAGCACTGGCTGCCCCTTTAACCAGCAAACCATACGCCAGACTAGTGCCAGACCAGTGCCTTAGCTAGGTGTACTTCCTGGTGCTCTCTGGAGCATCACCAGGCTGGCGGCATGGGAGGGATGTGTGCATGTGGGGAAAGACAGAAAGAACTGGGCTTGTTTAGTTTAGAAAAGAGAAGACTTAGAAGGGACATGATAGCAGTTTTCAAGTACCGAAAAGAGGGCTACAAGGAGGACAGAGAAAAATTGTTCTCCTTGGCCTCTGAGGATAGGACAAGGAGCAGTGGGCTTAAACTGTAGCAAGGGGGGTTTAGGTTGGACATTAAGAAAAACTTGCTGTCACAGTGGTTAAACACTGGAATAAATTACATAGGGAGGTTGTGGAATCTCCTTCGCTGGAGATATTGAAGAGCAGGTTAGACAGACACCTAACGGGGATGGTCTAGATGGTGCTTAGTCCTGTGGGATGGGACTTGATGACATCTCGAGGTCCCTTCCAGTTCTAGTGTTCTGTGATTCTATGATAATCTTTATGCTGAGTCGTACTTTACTTTCCAAGTTCCCTCTTTGACTTCTATGGCACTACTTCCAAACCATCTTTTAGTATTTACTTTTTAAATTAAACCCTTGGCTTTTACTAGTTAATTATTTTCACTGTTTTTTCATAGCAGCGAAAATCTCTAATGGCGGCTACAGAACTGGTGAACCCTACCAGGAGTCAGTAGCAGAGGTGTAATTAACAGATAGGAAACTCATCCCAATTGCAACCCATCCACGCTTGTAAATTCCCACCTTCCCCCACTTTGGGTTCTTCTCAGGCTTTAACACACAGGCTTACAATGACTGGTTAGTTAAATGTCCCCATTTCCCTGAACAGATTTAGCTTCTTGCAACTTTGGGTGGAAGCTCATTATTCCACTAAAGTATATGCCCTGCCAGGGATTCTTAATGTTTCTCTTTTTCCTACGTTGCTTGGGATGAGCAAGGGCTTCTGGGGTAGGATTTTACAAAGGCCGGTATCATTTTAAAGTGTGGCTGTGATCAGAAGAGGGAGCCCATAAAATGTGCAGGCTGACACATGTGCTCCTATCTCTCAGTCATCTTCTCACTCAGCAGCTTCTCTTTGCCTGTTTGGTTCCTGGGTGTTTTAATTAATCTCTAGTTTGTTTCTTCTAACATTTTTGTCTTATTGTAGGGTCCTGCAGGAGTCCGGGGGTCTCCAGGTGTGAGGGGAGCAAAGGGCCGTCGGGTAAGCATTTTCTAACATAGTAACAATTCTTACAATGCTCCATTGTGACCTTGGAAAGAGAAATTGGGTGGTTCATTCTTTGCAATGAAAATAACTAAAGGCTGAGGATGCACAATGGTGAGATGTTGCTCTACTGAGTATAGAGAAGAAAATCTGCTATCACGTCAGTGAGATCAACTTCTTAAAGAAAAGGTGAATTCAGGGAAAACATGTAAAGGGCTCTGCTAGTGCAGAGGTTAGTGTCTTGGCATGGTGTTTCCGAGAAAGCCAAGAACCTAAAATATGCTTACCATGTTTTTCTGCTAGCTGCGATGCCATGTAGGGATGATGGGCAGAGCTGGTGAAGATGGTGGGTACAGTCCAGTGATGCAGGAATTCAGCAAAGGATAAAGGCTGTAGCTAAAAGACCAGAGACACTGGTCTTCATTTTCATGGAGTGGAGGAGAGATGAGAGAGGTAGCGTGTAGTGATTTGACTGAAAGGCAGCGTTAAAGATTGTCCAACATGCTGTTGTGTCTGCAGGCACTTAACTCCAGCTATGAAATGAGTTGCCACAAAATATTATTAACATCCAAAGCACTGGCAAGGCTGAATAATAGAGACTCAGGCAGAGTATCAATAAGACAAGTGCATCTTGCTCATTCTAGATGTCGTCCATTTCTCATTTGATTTGTATGTGTTAGGTAGGTTCTGCAGTGATGGTTAGGGAGATACACCTGGAGTCATGCTCTAATAAGACTGTAAGCTTTTGGGGACTTGAATTATGACTTCCCATGTGCTGGCACAACAGGGTCCCAAATATGATTTGAGGAAAATATGAACTCCTATTCTTCCTTTGGATAGCTGTCACCCAGGAGTTGGGATGGGTTTCTGTCATTAAATAGCATCACTTGATATAGCCAAAGAATATATTATGTAGCACAAATATTTCTGCAAGCACCATATGCCAGTTATGAAATCAGACTTGCTTTTTCTACTCATGAGAAATGATAGGTAAGTCTGGTTCAGATTGATTTTCCTTGTCCAGCTGATGGGTCCCAAGCATTCATGGGACATGATTGGACATATTTATTTTTGTGGACCCCAAGTCCTGAAAGGCCTTCCTTCCCAGAATCAAAAACAGTTTGTTTTCATATATTTCTGAGTCTATGTCTAGAAACTGATGGACTCTCCAAACCCGGAGGTTTTTAAGTCCTGGCTTGACGAAATACCTGGCTGAATGAGTTAGATGGGGTTGATCCTGCTCTAGGCAGGGGGCCGTACTTAATGACCTCCTGAGGTCCCTTGCAGCCCTAAGATTCTATGATTCTATAATCCTAAATTCACAGACCACTCTCCTGTGGTGTTCTCTATAGTTACTCCTACTTGGAGAACATAGGACAGCACACACTTGTGTACATTTCACTATATCATAGCTGATCTGCTCTGGATGGGATAGAATGAAATGTGGTCGCGTGATTAGACAGTTTTATAACCACGGGGTTATGTCACCTGGAATTGTTTTAAGTTTTAAAAGTAAAGTTAGGAGCCTTCATTAATGATTTGTCTTTGGCTGAGAAAATCCACTTTCTTTTCCCCCCGCCCCTACATCCAAGGAAGCCCTAGTGTTGTAATTCCTACAGTCCTCCTTTCTGAAGAGTACTCTTGGAAGCTGAGGAGTCTCTGTGTTACATGGTATGAATTAACAAATGGGTCAGCATGTCCATGAGCATGACTAATGAGGAACTGAAGACATAGATTTCAAGAAAGGATTTGAATGAATCTGGGAATTGCCTCAAGTAGATCTGAATGAATAATGATGTGTGAATGAGCCCCAACCTGCTCCCTTTTCAGGCTCTACAGATATTCCTTGGGGAACCTCAGAAGGTGTTTCTGGGTATAAATCTTCAGTGCCCTCATCCATTCAAAGGCAGAAAAGGGCAGCTTCCGATTCTGGAACACCAACCCCATTCCATGGAGCCAAGTCAGTGCTTTCAGTAGGCAGCTGTGATACTTGGCTCCTTGTTTGCATAAGACTCATACTCACATGGATCGGCTTATGGTTCTTACCTTCTAGCTAGACTAGGTGAATCAGGCCACTGGGAGAGCAATCCATTAGCTTTTAGCTTCTGTGCTGGGTTAGTGTTTATGTGGTATAGTGTGTGTCTGTTAGTGAGTATTTTATTGAGGCTGGACAGCTGTTTGTAAGAGAGGTCTAGCTTGTCATCCAAGGCCTGTGAGAGTGGGGGATCCTGTTCCAATATAGGTTGTAGGTTGTCAGTGATGCCCTAGAGAAGTTTAAGATGGGGGCTATAGGTGATGACAAGTGGTGTTCTGTTGTTTCCTTACTGGGCTTATCATGAAGTAGAGGACTTCTGGGTGTTCATCTGGCTCTGTTGGTCTGTTTCTTTACTTCCTCAGGTGGATAATTAAGTTTTAAGAATGTTTGATAAAGATCTCGTAGGTTTTTGTCTCTGTTGGTGGGATTGGAGCAGAGTCAGTTGTAATTTAGGGCTTGGCTGTAAACAATGGATCATGTGATGTATCTTGGACAGAAGCGGGAGGCATGTAGTTAAGACTAAAGGTCAGTCGGTTTCCAGTGTAGACTAGTAGTAATGTAACCATCATTGATTTGTACCACAGTATCCAGAAATGGATTTCTTGTGTGGAATGGTCCAGGCTGAGATTGATGGTGGGGTGGAAATTGTCACTGTGGAATTCTTCAAGTGTCTCGTTACAATGAACGACAGTGGTTAATCGTTTATTTACTATTTAAAATGCCCAGTGGGAGGTTTTTCCTGCCCTGGAGGAAGAGATGGATTCTAAAACAGATTCAGCTTTTAAAAGGTCTGGACTTGCTCTGGGATAAGCTATGGAGTGGATGAGGCCATGTCTTCAGGCCCGAGCAACTGCATTAGCATGTGAAATAATTGTCTTGGCAGAAAGACCAAAGACAGTAAACCATTGCCCTATTAGAGTGGGGACAGCCCTTTTCTTAAGGTGAAGCTAAGCACAGTAGTGCTAGAGACCACCAAGCTGGAGCTAGATAAAGAGAAGGCAAGAGGATATCGCTCTCTCTGTTGAGATACAACAGGCAGGCAAATACAGAACCACTAACTCTCACCCTTCCTGGAATGACATACCATATGTTATAAAAATTTCACTTGGCATCATTGGGTCACATTTCCTCTCCAGATGTCAAACCCAGCAGCCCTCCAGAACAGTTGTTTTCTCCTTTATGTTCTTACATTCAGGAATTCCACTCAAGCCTGAGGAAACCCAGGCTTCAGACCACATCAAAGTACCAAGGCCTAACAATGACGACAGAGTCCTGCTGAAAGTCGCCCAAGACCAGAGAGTGTTGGTTGAGGTAGAATGGAATAGCCAGTGTCAAATGAAGAAATTGTGTGAATGTCTTGATCTCCAATACAGTCCCTTGCTATTAGTCCTTCTGTGTCAGTTAAGTGTCAGATTGTTAGGGTTCTGCATTTGAGGCTCTGCAGCTAGCTTAAAAACTCACACCCATCACTGAGCCCTCCTTTCAAAACAGTTCTTCAATTGCACATAGGGTGTTATTTCTTTTATGGACAATACCTAAATAAGCTGATAGATAACGAATTCAATGGGATTCTAAAAGGTTTTCATTCTATGGGACATTACCACAAGGGCTGTTTATTCTCACAGCTCTCTTGTCTTGAAGGTTTTCCTCCTTTGTACAAGCCTGCCTCTGTCGCTCAACTGCTTAATGGTTGCTTAGTTTTCTTTCCATTAATGCTGTTAGTGTCTTTTACTTTTTGAGGACTGGAAAATGATCCCCCTGAATGTGATTTCAGGCGCAGTCCTTCACAGCATGCTCCATATTACAATTCACAGCAGAGATGTAATTCAATTCAGAATGGAAACATTAATGCAACTCTCTGCCAGATGTTTGTGGACTGTGCTGCTCCGTGTTTGGATACCTCGTTAAAGTAATTGCACTTTTGAAGACAGCATAAGTAGCAAATATGGTTTGGATTGTAAAGAACAATGGAGACTTTTGGGATCTGTGTGTAAGCTGTTATAGCTATTGTGCTGTTGACATAAAAATACTGATTGTAAAAAAGAATCTTTAAAAATCATAACTTTCCTCTTATGAGTATGAGAACAGACTATTGTTCCCTGCAGCTTACTTTTAGCCATCAAAATGACATTATACGGTCCTCTACAATGCGTTTTTTCTCTCTCCTTTGCTTTATGGGCTCAATTCAGAAAAACATATAAACACATGCTGAACTTTAAAATGTGCTTACGACCATCTCTGTAAAGTATAGCGCTTACACACATGCTTAAAGTTAAGTCAGTGGGGATTGAGCACATGCTTTCTGTTCAGCATTTAGAGGAATTGTAATCCAAATTTTAGGAGGATGGGGATAGTCGGCTTTTTTCTCTTTACCCACCTGCTCCAGATCAGAAAAGAAGACAAGACTGCCTTTCCTTTGAAATCGTTAGAAGGGCTCCATAGCTGAATTTCTTTGACTGGAAGGCAGGCAGGGTACTAAGTGATGATTGGCAGGATGGCTAGTGGATAACATAGCTGAAGATCTGATGGCTGAGGCTGGGATTTTTTTTCCAGTTTGCTAATGTGACTGATAGTTCATCTGAGCTAACTCTCTGGGCCAGCGGTTCCCAAACTATGTTCCAGCAGAACACTGGTGTTCCGCAAGCTGTGGTAAAGTGTTCTGCCATTGAAATTGAGTAATGGCGGTCTCTTCCCATTCTCAGGGAAAAAAATTAATTTGGGGATGGAATTTTCTCAATTTTACAGTTTTCTTGAAATGACTATATAGTAGCCAATTTTATACATGTTTTTTAATGTCTGGTTTCATTATTATTTGTTGCGTTTACCATACAATAATTTAATTAATATTATTATGAAATATTTTCTGTTAGTAATGTTCCTCATCGTTAGTATGCTGATATGAAAAAGACAAAGTGTTCCGCAGAGAACACCGTGACATCCAACTGTTCCACGACCAGAAAAAGTTTGGGAGCCGCTGCTCTAGACCAATGTTTCCAAACTCATGCACCTAAATAAAAGTACTTGACATGGCCAAGTGCTGAGCACCCGTGACCCTTGCTGAAGTCAGTGGAAGCTGCAAGTGCTCAGAAGCTTTGAAGAGCAGGCAACTTTCACTTCAGTGCCAAACTTTGGCAGTAAGACTTCTGAGGCAAATGAGTCGCTTGTTGATAGGTTCTCTTTCTCCAAATCCATGTTGCTCAAAACATCATCTTCCTAACTGAGTCCTTAGTCCTGTGACCTGAAAGAACTCGTGCTTACAAAATAGGACTTAAGCTTAAAATGTGAAGTCAGCCATGTTGGAAACATCAATGCAAACATTAAATCAAGAGGGGTCTCCCAGGGTTATTTATTTTAATTTGCTCTTCATGCCACCAGTGCCACATCCCAGGAACCCTGAGGCAATTCCCATGCTAACAGATCATCAGAGCAGACTCTATGTAAAATATTTAAGAGCAAGCTCCTGATAACCTGCTCCTCACAGGAGATGTTTGCATGGCTTCATTACTGTATCCATGAACTCAGCTCAGACATCGATTGAGAATCTGCACAGGAAGCTTAGTATCAAGTGAAGCTCTGACTTTACAGAATGGTTTATAAGCCTTCAGCTGAAATTGATCTGACAAGCTCCTCACCCTGCTTGGTCCTCCCAGCCACAGTGCTGGTTGTCAATCCAGGAATGCTACTCCTTTAACTCAGAGTTACTGGGCACTGCCTAAAGGTAACTCAAAAGAGCTGCAGGCTTTTAAAGTCCACAGGTAAATCTTGCCAGCTTTAATTGCATCTCCTAGCTATGCTAGCCAGTGTCAACAGGTCCCCAGTGCATTGACCACTATACACAGCTAAAACCAGCAAAGCTTTACATATGCTGCATGCTTCAGAACTTCTTACCTTCTCTTGCTGATACTAGGCCAAACTTTGTCTAACCACATGAACCCTGCAGCCTCAGCGATCACAGGAATGTATCAACCCCTAGCAACTTGCAAGTTGGGGGTGTCTAAACTAAGATCATAAAATCATTCCTTTGCTCCAGGGCTTGCAGGAATGAATAGAATTTACTGTGCTCTTCAATTACCTTTAAGCAGTCTGAAAGAACAGCATTAAAAGGTGCTGGAATATGGTGTGTTCAGCCTTCCTAGGGGAAATAGGGGTCACACCATTTAAGGTCCTTTTACATGGTAGCCACAAGGATTGAAAGAGGACAGGGGAATTTCCTAAGTTTCTGTGCAAAAATGAGAATGTCCCACATCTTCGATGCATTGGACTCTTCCTTGTTAATGTCTGACAGTACTCCCACAGTCCCCTGTACTTATAAAAGTCAGTCTGTTGAGAAAATGAGATTGATCTGATGAAATGAGTCTGTCCCATGAAAGTTCATCACAGAATAAATCATTTTGATAGTTTTTTAAGTGCTACATTTCTGCTGTTTTGTTCTGGCAGTTTGTGTGCTTCTCTTTGAAAATTTTCTGGTTCCATGTTCCATTGGAGAGACTGTTTATATTGGGGGTCTCTGAGACCAGTATTTCATACTAGATTAATAGGCGAAGACTCGGAGTTTATAAAACATTTGACTTTAGTATAGATGTGTCCTGGGAGGTGTGTCTGTGTCCAATTTGAATGACAGAGATCATTGACTCATCCAGTGGTACAGACTGTGCTTAGGGTCTGTTCTATTCAGGTTCTTATGCCACAGCCATCACCTTGACTCATGCATCTAATGAAAAGGGTCTTTGCCCATGAAAGCTTATGCTCCAAAATATCTGTTAGTCTATAAGGTGCCACAGGACCTCCTGTTGTTCTCAAAGATACAGACTAACATGGCTACCTCTCTTATACTTGTCACCTTGCTCAAGACATTCAGCTCTTTTTTTCATTTGGCTGCATTAGAAGAATGTAGAAGAAGAGAAAAGAGGTTTGGATTTTGAAGAGGCACCTGCTATTTTTGAGATTTTCCCTACAGAGCTGATCTTCACGAGTATGAATATGGAAGGTAGTTACGCTTCTTCTTCAGGGACCCATCTTCCCAACACTTGTTGACTGATTTGTTTGGAAAGAAAGCCCTGGCCATCCTATGCTACTTAGAGAGTACCAGGGCTGGAGAGATGAGAAACTAAAATTCAAGATTTCTCAGAGCTACTTCAACCCAACACACTGGATCACAATTCATCACCCCTGGAACTCTACCAGATAAAGTTACCTCAGGCAGCACTCTAGGTGGCGTGTGCGTTATGAAATGCTTCCACATTCAAAACAAATTTAAGGACACAGAAAAAGAGGCTGAAACCCTGAGCTCCTCAATGTTTGTGTGACACTCTGTCCGTCAGTCTGAGAACTTCTCCTGATGCATGTATTGTCTGCACCTTGCCTCGGGGAAGGCCGTGTATCTTAAGGCTATGTGCTTGCTAACATTAGCAGTAGCAAACCAACTCAAAACACAGAAAGCAATGAAACCTATGGGCTAATGATTATATGTGCAGAAAGGAATTATAGGAAACATTTTCAAAAATGCCTAAGTGAGATGATGTTTTTCAAATGACTTGGGCACTATCGGGCATGAACCCCATTGACTTTTCTACTCTCAGATCTGCATGGCACCTCCAGGAGATTTAAAGCAAGAAATATCATCTGACTAAGTCAGTCTTTACCCATGAAAGCTTATGCTCCAAAATATGTTCATCTGTAAGGTGCCACATGACTTCTCGTTGTTAAAGCAAGAAATATATCTAAGTAGAACTAAGACTGTACAATCAAACAAAGCTGAGGCAGCTTGCATTTTGCAGGCGGTGCCTAAATAGTCGGTCATAGATAACACTGTGTGGTCCATGATCCCAAAGCAAAGATCAGTTAAAATGGCTAAGTTTCACCTGCTTCTGCAGTCAAATATATGACTCTAAAATGTATCGTATGATTCCAGTTCATAGCCATATACCTTCTACCAACACATCTTCAACCATTGTGCCTAGCTATAACAAAAGGGCTGAAGTGCAATTTGCTGATTTAAACAGAGATGAAGATTGGCCTTGTGGGTAATATGGTGGAGTGGAACTAAGGGAGATCTGATTTAAATTCCTGGCTTTGCCACATACTTCCTGTATGTCTTTGTCACATGCTTCGAGTTCAGTGTGTTCTTAAGTGCTTTGTTGTATCAGACCTATAATTCTCTCTGCCTTGTACTCCCCATGTAGAAAACAGAAGTAATTCCGCTTTTACCTTCTTATTTTCCTCTCTTGTTTGTTTAAATTGTAAGCTCTAAAGAAGTTGTATTATTTGCACAGCATCTAACACTACTGGGTTTATTAGCTGAGGCATCTAGGGGTTTCTGTAATATGACAGTACTGTATACTAAGTAAAAGTTTAGCTACTGCAGGAAACTTCACAGTAGAAGTTTCCCAGAAGAAAACTATGTAGCCTGCCTAATGTGTTGTAATATAGGCTCCGCTCATTGCTGTCTGCTGGCATTCACATTTCTTGGCAATCCTCCAGGGTTTCCCTCACTTGTCAGTAACTGGCACTGTGGGTAAAAAGGAGTTTCAAAGATTTAACTAATTGACTAAATGGAGTCTTTCCTGTCCGGGTGAATTAGGGAAACCTTTTAGTCTGAGAAATATAGAGTTTGCCTGGTCTGTTCCTGAATGTAGGGGCAAGTTCACCTTCTCGAGGTCAGCAGCTGATGAAATGCTTAGTGGTGGATTAACCAGGTGGCTGCTGTGAGGTTAGATTGTCCTGCTGGATTCCAGGGGTGCTGGTGACAGAACGCTGCTGAGAAGGAACTAAGATACAACAAACAGCACTGTGGTCAAGCGAGTACTGGCAGACTGCATCACTGGGGGTCCAGGCTTTGCTGCCTGAGCTGTAAGGAGGCTTTTCACAGGAAACTCCATCCATTTCAGTTACTACTCCCCCAAGTAGAACAGCAGGTAACTGCAAAAGGATGCAGTGGGAGGGAGGAATTACAACAGGAGTGTTGAGAGACCAGTTTATCTCTCAGGAGAGATGGGCCTTATACTGTGTGGAACAGTTTGGCTACGTCTACCCTAGAACGCTACCTCGAAGTAGCAATATCGAAACGTGCTACTTCGACACATAACATCTACGCACCCACCAGGGCTGGAGTCATTGATGTGCAACACTGAAGTAGCGACACGGTATGTTGAAAGGGGCCGCCCCGGATGCGGAAGGAGATGCAAATGTGTCTACCACTGACATTAACTCCTTGGCTGTGGCCTACGTGCTTGCCCAATGCAGTTCTGGGTTTGATTCTAGGGAGGTGGGTTAGGATTAGGGTGACCAAACATCCCAGTTGGGTCAGGGCAGTTCCTTTCTGAACC
This sequence comes from Carettochelys insculpta, assembly GCF_033958435.1. Lineage (NCBI taxonomy): Eukaryota > Metazoa > Chordata > Testudines > Carettochelyidae > Carettochelys > Carettochelys insculpta. The sequence continues at coordinate 10,667,493 of NC_134157.1, forward strand.
CCATCCAGACATCCCAATTGGGGGTGGTCTTTATCCGAAAAGCTGTTGTGGTGTGGAGGAGCATATGGGGGGCAGAGGAGGGGAGTGGAGCTGCCAGCCCTGCACGGGGTGGGAGGCAGAGTTCCAGTATATGGGGGCCTGGCAGGGTTCCAGCAACCAGGCCACAGCCTCTCACAGGAGGACTTCAGACAAGTGGCTCAGGGCATCCCATTTTCGCCTTTGAGAAATATGGTCAGGCTTTGGGTTCTGCTATGGGGAACACTGATGAATAAACCTCTCATTCTTAACTACGTAATATCCAATGGGTGTGACTGTGTGGTATGTACAGCTTGTGCAAGCAAGGTTTAGGTGGGGTCATTGTGCAGAAATGGTGAGCAATGAGATTATGGTTAACCGAACCATAATAACACTGTGTTAAAACATCAAGCTACACAACCCCAGGCTTGAACAGTAACAGAGAGGTAGGCATGTTAGTCTGCATCCTAACAAAAACAAACCAGTAGTCATGTAGCACTTTAAAAACTAACAGAATAGTGTATTAGGTGATGAGCTTTTTGTGGGGCAGACCTACTTGTTCAGATCTGGGGATAGTGCTGTTCTGGAAACGGTGCTGAAAGTGAATAGGCATGACGATTATATAACAGTAAAAAATGACAACACATGAAAACAAAATAAGGCACCCCAGGTTTTGGTCTGATAGTGATGTGCATAAAAACAAGTTACCAAACTTATGAAATGCCACCCTCTGCTTGCTATGCTGTTCCCATTCCAGGCACAGTGACTGACTGACTGTCCTGAAGAGCAGATTGAGTATTCTTGAGAGCTAGTTCTTATGGCGCACACCATCCGCTCTTGGTTGCTCGAGCTCTGCTCTATTCATCAGCACTGTTTGCCAAACACAATAGAAGTTTTTGCATTATGTTATGTTGATAGTGTTTGCTGTAATAATTTGGCTGTGTTTCCTGTGCATCTTCTGCTATTACACTGCTTCTCTTTATGAGTCAGTTGAGTCAGTCTCTCTCTCCTCCACCGCCCCCGATGTCACACTGTAGTTGCTTTGCTAACATATTGGCCCTGTTATTACATTTGGTTCTCAGTTTACATCTCTAGTAAGCAAACTGACTCCTATTTTCTCTATTTCCATCTTGGCCTAGTGTCAGAATTCCTTTTGCAATAGCATTCTAACATGCTGCAGTGTTAATTACTCGTACAGCAGTTGTATCTAGAGGCCCAGTCAAGATCAGAGCCCAATTGTGACCATGACATACATTAGTGTAGTCTTGTTCTATCTTTTTCTTCAAACCCATGCCCCCCACCCCGCCTACTGTGTGTCAGTGTCACAGACCTTATTCTTGGACTAGGGTTGGGCCTGGCAGGGAAGAAATGCTCCAGGGTGAGAGTGAGTGCTGCTCCAGTGATTTTTCCACTATTCAAGAATGATGCTCTTTTACTATCCTCCTGAATGATGCTCACCTGCCATACCGGTGAAGAAACACATCTCATTGATGTCTTGACCAAAACATCCAGGAGAGTTTCTGTCACATACATAGTGTTAAAACAAAAAGCAATCAAGTAGCATTTTAAAGACTAGCAAAATAATTTATTAGGTGACCTTTCGTGGGACAGACCCACTTCTTCAGTGTTCTGGTATGGTCTGAAGAAGTGGGTCTGTCCCATGATAGCTCACCTAATAAATTATTTTGCTAGTCTTTAAAGTGCTACTTGACTGCTTTTTGTTTTGATAGTATATAGACTAGCACGGCTCCCTCTCTGTTACCATACATAGTGTTGTGTAGGTTCTCAGCTAACCCCATTCAACATCCTCATATGTTTGAGTGTCTATAGATTCAGGTGGCTGAATTCTTCATTGTGACCTGGCTTTGCTTATCATACACATGCACACCCTGAAAGATTCCTGTGTACACTTGGCTCTGACAGGTTTCATAAAAGCTGCCTGGCCACACATGTGCAAGGTCCTGCAACTCATTTCATTGACATACTAACACTCGCTCATGTTCACAGCTACAGCCAGTTCCCAGTTCTTAGACCTGTAGTTACTAGACATCCAACTCTGTGGGCGATCCATGGGCCTGGCAGCATTGCTGTGGCCTTGAGATGTGTGTCATTGCCTTTAGGCATCTCTTTGTGCATCTTTGGTGACACTTTCAGCAGCAGCATGGCCCTGGATGTAATTAGCAGGGAATTGTGTTCAAGGAGTTAAACTGGCATTTTATAGGGGAAGGGGGGAGCTCCTGACACTGCAGAAGGAAAAACTACAATGTCAATAGATTCAGATTTCAGGGTCTGTGCCAGCAAGATCACAATTGTCATTAAGGTCTGAAAACGAAGTAATTCCTGACCTCTGGCCTCTCTTTCTCCCCTGGCTCTCCTACCGGGCTTGAATTTGGCTAGCCAAAAATAAAAACAACTTCAGTGCACTGCCCAAAATGTGACCAGAAATGAAATGCATTGCTTGGGGGCAGGGTGGGGGTGGAAAAACTGGCTCTGTTGAGTCCTGGAAATCAGCTGATACACCCAATCTAAGCAAGACCTGTGCCTAAAGGAAGAACTTCCAGAGTTCTAGAGCTAGGGTTGCTTTTGCTATGTATTGAGGTCAACCTTCTGCCCTGCTGTGCTGTAGGGTGCATCGTGGAGCAGGAGATGAACCTTGACTCCAAGAGGAATGCCCAAGTTTTAACCCCTGGGGAACTACAACCAGGCTATACCTACCCATCTTCCTAAACATATTGCTCTGGCTGTACAGGGCCAGCATCCCAAGGGTTAAGAGCAAGGGGAAAATTAAATATGGCTGTGGACAGACCAAGCACCACTCCCATCCACAGTCAGGACTCTTCCCCCTCACCCCATCTCCTCTTCTGTGTTGCTGAAGCTACCCAGGGTGAAAGGCAACAAGTGAGTTCCAGTGGATCAGACCAGTGAAAGAGGCATGTAGATGTCTGGGGGTTTTTGTGGAGCAAGCCCAAGAACTCAGCCCCTGAACATGCAAAGTGTACACTAGGAAGATGGGAGAGGTTAGGTTGCCCAAGGGAGGCTGGGATCCTGCCCCCCTAGGGGACAACCCTGCATTGGCAGCACATGGGGGACACCTCCTCTTCGCTTTTGCCATGTAATGCCTCTCCTTCTCTTGGTCCCACAGGGTGCCAGAGGTCCCGATGGACCTGTGGGGGAGCCAGGGTCACGAGGTGTTAAGGTAAGTTCTAAACAGAGGTGCCTGTTCTCACCGGACTGCTCTCAGGCATACTATGAGGTCCTGAAAAAAATCAGAGTATCTTCCGCCACCATCACCTCCTCACAGCCTCTGCCCTGTCACAGTGCCGGGGGTAGCCTGAAGTCCATGTCAAATAGCCCTAACTCCATTAACATCAAGCACCAAGTACAGCCAGTGCCAGTTAGGTCAGCCAGCATTCCTCTGTGCAGTGCTGAGACCAATACCCCACAAAGCTGTCAAAGGCCAACACTCACTCCAGCCATCCCCAGCACATAACCCCTGGCTACTCTGAGTCAGGTTCCGAGCTCGGTGGGAGACTGGTGGAAATGTATCTTCTTTAGTCTCCTGCAAGCCTTTCCGTTAGTGGAGAAGGACCCGAGTGAGAATGTTCTCTGAACTCAGCAGGAGTCATTCATTTGTTAGCGTTACAGGTTGAAGCTCTCCAGTGTGGAACTTTCTCGTTCAGCAGCATCCACAACCCGGTGTGATTTTAGTTAGCTGGGTGACCACTTATCATGGGTGTGGCCAAGTTTCCCAGGTCCCATAAAGTTTGTTTCCAGCCACCAGTTTTGTGCTGCTGTTTAGCCGTAGTTTACCCCAAATGTCTTCTGAGAGCCCAGGAAGCAGTGGAAGTGTTGGTAATGTGCTAGACCATACTGACCTCCTGTGGTCAGGCAAATTGTCTCATCTGGCACTGGTCAGGTCCCAAGGGTGCCAGATTAGAGAGGTTCAACCTGTTCTAATGGCCTGAGCTGTTCCATTACAGTGAAAGCGGGCTGCAAGGCAGCTCAAGGTTTGTTTACGCATGGAGCTGTACCACATTACACCAGTTGCACACCCCACCACCACCAGCCTGGACACAGCTCTTGCAGTATACTGGTGCATATAGCAGTGTAGTTTATTCCCTCATGGGACAGGAAATAAGCGATTCCAGCGTAAGACAGGGTTAAACCCATATAACTAAGGCTACACTAGGTCTTGTGCTAATGTGACTATATTGGTTACAAAAAGAAATCGCAACCTCTGACTGAAATATTTGTGCCAGGAGAAAACTTGTGTGTAGATCTGGCCTTGCCACCACCGCTCCCTTGAGGAGTCTGACTGCAAATTCCTACTCCTCACATACCCACAAAGTCATCAAAGTTGTGCTGTGTTCACCACCTTTATAATATTTCTCTAAGCAGCATGGTATGATTAGAGTAGACACATTCACGGAGGAGAAATCCCCTTGTCTCCTGTTGTGATGGGGGTCTGGCAAATGACCTCCTGGAATAGATCTGCCCCTCATTAAGTCTGGTTAAGAGACTATTCAAGTCAGATATTGACAGAGGACCTTCTTTTGAGGCAAGGCTGCTGAGAAAGCGAGGGTGGCGGGTAGAGTGACTCCCAGTCTGGGTGTTTCCTTTTGGAATATGGATGGCAGCCTGGCAAGGAGGTTAATGCAGCAGGACAAGAGACTAATCGGGCTGATGACCATTGGAAGAGTGGCAGATGTTTCAGTTCTCTGTCATTCCTCTTTTTCTCCCAATTATTCTTCTACCTTCCCAAGACTTCTCCTGCATCCATGTCCTCTCTGCTCCTACCTCAGAGGCTACCTTCTTAGGTAGAGCTGCAATTAGAAAAGGAAATAATGCTGCTCCTGCTGGCTCCCACCTGAGCAGGTAGTTTGTTTTGCAGTTGAGGTTTGGTGACTCCCGAATGCCTAGGACACATCATAATGCACCTTTAGAACCCAAGGGCCACCTGGCCTACATGTCAACTTGGGGCTAAGGCCCTCCCACTCCTCCACCCACGGTGACACAGAGTTGGATGGGAAATCCCTGTTTTGAACCAAGAAGTGGGGAGTTCTGAGCCATGGGGATTTCTAAGAGCAGGCAAGAGAAAAATTGTTTTATGCAACCCCTCTGCTCTGAGCTCCTCAGCAGATGGGGATATTTTCACGTGAGCCGAGGACTTTATAGCACCCATTAGCCCCTTTAAATGCTGATGAGGAAGCAGAAGCTAATGACTGACCCTTCCCTGGGGGATTCCAAGAGGAAGAAGGTTGGGGCATCAGAGGGAACTAGCCAATTAAAAGTGTCCGCTGCACAGCTCATGCCATCGCCAGTGAGTCACTGTCTGTTTTCATTGACAGGGCCTCCAGGGGGAGCCAGGCAAACCGGGGCCCACTGGGCAGCAGGTACGTCCACAGTGAGAGCTGGTGCTGCATGCCAAGATGGCACTGGGCCAAACACTACATGTATGTGTACGCCCGGGTGCCAGTAAAATACAGCTTTGATCGACTTTCCTGGCCGAGGCAATGGGGCATTCCGGCACGTTCCCAACCTCTAATTGGCATAACGCTCTGTTTACAGGGGAAGATGGGAGAGACAGGGGAGACAGGACCACGTGGCTTCCCAGTAAGTGCCAACCACCTCCTATTCCATTTTCTAGCCTACCTTTTAATGAAGGTTATAAGTTTTTGGATTCCTGCTCCAGAAGGAGAAACCTGCACAATGCCTCACAGTTCAGCCTTATGGCCAACTCTGTGTTCCTTTCATAAAGTGTTTATGAGGTGAACGTGAAATGCTGGGAGGTGTGAAAGGTGGTGATGGGAGAGAACTGACTGTGGTGGTTTTTGTTATCCTAGGGTATCCAAGGACCTTCCGGACCTCAGGGAGCCAAAGGGGCTCCAGGCGACCCTGTAAGTGTCTTCTCATTCCCCCTTCATCCATCTGTTTCCATCTCTCTCCCCTCATTTCCTCCTCTGTCTGCCCCTTCCCCCCATGCGCACACACATCCCATTCCTGTCCTGCTGCATCCAGCACAGTCAGGGAGACTCTTCCATAGAATTACAGGAGGGCCCAGAAAGGTTGGAGGATGAGAAGGATCAAACCTCACAAGTGCAGAAGGGAGGCACTTGATGAGATTCAGCAGCAAGAATGTAGAACAGAGGCTGGACTTGACTCTGGCAGGGAGGGTGGAAGGAGGGGCAAGGCTGGATTTTGGTAGAGAGGGGGCTTGGAGCAGATTAAAGAGGGGGAAATTAGGGAGAATTAAAGGAGAAGCCAAGTGAGAGTTGGGCAGGGACAGTGGAAGAAAGTGGTCGGAAGGGAGGTTTGGGAGAGGCATTGGAAAGGAAGGGCCGTGTGTGTGCATCAAGGTAGGATGGAACTAAGGAGACCTGGATTCAGTTCTTCACTCCATGACAGAATCTCTGGGTGAACCTGGGCAGCACCTCAGGCCCAGATTGACCTAAAGTGGTGTCCATTATACAGAGAGTTTACACTGTGCTACAATGGCTCTCAGTACCCCTGACCTGAGGGTGATAATACTTCCTTTCTGCCAGTCTTTCTCTGTTGAGGCTGTTTAGACCGTATGCTCTTCAGGGCTTGAATGTGTAGGTGTAGCACAGAGCGTAGCAGAGCCTGGATCTTGGATGCTGCTGTAATGATGACAGTGATTAGGCTAGAAGCTTGCAAGGAAGGGGGAGGATCTGGCTGCGTGAGGACGGTACGAGGTTCCAGGTGGGGCTGCTCAGGAAGGACACTCCTGAGCCTGTTAGAGGATGATCCCTGCCTGGTCTGTGTCTGGGAGGAGGGACTGGATCAAGTTATGTTACTAGGAAGGGTGGAGGGAGCCAATTAGGACCCATGAGAACAAGGCAGGAAGAGAGCCCAGTTCTGATTCCATCAGGGATGGAGGGGTCAGGTCAGAGAGAGGGAGCCAGAAGGGGGCTCTGACTGGTGAGGTTTAGGCTGCTGTGATGCATAGAGGAACATGCTGCTGGCTCTGAGAGTGAAGTCATCGGGGTGGGCTCCGGCCACGTCAAGGCAGCCTAGGTTAGAGAAATATTCAGGCATGCTAGCGTTGCCTACTATTGTCAGTTCAGCTTCAACAGAACATCACCACCTACTCCTGCCACAGCAAAGGTGATCTGACCCTTTGTTTTCTGCTGTTCAAGCACTCTGAGCTGCCCATTTCTGGTGCTTTCCTCTCATTGACCTCCTCCCATGCCTGGGGAGTTCCCATGTTATATGGGAAGCACTAGGGAGGGGATAGTTCTTCAGAATTGACAATGTTGCATGAAAGAGCCTTTTATGTGTGTCTTCCAGGGACCGCAGGGACCCCAGGGACCACCTGGACCTTTAGGGGAAATGGGACATAAGGTAGAGTATGATCTTTCCATTTGTCTGTCCAGTATACCCCTCTTCTGCCCCATCTCTCCTCCCCTCTCCTATGTAGAGCTGCACAGCTGAGCAAGGGGTAGTCTGGCCTGGCTGCTTTCAGAAACTCGTGAAGTAAAAAAATAATGGTGAGTTTCTGCTCTTTGGTGTTTTAAGGTCAACATTGAGAGTGCAAGAGAAAAGGGTCCCATCTGCAGTCCAGATAGAACCATACTGGGGCTGACCTGAGCTCTACCCTGGTTAGAGATGATGCAGTTCAGTGCATCCACACACGATCATTTATTTCCACTGCAGGAGATGTAAGCCTGCCCATATCTTCCGCCCTGTAGATCCCAGAGCATTCTGGAAAAACCTAGGCAGCTAACCCACAGAGCCTCAACCTGGCACCAATAGTTAGGCATTTTCCTTCAGGATGCAGTGTTTTGGCCTGGTCTCCCATGCAGAGTCCTGGGAGGAAGGAGGGTGGCTCCCACTTGCAAGGCAGAAGGAGCATTTTAACTCTGTCTGCCGTCTGAGAATTGTCAAGCAGGATCAGGCATGGTACCTGCCCAAATGCTAGAAACCAGGGCCTAGATCTTCAAAATCAGGTATGCATCTATCTCCCATTGAAATGAATGGAAGTTAGGCACCTAACTCGCTTTGAGCATCTGGGCCCATATATTAACTATGTTGTGTATAGAATCCTCTGAGTTACAAAGTCAGGAAGAGTCTGTAGTGAAGAAGGCCCCATGTCTCTTTCCCTTCCCAGCCCACATTGTTACTGTCTCAGGCTGGCTGTCATATTAGTTAGCCCAGTCTTGACTGTCAAACCCAGTCTTGCCACAGTTCGGGTTGAGTGGGCAGAGGCAATGCCTTTGTGCAGGATGGTGTAGTGTTTGCATCATTACCATTCAGCAAAAGTAGCATATTGCAACAAAGTGAAAGGAACAATTACTGCTTTTGTGCCTGCGTTTGGGAGCGTAGGAGGGAGATTTCATGATAGTGTTTCTTCTAATTCTCCTGCACCTGAAGACTCTCCTTCAGTTCTTACCACCACAGTTGATCACAGAGCAGGTCACCTCATTTTAGCTCCTTTCAGCATCTCTGAGATAGTAACGTAGTACAGATGTTCATTTGGTCCCCAAAGGAGCAGCTAAGGTACCTTTTAATACTACCCACTGCAAAATTTGAGTCATGAGATTTTCCAGTCTCCTGCCTGCTAGAGTGAGCTCTCAGTGTGGTAAACCACACTAGGAATCTGGAAAGTTGCTAGGCTGCTAGGGAGTCACTCAAGGCTTTCCCTGTCCTGAAAGCACAGCACTCTATGTGCTAGGCAGCTGGCAGAGATACAGCCTTGCTCTTGCACAGGAATCCTTGGAAAACCCCAAAAAGTATTTTTGCCTTCACTGGAACTTGCTTTTTCTCATTGGCAAATTGTTCCTAACCCTAACATGCACCCTCTCATCTCTACGTCCAGTTCAGAAGGCTGGTAACTGGCTTTGTTCCTCACAGCTGTTGATATTATGAGTCCTTGTTTCCTTTATTCCTAGCTGCAGAGCAGAGTGAGACAGTGGTATGAAAAACTAATAAAATAAATACATGAATTCCCTTCGAACCTGAGGAAAACAGCAAAGACCAGCTTTGCTGCGTCACTTTTTGTCTTCTTTTATGGAGTGCAGGAATGAAATCAGAGCAAAATATAGAATGATTAAACTTACCCTGTTGCCTTGTCCCAGGTATCCCAGACATGCCGGGTGCAATTGACCAGCCTAGAGTAAGGGGCTAGACACGTTTTGAAAGGATCCTGGGGGGAGGGGACAAGTGTCCTTTCACACACACCCCTCCACCTCACTCTTGATTGCTTTGTGGTGATACACTTTAGTCTCTCCTGGCTCACTGGGGCTATGTCTACATGGCAAAGCTATTTTGGGATAATAGCTACTCCACATCTTTGAAATGTGCCAATTATTTTGAAATATTTTTCAAAATAATGGGCACGCTATTTCGGCATCTCTGTACTCCTCGTTGCAGGAGCAGTAAGGGATACTTTGAAACATAGTGCATTATTTTGACATTTGGTGCTGTTTAGACAGCACCTAATACCAAAATAGTCGATTTCAAAAGAAACTCAAAATAAGATATGCAGTTTGAATAGCGCAAATTAGGCTATCGTGTTGATGTAGCCGGGGAGAAGCTGGTTCCATTGTATCCTCGGTGCTCACGCTCTAATAAGGAGTTTGTTATCCCGTCCTCCAGCTCCTTTGTTTCATCTCATACAGGTTTTTAAATGTTCAGTGTAACGAGAGCTGTGAGGTTCCGGTCCAGATCCAACCTTTATCCAAGGTCTGGTAGATTCAGCCCATCACTGAGCCCAGAAAAGGGGGAGGGTGTAAAGGTCACATCTAAAAGCAGTGTTATTCAAGAGAGTTCGGACCTCAGGTTCCTGCTCAGCCCACCTCTGTTACACAGCTGATGATTTTCATTCCCCTTCCTCCACAAGCTAGCTGCCAATGAGGTGTCCTCATTTTACGGTGTACATGGCACGTTATGGACAAATAGGAAGCCCAGTCCCTGCCCCACAGACCTTAGGCACTGTCCACGTACACAAGTTATGACACTTGGATCGTGAAAGTGGTACAGAACCTCCTTTCCCCTGTGGGGATGCTGTTGTACCAGTATAAACGTGCTCATACTGGCATAGCTATTCCTGTCAGGAGGTGGGTCTCAAACCACGGGTTGGGACCCCAAAGTGGGTCACGATTCTATTTTAATGCACTCATCAGGGTTGACATTCACCTTGCTCGGGCCAGGGACAAAGCTGCAGCTGTGGGAGGTGGGGCTCAGACTACAGGCTGTACAGCTGGGCTGAAGCCCTTGATCTTCAGCTTTGCCATCACCCTTCTTGGCTCTCACCCTGAGTAACTTTGGTCCCCACACAAGGGCTCGGGCAGGCTCAGGTTTCCATCCTCCCTTAAGGGGCTGTGTAGTAATTTTGGTTGTCAGAAGGGGATCGTGGTACAATGAAGTCTGAGTACCCCTGCTATTGTGGAACAAGCTCTACCTGTATAAGGTACCTGAATGCTGACATAATTGCATGTGCATTAGGAGTCCAAGGTGGCTGCAATAGTTACACTAGTACCAAACTGGGGCATAGACCACCCTTAAAATCTGAGTTAACGCCCAAAGCAAGTGACAGCTGAGAGTCAGAGGAGGGGAAGTATGCAGTGATTGAAGTTATTTGTGACCCTTTGGGTTTCTTTTTTTAACCCTTTTATACTGATTTTAAATATTTTGTGTTCTTTCTTTCCTTCCTTTTCTTTTAGTGTGGGATAGGGATCTGCCCTGGGAACCCAAAGCCTGAAGGGGTTTGCCAGAGGTAGAGCAAGGCTTCCTAGCAAACGAGGTCAGAGAGTTCATTTCAGGCTTTGGGAAATGCAAACATGGGAGAAGATAAAAGCCCTTATGGGAGCAGGAGACAGAGGGGTAGTCGGCCTTTTCTTTGGCTGTGTGTACCCTGAGCCAGCTACAGGAAGGTAATTACGCTGCCACCAGGTCTCCTCTAACCCCAAAGTGCTCTGCTAAAGGAATTCTCCCTTTGATCTTGCTCTGCTCGAAGTTACAGCAGCCTTTTTCACCCCCAGGGACCGCCTGGCTCAGTGGGACAACCTGGTGTTCCAGGTGAACCTGGCATGAAGGTAAGAAAACCACTTAATGCAAATTCCCTGTCTGGGGGGGAGAGAACAGAAACTTTTGTTCCTACCACAACTCTGCTGTTACACACGAGTGCCAGATGACCCCAGCAGCGCTCTTGAGTAAGGTATCATGTGAAGAGGCAGGGAACTAGTCTGCCTCCTTACAGTGAGCAAGGTCAGACTGCTAAAGATAGAAACTGTAGATAAGTGTATTCAGGGAGGGAAGAGCCTGGATAACCCCCTATCAGCTGCTCTTGTTTCTCAGTCCCAGAGCTCTCTTGTGACACAGTGTACAGGGGGGAAAAAACACTTTTAACTCTTTGATTGTACAATTCCAGTACCTCAAGTTCCCTGTGTGAGCTGCTAGAGATCTCCAGTAAAGAGGCTCAAATGCAGGAAGCTTCAGCCTCTGTTTTGGGCATTCAGGGAAACAAAGGAAGGGAGATTCTGACTCAAGAGCCCTTGGAAAGGATCTCATTAAAACCCAGATAGATCTGCATAATCCAGTCAGCAGCTTCACATGCAGGAGCTAAGCTGATGCATGGGTACAAAACCCACAAGACGATCCTAAGGACCCAGAATCAGGCCACAGGCTAGACTGGAAACGAGAAATGTCTCCAAGGCCATGTCTACACTAGCCCAAAACTTTGAAATGGCCATGCAAATGGCCATTTCAAAGATTACTAATGAAGCACTAAAATACATATTCAGCACCTCATTAGCATGCGGGCAGCCGCGGCATTTCGAAATTGCCACGGCTCACTGCTGCGCGGCTCGTCCAGACAGGGCTCCTTTTCAAAAGGACCCCGGGAACTTCGAAATCCCCTTACTCCTGTCAGCAGATAGGAGTAAGGGGATTTCGAAGTTGGTGGGGTCCTTTAGAAAAGGAGCCCTGTCTGGATGAGCCACGCAGCAGCAAGTCACAGCAATTTCGAAATGCCGCAGCTGCCCGCATGCTAATGAGGCACTGAATATGTATTTTAGCGCTTCATTAGTAATCTTCGAAATGGCCATTTGCATGGCCATTTTGGAGTTTTGGGCTAGGGTAGACATAGCCTAAATGGGAGAGCCGTGGAATATAAATGCCTTAAAAGATGTCTCCTCCCCTCCCCCCAGTGTTCCCAGCACAGGATTTAAAATGATGAGCACCTGAAACAGTGACTAGATTATGCTGATTTGGAGTTCTCATAATATATAATATTTCTGTTCTGCAGGAATTTCAATGTAGTGCCCCACACCTCCAAGTCAATTAACTAGGTGTCATTTTTAATCAATACTGCACAAGGCACAGTGCCAGCCACGGTGTGAAGGCACCTGCTCTCCTGGATGAGGAGAAGGGTAGTTTTTCTCTCTTTCTTTGAATAAGATCTCTGTGCTGCAGAGCTCACAGGTTTTCCATTCTCCAGTTAGGTTCTGAAGGGTTGCCACTGTCCCAGGGAGCTATGAACAGCCTGTGTTGTGGGATTAAATGCAATTTCCTCTTTGTCATTCTTTTCCCCCTCCCCTCCTGTCCGTCACCGTGTGTTCCTTGGCAAACCTTCCAACCCGTCACTCGAGCGGTTGTGTCTTTGGAATTCTGATACTCTTCTAACGTTTCAGCAATGCCGCTTCTGCCCGTCACTCAGCTCTAATTCTCTTGCCCGGGAACAGAATGCCATTGATCCACTCAGGTTGCCAGCATTACGGCAGCCACTCTTCTTCAGCTTCCACTGCAAACAGGAAGGTGCACAGTGCATGTTCTCTGGCGCAGGTGCCTCAGATGAGCCAGGAGGATGAGGAATATTGACTAAGCTTGACATGCCAGTTCCAAAGAATGGGCTTTTGGATACCTGGAGAGTATCCTAGCACCTGACCCAGACTGAAAGATGGAGGGAGGGAGAAAAGGAAGGAAGGAGTGTAGCTGATAATTCAGAGATGCTGAGAGGTCCCACTTAACCACTGTCAGTGCAATGAGCCCTTGCATTGGTTCAGAGATTCCTGTTGTGCTCGCTGACTAACTTTAAAGGTATTTAGATGTGCTAGGATTCTGCAAACAGCAGTTGCTCCCTTAGGAGACATTCGAGGACTCTGAGTAGTAGTTGAATACAGAAGTAGAAACTAAGCTTTAGTGCGGCAAAGGAATAGATACAAGGAAGTCCTTGGCCAAAATTACTGACACATTCCACATCTCTTACTATTATGGTTGGATGCTGGCCTCCTCAGAAGCGGGCGCATCTTAATGGGGTTGTGAGCATGTGTGGCTCAGAAGTGACTCTGTAGTGAAAGGCAGTATGTACACATCATACTAAGTCACAGGCAGCAGTAATCCCAATTCTTTAAGTTTTAAAGCAATACTTGGAGAGTCAGAGTGAGACAGGAAAGGAAAGGAAAGGACTACTTCCCACATATTGCAGAACAGACACATTAATCTGGGAGCAGTGTCCCAGATACCTGCAACTGCATCCTCCTTTTTCTTAGCACTTCACCAAAATATATCTGAACTAATGGACACCTTGTCCAGCTTGCTCCTTTGTAGGCTGTCTGTAATCCAGATTCTGCTCAGCAACCCTCAGACATGCCAAGGATCAGACTGCTCTTTGCTGGAACATGACTGCTCTCACTACGTTGGTTATACATTTGTTATGGGCAGTATTTTCCCCTGGGTCCTGGTGGTGTTGCTTTCCTAAGAAGATAGCATGACATAATTTCCTGCTGTGAGGTGTGTGGGAGGAATTGTCTTTGGCTCAGTCTTTGCAAGCATCCACCATTGGTATTTTTACACCTACAAGTCACTGCCCATTCTTTGACTGTAAGGTTCATCGTAGAGCTTGTTGGGGTGATGCTGGGCCCTAAAGGGATGCTGGGTACCTGATGGTCACAGAATTACTCTCACATTCAGAGATCAGTCATTCGTGTTTGTACTGGGTCAGATAAAGGAAGAAATGTGATGCGGGGCCTGAGGAATGGAGAAACCAACTTAACTCTCGGCATTTAACATCACCCACAGTGACAGTCTATGTTTTTCAGGGTGACCTTGGTCAGCTGGGAGTCCCTGGAGAACAAGGCCTCATTGGTCAACGGGTAAGTAGAGTTAGCTTCAGGTTGGAGTCCACCTAATTATGTGTACATGGATGGCTAAGCAGGTGGCTTCTGAACCAAATTGGGTGGAGAAGTGGACAAAGCGCTGCTCCCTCAGCATGAGGAAGATATATATACATCCAGCCTTTGGAAGGGCCGTTGTATATCTGCAGTGACAGAGCAGGTAGCAGTCTGCAGCGGCAGATGGTGGATTCAAGTCTTACCTTTGGGCTTGCAAACAGTGGTGTGAGCCCAAGAACATGCGATCGTGGCATGACAGGGAGATAATGTGGCACTATAAAAGGACGGTATAGGGGTTAAGGCACTAGACTGGGATTCTGGCATGAGTTCCTGGCTTGACTACGGATTTGGTTGGGAAAGTCATTTTCTCTTTCTGAGTCTCAGCTCCTGGCCTTCAGAATGGGGAAAATCCTAACCTCCCTTCCAGGGGTGTTGTGAGCATAATTTTCTCAATATGCATTTCTCTCTATGTGCCCGTGATGGGGCCAGGCAAGATCCTAGATCAATGGCTTGTTTGAGAGACGGCCAGATGAAACCAGCACGTCACGAGTGGTTTTTTTCAAGAGCGGAGAGGGTCAGCCCAATATCCTGGCCGTATATTCCCACAATAAAACCGGATGGCTGCCCTGAGCTACCAATGAGCTCCACTTGCCCTCAGGCACAACTAGTTTTGGGTGTGCTACATTGCAAAGCACTTCAAAGTTCCTTTAAGTGAGAGTGGGAGAGGGACTGTGTAAAAACAAACCTATTCTGTTCACAAATTCCTCACAGCTTTGGGAGACATAACCTCAAAGTGGCAGGAGAGGACTCTACTGAAGGCCAGCATTTGCAGGGAAAACACTGGGCACAGTACGTGTGAATGGGGAGGGAGCCAGAGCTGGGATAAATGGAGAGATTGAACCAGAGGTGTGGTTCTTATCCCTTGATCTCCAGACTGAGGTCAGTTGTTGGAGCCA
The DNA here is from genome assembly GCF_033958435.1 of Carettochelys insculpta. Lineage (NCBI taxonomy): Eukaryota > Metazoa > Chordata > Testudines > Carettochelyidae > Carettochelys > Carettochelys insculpta. The sequence goes on from NC_134157.1 coordinate 10,682,593, forward strand.
CATGGTGACACCCATGGTTGCATGAACACAGAGACTGAAGTCCTCTCTCCACCCAGGAGAGAGAGGACTTCCTGCCAGTCAGAGTTGGGGACTGTTGAGGGAAAGCCAGGAACTGAATGAAGAAAGCAGTTCTCTGACTTCAGTTAGAGGCTTATTCTTCTTTATCAATGCAGCGGTACTGAGCACGATGGGGTGACTTCATAACGTAGTGCTAAAACACGGTGATCTAAACAAACCATCTGGAACCACATGTGGCTGTATAGGCTCTCCACTCCACACCAAGAACATCCATACTGGAAACAGTCAGCTTACGTTGTTGCAAGGGAAAGTCACTTCTCCTCTGAAGGCTGTTGGCTGCAAAAAGCATGAGATAAAGGGAGAGTAGAAGAGACTGTCCTTAGTCTGTCTGTCTATCTTGCAGGGAGAGCCAGGCCTGGAAGGGGACAGCGGCCCATCCGGGCCAGATGGAGTTAAGGTAAAGATTCTGTGTCGGTATTTTTTTTCTCCCAAATTCAGCCACTTTCAGATCATACTCTTTCCCCTGGGCAGACTGACCAGGGAAGCAAGCGTTGTCGCATGTACTACCCTGTTCACCCGACCCGTACCCCTTTCCCATCCCCCAAAGACATGTTGAACAATCCTCTGCCCTGCCCCCATAGTGACTACAGTAGGAGGAGCTATCCCAATGTTATCCTGGGGGATTGCAGGGCAGCACATCACATCTCTGCATCACCATCCAGGTTCATTTTGCTTCCTAGTCGCCCTCACATTCCCCACCCCCAGCTTGGGGTTTGTATCAGTGAACTCTAATCTCCTTGATGCAGTCACCCAGAACTTATTGTTGCATCTTCCACATCAGATGCCTTTCTTCAGATTCTATATCTGTTCTATCAGGAGCCAGTAGTGGGATCTGGCTGACAATGTCATTTGCACTCCCAGCTCTGCTCATCCTGGAACCTGCAAGGATCACCTCTGTAGGTACTCTCAGCAAGGCTTGAGTCTAACCAGGGCTTCTTGCAGCATATAGTCCACATGGTACTATAATGTTCTGCTGTCTAGTTAGGCTTTTCCGTATTGTAGCATCTTTTCATCATTCACGTGGGATAAAAACAGCCTCCACAACATTTCTGGCTCCCACCAGCTCATTTCATCCCTCCTCTCCATTTCTGCTTAGACTTTTCTGTGATCCAGACCCTGGGAAGTAAACCACACCTTTTTCCCTTGCCATTCATCCTGCAGTGGGCAGAAATTTCAAGAGATTTTTCTGTTTCTTCCACTAGAGATTCCATCTTCAGCCAGAAGTCAGGTGGGTCTTGAAAAAATCTGTTATGCCTCTTGCTTGGAAACAGATTCCAATAGCTCCACTGCAGTCTTAGGAACCTGCCACTACCCGGATTTCTCCTTTAAATCCCCATAAACTCATACATCTGCAGTCCTTTAACCTGCTGGTTTAAGCCCACTTCTCCAGCTAGCCCAGGTTCTGTCCCCAGAAATATACTAACTTAGAGCATCATTACATTTATATTACAATGGGATTGGGTTCTCATTGTGTTCTGTCACAGACGCACGTTTAAAGAACTGTTACAAAGTTTACCCTCACAGCCCTCAAGAACCTGAGAATCCCTCACGGGATAAGTTGGATCTGAGCTGTGTTTAAAATTAAAAGCACAGAACACTTCCCAGCTAAAGCTTTAGAGCCTGAACAATGTACTCCATACAAAGCAGTTACAGATGCACAGTGGGTGTGGGTGACATTTTTCCCCTGTAATCTTTCTTGCTTTATTATGAGTTGTTTCTGACCATGCACCTTCCATCTGTCTCCCACCAAATTGTTCCCTTTTTGGCTCCTTTTCTGTAGTTTTTCCTTTCTGTCCTTAAAGGTTCTTTGCTTCCTCCTCTTTGCTCTTACAATGTCCTCTTTATCCTCTGCAATTGCATTGATGTAGGCAACGAGCTCAATGCTTGCTTTTTCCACTAGGGGGTTTCTTCTCATCTCCTGTTGCTAGGGCAAAGCCCATAAAATCATTTTGCCAATGCTCTCTTCTGTCCAAAAATATATCCCTGCCACTTCCATGAGGCCTAAGTGGCAATTAGAGATCAATCCCATCTTAAATATTCTTTCATAGTTCCATCTCTTTCCCCATTTCTAAAAATGGAGCTACAGGCAGCCAGATGCAGTTTAAGCACCATTATATGGCAGAATTTTATCAGATCTACCTAAGTCTCCCATGATCCCATAAAGTTTGTGTACAGACACCAGTCCTGTCTCTCAGTGTTCTGTGCTGTTCTTTAGTTGTAATGTACCTCTAAATGCTAAGAGCCCAGTAATAAGTGGAAGTGTTGGTAATGTGCTAGACAATATTGACCTCCTGTGGTTTGGCAAATTCTCTCATCCGATACCAGTAGTGTCCTGAGGTTGCCGGACGAGAGAGGTTCAACTTGTACTTGCAAGTCAAGTAAGCAGAACATCCCTTTTCTTGGTAGGATCCCCAAACCCTTAGTAATTCTTGCATAGCATCATTTCTCTTGCTGTTTCCAAATCTGCAACCTTACCTTTGGTTTGGTTTGCAATCCTGATTTCTAGCCTTGTGTAGCTGGTCTGTCTGCACAGGCCAACAGTTTCATGCCACAAAAAGTAAAACTGGCCAATCCCACAACAAAGTCTTGCGGTTTATTGCTTCATTCCCGTTAAACTATTTGCTGTGCTTTTATTTTTAATTTTTGTTTATCATTGGATGTCAGATCAAACAGTCTTTCTTTATATGATGTTCTCAGGCCATGACTTGCTGCTTCATCTCCAAGTGGTCTTGAACTGTTCCAATTCTTCCCAGCCCAAATGTTTCTCTGGACAATGGAACTGTTGCTATTCATTGCCCAAATATTTGTTTAACCACAAAATGTAATAAGTATGATTCTGCTTTTAGTAATGCATGTGTAAATCAGAACTGAGTACTCCAAGGTCAAACTGCTGTTAGACCAGAATTGGGCCTTTACACTGTGCCTGTAAAATGGGTGCCCCAGTTAGGACAGTAGTAACTTGATGGAGGTTTTTGCATCTAGCACTATAAGTGCTAACCTTCTGCAGTGCATTCAGAACCTGGGCTGCTTCTCACAGCCTCTCCTCAAAGTCTTGTCAAAATACCCCTGCAAGGGCTTATAGATGAAAGACAAGACACTCTTTTGGATCTCAGGTGCTTACCTCATTCCCTTATCTCTGGGAGTTTCCCTATGGGAGAATCCTGCTCAGTTCATTGTGAGGAGAAGTAAAAAGTTCACACCACCTTGTCCTGTGCGAGTTCCTCTCTCTCTGACTAAGGAAGTTTTTTAAAATAACCAGTTTCATTAAATGTCAAGGGCTTTATGACTAAGCTTCCCTTAGTCTTTGGTTTCAGCCTCTGTCCTCCCTTTCGCTTCATTCAAGAGTCGTACATGTTGATTTGTGTTTTGTTGGCATTGAGAAGCAAACCTACTCCCCTCTTCTGCAGGGAGACAAAGGAGAACAAGGCCCAGAAGGAGAAAAAGGAGAAAAGGGCAATGAAGGACTCAAGGGAATGGAAGGACCTCCTGGATATCCCGGAATCACAGGTGTCCGAGTGAGTTTGAGAAACCAGCCTGCCTGTCTTTGTCCATCTGCCTGGCCTTGTGTTTTTCTCCCGAAGTGGCTAACATTCCTCATCAGTACATTGCGCTTGGTTCAGTTGACATATCTCAACTAGTGAATTGTCCTTGGAATAAGTATTAGGCCTGCAGTAGTTTCTGCACACTGGTGATATGTTTGCTCATGTATTCGGTTTCAATCTGCAATAACGTCCCTTTCCAAACTGAGTGGCAAAAAGCATTTATGCAGTCAAATGTGTGTGCAAGAAATGATTGCGATCTTTGTCCTCCGTGGGGAACTGCACCCAGAGATCTTCTAGTAGTACAAATATGACCGTGCTTAAATTGAATTAAAGAACTGAAATCAGTGGGAAGCTTGAGACTTGGATCAGTCATTAGGCTGCTGTGCCTGAGGTGTGCTTTGTAGGTCAGTCTCTGTGTGGAATGCATCATGCAGACTGAGCAGTAGGTTTAAGGGACAGTTGTCTCTTCTGATAACCAGGACGAGACCACTGCTGTTTTAGTACAATCAGCTATAGTGCTTGCATTGTAGGTAATCAGAAAAGACAGGCACAGGAGGGCTTGTGTAGCAAGAGGACAAGAGAAAGTGTGCATTGTGTGTTTGGAGGCTCTGCTTCATTTAAGCCCAGCAGGAAATATTCACTTTCTTTAAGAACAACAACTTATGAGGAGCATTCCATCCTCTTAGCCTGAAGGTGACAGTCAACTGCTGTAGGTGTTGTACAATTGCAACAGGAACCCAGCACACATACTGCACCAAAGTCAGTCAACAGTGAAGGAGCTATAGCTGGAATCTCATCATCATATGCTAAATTAGCACCTAGAAAAGACCAAACACCACGTGAGAGAGTGTAATGGAATTTTCTATGGGGCATCCCATTGTCACTGTTTAGGGAAGGAAGTTTTCCTAACAATAAGGTGACCCAAAACTCTTAGACTACATCTACGCTACAGCAATCTGTCAACAGAAGTCACTCTCGGAAGAGATCTACCAGCAAAATTTCTGTTGACAGATTGCATCTACACATAAAAGCAGATTGAAAGAGCAGTCCACTCTGTAAACAGAGAGCAGCCAGACTGCCTGGCCCTCTCTCAACAGAACGGCTAATCGGAAGCTCTTCACACTGAGCTGCCTGGTGAACCGAAAGCCCCGTCTGTTGACAAAAGGTCCCCAGAGCATCCACCCTGCACTTTTGTTGACAGAACTCTGTCGACAGAAGCATTATTCCTCGATGTGGAGAGGGATAACGCTGTCATGGAAAATGCTCTGCTTTGTCGATACTCTGTCAGCAAAACGCCTTTTGTGTGTAGACATTCCATGAATTTTGTCAACAAATCTCTGTAGTGTAGACATGGCCTTAGGGTGTTAATATTGCAACTCCAGCACACAGAGCAGGAGTCAGGTCAATGGCTAGGGTGCTAGCCTGGAAGTTGCAACTCAAGAGCATGTCTCTGTTCTGTCATAGACTTTGTTTGATAGTAGGAAAATTACTTGGCGTATGTCTACGCTCCAAAAAATAACACTCTGCAGCAGCAAGTTGGAGTCAGGCCAGCTGACTCAGGCATGGGGAGCTTGCACTTTGGGGCCAACAGCGGTAGCAGCTTTAAAGTTTCGGTTCAGGCTGGTGTCTGAGCTCTGGGATCCTCACTCCCTTGCCAGGTTTCAGAACCTGGGCTTCAGTCCGAGCAGGGCCAGCTGCACGGTCATCTTTAGTCCCAGTACTCAAGTCGGTTGACCTGGGCTCTGAGACTCACTGCCTTGTTTGTTTATCTTTACAATGAAGACGTATACTTAATGGCTCTGTGCCTCAGTTCCTCAGCTGTAACACTGGGATAATGGCTCTTCCCTGCTTCACAGGGGTATTGTGAGAATAAATATTTTAAAGATGGTGAGGTGTTCAGATGCTACAGTGACGATGGGCACAGGAATACCATAGACACATAGGCTACATCTCCCCTAGCATTCCTCTTTTGAAAGAGACATGCAACTGCGGCACATATCTGGCACCTCATTTGCATATTCTTCTTTCGAAAGAAGAAAAGCAGTGTAGATGCAGCTTTTTCTAAAGTATCCCCATCTGCAAAAGAGCCTTTCTTCCTAGTTCTTTTTTGGAAGAACGGTTCTTTGAAAGAATATGCAAATGAGGTGTCAGATATGTAAATTTGTGCCTCCGTTGCATTTTTAATTTCCTTCATTTGCATACGTTTTTCGAAAGAGGAATGCTAATGTAGATGTAGCCGTACTCTTTACCCAGTGTTTGGAATCAGATGTTTAAAGGGTTTTTACTCTCTTGTAGTTAATCCCATTAATCATATAGGTAACAGATATGTGAAACTAACAGGGACTTAACTTCTGAGGAAAAATCTTAAACATGTCTGGGTCAGTCAGAGGTCTTGTCTTAGGGCGTGTCTACAGAGCAAATTTATTTCAAAATAACAACCATCATTTCAAACTAACTTTGCGAGCAGTTACACAACACAACTGCTATTTCAAAATAGATAATCCTCATTCCACAAGGAATAGCACCTATTTCGAAACAGCTATTCCGAAATAGGGGCTGTGTAAACAGGGAATAGAGCCTAGTTCGAAATAAGCCAGAGCTTGTCCAATACCTGTATTTCCAAATAGGCTCTATTTCGAAATAGCTGAGGGCTATTTTGAAATGCATTCTGTGTTTAGCAGCATTATTTCAAAATAAGGCAGCTGTGTAGACGTGCCCTTTGTGTTCTATAAGGCAATCTGATTGGGCTCAGAGAGCAGACAAGCATGGGAGGATCTCACGTTGAAAGTCAATTGATGGTAACAAGTCAGGAGAAATACTGCCCTGTGGCCAAAGAGGAGGTAGAAAAGTCAGCATAAAACAACTCAGCAGCTACATGTTGGTCTCAGCTGATTTGTAACAGAAATCAGACCTTCTAGTTTAAAATAGAAGGAGGGGAGTTGTCATCCAGACTCAGAGTGAACTTTTCAGAGATCAAAGCCCTTCTGCGGAGCAGACAACTTCTGAAGTTATCGTTCCTTAAGAAGAGAACCCAGCCCTTCTGAGTAATACTGTCCTTCCCAGTTGGTTTGTCTTGTTTAAACATAATGTAAGGCTGGCTCTTTACACAGCCAGAAAGCACTCGCTTCACCTCTCGACTGAGCTGGGACTCCTGTAGGTATGTGGTCATGCTTTCTGCTGTGGAAAGAACTGAGAGCTGAGTAGTTAAAAGACTCTTCCTGTAATGCCTCCATAAGAGGAAAGGAAGAAACTGTGGAGTCAGGTATCTATGGTCTTGGATGGCTGGGATCTTAATTGCTGTAGAACTCTTCTCCTTCTGTGCTTGAGGCAGACTAAGAGAGTGGCAGGAAGCAGATTGCTGAGGAGAGGAAAGCAGGAGTGGCCTGAATTTATGTTAAAATTGTTTTGCATTGAAGTTGGGGGCTGAGCACCATGTTGACTGGAAATGAGAAATGTTGGCTTAATACCATATTATTATACAGCATCATAAATATGCTGGATGCATTACAGACAAATACGGTCATAACCCTGCCCCCAAAGAGCTTTCAGTCTACAGCCCTGATCTACAACAGATCCCTGCATTCACACACAGCTCATGGAGGAGGTGGGTCTTGTGAGCTCCATCCAGCAAGACCTGGCATATCAGAGTTGTCTCAGGGTCAAATATTATAAACCAACTGGCTACTAAGTTAAGAACCAAGCTGACAACAAACACTGTAGCACCCTTTGCAGCTGTGGGCTGGCACTGCTGTGCTTACTGCCTGCTGTGCTCTGTATTCCCGGCAGGTTTATTTGGTTTATATTGTGCATGCTTAGGAACCAATAAAAATCACACCGGCTGCATTACATTCTGTAGTATAACATACAGAATATAGCAGATTCCAGAGCTTTTTGCCAAGTTGTGCCTGGGAACATCATGCCTTTTTCTGTCTATCTAGAGACTGGGGTTGGCTTGCTTGTTTGAAGTCTCATACAGACAAAATGCCTGTTAATTTTTTATTTTAAACTACAGAACACTATATTGCCTTCTAATATATTTAATATGCATTTTTGTATAGCCTGATCTTTTAAAGACACATAGATTTATACCCAGCCCAAACTAAGCCCCAGACTCTTTGGCCCTTCTCAGTTTATAGGCTGGTGCCCCTATGGGGTAAGGGTAAAAAAGGAAGAGACAGACCAGTTTTTCTTTTGCAACTTTGGCCATGTCTACCCAAGCATCCCCCTTTCGAAAGGGGGGTGCTAGTGTAGACACAACCTTTATGTGCACATCTTTTGTATTAACTTCCTACACAGAAAATGTATAGCTACTACTAGATGCCGCCTCAGCTTTCTGCCACAATACAGTTTAGAGAACCAGAAATGTAAATCACCAGAGATAACTGTGATCCAGCTTGAAAGCCTCTGTTTGAAAGGGGGAAATATAAACCAATAGTCAGCCCTTCCGTGAATGGGAAGATGGGGCAAAAGCAGGCTCAGGCACAGGCAGCTGCTGGAACAGAAGGGACATTTGAAGGTTCTTAGATAAAGACAATGAAAATTCCATTAAGAAAAGCTAACGTAAAGGGGCAAATCCCAAGTCCTGGCTCAGGCAAATGCTCCATGAGAATTCCTTGAGAATTTTGCCTGCACAAGGACTGGATAAAAATTGAGTGAGCCCCTCAAGATTTGGTCCATGCTGCCACATCTGTGATTTCATCCATATTCATCAAAGAAGCTTCCTCGATGAGTTGGTTGAAAAAGAGCGTGTCGCACCCAGGCATCTATATTCAATATATGGGATGTATTGTACATACATATTGCAAGGGGAGTGACTATATGAAAAGTGTGCGTATGTAACACAAACATCCATATGTTTATATAATTTAGTGTAGTCTATACAGTAAACCCCTGAAATACGCAGCTTCAAGTTGCATGGAACTCGCTCTGATGCAAGTTAAGCACAACTTGAAGCTGCTCTGTGGCTGTCAGCCTGCCCAGCTGCCCTGGTGGGCTGTTCAGTTTCCCAGGTCCCGCAAGCAGCAGGGAGCTGGGAACCAAGCGGCAGTCTGGTTCCCAGCTCCCCACCCTGACTTGTGTGAAAATTTGAGTTACACGGGGGCTGCAGGAGCACAACCCCTGTGTAACTCGGGATTTTACTGTATATGCCTAGCAGGTATCCCAGTTAGCATTCTAGATAAATACTGTTAATCAGATCTTCATCCATAGCTGCTGCAGCAGTATTCTAGTGGTTGTCAGGAATAGTCCTACCAATGTTTCAGCCTCACTGCAGTTCATACCTTCCATCCTCAGTCTCCTGTTTGGCCCAAGTGAGAACAGTAACTTCAGCACCAAGAGTTACCAAAAAAAAATAAATCCCATTTGTCTAAATGAAACCCATGACTGCTGGGGAGTTTTACACTCCCCATTTTCTTAGTGAAAGAAACCTGGGAAACCATTGGGATCTGACCCATAGTACCATTACTTGTGCCAGAAACTAAAGACACAGCTGGGGCTGGACAGTCTTTAAACTTTTATCTGGTATGAGTGGTAGCTGGCTCAGATTTAGTGTCTAATATAGCTACGTCACAAAGCGCATCTGTAGCTCCTGTTTCCGTGGATTATAGGTGAGATGTGATCTACCTTCTTGGGCACTGACTTCCGACTCTAGATTTATCAGGGACCTGCTTTACTGTAAGGCCAACACCTAACCTTTCAGCCATCCCACCCAATTTTAGCCCTTCTCTGGGGCTGTATAAATAATTAGCCAGTTAAGAAAAAATGAAAGATGGATGATAACATGACTCTAGGGGCTCCAGACACCTTTCACATGCATCCGTTTTCTTTCTTACCTCTGAATTGCTTTGATTTGTGGATTTGTCACGGGTCCATTTTAGCAGTTTGCCTGTCTGAAGCTGTGTTGTATTATGTCTGTTTTGGAGGGGAGGAGACCTTTCAGATAACTGAGCTCTGCGTAAGTAAGAATGGTCAGCACTTGTTGTAATGTCCTTGGTGTAACATTGTAGACCTCTGTCTCTCAGGCTGTGGCATGTGCTTGGTCCTGCTAAGAGGACAGGGAACTGGACGTCCCTTCCAGTTCTAACATTCTATGATTCCATGACTGGGAAAGAAGTCCCATCTGTATGGCTATGAAAGGGAACAGTATCACAGCTGTTTTGTTGCACAGTTGCTGTCTGGAGTCCCAACAGCCCAGCTAGGACAATGTAGTCGTCTTTCATCTCTGAAAACCTAAGCTGAAATCCCAAGTGAAAGGAGTTTGGTGGAGTCTCAGCCTGGAGATTGGAGGAGTTTGTCCACATCGCCAAGCCAGTGGAGAGCAACAAACAATGCTGGCTGCTGAGCAATGTTCCCTCTACTGTTTCCATCCCTGTGCAGAATGAGTTTTGTTGTGTGCATGGAGGCATGTGTGGATGTGCGCCACAAGTAGAAACATGCCCTGCCCATTGTGGGTTCTCTTCCAGATACCTGGGCAACCACTTCTGGGTGGTGGCCCCACCACTTACAGGGAACACCGCTGCTGAGACAGGCTGTGTGTTATGTTGAGCCCCAGACAGCTGTAGCTGGTAGAAAGGCTTCACACAGATAAAAGGGGGATGCTCATGCATCATATGGCTCTTTTGTCCAATGAACGTTGTCACGCTGCTGCCAAAATCCCCTGTCAGCTCCAGTCCCTCCCTGGTAGTTTGTTCCACTCCCCCCATTGGAAGGACTAGGCTAGCCAGCTCCACCCCCACATCCCTGGCAGTCTCCAAGTGTGATCCCTTCCCACTCCAGGGTTCTTCACAGCTGCCTCCCAGCTTCCCTCTTCCAAACGCCCCAGCCATTCTGTAGCTCTGTGTAGCACCAGGGCTGTGGAGGCTTCTGCTAATGCACCCAGCAAGAAATCCCACCTGGCACTCTGCAGATAGGTCATTTGTTTCCTTGCAGTATTAACTGGAGAAGATCAAGAATCCTTGGTTAGAACTTATCACACTAAAACACAACCAGGAACAGCATCCAATGTGTTGTTCTTAACTTAGATTTAGAAAGTCAGACAGGCTTTCATGACTTCCCTTGCCCTTGCTCTTTTGCCCACATCCGTGTGTCCGTAGTGGGGCCACTGGCTGGTTTCTTGAGTCCTTTACTGGCGTTCTGGTGGTTCTCGTGGATATCATTGTGCTGAGATCCTAACTCCTTTCCGGTCGTAGTGATTTAACCCTTGGTTCATTTTGCCTAGTAGGATCCCTGACTTATCTGAGCAACAAGAAACTGATACTATCTCAGTTCTCACACAGGAGTTCATCGGACGTTGAGTCTCTGGAGCTGAGATGCAGGTTGCTGGTGGCTGGTCACAGTGATCAGGCTGTGTGAGCAGAGAGGATACAGGAACAGGGTTCAGAGGCTCTCTGTGTTTCATGCGTGAGCAAGGTGTAGGCAGAGAGGGCATCTAAATGGCTAACAGGAGAATAGCGTCACCCAGAGAATGGCCAGTGTGAATTGGATAATGAGGCACATTATTCGTCACTAAAAGAGTAGTGATGTGGGTTGCTGGTGTTTAGCTCTAATTCACCTGTCACCTGTGCATCTCAGTTCCTGGAGCAGGGAATAACCCTGCTCTTTGGGTAATGTGCACTTCTTTAGATTCCCCACTGCTCATTCAATCTGAGGACAATCTGAACAAGGGTCAAAGTCACTGTTATATAACCAGGAATGGCAGCCGGTTGCCAGGTGTTGGACATGAGTAGCCAGCAACTGAGAGCAGCCCCATCTCCTCTGTTATGTTCCTGTTTAAACCTCCTGTCTGTTCATTCTACAAAGAATCCAGCATTTCAGCCTCATCCCTCTGAGAACAGCTAATCAGCTTGTGGCTGCGTGGAAGAACCAAGCCAACTGGCAGATGCAGTAGATTTCCAGCTGCTCTCCAGAGCTGAGAACTGTGGTTTTTGTAATGCACTGGTCTTCGTACAAGTCAGATATCTGATACCAGGGGTTTTACAGTTCCAGGAAAGTAATCATAGAGCACATAGGTAATGAAATACAACATGCTCTGAAACAAGAAAATCCCTCATTTTATGGCAAGATGGGGCACTAAATCCTCACTTTTTTTTTTTTCTGTTTCTTCACTTTGAACCTGAAATCACATCTGCAGTGTCACTTGCAGCCCACCTCTGGAATCTGAACGTCCATGAGCCAGACCCTCTGCTTATGTAAATCAGCATAGATCTGGCTCTACATATCTTTGTTGCTGCTTGTCAGCATAGCACAGCATGGCCCAACCAAGCAGACCAGAGTCACTCTAAGGACTGGCAAACAACGCTTTTTAGTTAATGTAATAGCATGGCAAGACCCAGGCACCTTTCATGCTTTCCATAAACGGAGCACCTACCTCTCCCTGGCCGTGTCTACACTAGCCCCAAACTTCGAAATTGCCATTCAAATGGCCATTTCGAAGTTTACTAATGAAGTGCCGAAATGCATATTCAGCGCTTCATTAGCATGCGGGCGGCCGCGGAGCTTTGAAATTGACGCGCCTTGCTGCCACGCGGCTTGTCCCGATGGGGCTCCTTTTCGAAAGGACCCCACCTACTTTGAAGTCCCCTTATTCCCATCTGTTCATGGGAATGGGAGCCATCTGTTCATGGGAATAAGGGGACTTCGAAGTAGGCGGGGTCCTTTCGAAAAGGAGCCCCGTTGGGACGAGCCGCGCGGCAGCAAGGCGCATCAATTTCGAAGCGCCGCAGCAGCCCGCATGCTAATGAAGCGCTGAATATGCATTTCGGTGCTTCATTAGTAAACTTCGAAATGGCCATTTGAATGGCCATTTCAAAGTTTGGGGCTAGTGTAGACGTAGCCCCTGGCATGTATACATAGAACAAAGTAACAAACCAGGGCTGGGGACAAATGGTATGATCAGCTTCTCGTCAGGAATGCAGCAAATTCAGCCCATTGCAGTGGGAAAGCACAAAACCTATGCTATCCATAAGCCTCGTTTTGTAGTTTGCAGTGGGACCTACATGGTACGTTGGTCTTGTTCCCAGACTTTCACCTGGGACTGAATTTCACTCTAAAAGAGCAGCCATTTGGTCACCAAAGGGTGATAAATCTTTGAGCAGTAAGAGCTATGAGGGTTTGCCCTGAGATGAGGCTATTTTCTGTCTATTTACTAGGTGTCTTAAACCACCTTGATATCCTGTATCCATCAAGTTTACACCTTCCCGAATGAAGTCCCAAGGAACAAGCTGTGCTGGCTGAGAGTGATTTTCAGTTTCTAGGCCTCAAATTCACTCCAGCAGTAGTGAACAGAGTAGAGATTCACTTCAGCAGTAGTGAATAGAGTAGAGAGTAGAAATGGGGCTGGTTTCTAAGCCCCTTACACCAGTGGGAATCTGGGGTAACTCTTACCAAACCCAATGTGCCCCAGCAGTCAGCGTAGTTCTTCTGAGGGAACTGAGTGCTGAATTCGCCCCATCGTGGCTCCTTCGATTGTTCTTTTCAGTTTCTGACCACTGGAAACTTGACTGAAGAATTTTGTGCAGCAAAGTGCCTCTCCTTGTTGTCATTGAATATATCTGTTCCCTCTGAGCACAAGTGGTAAGCAACAGCCAGCAATGCCACATCAAGACATGGCATTTGCCTCCTGGCAAACACTGAAGCTGCCTAAGAGCAACCCAACAGTCATTTCCACATTAACTTGTGTCGGTGCAAGGACAACTTACACATGGCTGGTAAGGCATTAGGACTGACTCTCTGAAACCAAGTAACTGTCACATTGTCATCTGTGGACCAGCCACAGAGCCCTGCTGCAGGCAACCTTTTGAGAACAATGCAGTGAGGGATTGCCACATTGGGAAGAGACTCTCTCTCACCACCTGAGCCACAAAATAGGAAACGGAGCACCACGGCACAGAGGAGTACAGCTGAAAACAGCACCTCCCTTAGACTCATTCGATTTCATCCTTAGATTTCACACCACTTTGCAAAAGAGGTCGGTATCATAGCCCCATTTTAAGGATGGGGAAACGGAAGCAAAAAGGAGAATTGACTGGTCCAAAGTCATTGTTCAGGCCAGTGGCACAGTCAGAAATAGGACCCAGGTCGTTGGAGTTCCAGTCCAGCGCTTGTTTGTTTCTTAATATCTAATCTTGTTTTTCGTTAGTGTTATGCATTGCTAGGAATGCCTCTCTATTGTCCAGAATATTTGAATATCCGGCAACTTCCTGGTCCCGGGGCTGCCGGATATGAAAGAGTTTCCTGTATGTACTTCAATGCGTTGCTTTCAGTAGGAATGGTTTGCTGAACTGGGCCTGTGCAACTGCATTGTTAAATTTGGTTGCAATTCACAAGGGTCTCTCTGCTTCCCATTCTGCAAGTAGGGCTGCAACCCCCGTGCAACTCCAAACCCTGCTGCAACAGGTCCTACTTCAGGATTACTCCAATAGTCGCGCATATCTTGATGCACCAGTTTGACCTCTGATCTGAAACTTCAAACAGCCCGTGTTTAATGCACATGGGTATTTGGTATTTTGTTAGTTGGTTGGGAGGTTGGGGGGGGTGGGAAATTGTCTTGCTATTTTGGTATGTGCAATTCATCTGCCTAATAGAATCTTATGCCCTGCAAATAGCAAGAATCCTACGATGATTCGGAGTATTCCCCCCCCTCAGAAATCTGGAGCAGTCCATCAGACACACACAGATGCTGATCACGTTAGGAGACTGGTCTGCCTTCTGCTGCAGAGAGGGGCTGATTGCCTCTTTCGATGAATTGGCCAGCTCTGCCTGGGCTTTTCCATTCTGAGAATCTTGCTCCAGGGAAGGCGAGCCTGTCCCAGCTGGTCTTCATTTACAGTTAATAGGAACTCAAATGAGCCAGAATTTGAAATCAGTCCTGTTTCCTTGGCACAGTGTCTTTCCTGACTCAGACTACGGAGACTTACTCTCTCTCCCTCGCCTTCCAGTTACTCCAAGAGTCCCCTCCATAGTGTGAGAGATTTTTCTTCCAGAACCTCAGGGCATTCATGTCCTTCCAAAGCAAGCACCTAACCCCTGGAGGAATTTTACCCACATAGCTCTCCCTGTAGCAAATGGCCATCATGCCGCTAAAATGCTGTCTTGCCTTTCCCCACCTTTGAAGTAAAAGGGCTAGTTGGTGGGGGGAGTTTAGGAGGTGTTCTAGTGAGACCTTGTAGGAAAGCTTCACAGTTGAGCTCACAGTGATGCTTTGCCCTTCTCCAGCTGTTAACTAATATTAATCATCTGATTTGTAGTAGTCAGGTATCATATCCCCATTGTACAGCTGGGGAAACAGAAGTAGGAGGAGAAGTGACTTGCCCAAGCCAGGCAGTCAAGCAGTGGCAGAACTCGGAACAGAGCCCAGGAGTTCTGCTGTAAGTTTTTGGCACTGATCAATAGGCCACATTTTCTCCATAACATGCATCCTTTTGACCGTGTCGATGCTCCCACAATGAACTTCAGGGGTGACATAACAGTGCTGTCACAACAGAGAACCACCTCCTACATCATGTTCCCTGTGACTTGGACTCAGAATTTCGGTCTGTGAAAGGCGACTCCAAAGGAGGCCAGAATAGCAGCTTTTAGTCTCTCAGTCTGAGCTTTTAACTCCTTTTTATAGGATTCCCCCATCATATATTTCATTTAATCACCTCGCTCTGGCTCTCGCAGTGCTCTTTCACCAAGGTCAAAGAGTCTCCTGCTGCTTCCAAAAAGTCACAAATTCTGCTCTTTGAACCTTTAAGAACAGTTGTATCTTGCTTGTCTCTCCCTACAGCCAGGCAGGAGCTGCTCCTCCTCCCAACCACTGTTAGACCAAGAGGCTACAAAATGTGTTTCTTATAAATCTGAAGCCGTTATGTCTTCAAGTGCCCTGCCCCAGTAATCTCCTAATTTCCTGAATACGTGTGGACTGTCCTACATGGGGGGAAGGCCTCTCCAGCAAAGTTCATGACGGGGAGCTTCTCATATGGAGACAGTACAGAGCTGTAGGAAGTGATAGGCTGCTTTTTTCATTTTCCTTTATGTGAACTGGCTGGCCAAGCACTTTAGCAATACTGGATGGGTCATACGATGGTTCCACCTTTTCATACTTTTTTTTAACCCTTATTGAACCTTTAGTTTGTTTCCTACTCCTACTACTTCCTCTGAATCCCTCCCAAGTTGCCCTGGCCCGTACTCCCCCTTTTCCCTTCTTCCTTTCCATCTTGATCTATACACATTTTGAATACACAGTCACAAGCCTTCTCATTAACAAACTGACACATTTCTGATCAGAGGGAATGAATTAATGGCTTCCATTCAATGAAGCCCACAAGGCATTTGAATTAAATTGATACTCAGTCATATTCCTGAGCATGTTAATTAGCAGTATTTTGGATCAAAATTGCATCCATAGGATTTGGTATAAGACTGGCTTTCGGGACCAGGAATGTCCTTACATTGCTTTCTTCCATCAATGTTGTATCTCCAGAGACCTATTTTCTAAGTTTTCTGGAAGAGCTGAGTACTTGCAGCTCTCATTTCAAATTGGGTGAGATCTTCATCAACTGCAGTAGATCTATGCTGGCTAAAATCAGGCTCACCTCTGTTCATTTTAGAAGTAGGGACAAATCTAACCCAAATATCTGAACACCCGCTCACTTTTCGGGAGCTGAGGTCCACCCTGGAACTCTGCAGTTCAGGTTCCTTTGGCCTTTAATCGGTGTTAGAGGTCTGCACTCCCTTCTTTTAGCACTTTATTCTGCTGGGTTTTAGTGCTGTGATGTAGATCTCCACTGGGCACACACTGTGAATTATCCCAGGGGAGTGCATTTCCTTTGCACCCAGAAGGTGACAGATACAGTAGTGGACTGAAAAGAGCTGTTGCATAGGCTATATTCTCTCCCCTTGTCTAAGGACACTTGTAGCTGAGTGGACTTTACTCTTCCACGTACATTTCCAGAGACAGCCTGAAAGTTAAAAATGGAAATGAAAAGTAAAGCCCAGTTATTCTCGCAGCCACTCCATGTATTACTTCCTCCATTAAGCCACGTTATGTACTTAAATGGCGATAACAAAGAAAGATGACCACAGGGGCTAGAAGAGCTGAGTTGTGACTTCTGAAGCAGACAAGAAAACTGTGCTGAAAGTTGTAGGAACAGCTGGTGCATGCCGTGTGGTGTTCTGTCTTTGTACAGAGTAGGGATTCATGGAACTGGGTGGGCGTTAGCTATCAACAAAATGTTTCCAGATATATAAGATAAGCAACTGCTTCAAGTACTTAAGTGGAGCATGGAAACTATGCAGAAAAACCAACCCGTGTGTTCTTGAAACAAAGAGGTGGGAAACCTACAGAGAAAAGTGATGGAGTGAGACCAGCTGAAGAAACGACTGGACTTGTATACATCTTAGGAAATTACAGAAGTGTTTAGAAAAGGATCTTAATTGTAGCTAGTGTGAGATCAGTAACTGTGACAAGTGGTGTGGGGAGAGGAGTGGCTTAAGCACAAAGCTGTGGGATTGAATAGCTCAAGGCATTTTGGAAAAGAACAAAATGTTCCTGATGCAATGAAGGACTTTGGTAGAAAAGCAGGAAGTGGGGAGCCTGAAAACAAGAGTACCTTCTTTCTCCTCCATGGTGGAATTATCGTTGCAGAGTGAGAGACGGACCGAGGCATAAGACCTAGGTGCCCATTAAGCCTTCCACCTAAAAGCTGCAAGGAGGGCTTCCATGGCCCTTGCTGAGTGAATTCCACCCCCAACTCTAGCATTGTGTGAGATCCACCGTTCTGGTTCTGTAGATATTTCACGTGACTTTATTTTTCCTTTTTTTTTTTCCCATCCCTCTCAAATGTTGCTTTATTTGCATTCCATGCAAGAAACAGGACTCTTCATTGCCAGCATCATCCCATATCTTTAGGGGGAAATCCTGAACACAAAGGCTCTTTCTCAAGTTTGTAATAAAATTTTCAAATGAGCACACCAACAGTTTGTAATTTCTGCTTTTCTTAAGCAAATATTTTTGTGTCTTAACATTGTTTTAAAAATAGGTTAAAATTTTAGTTTTTAAGTTTTTAGGCTGTGATTTAAAAATTGCTCCCTTCAGAATGTCTCTTCACAAAGACCATCATCTCCTAGAGGTATTGGTATGTTGCTTTTTTTTTTCCTTTACCGATATGACAAACAGTGCAAGCTACAAAGGGATATTATTATTAAGAAATAAGCCCACTTGAGGAAAAATGATTGGAAAGAGGATTTGTTTTTACAACAAGATGATGACCCAAAGTACACATCAAAAAGTTTACAAACTTTCTCACAGAATAAAAATAGCTTAGTGTGTGGTGCCTTAGCCTCCAATTCATCTGATTTGAATCCAGCAGAGACCTTGGAGTGAATGTTTTTTTATTTATGGGCTTCTTCTGTGGTGCCCATCACTGGTGTGTTTGCTCAAGAGATCAATAGCTAAAAACCCAAAAGCTGGCAAGAGACACAAGAATGTCTGGTGGGATTCTGATACCTTTGACTTCAACAGAACCAGGATTTCATCCTCCGTTTTCTCACATGGACAGACAGGTGAACCCTGGTCTATTTCCCCAGAAATGAAGCATATTGGAAACTGTCAAATAACTGAGAACTTTGGTTTTGCTGAGCTCCAGGGAGTTGAAGCAGGGCTCTGTGCATCGTAGTACAATTTACCATTTGCAGGTTGAAGTATGGCTTATAATTTGCTCTCTCTTGCTGCCCTCTTGTACTCCATATTCTAAACTTCTTTTTAAAACCAGAAGTAAGTTCCTGGCTCTTATGGTGACAGAGACACCCTCTAAAAAGTGAAACAAGTGTAAAAATAGCCAAGAGACAGCTGCAGAATCTAAAACAGTAACTGAGAGGAATGAACTGCCACATACATTTCAGCAGGTGCCGGCTCACGTGCCCTATGACAATACTGTTACCAGTTAACCTTGTGGACAATTTCACAACTCGTGTGAGACTGAAAAAGAATAATATATGAGATCTTTTCAGTCTCTGTGAATGACAGTTGGCTCATTAACCTGTCAGGGGGCTTGGGAGACCCTGTCACTTTTTTACTCTCCCAATTTAGAAAGAGTCAAGCAGAAGCCATGGACAAGAAGGCCAGTGGGATTATGAGGCCTTGTCTCCACTACCTGGGGATCGATACGGCAGAGATTGATCCTTTGGCCCTCAGTTTATCCTGTCTGCCACAGACATGATAAATCAATCTCCAAGTTCACTCTTGTCATTGCCGGGACTCCTTCAAGACAAGAAGACTAGCTGGCATGAACAGGAGAACAGCCCCCGTTGACCTTACCATGCAAAACACCGCTCACTGCTCCCCTGAGTGAGGCAGCCTTCCTGACCCAGAAATCTCTCCCATCACAAAGTGTTAGTAACCCTCTGTTCCTGAGCTCGTTTGACATGAAACTCTCTGAACCTTGCTCCTCCACTTCCGGAGTATTGATGGTGGGAATGTATTTTGTTGCATCTCGTGCTAAATTGGATTATTGTTTGAACACCCTTCCTGTTTCTCTACTCCCATGGGAATAGGACCCGCAGGTAAAAGGACCATCACCAGAGGTGGACACCTGTTATCATGGTAGGGCATGTATTGGGTAGAACTTTTACATTGATCTCTCATGGCTCTTTGGGTTTCTCTGCCCTCCTAGGGACCAGAAGGGAAACCAGGCAAACAGGGAGAAAAGGGCAAAACTGGCCAGAAGGTAAGAGTCCATTGCCTTTACTCCTCCTTTTCATTCTTCTGTCTTTCCTTCTTTAATGCTTTATCCATAGAAGCCATTTCATTTGTGTTGATGATCAATATGCTCCTCTTCTACAGGGCAGCAAGGGCAATCAGGGGCAACTCGGTGAGACCGGCCCTCCAGGGAAGATAGGGCCAAAAGGGACTCAAGGCCTTAAAGGATCCAGAGGTACCCTGGGACCTATGGTGAGACTAGACCTGCAGCTGATTTGATGCAACCCAAAGCAACAAGGGGTAGGGTGAGCCTGGGGAGGCAGCGATATGCCTTGGGGAGACAGGACAATGGCACAGAGAGGGGGTGAGGCAGAGAGAGTGTTTCAAATTTACATGATTTCACTTCTCTTTTTGATGGTTATAATTGGAGCTGCTCAAAAAGTTTCTAGGAAAAGTTGCCTGGGAAAACATAAAATTGATTTGTTTCTAAATGAAATAGTTTTACAAGGAAAGTTCATTTGTAGGCTGTTTTATGCAAGAACAAAAATCAGATTTTCTATGAAAAAATATTTGCGGGATAGTTGAGTTTTTGCAGGTGTTGCCTCTTTCTCCCTTTTTTATTCCCGTCCCCCTTCCAATGGCAAATTATTGTTGGCACAAAAAAGGAGAAAGAAAGAAGAGAAAACTGGGTGTAAAAGGAAAAGCTACCAAATTTTCCATTTTAACGTCATAAAATCTGGAAAAAATGATTTTGGTTTTACATTTTAAACAACTTAAAATATTCTCACAGGGTTTTTTTTCGAAAATTCCCACCTAAATATGTTTAACCCAGCTCTAGTTTTAACTGACCAGTGAGTTTAATAATGTGCTACTTTGCAGAAGGCGGATTCTCTCATGCTTTCATTGTGTCGCTAGCAGAGGCAGCCAGTTGACGATGCTTTGCAGTTTTGTATTGACTCTCTCAAGTCTGATTACCGGGACTATATTTCTGGAACAGGGAATGAGCTGAGAAGCTATATTTGCTGAGAGAATCCCCTGTGAGACTGCATAGTCATGGGGAGAGCAGCTTCCAAGTCAAACTATTTTATTGACGTGGAACTCTTTCTAGAGCTTGTGCCCCATCCATACACCCACTCTTGATTCACTATCTCAAACACTTGCAGTGAGCACAGATAGAACATGATAAAGAGGTTTGGGCGGGGGCACTGGGATGAGGCTGGGAGACCACACAGCAGCGGTATGGTAGGAGAAGGAAGTTCAGTTGCCTCAAGATTGTGTGACAGAGGGATCCAGCCAATAGGAATAAACAACTAACTTGTCTTCATATATATCCAACCAGTGAGGTAACTATCATGACTGAGTCAAGGGTAGATAGACCTAGTGGTCATACCGAGAGACAAACTGAGCTGGGTACCAGAGGATCAGAGTCTTAGAGATGCCAGAGGGCAAACCAGAAATCAGGTACCAGTAGGCAGATAGCGTCCAGTTCCCAGGAAGTCAGAGTACAAGATAGTTTGGAGGGAAAACCAAGAGTCAGACGGGGTTAGAAGCTGGAGCCTTGGACCTTTCCCATGACAGGGACAGGCAGGCAGGCTGTATTGTTGTTTAGATGATTCCCTGTCATGGCTTCCTGTCATAAGCACCAGTGCTAGTTACTCTGTATGCTCTGAGGAGCTGCCTCTCAGGTCCTGCTGGGTGGTGTGTCCTCCTAGGGCTCATCCTCACAATGTCCTCCTGCAAGAGCAAGCCTAAGCTTCCTGTGGCAATGTGTCAGTGATATAGGAAGGGCCCAAATGACCTCAAAAAAGAGAGAGTCTTGCTTCCATCTAAAACAAAGCACTCTCCCATTCTGCTTGAGAACCCAAAAAATCCTCAGATTCAGGAACCCAACTGCTGCACTCCATAGGTTGATTGTCTGCTTTCACAGCCCACATCAGTGCATGCTAGCACTTGAACTTCCAGCTGTAAAGGGGAAATATTTAATGACCAGATGACTGGTGCAATGGTTTCTAGCATCTGCAGTGACTGATGCGTCAAACTCCTCCTGGAAGTAAGAATTTTACGTTCTGCCTGCTGAGGAGTGAGGGATGAGAAAATGAAGCATAGAAATTATCAAAGTATAAAATATAAATGCCAGAAGGAGAAATTCAGTAATTCAGATTTACTCAGCTCACCACTGGCTAGAAAGGTAGTAAGAGTTTATCTGTATCTGCCGCTTAGCAGCAAAAGCCTTGACCCCTTGCTTTAATTAGAAGATCGGAGTTCGGCAACTCTTTTTAACCTTTTGTTCAGATGCCTAAATCATCAGCTCTTTCAACTCCCCAGTCAGTTGCACCCCAAGAGACAACTCCTCAGTGGCATCTTTGGTGCCCAGCCTGAGAACAAAAAACAAAGGCAGTCTTTGTATATTTAACGAGTCAGGCCTTCATCAGGACTGTCTCACCGAAAACTTCACTGAAGGAATATTCGGCAAAAGAGACCATGGATTTGGAGCTAGCAATAGAGGCCAGAGAGGGCAAGTGAAGAGCAGAACATCAGCATAATGTGCATGCATCCTCCTTTGCTAGTATTTTAGGTGTGTATCAAGGAATTAGCAAGGCATTATGCACACTGCAGTGTCTTGAGATTTCCCTAAATCTGCCCAAACAGTTTGGGGGGTGCCTGATTCTGTCAAAAGTTTAATTTCCAAGATGCGTTGGAAGAAAGACCATGACTCAGCATTTTAGGAGTTATAGGCCAAGAAGACGAGCCAGTTGCCAACTAGAAAAATACTGATTATAGGGATGTCAGTATTTCTGTCAATGAGCTGGGAACGTCATTTATAAATTCTTGGCAGACACTTAGGCCATGTCCACACTCACCTTTACAATCAGTCTACTTCAGCTTTGCTGATCCCTGGAGTAGTGTCAACTTACCCTTAGGTTGGAGTTGCTGCCTCCTATCAGTTGATGGCAGAATGCAGAGACTCCTTCAGGAACCTACTGTCATAAGGCTGCCTGGTTTGCCCAAAGAGTAGATGGGAGCGGTTCAGTTTAATCTCCCCAAACCAAAGATTTGCCTATCTTGAAAGTCCACTTTCTGCAGCCCAGTGCAGCATGTGCTTCCTGCAGACAATGACAGCAGGCAGTTCAAATGTCATTTCTCTGTGTGACTTCTTCCATAGGGTGTTCCAGGAAGGATGGGTCCTCAAGGGGAACCTGGCTTAATGGGTTATGAGGTAAGGCTGTTTTTAGATGCTATTTCCCCTGATTTAACCATTTCCATATCTAACCTAATAATTAACCCAGGATACAAAAACTAATGTTAACTATATTTATATTTCCATGTGGTTGGGATGGTAGACAGCTTAGTTCTTTCTCATTCTCAGTTTCAACTCTGGAGAATTCTCCAGACCTAGTTTTCCTCAATTTTCCAGGCAAAAATGATGTCACTGACGATGTGTCTATATATCTCTGAAGCCAGCACCTGCAGTTCCAATATCTCTATGATCAGCAATCCAGGATCCTATCAAGGAAATGACTTCATTTTTACCATCCCATCATATGTTTTCTATTCTCCCACAGGGGCATGCAGGACCACCAGGTTCAATTGGACCACCAGGGCCAAAAGGTGAAAAGGTAAGGGCAAATGTCATGCAGTTTTTCCACCACCTGTTCTGCATATGCCAGGGTTGCCCACACTCTGATAGCAGCACCAGGGCACAGCTACCCTAGATCAATTCAAATAAACCCCAGCCCCTGTCATCCAACACAAACACAGAGGTCATGCAAACAAGCACCATAGCTATCCAGATATCCTAGCCACCTGCGAGCTGCAAAGGTGGCCTGGAAGACAGAAACCGTGACATCCTGGGCCAAAAGCACAGGCTACTGCTGCTTGAGCTGAAGGAGACCCTCGGTTGAACCCTCATCAAAGACAGCAACACTAGTTACATTGTATCCTCGCTCATTCTCCGCCTGATGTGCCACAGTTCTCAAACTCTGTGTCTGGACCCTGTTTTAATAGGTCTGCCTGCAAGGTGACCATCTGTCCTGTATTGGCTGGGACAGTCCCATATTTGGGGCACCAAAGAGGTGTCCCTACTTATTTTTTAAAATAAGGGCCAGCAGCTGCCGCCTCCTTCCCAGCACACCCGGGGCCTGGTGCAGCCAAGAGGAGCCAGCCCTCCCACCCTATGTTTCCCTGGCCCATATTTGGGACAGAGAGATATGGTCACTCTACCTGCCTGGGCTCGAATCAGACTTGCTAGGGCCTGGCACTGAAGTCCAAGCCCCACCACCCAAAGCCAAAGCGTAAAGGCTTCAGGTCTGGGAAGCAGGACCTAGGTTACAGCCTCCCTTCCTGAGGCTGAAGCCCCTGGGCTTTTACTTTGCTCCCCACTTCTATCCAGGCTGGTGGGGATCAGGCAAACTTGGGAATTGGTAGTAATTCTTACTGTCAGAGGTCAATGGGGTGACAGTGCAGTGAACTTTGAAAACACCTGTGTTACAGGATGAGCATTAAAAACCAATAAACACTGGGACAAATCTGGAATCCCAAGCAGCAGAGGGCAGTGGTGCCATGTCTACACAGCAGAGTTATTTCAATATAGCAGCCACTATTTCAAAATAACTATTTGAGCATCTACACAATGCAACTGCTGTTTCCAATTAATTTCGAAATAGCGGATGCCTTACTTTGAAACTGGTAAACCTCCTTGTGGGCTCATCTACGCTAGCTCCCTCCTTCGAAAGGGGCACGTAAACGAGCCTGACTGGTGAATAGCAATAGCATATGCGGCACCTCATTAGAATAATTCTCACCGTGCAGACTTCGAAGTTGCTAACTTCAATATGGCAGGAAGCAGTGTAGCTGCCAGAGCTTCAAAGCACCTGCACAACTTCCAAGTCCCTTTCTCCAATACCTCTTCCAGAATAGCTTATGCAGGAATAATACTGCTTTGCAGACATAGCCTTAGAGTAGACAAAAAATAAAACCAAACAAAAAAAAACATGGCAATGAATCTCAGAGCCCAGTCAACTGACAAGCTTGCAGGGCTCATGCTGCAGAGCTAAAAATAGCAGTGTGGACAGTCAGGTTCAGCCGGGAGCCTGGGCTTTGGAACCTGGCAGGGGAAAACGTTTCCACCTCAATGCTATCTTTAGCCCCACGGTGCAAGCCCAGGTTGGTTGACTGGGCTCTGTGGCTCTCAGCCACAGCATTGGGAACGTGAGTGGTGGGGGCAGAGTGTTCCCTTTTTTTTGTCCCTGTGTGGACCTACCCCAACACACCAACCAGTGCGTAATCAAAGCAAGTCAGCATTGGGGCATGCCATCCACCGGGACACCACTCCCAGACATCCCCACTCTCTCGTATTCCTGGAGGGACCCAGAGGCATGAATACTGGAGGCATGTTTCCTAGTTCTGCAGAAATTCTCCTGGATCCCCCAGAGGAAAGAAATTAGATCAGTAGATTTTGTTGTCAAGGCAAACTAACACCTTGAAAGTGTGCCCCTAAAACTGTCTGCTCTTGGGAAACTGTCTTGCTATTTCTGGTTGTTCTAGCCTATTACATTTTGTAAATTGAGCTCAGATGGCCTCCCTTGGCCTCCCACGCCCATGACTTGCTTATGCCCTTACGCCCCTTGACAAGCACTCTGGCTGCAGCTGGAATGAGTCAGAATCCTTATTCTGCTGCTGGAGTCTTTCAAGGCTTGTGCTGAGTCAGCTCAGGCTGGAAAAGTGGCTCATGTTTTAGTGGCCTCTCAGCACAGTTTGCTGCTTGGTGCTCTGGGGATGAGCCCAGCTGGCTTTGGCTGTACTTGCACTGTTGCTGGAGCCAGTCTCACATGTCTGTCATTAGCAACAGCATCAGCTTTCTTACCCCATGTACAGGAAGGGAAAAAGTAGAAATTGTTATTGCAAATGGGAGCCAGTTGTAAGAAAAGATGGATTTTTATTGATCCTCATTTTCTACCCCACCGTACTTAGGGCTCGTCTATACTTACCAGAAGATTGATCAGTTCAGGGTCAGTCTTCCAGAGTCTGAGTTCACGTACCTTGTAGACACACAAAATCAAAGTATCCGGGGTCGACAGTCCTCCTTAAACTCTTCCATCGACCTCCCTCAGTAAGGACAGCCAGGTAAATTGATTGCAGATAACCCGATTCTAGCCGTGCAATTGCCAGTGCTAGAATTGCATATCTGCAATCTAATTACCTGCCTAGTAAGCTTCCGTGTTCCTATGGCAGGAAGCACCCAATGCAGGGTTTGAGTGATTGGCATCCCTCAGCACTAGTGTTATCGCACATGGTAATGAGCGTAGATGTGCTTCCATAAGCAAGAATTTCCTTCCTGAGATTGTGAGAAGAGATCTCATGGGTACATTTTTGCCAGGACATTGAACCCATCATCCCAAGTCAGGAACCCAAGTGGAAAGCACCCTTAACTACACCATCTTCCTAGGTGTGTCTAAAGATTCTTTACATTGGCATGGGCATAATGGGTTAGATCATAGAATCCCCTTCGGGTTGTCCCCCAGTGTGCTGATGAGGCCACTGATACTTGCCTTCCTGCCCTCTTGGGCTCCCCACTATCATGTCCTACAGAGCCAGAAGCTCTAGTCTCCCCAAATAAGGTAGAGGCTTGGGGTTACTGCCCACCTGAACAGCAATACAGACACTGAGCCAACACAGTTCTGGACATATTCAGCTATAAGGCTTTTGACAATATCCCAGAACCCAGGCCCAAAAATGGACCAAAACCCCAAATAAATCCATCTTACTTCATGTAAAAGTTTTATACAGAGAGAGAAAGCTCATGAGATCAGCCCCTTTTATCAATGAAAGAGAGAGATACACAGCAGTTATTCCCCTGCTACATAACAATTATTTACACTGGTCCTGAGAATTAACAGAAGTATTTTTATTAAGCACAAAGGTGAGATTTAAGTGGCTGCAAGTGAAAACAGACAGCTCAAAAGAAGTTACTGAGTTGAAATAAACAAGAGATGCCACCTAGTTTTAATCCACTAAGAAACTTGTTACAGGTAAATTCTTATCCTAAGTGGCTTTTCTTTATCTTAAAGTAAAAAGCTTCAAGTCAGAGCTGATCTTTACTCTGGCCTGGGTCTACAATTTTTTTCAGCAGTCTTTGTTGCCAGATTTCTTTGTGTGTATCCTCTTAGGGTGGGTCGTGCAGTTTCAAAAGCCAGCTGAAGACAAAAGCCTAATTGCTTCCCATTCCTTAAACAGACTTTCCTCCATGGCAGGAACCCTTTATTTAGCCTCCCACTGCCTATGGAAAAATGCCAGACTCAAGATGTATTCCAGTACT
This sequence comes from Carettochelys insculpta, assembly GCF_033958435.1. Taxonomy (NCBI): domain Eukaryota; kingdom Metazoa; phylum Chordata; order Testudines; family Carettochelyidae; genus Carettochelys; species Carettochelys insculpta. The sequence continues at coordinate 10,709,204 of NC_134157.1, forward strand.
AGGTGACCTGGTCACAGGTCTTTCCAGGAACAACCACAGTTTGGACTTATAAGGCAAACTAGACCATTCACAGGTCATTGGGTGGAGTACTGAGTCATTAAGTTCCTAAAGTATCACTAATGGCCATCATTAGCACATTTAAAATTAAAACCAGATTCATACTTCATATGTCTGACTTCACATACAGGAATGATACAGGCACAAAAACAGGATATATAGATTCAGCAGATTGTAACTTTAAAATGGATATCAAAACAAAAAGCAGTCAAGTAGCACTTTAAAGACTAGCAAAATGGTTTATTAGGTGAGCTTTCGTGGGACAGACCCACTTCTTCAAACCATAGCCAGACCAGACCAGACTCAATATTTAAGGCACAGAGAACCAAAAACAGTAAGCAAGGAGAACAAATCAGAGAAAGATAATCAAGGTGAGCAAATCAGAGAGTGGAGGGGTGGGGGGGAAGGTCAAGAATTAGATTGAGCCAAGTATGCAGACAAGCCCCTATAGTGACTCAGAAAGTTCCCATCACGATTTAAACCATGTGTTAATGTGCTGAATTTGAATACAAAAGCCAGTTCAGATGTCTCTCGTTCCAAAACGGAGCGATAATTTCTTTTCAGTAACACACATACCTTTAGGTCATTGACAGAATGCCCCATTCCATTAAAATGTTGACTAACTGGTTTGTGGATCTGGAGTGTTTTGATGTCTGTTTTGTGCCCCACAAACCAGTTAGTCAACATTTTAATGGAATGGGGCATTCTGTCAATGACCTGAAGGTATGTGTGTTACAGAAAAGGAATTATCGCTCCGTTTTGGAAAGAGAGACATCTGAACTGGCTTTTATATTCAAATTCAGCACATTAACACATGGTTTAAATCGTGATGGGAACTTTCTGAGTCACTATAGGGGCTTGTCTGCATACTTGGCTCAATCTAATTCTTGACCTTCCCCCCCACCCCTCCACTCTCTGATTTGCTCACCTTGATTATCTTTCTCTGATTTGTCCTCCTTGCTTACTGTTCTTGGTTCTCTGTGCCTTAAATATTGAGTCTGGTCTGGTCTGGCTATGGTTTGAAGAAGTGGGTCTGTCCCACGAAAGCTCACCTAATAAACCATTTTGCTAGTCTTTAAAGTGCTACTTGACTGCTTTTTGTTTTGATAGTGTATAGACTAGCACGGCTTCCTCTTTGTTACTAAAATGGATATGGTGCACAATGTGATTTGCATAAAGCATCTTCCAGTTATGCATATTCATATCCATAAGCCAATTTTGATCAAGCATGGGCAGACCACCTGGACAGTGAGTCTCTAAGACATGTGGGTTAGTCTCCTTTTACACTGTAACTGCCTCAGCTGCAGAAATAGTGAGAAAATACAGGGAATTAGGAGAGTGTCTAGTCGCTGGATTTAGACACACTAACAACACAGAGACACCACCCCAGCAGTGGTCCCCCTAATTTTGTACATCCGTGGGCAGAATAATTTTTTACATGCACCAAGGCATGTGCAGATGTGCGTGACCAATAGAAACACCTGCTGCCTATTGTAGGTGGCTGCAGAAGCTCTGCTAATCAACTGGGCAGCACCTGAATCTCTCCTGGGTGGCCACCCAAGTGCTCAGCTTACAGGGAATGCTGCAGTCCCAGCGTGATAATTGCCGGTGCCAGTGAGAATTCCTGCGCTTCTCTCTCTGCTTTTTTCCAACCTTGGAATGTGCCTCTGGCACTGGGGCATCTCTCCATTTCTCTGATACTCCCTGGTCTCCATCACCAGCTTCCTTAGTAGCTCCTCCATAAGGCTGGCCTGCCAACGGGGGAAGGAGGCCAGGGAAGGGAACAGTCGTCCCAGGGCATGGTGAGTCAAAGGGGACCAGGGCCCCCAGCCACCACTGCTACTGCAGCTGTAGTGGCAGCCAGAGCCCCAGGTCCTTTAAATCACCACTGGAGCCCCAGACAATGCTGCAGAGCCCCAGGTAGACAGCGCTGAGTGTGGCAGCGCAGTCTAGGCAGCACTGAGGGCCAGCTGTCCTGGCCCCACCACTTCTGGGAGCACCAAGCCACTCCCCCCACTACCTTGCCCAGGGGCCCAGGGAGACTGTCAGCTCACCTGCTTCTCCATCTTTGTTTCTATAGACACCCTCATCCTCTTTTTGTCCTATCTCTTAGCTTCCCAAGCCTTCCCATAGCATTCTCCTGTTACACCAAGATTAATGGCTCACAGCTTCTATATCCTCCATTGAGTGGCATCCATTCTCCAAGAAGTGTCTTGTCACCATCAGGTTCAAACCAGCAGAGCCAGAACATGTGCAGAACACCAAGCACATGTGCAGAATCCTAGAACCTAGGTATAGAAGGGAGCTCGCCAGTCAGAGTCTAGTCCCCTGCCAAGATGCAGGATTTGTCATCTAAACCATACAAGTCAGATGATTATCCAGCCTCTTTTTGAAAACCTCCCATAAAGGCGCTTCCCCAGCCTCCCTAGGTAAGCTGTTACATGGCCCTATTTTTCTCAGGGCAGGTAGTTACACATTATCCTTTGAAAGACTAGCTTAGCGTTCCAGACACACAAGATACAGGATGCTCCAGTGCTGTGGTGCCAAGCAGTGAGTAACACATACCAAAAGCAAAAAGCGCCGTTGCCTCTAAGCAAGAAAACACAGAGGAGATGTGTGCAGATATTAGACTTCGTATTCTATAGTGCCTATTGCTGGTTTATCATAGAATCACAGCAGGAACCTTGCAAGGTTATCAAGTCCAGTCTCCTGCACTCAGAGCAGGACCAAGCACCATCTAGACCATCCCTGAAAAGTGTTTGTCTAACCTGCTCTTAAAAAATCTCCACTGATGAAGATTCTACAACCTGCCCAGGTAATTTATTCCAGTGCTTCACCACCCTGACAGTTCAGAAGTTTTCCTCATGTCCAACCTAAACTTCCCTTTCTGCACTATAAGGCCATTGCTGCTTGTCCTGTCCTCAGAGGTTATCCTGACGTACTGCAAATGTAAAGCTTATCCAAGGTGCCCACCTCCGCCCTTAGTGCTCCCCAAAATCTTTCATCTCAGTAGATATGATTGGCCATCCCTCCATCTCTTATAACTATCAATTTGCCAGAATTACCCAACGAGCTCAAAAGACTTGCTAGCCTGTAATTACAATGCCAGGCAAACTTTCTGACACCAGACAACTGCTAGCTGTCCTTTAAAGCCTCACAGTTCTCAGGCAGTGCCTCTGCTCCCTGGATTAGGAACTGCTTTGGAGGTTACACACTGACAAAGATGCTCCTACCATCCCAAGTGGACCAGGCTAGCGCACTTCAGTTAGGTGGCACAGGTTGCCGTGCCAGTAAGCAATTTCCAGGAGGTCAGGAATAGCAGTGGTAGACAAAAGGAGCCGCTGCAGAAAGACGACAAGAATACGCAGAGGCATTAAGAGGAAATAAAGAAAACATATCCCAAAATGTTGCTGTTAAACTGGACACCTGCTGTTGAAAGGCACCTCCTAGAGGAAATATATTTACATAGCACTTGTCAGCCCCAAGCATCTTTTAAAATTAAATTCTGTAGAAGGGACATTTCATCCTCCAGTGAAATGCAGCCACGTCTGGGTTAAATGGGAGGTGCAAGTGAATCGGACAGTCGGCTGGGAAATGCAGGGGGATGTAATTACCCAAATTGGAATTTGAACAGGATATCATATTAGGGAGATGGCTGCCTGACTGATTAGCACCTGGCTTTGTTCCCCACTTGGTTTGCTGCTCTCTTGGGTGCCTGTTTCTTTGAAGGGGCTATGTAGTAACAAAGTAGTTAGGTGACCCCTGCTGTCTTTTGGGGGAGACAAACCACCATGGAACAGAATGACACTTCTGACAGGCTCATGTACCCCAGGGGTACCAGGACCACAGTTTGGGAGTGTCTGGTCTTGTTCAAACAGGCATTAACTCAGGAAAGCTGTGTTAGACAGGAGGTCAGACTAGAATCAGACGATCACAGCAGTCCCTTCCTGCCTTGGACTCTATGAATCAGAGCATTACAATATCTCTGCTGTTAAGTACCATGGGAACCTTTAAAGCCAACCTCCATTTTACATCTTGCCTGAAAGAGGACACCTGCATCAGCACAGTGATGCCTTAATGCCCTCCTGCGCCATTGGTTCCATAGTGATACAGGAAGACCACATCACTTACTGACTCGCCAGGATCACATCAGAGTTCCAGGAAGGTCTCGCATTCAGGGTCACCTAGCCTCGCCCATCCTTCTTTATCTTACGAGAGTTGCCTGGATCACAGCACAAAATAGATGTCAGGATCCTTCCCCAAAGCCATGTGCAATTCTAGCACTAAAAGAGGAAGAATTCAAGCTTTGGAGACAAAATCATGAAGCAAAAGCTGCAGAGGAAATGGCAATGAGCCCACGATTGCTCTGTGACTTATTAAACTCTGTAGTATATGAGAAGGGCAGAAGAAAGCTTTTCTAATGGTGGAATAAGTCAGCCCTTTTCCAAAGCAGTATTCAGCCTGAGGACAGCCGTTATTTTGGAACCGAGTGCCACAGTGCTACCCTAGCTAATTAATCTGCTGGATTTAGAACATAGACAGCTCCTCACAGAGTTGTTGCTCAGAGCAGATGCCTGCAATTGGCAGCCGCTTAGGACTGTCCAGATGAAATCTTTTTAAAAATTACAAACTGGCGTATCTCACATTGGAAAGGGAGCCAACAACAACAAGCCTTCCCTTCTCCTCCATGCATTTTCCATTTGGATCCCAACATGTTTACTTTTTTGCCCTTGATTCCCATGTTTTAACTGCAAATTTCCAAAGAATTAGCAAAGACCTTTAATCTCCCTCTCTCTGAGAGCAGCCCAAATGTCAAGAATTCCCAGGGAAGCTCAGCCCTGAAGTACGGGAATTTATCAATCAGGCACAATCCTGTAGCGTTCTGGAGCTGTCGAAGACCTGGAGGGAAGCTATGGGATCTAGAGCACAACACTCTGTTCTAGGGACCAGGTACAGAGATCACTCATGACACTCACTCATTGAAGTCCCAAGTTTAGAATTTTCTCTAAACTGAACCCTGATCGTGCCGGATTAGGATCTGAAATGGAAAGTGATCTGCAGCCTCTTTGGACAGAAGTATCCAATTCCAAGCCTTTTGCATCCTGATCCATTTGTTCAGATTCTTATCTGAGACTGAAGAGTGGTGGCTTTATATCTTATATCCTGAGAGTCCCTGCTATCTGAACACTGGCTAGAAAATAGATCAGTTCTACGCTCTTGACTTCACCTAGGAAGCCCATCCACAGTGGTTTCTGAGGGCAGCCTGGGAAAGACTATTAGACACATTGTTACTTACTATTAATCAGCCACCAAAACTTTTCATTTATTGAGCCGCTCTATACCCAGAGGCAGAACTTGCACAGCTTCTCTCTATATTCCATTCCTCAAGAGTCCATCTGGATCCCCAGACATGCACTGGGTTTCACCACCAAGCATGTTATTCCTTAGAAATAGTTACAGATGGGTCACCGTGTTAGTCTGTATCTTCGTAAAACAAGCCAGCAGTCCTGTAGCACTTTTAAAGACAAATAGAAGAATTTATTAGGTGATGAGCTTTTGTGGGGCAGACCCACTTCTTCAGATCTGGAAGGTGTTCTGAAAATGAACTGGTACAATGGATATGTAACAGAGAAATAGAAAATAAAAAAAAATTAAATGAAGACTGACAAATCAGCTAGGACTGAGGGACAAAGGGTAGGAAGGAGGGGAAGAAAATTGCTTACTCCAAGTGTCTATTAAACTAAGCGACTTGCCTGAGATCACTACGAATATCAAAGATGGGGAAGCTATCTTTAATGTGTAAGGTAATTGCTATCTCTACTAAGACCAAGTCCCAAAGTGTAGAATTTGAGAATAAATTCCAGTTCAGATATCTCCCTTTGTCATCTGAGCTATGTCTACACTAGCCCAAAACTTCGAAATGGCCATTTGCATGGCCATTTCGAAGTTTACTAATGAAGCACTTAAATACACATTCAGCACCTCATTAGAATGCCGGCAGCCATGGCACTTCGAAATTGACACAGCTCGCCACCGCATGGCTCATCCAGACAGGGCTCATTTTCAAAAGGACCCACGGCAACTTCGAAATCCCCTGATTCCTATCTGCTGTTAGGAATAAGGGGATTTCGAAGTTGCTGGGGTCCTTTCGAAAAGGAGCCCTGTCTGGACGAGCTGCGCAGCGGCAATCCTCATCAATTTCGAAGTGCTGCAGCTGCTGGCATTCTAATGAGGCGCTGAATATGTATTTACAGAGCTGGGGCTGTGCAATGGGTGAGGGGAAATGCTGCTTGATTCCAAACTAGGTGACTGTCAGAACCATAAAATTCAGAAAGTCAAAGATGCATCCTGCACCCTCCCCTAACTCAGCTTTAAATGCAGCTGTGGAGTTGAGTTCCTCAGAAAGGTGTAGCTAGACTAGGCAGATGCAGTCAGTAAAGAAACTGTTCCGACATCACTAGAAAACTAAACCCCTTGCCAAAGCGTGCAAGGCAGCTCTTGGCTAGACTAATCCTGTCTGTTGGTTCAGTATGGATTCCTGTCTACCCAGCTCCTCCTGGCAAGAGAAAGTATGTGAGCAAACTCATGCTGCAGCGTAGAATCCTAGGGCTGGATGGGACCTCAGGAGGTTGAGTCCAAGTCCAGCCCCCTGCTTCAAGCAGTGGCCCTTTTTGCATGAATTTGCTGGTTAGGGATGTGCAAATTGGTTCCAATCAATAAGAAATTTGGATCCAATCTTCAAAAACGTGAAATAACTTTGTACTCCTCTCCCCTTTATTTTCCAACTTTACCAGACCCAGCTGGAGCTGGGAAGGGCAGAAACAACCCAAGGGGAACTTGTTGGTGTAGCCAGCATGACCAGAAGCAGGAAGTCCTGGGGATTAGTTGAATCAGACAGACGCTCTCAGACATTCCCTAAAAATTCCATTAATTTGCCAAACCCCAAAGAAGGATCTGAATGTACAAAGAAAATCTCTCGTGTCAAACTTATCACGTGCCAACCACTAAAATATCTTTCTGCATTTTAATGGGTGCCCAGCAGCCTTTCACCCATCTGTGCTCATTTAATCCTTAGCCTGAGGCACTTCATCCATCTCAATCCTTGTCCAAACAGGCACATTGGTGTGATTCACCCCTTATTAAGCCTTAGCCTCAGAGATACCCTTATGTGATTCAAACACACCATCTTAGTTCGACTTCGTTTGGATGGAAAAATATTGAGTGGAAAGAGATCTGGGATAACCTTTTCCAAGGCAACTATGTGATTTAAGTGTCAATGTCCCATTTTCAAAAGGGACATAGGCAATTAGGAGCCCAAATCCCACTGACTTCCAAAGAGACTGTGGAATAAAAACAGCACCACCACCAACAGCAGCATGTCTCAGAGCTCAGACCTACACACCTAGGCTCAGAATAGCAGTGCTGGCATTCAGGCTTGGGCTTATGGGGCTTGTCTGTACGTGCCCCTAACTTCGAAGGGGGCATGTTAATCAGGGTGATGGGAGATTACTAATGAAGTGCTGCGGTGAATACGCAGCACTTCATTAGGCTAATTCTCTCCTACGGCAACTTCAAAGTGCCCACGCTACTTCCAAGTGCGTTTACTCCCCAAAATGTTGAGGAGTAAAGGCACTTCAAGGTTCCCGCAGCTACACACACGCCGGCACTTCCAAGTCTGACGCTTTGAAGTTGCCGCAGGGGAGAATTAGCCTAATGAAGTGTTGCACATTCACTGCAGCACTTCATTAGCAATCTCCTGTCATCCAGATTAACATGCCCCCTTCGAAGTTGGGAGCAAGTGTAGACCCAGCCATATATATTCCCCACCACCACCACGAGATTTCGGCAACCTGGCGCCAGCTGAGCCTGAACATCTATACTGGGGGGGGCAGGGGCTAGGGGGATTTAGCCCATGAGCCTGAGTCAGTTGACCTGGGCGCTGGGACTCACTGTCCTGTTTTTTCTCACAGATTAGATGTAGCCTTAGGCTCTTAAGGCCAGGCTGTGAACAGTATTTAGACAGCTAAGAATTTACACGGCTACAGTGTGACATTTTCAAAGGTACCTGAGCATGTTAGGTGCCTAATTCCTATTCAGAGTTGATGGGAGATGGGCATCTAGTCTACTTAGTGCTTTTGCAAATCCCATTAGGTGCTTAGCTGCATCATTAGACACCTAAATGCCTTTGTCAGTCTGACTCTAAGTCACTTTGGAAATGAGGCGACCTCTGAAGTGACTTGGGCCCTTCTGAAAATATTATCCTTAGACTCAAAAGGGCCTCCTCTGAATTCAAAATTATGTCAATTGCTTTTTAAAGCTAGTTGGATAGTTTCGGGAGCTAGCCCACCCTGAGATCCCCCTGTTCAGATCTGAAGGGTTTGCACACACATTGGACTGGTGTTAAAGAATGTTTTTTCTCTCCTATCTTGCTGTGCAAAAGAAAGGCACACAGATGGAGGAAGTGGTGTGGAACTGACTCAGCACAAAGTTAACCAGCTGAAAAGAGGCAAGAGGAATGAATGTCTTTATGTTTCTCTCATATCATTCACCTTTGGGAATCGCAGAAGCTAGCATAACAGGAAAAAACAAATAATCCTTCAGACAAAAAAGTGATTACTACTTGCATTTAGGTAGTTTGTTTTAAGCGCTGTTGCAGTTATTTAAAGCCATCTTTTTACCCAGTGTTCAAGGCCTCGTTTAAATCCCCCTGAAGTCATCAGGAAGCTTCCCACTGACTTTAGGGTTTTGGATTAGGCCCTGATAGAATCACCTGCCACACCTGCTGCTGCCTGTTCTAACCCTAATATTTATGTCTACAGGGAGAACAAGGTGATGATGGGAAAATTGAAGGCCCCCAAGGACCACCTGGTGACAGAGTAAGATATTCACTCCCTTCACTAATCCTGTGTCTGATTTTTGACAAGTGATGTACATGCAGATCAGGCAACTGTCTGGATTCTTTCCCTGCTCGTAGAAGATGCTGTATTTAGAGCTCATGACAGATGGAGTGGACCACTGGCATTTCACATCTACCTTGAATCTTTATTGTGTTGCTGTAGGGTCCAGCTGGCAACAGAGGAGATCGAGGGGAGCCCGGAGACCCTGGCTACACCGTAAGTCCTATTCTAAACACATGGCTAGGAACCAATTTTGGAAAAGTTCTTACACAGTAGCCCAGAAAGCTTAATTCTATAGCCCTTTTACTATGTGACGTCTCATCGTGGTTGATCTTTGCGAGTAGTACATGGCTCGTTTGCTTTACTGAGGACCAGGCCTATGGACAAGGGAACAAATGGAGCTGGGGACAAGTGACCTGGGACCCGGAGATTCAAAGGAGTTCAGAGCTCCTGCCCTCTTTAAATTGATGCCGGAGCACCATGCTGCATGGCTCCAGGGGCTGGGGACAGGCCCAAGTGTTAGGGGGTAGGGCCTAGCTCCACAGGCTGGATGGTGCTGAATGCTGACTGCTTGAGGCCCCAGCCCCCACACTGACCGGACCGTCTGTTTGCAACCCTGAGGAATCATTCAGACCTCTTTCCTTAAAGTAAAAGAGCAGCTGTTACAGGCAAGAAAAGACCAGATAGCATCCGGGCCAGCATCCCATGACATCGCACAGCTGAGCTGTGCTTGCAAGGCTGAGAGAATGAGCAGGACCTTCTCATCAGTGATCCTCTTAAATCCAGAGGAAAGATGATGGTCAGGAGGCTTTGATGAAATGGCTCACAAGAGCTCATTTGTGATGGTTTTGGATAAGAGCTGAGACTGCTAACTCCTAGCACAAGCCTGAGTGCTCTCAATGGGATCCCTGTTATCTAAGAGTACAACTATACTTACCAGGAGATCAACCCAAGCAGGGTCAATCTTCTGGGGATCAATTTCACACACCTATTGGGACACATGAGATAGAACTCTCAGGGATCAACAGTTGACCCCTGTACTCCTCATTCTCATGAGGAGTAAGGGAGGACAGCCAGATAAATCAGTCGTAGATGTGTCAACTCCAGCTACGCGATTGCTGTACCTAGAATTGACTTTAAGGTCTAGTGTAAAGCTGCCCTTAGGGGATTGGAGTTCACAAAACCTCCTCTTCCGTCAGCTGTGGGCTCCCTCAGCCAAGCCCGGATTTATGACTGAGTCCTTTCTCCTGCCTTGTTTGCTTAGAGTCTCTCAGGCCTTCTATCAGTAGCTTCTCAGCATGATTGATTGGAGCTGGTCTGAAAAGACTCTCTTAGGATTAGGTCTTGCCTCACTACAGAAGCAGTCAGCGGGAGTGATGAATCATAGAAATGTACCAAATCACCAAATGTCTGTCCATGAGTCCGCAGAGAAATGATGGTCACTGTTGTATCTATCAGGCATTAGTAATCAAGAGTTTAGCTAAACAAATGCATTTTGTATTTCTGGATGCATTAGGTAAGCCCTGCTTCCTGTTTAAATTGTAACATAGTAGATAGTTCTAGCTCTTAACTGTCTGTTTCCAATGACTATCTGCAAAAGTCTATACACTGTACTTGAAACAGTTATCTGCCTCCATTCATCCAAGATGTCCGTTTTCCTAAGAATGGTCATAAGGCCACATCCACCTGCCACTTCTCTTTTTAAAAGATGGCTCATGCAGAAAAAGAATGAAAGTATCAACTAGTCCCACAGAGCTAAGATCTTCGTTCCTATATTGTCTAGCCCCACAGTTACAGTGCTAACTAATGCTTAATACAGAATAGCACCGCTATATAATGCACTACCACACTGTGTGTTGTGGCTGCAGCATGCTGTGTTGTTTACCTAGGCAAAGTAAGAGTCAGAGAATAATAAGCTAACATTCACTGTCTCATTTATAAAAGGGTCAAGAAGGACTTGATGGGGACCGAGGAAAAGCTGGACAGCAAGGGTTGCCTGTAAGACTCCATTTTGTCTATTTAGCTGATTGATTTTAGTCTGGTTTTACTGTACTGCCTAATTGAAAGAGAGGGAGCAGGGGAGCCCCGTGGGAAAGGCTGTGGGCAGCTACAAATGACACTACAGGCGTTTCCACACGCCTGGGCTCGAGGAGGGGTAGGAATATCTGCATCCATCACATTATATGCTCCTTGAAGGTGTAATCAAAGTCTGTCACATGGTGTATTTTACTTTTCATATAAAACAAACGGGGGAGGAGAGAGCAGCCGCTTCCTACGTTCTAATATTGTGTCTCTAGACCTGTTTGACCAAAGATTTGCAATGATTTGAAAAGGATAGGAAAGTTTGGGAGATTTGTAATGCGATATGATTATACATTAATAATATGGGGCATTCACCTGGAAGTCATTGTTCTGAATCCAAAACTTGTCAGTAGTGACCCAAACTGATTCAGATGGGATGGCTCTTTGGTGAGCTGTGTGAAATGCTTTACAAAGTCTGGGGTTAGACAAGAATGAGTTTTGTCTTTGGCCAGTTCCCACGGGACAATTGTGCACATTGCATAAATCACAATAAGCCCCCACCTCTCATTGGCTGTAGACTGATTTGGCCCCACTTCAGGGTTCCCTGTAAGTTGCACACATGGACAGGAGAGATTCAAATGCTTCCCACTACTGGTGGTGCACATACGTACATGCCTTGGTTCACGCAACAAAGTTTATCCACACGTGTATGGAAAAAATTAGGGGGCCCCTTGGTCCCCTCTCACTCTGACAGAAGCCCATCCAGCTAAGATGAAGGCCATGGGTGGAGCAGTGTGAAATAAGTTTGTCCTGCCGCTGCCCAGGCTTCCCTGCTCTTAGTCTGGCATGCTTATTGAAGCCTAAAATCAGTTAAAAATAAAGGCCTGATTTTTAAAACCTGGACTTCCAGGGGCTGTGTGCAACTGCAGCTAGTTTATACTTATAAGTGATGAAAAAATAATAATAATTGGAGATACACATCTCCTAGAACTGGAAGCGACCTGGGGGGTCCGTCATCTAGTCCAGTCCCCTGCCCTCTTGGCAGGACCAAGCACCATCCCTGACATCTATTTGCCCCAATCCCTAAATGGCCTCCTCAAGGATTGAGCTCACACCACCATGTTTAGCAGGCCAATGCACAAACCACTGAGCGATCCCTCCTCCCGAGTACTGTGAGTATATGCACACAAATGATCAGACAAACCACCGACCAGCTAGTCTCATGCTCAAGTACTAGATTTTTTTTTCTCATACAATTACGGTGATTGTGCCTGTAAATTAGACATGCAAGTACATAAGTATTTTTTGCACTTTGCCCTGATGTTCTCATGGTTTAGGGGCAAAACAGCCCTAAACATTGGCCTGGCTGTCTTGCCATTCCATCCACTGAACAGTGGGGAACACAGTGACAAACTGTGCATCAGATCCCTCCGGTCAGATCAATAGCTGATATAAAGCAACATCACTTCACTGAAGTCTGCGGAGCTTTGTCAGTTTAAATGTGCTGAGGTTCTGCTCCATTAATAATAATCAACAGAAGCAGGCTGCTCTGGTGAAGCAGGTATAGAAACAAAAGGCTCCGGAACAGCAGACAATTAAAAACTACAATGAGAGAGAGGTGCAGACAGGTCTTTGGAACCAGTCCAGGGTGTCTCATGGTTAGAGAATACACATCCTGCTGCTTTGCCATCAGCAAAATCCACTAAAACAATGAACAGGAAAAGGGGTGGGCATATCCACGTGATGGGGAGGAGAATGTTACAGATTTCTGAAACAGTGATCAATTTCCTTCTCTCTCATCCTCTCCCCATCATAGCTGACTTTGAAACCTCTGAAATCTAGCTTCAAGGGAGAGAAAGGGGCCCAGGAGAGAGGAGGTGGCAAACATGATTAAGTATCATTGTGGCATTTGTTGCAGAAACTACTGGCTCTGCTTTGAAAACCCAGAGCTGGAGGGCCCTGATCCTATTACCTGCTCTTTATTGTGTTTTTTCTGCAGTAGAGCTCAAGGTCAAACAGCGGTTATCCCAATCACAGACCAAGCAAGGGGGGAGACTGCTGCTTCTCCAAAATGACACCCTGTTAAATTGTCTCTGGAGACGGGCTCTGACTCCTTGCTCCCCAGTAGGGCTGTGAGTGAAAAGGCTGCTCCCATTAATTGATTCCTTATGGTCAGTGCTGTAAGGGACACTGCAAATGCTGCTCTTCATACTGCACGCAAGATGCTGCCAGCAAAGTATTCTGAGCAGATTTTCTTTGTGATCTTTTCTAGGGGGATCCTGGACCACCAGGCCAGCCAGGGCCAAAAGGCTCCAAAGGTGAAGAGGTAGGTTTCAGGAAGGTGGATGTACGGCATCCAAAGCTTCAGGCTGAAGTGGAATCAGAACTGTTACAATTTTTCCCAGAGTATGTGGCTTGTTCGTTGGTCTGTGGCTGGAAATGATCATGGAGAACCCCATAGGAAGACTGTAAATACTGATTTACTGAGTATCCAAGTCCATGAGTTTGTCGGCTTTATGGGGCTGGAGACAATCAAGCAAATTACAGTTCTAGCACCATAGATAAATCCCAGGCAAACCCTTAATTACTGCCGTGGTTTGTCCCTCTTTCCCACTCCCCTGCAGTTTGTGCTGTTCTTGACCACAATCTGCATGTCTGCCCCTGGGGTGGGGGAAATCTGAACCAGGCAAGTGTCTCTTTCTGTAGCTAGGTTTCAACCACAAAACTTCTAGCTTAAAATCTTCCAAATCAAAAGTCCATTATCCACACAAGTCTCTATTTTCCCTTCTTCTCAGAAGGGTCCTTCCTTCCTACCGCTCCCCAACAACAGGAGAAACCACCACATGTGGTTCTCTCGGTACTGAATTTATACCAATATCTACTTCTACTTCTCTGTGTGTCTAGTGCTGCAGCTTCCCACTTCATTAGCCACCAGAGACTTTGTTTGCCTAAATTGAAGAGCATGACCTTGGTACTCAGCTAATTCACATTCCAGCCTGGCAGATACGGGAATTGGCACAATGCCCTGTCAAGTGACTTACAATAGATGATTTTGGCAAAGAGCTCACTGGCCCCTGCGTTCAAAGAGAGAGAGATGCCCTCTCACTCATAGCAGAGCTGGAACTGCCCACCACTCTAATGTGTAACAGTAGCTCTTGTTCAACATTTGGCCTGGTTTTCAGAGCCTTGTCTGCAGATGGAGAAGTGATATGCGAAGCATGGGCTTTAGTTTTTTAGAATGCTGTAGCACGACAGAGCTGCAAAACGTCTCAGTCCTAGCAAAGGTGATGAGACCAGTTTGCACTGCAGGAGTAAATCCTTGTTTCTGGCTAATAATCAGGACTGCATCCACTGCAGGACACTCACCCTTCCCTTCTGAGCAAATCAGCGTTACAGATTTTATCATAGTAAGCTCTTACCCTCCTACAGTGCAGGCCGGGGAGGAACTCTCTTGTCCATCAGACACCATGAATAAGCCTTTCCCTGAGTCCCCCAGAGAAGGACTGGTTGTTGGTTTAATGTGATGCTGCCAAGGAATGATGAATGAGAGGAGTTTTGTGTATCTCATTCTTAATACATGCCAGTGCGGTGGAGTTCGCTCTCAAATTCAGCCTGCTGCTGTATTTGTCCTCATCTGTTCTATATTAGGAAAATGTAGGGCCTTTCCTTCTGGCTAGTCACTCCTGCCCTTAAAGCAGAGAACCAGAAACTCGTAGGGTAGGTCTACACAGCATAGTTATTTCAAAATAATAGCTGTTATTTTGAAATAACTGTCCTAGCATCTACACAACGCAACTGCTATTGCAAAATAATTTCAAGATAGCAGTTGGCTGATTTCGAAATGGGTAAGCATCATTCTACATGGAATAGCGCCTATTTCAAAATAGGGGCTGTGTAGAAAGGGAATAGAGCCTATTTTGAAATACGCCCCAGTGTGTCTAATGGCCCTATTTGGAAATAGGCTCTATGTGTGTAGATGCTGTGTTTCAAAATAGCTGAGAGCTGTTTCAAAATGCATTTTGTGTGTGTAGCGGTGTTATTTCAAAATAAACTCTCACGGAATAAGGCTGCCGTGCAGATGTAGCCTTAGAAACCCATGTGTAATAACAGCAAATAATAATTCGTCTCCTCCTGCTGTAGCAACGGACCTGATAGGACTCCTTTTTAAACAGCTCTCCCTTGCACAGGCTAGAATGGGCTTCCCAGGTGGGATCATGACCAAACTTTTTTTTTCCTTTAGGGTCAAAAAGGAAAGCAAGGGGCCCGGGGTGCCGCTGGTAGCAGAGGCTCACCGGTAGGTGAAAACTCAGGCTTTCCTTTTACGAGTTCCAGGCATCCCAATGCTTCAGTCACTAACTGTTTTGTGTTTGTAGGGTCCGGTTGGGTTACCTGGTCCTAGGGGAGTAGTTGGAAGGCAGGGCCAGGAGGGTTCACCTGGAGTGGACGGTGTGCCTGGGAAGGATGGCACCGCTGGCCTGCAAGTAAGTTTGAACCACTAGTGTCGGGACACCTTAAGCAAACACTACGCCAAAGGAGGGAAGGGCAAAGGATAAAGCCGTAGAAATTGACACACACACTGCTATAGCCATGCTGTCTTATATACACAGAGTGAGCCATGTACACCACTGCACTGACTTCACACTTACAAACCCAGGCAGATGTCTCCATGTGGACAAGTCTGTAAGTAAAGTGACTCTCTCAACCAGCCCAACAGGCTGTTGGATGCGCAGATCCATGTGCTGTAAAATCTTGTGCATCTACGCATGCTCACACAGCCATTCATAAACGCACGCCACGCCGCCCACGCGCACCCAGCGTAGCTGTAGTCACACTGCTCTGGCTGCCTCCTCAAAGTGGTACGCGTACCCAGGAGGACAGGGTGACTGCCTCTGTATTCTCTCCTGGACTTGTTTTACAGGGAGAACAGGGAGCTGATGGGGAAGAAGGCACAACCGGCATGTCGGGAAAACGAGGGAATCCAGGCATACCTGGTCTCCCAGGAGCACAGGGGCCGCCAGGATTTAAGGTCAGTTTCCATCCCCGCAATGGTACTATTGTGTGGTTTTCTTCAGTGCCCCTGGGAAGGTGGCAAGAAGCTCACGCAGCCTGGCCTGCGCTGCTTTTAGGAAACTCAGCTGACTAAGCGCCTAGCGTGCATGCTCAGGCACCTACTTTGCAAGGTTTTGCGTCCGTGGAAGTGGGCACTGTTGGCATCTTAGCTGGCTCTACTGCCAGAAGCAGCTCACGTGGCTGGGTTTCCAGCAAGCCCCGAGAGGGCTTGAACTGCTGGACCTAGTATGGTGAAAGGGCCCTGATTCTGAGCCAGAGGAAGCAGTGAAAGTCTTGTGTAGTGACTCCTGGATTTCTCACTGATTCTTGCCCTGTCCCGGGTGGCTCATGGGATACAAACCAGGCCCAGGAATGATTTAGCCATTTGTAAGAAAGAGACTGTAAATAGAGAGATTCCATCTGGGTTCGGAGAGGCAGGAAGAATTTGAATCAAATTATAGTCATCTAATGCATTACCAGTAAGTTGTCACTTACTGCCCCTCAGTGGCCATGGATAGAAATAACAGACTGTCCGCACTGATGACATGCTTGAGGCTTTATCACTGGATCTTTGCACAGTCAGTGGGAGGGGAGATGCTGGGTCTTGGACACCTCTTTGTTGTCTCTGACTTGAGAAGTCAGTGCCAGGGCAAATATTAGCTTTGCAACTTTTGGATTAAAGTTACTGTTCCAAAATCTTGGAATTCCTGCAGCATTTCAGCATTTCAGATGGATTAATCATCAGTCCCCGGCCTTGTTCGGAGAAGCGACAGGGAATTTGGGGGTGGGCAGGACAAGCAGGCAGGCAAAGGTGTAAACGATGGGGGAGCATGCCCCTTACCCCGCTCAAAGCTATATTGGGGCTTACCTTGTACAGCTGGGCTTCTACCTGCAGGTCTTGGCAAACTATCTCCAGGCACACATCAGTGTCCATTATGGGCTTCATGCTGTACCATTATTGCACCTAGTCTGAGCCACACACAGATAAAGCCACTTTCTCTACCCCCGTGGCCATTGTTTTTCTACATTGTCACGTTTACCTTGACTCCGGTCGTTTCTGTTGCATGGTCTTATATTTAACGGCTGACCCCTGGAATGATTTTAATTCTGTGCCCTTTGTAGGGTGAAAGAGGATTGCCTGGGCAGATGGGCCCAACAGGGAAACGGGGTACCCAAGGAGGAATGGGACTCCCAGGAAGCCCAGGAGAGCTGGGACCCAAAGGACAGCCGGTTAGTTGTGTTAATTTAAAAATGGTGTCTTGCTGTAGTTCTGCTCCCAGCGGCGCATAGGAGGAGGGAGTTCCTGGGATGCTGTACCACCTGCATTCTTGTAGCACAGCTACACAATCTCAGCACGTGCTTTGCAAGGGCTGGTGGTGGTAGAACTCTGTGCACCTTCCACAATGTGTATCTCATTCCATGTTCCTCTTTCAAATAGTGACATTTGTACAAGTCTGGTGTTCACAAACATGAGAGAGTGGAATGGCATAAGACACTGAGCCGCTGCACCCAACAGGTGCAATTACACATCAGTGCAGACCTGCTGCTTCAGGACGTGGGCACTTTAATGTTGGGCTGGGGCTGCTAGCTCCTGAGACGAGACCACCAAGCTCATTCACACTTTAACTTGCACCTACGTACAAAAGCTTGTCAATCATAATTGAATGTCACACAGCGTGCAGCCATTAAGGTGTATCACCCTCCTGGGGATCTATCCTGCTACACAGCACCCCTACCTCTAGGAATTAGTGATGGGTAAGCTGACCTAGGACAAGGAAGCTATAAGAGGAACCTTGCAGCTTGCACTTGACAGAGCAGATTTAGGAATACAGTAAACTCTAAAGAGGGGCTCTAAAGAGATGGAGCGAGGCTGTTTTCAGTAGTGACAGATGACAGAACAAAGAGCATTGATCTCAAGTTACAGTGGGGGAGGTCCAGGTTGGATATTAGGAAGAACTATTTCACGAGGAGAGTGGTGAAGCACTGGAATGTGTTACCTAGAGAGGTGGTGGAATCTCCATCCCTAGAGATTTTTAAGTCCCGTTTTGACAAAGTCTGGGCTGGGGTGATTTAGTTAGACTCAACCCAGCTTTAGGCAGGGGGCTGGACTCAATGACCTCCTGAGGTTCCTTCCAGCTGGAGGAGTCTATGATTCATATCTAGCAGCCCCAGGACTGGGAGGTCACCAGATATTCAAACATTCTGGTTAATAGAGAGGTGTATACCTAGCAATGCATCACACTAAAGAAAAAACAAGATTAGATATTAAGAAACAAACCAAAAGATATGCAGAGTACTTTATTTACCAACGACAGTAGTATTGTCCACTGTAAACTTATACTGTATTTACTCTCACTATACTGTACTTATGGAAAACGTCACTAAAATTTATTTATAGTTAAAAGGCTGGTTATTGGAGAGCTCTGGATGATAGATATGAAAGAGTTGACTGTAGTACGTAGCAATAAGGATAGCTCTTGGGGTGGTATCAGTGGCAGTGCAGTTGTAAGAGCAATATCAGAAGCGGTTGGGAGGTGTAATTTCCACTGCATATAGACAAACAACCGCTAGCTCTCCTTGAGCTAATGCATAAAAAGTAGCAGCACCACTGGGGCAGGTCAGGCTGACCACCCAAGCATGTACCTAGGGAGACGAGTAGGATTGTACATGAACAATTGAAGTCAGCACCCATCCCAGAGTAACTACACTCCTGTTTTTAGGCAGTAGCGTGACCACAGCTTGTGCATGTGCAGCATTGGTAGTTATGCTGCCCAGCTGCTCTGCCGACCCTCCCATGACAAGCAAGGGATTGGGGGTCCCTGAAAGCCACAAAATCCATCAGCCTCAACAAAGGAATCCAAACACCCCTTTACTACACCAGGCTGCTGCTGCTGCTTATTGTTATGTATTCCACATGTAAGATTACCTTGTCTAGCCTCATGCTGTGTATCAGGCTATCGCAGATGTCAGATGGGGAGTTTTAATTGCTTGATGGTAAACTCCTTGGCCTTCTGTCCAGGGGAGAGCAAACTGTCAACACTCAACAAATACTTCTGCATCCCTCACTAACCGTAATATTTAGATAACACCTAACAAGACACTGTCTGCTCAACATCCGTTTGTCTTTGCATCCACCGGGATCTTCGAGTGTTTGAAATATGTACACATGCTGTCCTGTTTGTTCCCCTTCCAAGATAGGGCAAGCATCACAAGCAATGTGATATTCAGTGCAGTTGAGACCTGGCTAGATACCTAGTAAGGTGTTAAGATCAGGTTTATGCCTGTCTATGCCAATGTTGGACCTGATTCTCCCTCTGGAAGGGGTGAGCTGCCTTCCCTCATTCTGAGGGCAATGTCACTCAAACAGGGTGCAAGAAATGAGTATGCTGTTTGCACCACCATCCTAGAAGAAGCATCTAAGTGGCCGAGGAGGTCACAGGCTCCTGGATCAATAAGCAGAGTCAAGTTGTCTCATGTTCTCTTTTTTGTGTATACGACTGGCAAATTCGTGCACCCCTGGTTCATTCCTGCAGGTTGCTGTATAAATATTGATCCAGGCCTCTTGGAAAAAATGTTCTTGTACCTTAGTGCACATCCCTTTTTCTTCTAGAACTCCTCCTGCTTTGCATTTATTTCCACTGCCAGCTACTCAGTCGAGTAAGAGTTTCCTGCCATGGGAGAAGCAGTAATGTGTTTCCTTTCCAGGAGCCTTAAATGGATAGTTAAGGTTTTCTGCATCCTTGGAAGGCTTCTTGCACTCCACAGATTAAACAGCTCTAACTTGCCAAGCAATTTCTCACTGCCATGGCTGGAAAAGCTTCCTAACAGCAAGGTCTATTAGACTCTGAAATTGCCTTGTAAGAGAAGTCATGGAATTCTCATCACCTAAGCTATTTACAGCCGGGATGAACAAGGCACTTGTCCATCCCTCATGATGAGGATTCAAAACTCATTCTCCTAATGTTTTCCCAGCCATCCTGAGTCACTTGGCCTATGCAATTAGCAGAGAGCTACCAAATAGCTTGTATCTCAGCATACAAAGAGGAGGAGGCTCTTGGAGCGTTCACATGCTGATTTGTTATTTCTTCCATTTTTATATTGATTATATGTGTCATAATGATGAGGGAAGTTAAAGGTTACCTAGAATGGGCTACAAGGCAGGGGTTGCTCTAGCCCCACAGGCCCACCATGGGTGGGGGGGTGCTCCAGCTGTGCTGGAATAACCCCATCTGCAGCAGCCCTGGTGGAAGAGAGATGGCTGAGGAGGCTGCCCTGGCCAAGCTGGAACACCCCCACCCACAATGCACCAGGATCGGGGCTACTCAGGCCCAGCTGGAGCACCCCACCCACAGCAGGGCCATATGAAGGGACGTTACAGCCCAGGCCAAGCAGCCCCAATCCGCAGCACCCCACGAGCAGGGCACTCCAGCCAGGGCAGCCCCTGTCCACAACCTCCCAGCAGCCCCCAACCCGGCTGACCAATGAAATGGGATTTTACATGTGTTCTCCCCTAAATGGTCAAATATTATTTTTTTCCTTGAAAATGAGAATGACAAGCCAAAGAGGCCTATTTTCCCCTCCTTTTAAAGTTCTGAGCACAGGCCTTTCGCCGGATGAAAACGGCTGCACCTTGAAATGAGTTTTCATGAGGAGTCAGCACCTTGGCTTGAGTTAAGGAGCAAAACAGGGTTTTCATTTGAAAGTTATCAGAGTTTGGAATGGTGCAAAGGTACAGGCCAGTGAGAGCTTTAAGGGCAGTTCATGGAACAGACATTTCTCCCCCCTGGCTGTGGCTCAAACACCCAAGCGGTACCTTATTACCTCCTGGCAACTTGGCAGTGGGAAAAGAGCCTATGCTAAGGTCTGCATTCCCCCAGATAGGAAGCTCCAGTTCTCTTGTCCAGAAAGTGGATTTCATTTCCACGTCTTCAGTCATAATTCCAGACTTAGAGAGAAACAGAAACGACCGTAAGTGCCACTTAAGATGAAATTCGTTGCTCTTTGCTTTGTCTTTGCTTGGCTGCTATTTCTAGGGGGACTTCGGTGAGTCAGGATTCCCAGGCATTGCGGGCATGTTTGGGCCAAAGGTAAGATACCTCTTCGTACATCTTGGGCTATACGGTGAAGTGGCATCGCCACAAGTAACTACATAGCCACCCGTGTAGCATCTAGGCCCATCCACCCCAGCTTGGCTCCTGTCCCAGCACCAGCCCTGCTCAGCTGGTCTGGTGTTTTTGCCAGGCAGCAGGGTCAGGGCAAAAGGACTAGCCCAGCTCCAGCACTCCATCTGGGGAGAGAGGGTCAGGCCATCGGGGCTTGCCCTGCTCTGCCTGCACCGCCCTCCTGCTGAGGTCCAGCGTCGGAGCTTGCCCCAGTCCAGCGCTCCAGCCCCAGAGCCCAGTCAGGGACTTGACTTGCTCCTCCCATCTGGCATTCTTGCCAGGGAGCAGGTTGGGGGCATGGAGGCTTGTAAGCCCCACAACCTCCAGTCCCCAGCTAGAGTGCCAGAGTGGTGCACACCCCTGCAGCCCAACCACCCTCTCTGCAGCTGGCACTGGGCAAGCCCTGCT
This sequence comes from Carettochelys insculpta, assembly GCF_033958435.1. Taxonomy (NCBI): domain Eukaryota; kingdom Metazoa; phylum Chordata; order Testudines; family Carettochelyidae; genus Carettochelys; species Carettochelys insculpta. Next base: position 10,730,799 of record NC_134157.1, read on the forward strand.
ACCCCCACCATGCTCCTCCGAGGGTGTGCCAGGCAGCTTGGGACAAACCCCAACCCCACACCACAGCTGGTGGTGCTGGGTTGGGGGACAGAGCAGCTGGGCATGCATTTTTTGCCCCCACTCAACCCCAGGGCACTGGAGGTGGGGAGAGGTGGTCCAGATGGCTCCTGCCCTGCCCTGCTAATATTGCCTGCCCACCCAAAAGACCCACGTTACCTTTGCTGCTGCTCTGGTGTCTCCGTAAGACAGGCATTCCCTTCCGCCCTTTACTGGAACAAGCTGTGTATGCGTCGGCTGCAGGTCTTTCAGGACTTCTACCTGATTTTTTATCCACAGGGACCACCAGGAGATATTGGGTTCAAAGGAATCCAGGGTCCACGGGGACCACCAGGGGTCATGGTAAGTTCTGGGAACTTTATTCTCATTTTAGCACTTTGTCTCCCCTGGTCGGCTGGTTGCTCTCAGGACAGCCCATACCCCAAACCCTGAGCTGCACAGAAAGGTGAGGTGAGCTGCCTAACACAGCCCATTTGACATACACCTTAATCAGAAGCTGCAGTTGAGCTGGATCATACAGTGGCGCATGTAAAAGATCCTCTGCCACCCTTCTTCGTCTACTTTTCGTCTCAATACCACAGTCTAACTGTGCCAAACATACCAAGTACAACCCTACTCCCCCTTTACTGCAAGAAAATGATGTTGCTACCCGTTTTGAATCACTTGGTGGCCCCTTAAATGACGACAGTAAATTTCAGTGTAATGGTAGGTTGTAAATTAGCCGTGTCCAACATCCTCTGGTACCCAGAAGGTAATGCTTTACAACGTTGTTGGTCCCCAGTCGAGATTCTCCAACATGAGAACTCTCAATTCTCCAAAAAAATGCTTCCCAGACATGTGGGCTCATTGTTCAGGCTCCTTTTAGTGAGCTCATACGAACAGGCTCCTTTTAGCGAGTCTCCTTGTTGCAGGCTCCTTTTAGTGATCTTATATTAACAGTCCACTGAAGTTATGGAAGTCGCAACGTGGGGTTCAAGAGGTTTCCAGTGGAGGGAGGACAGGAGTGCTGGGCTGTGAATACCTATCCCATGGATACAGTTAGTTTCCAGGCTGAAGAGAGTGGCTCCAGGGCTAGGACTGATTTCTGAGGAAAAAGAAACCAGGAAGACACTTTGCGAAAAGGTATGAGCCCCTGGGGATGCTCCTTAAGCCCTTGGGCTCTCAACACAGCAGAAGGTGTAGCGTACCAATGTGTCCCTTACAACGTGTCCGATTCCATTGTGAGGAATGAAAAGATGACACCTCCAGCAGCCTTGAGGAGGGGGAATCGCTATACTTCTGTGCTGGGTGTGGAGCCCTGTTACATTCAACAGCTGTAGTCTGGTAAGAAGTAACTTCTGTTCCCCAGACCCCTGTCCATAAAGTGTCTGTTCTCCCTTTTTGTTGTAGGGAAAGGAGGGTATTATTGGACCACTGGGAATTCTGGGTCTTACAGGAACCTCTGTAAGTATGTCTCTTTTCTCTGCCCTTATTTTTTACAGCTCATAACAATTGAGGTTATTTAAACAACAACTTGTTGCTTCCTTAGAAGTTTCGGACTCGCACTTCCTAGCCGTGTACAAGTACAGCCTAAAACTCATGTGAATTAACAGGGCAAAAAGAGTTTATTTTCATAGAATAAGCCAGCTTAAAGAAAAGCTGCAGTCATGGCACTGTGGGTATTCTTAGTTTATAAATTATCAGAAGCTCTGTTTAGGATGGGAAAGATTAGACTATTAATAGGTGACGTATTTATTTTTAAGCGGTGGAGCCACACTGGGAAGAGAACTCCTCTCACATTTAGGCACCTCAGCAAGCAGTGAGATTTTCAAGAGTTTAGCACCAAATGTGCTGAGTTTTTCTGAATATCTGGCCGAGTATCACAAGGAGAACTGCTAGTTTCTGAGCCCTTCTGAAGGTCTGGCCTGGGAATCCTATTCCACCCCAGCTTGTAAGACCCAAAAGGGGGAAGGCAGTCACAACTTTCTAAAAATAAAGAAAAAAGTCTTCCAAAGCCAAATAAAATGGCAGCAAAACATAAGGTGGGGGCAGAGAAACGCACACAGGAACTGGTTTTGATAAAGGTGAAGAAAGAAGTCGGAGGGAAAATACAAGAATTAGTCCATCAGTTTTAAAAATGAGGAGGAATGAACTGAATTAGATGTCCCAAGAAAAGGAATATGTAAAACCCCAGTCAGCGGGTGGAGGACAGAGTAGTAAAAACCCCACAGCTCTGACACCATACAACACCTCTGGTGCATACATTATGTATCCATTACAAAGAGCTGTTCCATTGCCAGGCATGTTTATAAGCTTCCAGGCTGAAGTCTGGCTAAACATTCCTTTTTGCTCACTCCACTTGTAATCTGGGAATTTTCATTAAGGCTACATACTTTTTTCCCAAAAAAGGGAGTCACGTAAGACAACCAGCCATGTTTTCTTTAGAGACACAGCTGAGCCACATGAGGAGAGTTTTCCTCACCAGAACACATCAGATCTTTAACTGGTTACTCTTATGAGGAGCCTGCCTGATTCTAATCACGTTCTTTGTGGTTCTTCGACTAGGGTCCCAAAGGAGACAAAGGTGGCCGCGGCGAAACGGTAAGTGCTCTTCCGGAATCCTTCAGGTACCTCAGCTGTACAGGACGCTATTCTCACATTTGACAGACAGAGAATACCAGACAAGTGGAATAGAGGGGAGCAAAACGAACTCAAGTTTTGTCCTTCCACGATAGATACAGAGAGTTTTATGCAGTTCTACTGCGTGCATGTTTTGCAAAGGAGACTTTTATAAACTGATGCCCCATTCTGTTCTGCCTAGACGTTGAAGACCCCAAGGCACTTCTCAAATAGCCAGGGGTTCTGCCTCAATATAATTTCCCTTCCACCAGTTGCTATGCAGTATGCTGGGCTTTGGTTTCTTGCTGTTTTCCTAGATGATATAGCTTTTAAATCACACTGGGAATCCTTGGGATGAAAGACATTACATTAGAGACATGCAGTCTTGTCACAATCTCCTTTTGATTTTTTTCTGCAGGGTTTGCAAGGTCCAAGGGTGAGTATTTCAGACAACTGTTTTCTCACTGGCACTCTCCTTGCTTGAATAAACAGATGTTCAAAGTCAGGTCCTGCACAGTTAAGAGAATCTATGTCTGGATAGTAGGGGAAGTAAAACAAATGGGAGGTAACATGGAACCTGAGAGGTGCCACCAAATGGGAGATTAAGAATGGAAGCAGCATAATTGTTACATTAGAAGTCAATACAGCATAGAAAAAGCTGCCCAAGGGCAAGATATGGCCACCTCCTGTCTTCACAAAGGGTTGAATTGGAGGACTATAAAATTTTGAAGAATTGGAAGATTTTTGGGGAGAGACTAGATGTGGGAGAGGGCTCGTCTCTCTTTGGGATCCAAGGATGATTAATTTCTCTGCAAAGTGCTGGTATTTTACTCACTGATGCCTTTCTCTTTAGGGTCCACCAGGCCCAAGAGGGCTTCCCGGGCCTCCGGTACGTAAATGGGAAAAGGTTCAGAGGATGACTAGCTCTATTATGAAAGGTGGCTAGACCCTATCCAAAGAGGCTGCTCACTCACGTGGAAATCACACTTTGACTCCTCCAGTAAAATAAGGATAAATTACCTCCCAGGGCATCAGAATGAACCAATGGCTGTAAAGCACTTGGAGATCTATAGATCTGACATGCAATATAGGAAATGATATTGCTACTCTCTCCCCCCTGCAGTGGGAACCCCACAGGAAAGAACAATAATCTCAAATGGGGATCAAAAATTCTGTGACAATATTATTCACTGATCATAAAAATCAGGCCCAGTTAACAGTTTTCTCTTTTGGTTTCTAGGGGCCACCAAGAATTCCAGCTTCTTTTGTAAGTCGCTGGCTTTTATTCTACACAGTAGTTTTGTTCTTTCTGAGAGTGACTTAAGGGGTGATGTGGACGTGTGAATGTATGTGGAGCTCAGAAACTCACAAGTTCCCTGCTCTCCCGCAATGTACCCTACAGCTTCCCCACATACATACATACATACATACATGGACTGAGCAGATGATACAAGCAATATCCTGCTAGGAGGAACCCAGCTATAAACATCTATTGTCCAGTTCAAACTCAGCTCCTGTTAAGAAGAGGTTTAATGAGCTCTTAAAACGCTGCTATTATATTTTCCCCACCAGCAGCAAGACGACTTTGGTGCAGCTTTCCAGACAGTGATGGACTCGAACACTGCACTCAAAACAGAGGTACCGGCATGCTTTTCAACTTACCAAGCCTTGCTACCAAGGCAGAGCACTGCACGGCATAATCTTAAGGCAGGGAAACAGCCTTTCATGCCAGCTTGTCTGCTCTTCAATCATCTTGGTCCCTTTCTGTAAAGCGATTCCACCTTCCCTATTGCCTTTCATGATCATATCCCTCTGTCAATACACAGCAAAGCTTGAAAGCATGGCTCTTACTCAGCTGAGTTCAGGAGGAATTTTACCTGTATAAGGACTGCAAGATTAGACTTTGTTAATCATATGCATGTATTAATATTTCCTTTCTTTTGCTTTTTTTTTTTAATGAGATGTTTGTTCTCTTGATAATTTAAAGGGCTTACAAGTAGCTTAGCTTCCATATCTGAGCCACATTCGAAATGTCTCTCTTCAGGTGTGCTCTACATTACAATAGAATTGTTACTTTTCTAAAGAACCCTACTGTGTACACTGGGAACAGATGAATATTTTTAAAGCCCCTCCTTAGTTCCAGCCCCTAGAGTGCTTGTGTTCTGCTGCTGGGAAAAGGTGGAGAGCCATCAGCCCCATCATAAAGACTTATTCCAAAAATTTAGCTAATACACCTTCTTGCCAGGGCTGGACAGGGCTGCCATCAGAGAATGCCTGTGCTCTCTGAACAGAATCCAGTGCAGGGAGAGGGTTTCTGTCCTCCATGGTTTGCTCCTCACTTTTGGGGACCACTAGTGAATAGCTATGACTGTTTGCCCTGCGCGGCATAGGTCATTTCTTTTCCTGCCTGTGCCTTTTGCCTGTGGTGCTTTTCCCCAGAACGCAAAGGGATTAGTTCCCATTGTTACTGGTTCTGCTGCTGTGTCTAGCCAAGGCGATGTGAGTTTGCTGCAGATTCTCAGACTGTGAAGCTCAACAATCAGCATTGACTGCCATCATCTCTCTCCCACAGCAGAGTTATCCACATTCAGACCTTCTGATGCTAAACCAGGAAGGAGACATCTTTAAGACTCTACACTACCTCAGCAACCTCATCCAGAGCATCAAAAGACCCCTGGGAACCAAGGAGAACCCTGCACGCATCTGTCGAGACCTCATGAACTGTGAACAGAAGATGGGTGATGGTAAGTAGCACAAGAGACAGATACATGTATAGGACCAGTTAAGCCTCCTTTCCTGGGACTGCTGAAGTCACGTTTACATTATGCAGAGGAATTAAAAATCACTTCATCTGCTGAGACCTTTCTGGATCTCATACATGGGCAACGCTGACTGGTTCACTCACCTACTCTTCTTCCCTTTTTCAGGTACTTACTGGATTGACCCAAATCTTGGCTGTTCTTCAGACACCATTCAAGTCACCTGTAACTTCACCAAAGGTGGACAGACATGCCTCAATCCCATCACTGCCTCTAAGGTACACACAGTTCTAACACTGTCTCGTGGTGGGCTTCCCTTGCCAATGCTGTTACTGAAGTGAGGTTTGGGACAGTATGTAACATTGCAGGGTGACTTGTGCCTAAGGAGGTAGAATCTATGGCTGCTGTTTCACTTTCCTCGCATTAGTGTGCATGAACTAGTTCCTACATTGCAGGTTTAACAGTTTTGCACAAAAGTTTGCTCACTGTTCTTCCCCACTTACATTCTAAAACTATTTGCTGTCTATATTATGTCTGAAACCGTAACAAGAGTGATTCATAGAATCCTAGGGCTGGAAGAGACCTCAGGAGGTCATCAAGTCCAGCCCCCTGCTCAAAGCAGGACCAATCCCTACTAAATCATTCTAGCCAGGACTATCTCAAGCTGGGACTTAAAAACCTCTAGGTTACGCATTCCAGTGCTTCACCACCCTGCTAGTGAAAGAGTTTTTCCTAATATCCAGCCTACACCTCTCCCTCTGTAACTTGACACCATTGGTCCTTGTTCTGCCATCCCTCACTACTGAGAACAGCCTCTCTCCATCCTCTTTAGAGCCCCCTTCAGGAAGTTGAAGGCTCCTATTAAATTGCCCCTCGCTCTTCTCTTACGCAAACGAAAGAAGCCCAAATCCCTCAACCTCTCCTTGTAGGTCATGTTCTCCATTCCCCTAACCATTTTGGTCCACTGGACCCTCTCCAATGCATCCACATCTCTTCTATACTGGGGGGCCCAGAACTGGACGCAATACTCCAGATGAGGACTCACCAGTGCTGCTTAGAGGGAAGTAATAGCTCCTCTAGATCTGCTGGAAATGCTGCTCCTAATGCACGCCAATATGCCATTAGCCTTCTTGGCTACAAGGGCCCACTGTTGACTCATATCCAGCCTCTCATGGATTGTAATCCCCAGGCCCTTTTCCGCTGCACTGCTACTTAGCCAGTTGGTCCCCAGCCTGTAAAAATGCTTGGGATTCTTCCATCCAAAGTGCAGAACTGGCAGCACTTTTGATTATCCAGCACCACCAGTTCCCCAGAGGTGCCAGATAATACAGCTTCTACTGTACCCAGTTTGGATGGGATTTTCAAAAGCAAGCAGCCTCATCTTATCTCCGCTCCCAAAGAAGACAGCACTGAATCCTTTTGAAAAATCACCCCCCTGTATTCAGTTGTCCATAACCGACATCGACATTTCAGTCAAAACAGGCCACCTACACAGCATGAAACCGCCAACCAACCGAACAGGACAGTGATGCTGGCTGCACCAGCGCCAGTGGTGAGGTCCCTGCAAAGTCAGGAATCTGCAAGAAGATAATAAGCTGGTCAGAACACACTGTTGGCTTCAAGAAAAGTGGCTGTAAAATTGAGGGCCCACTTTCCACCTTAAAAATATCCCCACAATAGACATCCAGTCCTTAAGAGGGAGTGCTGTTAGTTCAAACGTGTTGGCTGGATAGTGCGGTGAAAGTTTGTCCCGTCACTGTCTCTGCTGCATGGCTCACTAAAGGATGTCTGCCCCCAGGCTTGTTTACACCCACTGAACTCACACAATGTTGCAACTAAGCAACATTCAACAGCAGTGGGCTGGAATTCTTCTCAGTCCCTTAAACAAAGTGCATCTTGCTTCTTGCCTCATCGGCTTCATTACTGAGGGCCGAGGCTGGTTTCCAAGCGCCCTGGCTGCACTGTGGTTAGAATACATTTTCCAAGCCCTTTGTTGTTTAAAGCTATGCCAGACCCGTTTAGTAAAATTGTGTAGCTCTTTCTCAGCTCACTCTGATTCTCTGCAGAAGCAACGTTTTGAACCTGTGGCTCACATTCCTTTCCTTATGATGAGGAACCTGTCAGTCTAGTACTACAAAGCCTGCAGTCTTTATGTCCCTTGCAAAGGGATGTGAAATCAAACACGCAACTCTCCAGCCTGGGTCAATTTCCGGGCAGGATCACAGAGAGCACTTTTTGCATTCACTATATACACCCAAAGCTAAAACTTTAATTCCAGCCCTCTGTGAAGTTCACATCTGGATTCAAGTTCCAAAACCCAGTGCTACACAGTAACAAAACGCTTGTTTGTGGTACCTTGCAAGGGCTGCCCTGTGATTTTTGAACTGGTTAATCCCACAACAGCCATCTAACTTGCCCATTTAGCGAATTAACAAAGCTGGGGACAGCAGTAATGTCTTTGCTGCTGCTTGCATTAACTGCAGCACTGTAAGCCTCACTGTCTTTGGGGTGGGGGTATCTTAGTTTTCATGTGCTCTCTTTCTCACCTTAACAGCTGGAATTCAACATTGGTAGAGTCCAGATGAACTTCCTTCACCTGCTGAGCTCTGAGGTGGTTCAGCACATCACCATCCACTGCTTGAACACATCAGTGTGGAGAGAAGGGTCAGCTGAGAAGCCTTCAAAAAAAGCTGTGCGTTTCAAGGCCTGGAATGGGCAGATATTTGAGGCAGGAGGGCAGTTCAAGCCAGAGGTGGCAACAGACAATTGCAAGGTACAGAGTCCCTACAGCATGGCCCGCAAAGCAGCTAAAAAAAAAATTCAAAGTGACCCAAGAGGAAGTGGGAAACCTGGAGGTGTAGCATGCCCAGTCAGGGGAGCTTCATGGCGACATGAGAAACCAGATGACATGAAATTTAGCCCACGTCTCAGAGTGCTTGAAGCACGCTGCAAGCCCCACCTTCCCCACCATGACCCCAAAGAGGAATAGTGCTGGAAGGGCAGTAGCAAAGGCCTCTCTGTACCACACTATGAGCAAGCTGCATGCAGATCTAGTTTACTTAGGCAGCGCTTATATTCTGCACTAATAGTTAATATAGAAAATAGAGAACATATTTGAGTACCTTTTTATTTTGAAGAGTTTTCTGTTTGGAGGTGGTAGAATCAAGAGATCTGTCTTCTACTCCCAACTCTTGGGCAGGGTCACTCTGATTCAGTGCCAGTCATTCAAGTCCACAGTTTCAAGCGTGACTTCTAATTTCAGTGGCCCAGTTTAGCTTCATTTTCAGGGACGCTGAGCTCCACAGCTGTCTCCATTTTCCCAGCTCACAGTGCCTCACTTTGCCATAATTATGAACTGGTGATAACTTACCTATCTCAGTAAGTAGTGCTTTTCAGTGATATCTTGATGGAAATTATTCTTCCCCAGCTAACCAATGCCTTCCTATGTTCTCTCCCGCTTGGTTCAGATTCACGATGGACACTGGCATAAGACTGTCTTTACATTTCGGACACAGGACCCTAACCAGCTGCCAATTGTCAACATCTACAACCTTCCACCATCCGAGCCAGGGAAACGGAATCACCTCGAGGTCGGACCCGTGTGCTTCCTTTGAACTGTGACTTCTACAGTGCTTGGAGGTTTTGACCCCTTTTTGGATGTGCCTACATGTTTAAGTAGGATCCTCTGTCCCTCTTCAGCACAGATAGCTGGGCCTTGTCATTTGTGTCAACTGTTGCTCTGGCCTTAAAGCTCAAGTCTTAAAGAAGCTTGATCTCCTAAACTCAGTAGATTCTCCAGAACGGCCTTGAAAGAAATGTTTAAAAGCTGAACTGTGGGGGGATGCCAAGCCATGAACAGTGAAGGGGTATCAGGAACTCGAAGGGCAGATGTCATGAGCAATTCCACACACAAAGCTTGTTCCACAGCCAAAGAAATACTGAGAGAGATCTCAAGAAGAAACCTACAGATACATATCTTTGTCCTACCCAGTTCCAGAGTTACCAAATAAGACCTTCTCTTCAAGAGCTCATTATCTTCTGAACAGCTGACTGCTGAATAAGAGAGAGATGAAGTTCTTATCAGTGGATTTGCAAGTTGACTCTGGCTGCTCTGTGTACAGGAAGCATTTTGATGTGCAATATTAGAAGAGGAAAAAAATATATAGATATATATTTTATTTAAGCAAAAAAAAAAATTACGTTCCTCCTTCCATGAGTGAGTTTAATAAACATCCCTTCTCACATGTGATGATAGGGTGAGGGAGAATCCCAACGCTGAAAGAGGAAAGCGGAAGTGGGGAGGAAGAGATTGGTGCTAAAATAGAGAGAGAGGATGGGCTCATCTGCTTTGTTTCTACCTCTCACTGTGAAATCTCTGGTGCTCTTAAAAATTGTTATTTTATATATGATTTTAAACTATTTAAGGTTCTGAAGGTGCTACACTGTCTTGCCGCAGACCCCCACAAAAAAACCAACAGCCATGGGGACTTCTGTCTAGAAAGAGAGAAGGTAGGCGAGGGCAGTTTGCGATCTTTAGCTAAATCAGAAAAAAATGCCTTTAACTTAAAGTGTGTTTAGAATATTTCAAATTATTTTTTTTAATCTAGATTTGTAAAAATAATTGCCTTGGGTGTCGGTAAATGGACAGTACAATAGATGTCTAAAATAAGTGTGCCGATGGGATTTTTAATGTCATTTCACTGCTTTCTTTTTGGGGGAAAGGGTACAACTTGTCCACAGAAGCTGTAAGAATTCAATTGTAGGGGAGCCTTTAAGAGAGCTAGTTTGGGTTGGTTGTGTTATATAAATAGGTTTTTTTTTCTGTGTTGACTATGTGTATAGTTTCCTTGCCGGCTCTTCTGTATGCAGTGGTTCCCTACACTGGGATCCAACACCAGTCCTTTGGCAGGACCTGTCTGTCAAAGCTGAAATTACGGTACCTTGTTGCTTTAGAACCCAACCAAGCTTGGAGGGGTTGTGTTTTGTAGAAATCTAGTCTCTATGTGTAAATTTGGAGTTTAAAAAGAGGATAATTATGGTAGTCTTTTTATTCTACATATGGATTAATATTAATGTAATCTGAGCTGTACTGTATCAAATGCTTCAGTGCTGGTTTTGGAGTTTTTCATGTCTCTCATGGACTATGGATTATTTTGCCTGGAGAAAAAGTGTGGTGTTTTGTGTGTGTGTTTTGTTTGGTTTTGGTTTTTTTGTTTTGTTTTTTTTTTTCAATTGTCTTCGGTTTGTTTTTCCTATGAGCTTAAAGTTAAGATTTTTTCAAATACCTCAACTCGCATTCTGATTCTGGTGCTTCTCAGATACCTCAAGCTGCCAGCCCAGGGCTCAGGACTCAGTGCCTCTCATCCCAGACCATTCTGCACATCCTAAATGCCTTTATGTTGAAGCTCCCATAATCTCTTCTTTTGCTTGCTTCTTTCCTTGCACCTCCACACATACTCTCTGTCCCATTTCTCCCCCTCTCATCCTCTTGTCAATTGGTTTTTTTTGTTTCATGAGGCTGGAATTTCCATTTGTTCGCCTTAAGCATTTTTTTGAACTTTAAATAAATTCTTAAAACTGAAGCAACGAAATGGGAATTTCATGGTTTTTTGCTTCTTCACGGGAAATTGAGATGGGTGAGAGGAGCAGAAATGTCCTCCAGTTTTAAGCCATAACATGGGCAGGGCCTACATCTAAACTTAGCCGCCACAATGCTACAACCAGCCCCATAGGGACAGATCCCATTGCCTGCACTACTGGCTTCAGCAGGGCTCTGAATGGGAGCAGGGTTCTGCCTGTGTGGCACGTATTGCAGAATCAAGCCCAGCCTTGCAAGCAGACCGACGGATAGCACGTCCTAAAAAAAATCCTTATAGACAATTCGCCAGCCCAGACCTGTGTGCCCTGTCAACTGAGCACTTGGATGGCTCAGCTGATCAGCAGAGCACCACAGCGGAGAGCATGTGTTTCTATTAGTTGTGTACATCTGCACACGTCTTTGTGCACATAATAAAATTTATTCTGCCCATGGATGGAAAAAAATTAGAGGAAACACTGGCCCAGACGCTCAATCCACCGTTTAGCAATAAAAGAAAACACAACATACTGATCCATCCAAATCACTTGCCCCACTCAAGAAGAGTTGTTCGAGTGCATGGAGGACAAAGCTGCTCTCCCAGCAGAAGTCTCCTCTCCTTGCCCCTCAGAGGACTCTCCTTGCTGAAAGGAAAGGAGAAGAAAGTAGCTAGCACTAGTCTTTTTCTCTAGACTTCATTTACCCCATGCAGCTTTTTAAATCATGTTTCAAAACTATTGTTTCTTAAGTGTGAATAGGATGAAATTTGTACCTGGGCACTACGTTTTGGTCCACCTGCCTAGTGCACCTTCTGGTTTAGACCTGCTTCCTTCAGCCAATTTGGGAAGATGCATGGTCTGGTGCAGGAGAACCAGCCTCCATTCAGCTGGTAATAGCTACTACTCGTATTACAATCAGCGCTCAATGAATGTGTAAATCAGTTTGGATTTTCCCCAACAACTAGCTCATCTTCTCCTCCAGGAACAGAGCTGAATTTAAAACTAGGGTTTAACAAAGATTTGGAAGCTTGTGTTCTGCTGCTTGGAAGAAAGTTAGACATTGTAGCTTTAAACTGTGAGTCAGTGCTGAATTCCCATCAGCATGGTGCCTTTTTCCGAGATATCCCCTATCCCTCCCTCCCTCCAACACTATGCTAAGCTGGAAAGGGAAATTTTAACCAGAGGCAGCTGAGGAATTTTTGCAATAATTGCATAATGGAATTGATGGGAAGCAGTCCCAGATAAGCTTTGACAGTGTGTAGAAAGAACAACAGACACTGAAGGCTGATTATCTCTGATGCAAGACAACCAATCACAAAATGCGAGTGTTAGGAAAGAGAGATTTAAATTTCATCAGCGAGGACAAACATAGTTGCACACGCAGCAATGTGGCCACCAGCCCATCATATTATATACTCACCAAACAAAAGGGTATAAAGCCCAAGGATGAAAAGCAATTAGCTCAATCTGAAGATACAGAAGTCATAACAGTAAAAAAAAGAATCCATTCACATTGCACTGGCCGTTCCTCTGCCTGATGTGCAGTTGGCAGTGGACACATAGATCTCTGTCATCCAAGGACTGTCTCTAACACAGGATGATTAACAAAGAGCTAAGTAAGGGAAGATGGATTACCAGAAACTGGAGAAATAGCAGAGGAGGAAAGGCAGAATATAAAGACCATTGTGTCAATACAAAGCTAGATCTGTTAGTCTGGTGATGATGCTAAGGCAGTAGTTGAAGAGTGACTCCAGCAAGGCAATCTTAACTCTAAAGGGATTCACGCTGTAAAAGGAAAAAAAAAAAAAAAGAGAGAGAAAAATCAAGACACAGACGTGGCATAAGCCAAGGCCACCTCAAAGGGCACAGAAACTATGGTCATGGGGTCCAACATAAGAACCTAGATGAAAAGACAAGGTTAAATTAAAAGGCAAAAAAATCTTCTCCCCTTTACACTAGAGCAACTCTGCTCAAGCCAGTGGCATTACACTGGCATGACAGATAGTTTAGTTGTCATTGCCAACAATGAGACAGAGAGTGGAAAACAAAGGGGATTACTTTTCAGAGTGGCAGCAGCCTGCATGTGTCTCTCTGAGTAAGGCTCAGCACCTTCCTGGGATGGTATCCCCTGTCACCCTCCACAGGGCTTAACTGTGGTGGCAGTCAGTTTGCTCTAGCTACAACCTCAACGAGTCCCCTTGACTCAGACCCAAAGGCAACAGGCTATCATATTGCCATGTCAAGGTGTCTAGTCAAATGTACAGAGTTTGGAATTCCAACACAAAGCAGGTGACACAGCTTCTACCCCTCCGACAAGTGTCCTCAGAGGATTCCTGGGCTGATTGAGAGAGGAAGGATGATTCTGTGGTTGAGACTGGACTGGGACATGGAAAAACTGGGTTCAGTTCCCACTCTGCCACGGATTCCCTTTATGACCTTAGTTTCTCAAAGTAACTTGCCTCGACTTAATTCTCCCTTTCTAATGCCCTGGTCTGTCTTAGACCGTAAGCGCTTCAAAATAACACAATCCTACTCCATGCATATAGCGTCTAGGCCAAGAGAGCCCCAATTTTATTCAGGGCCTTTTAGCTGTTGTGTAATAAGAATATCGATTTCTCATCTGACTTAGCAGACGTGGAGCTGGAAGGAGGCCAACAAGCCTAATGGGGCTCACCGGAAGAGTCTACTGAGGCAGTGGTGAAGGCCCAGAGGCATTCAAAGCAGCAGCTCAGAAAAGAAATGCAAAAATACCCATATGTCTAGGGAGAAAGCAGACAGGAAACGATAAGAAGCTGATAGGAAACATACCAAAAGAGGGCTGAGTAGATGAAAGCTTACCCGTAAGTCACATCCAGATCTATTTAATACTGAGGGGTTAATTAAAGAAATTAGGACAGTTACTGGTATAAACCAGATAGGCCCTTAAGCAGTGACAGTAGTCTGCCATCAGCAAGGACTAAGGAAGCAACAGTATAGAGGAAGTCAAACCCATTAGACCTCACCAGCATGCCCACACAGCCAAGCCACCCACGAGTACAGTAGAGCAGTGGTGCGGAAGGGGCGCAGTGGGGAAAGGTGTCCCGTAACAGTGCAGCAAGTTGCTGAATGCCAATTCAATTTGCCTCATTTGCACTCACTTTTACATGCATTTAAGTTGCTGCAAACAAACCATTAGAAAATAATGTTGTCTACAGATCAATTTAAAGGGCTTTTTTTCCACTCTGCACTGAGGGAAACCCTGTCTGCCAACATACCCCCCCCGTAAACTAAAAACCATGGCGCCAAACTGAATTTAGCTTGATGTTAATCATGGCAGGCTTCTCAGTTCTCTCACACATTACAAAGGCAATTTGCCCACCTTTCATAGTCACAGAAATGACACCTAGCCCACTTAACTTTCAGTGACAGGTAACCCCCATTGCGTCCCCACTGCTGGCTACAGTATAAAAGCCCTGGACTGTAAGGCCGTTTCTACACATGCCACTTTTGGCTAATAAATGGCCCAAAATATGCTAATGAGGCATGGATGCAAATTCCCTGCACCTCATTAGCATAAGGTCACGTGATTTGGAGTCCGGAAGATATTCTTCTGGATTCCATGTAGACGCGCGGCCCCGGGGGAGGTGGTGGGGGGGGTGTCTTCCAGAAGGAAGTCCTCCTTCCAGAGGCCCCCTTCTTCCCTTTATTTAATGGGAAGAAGGATTCTTTCAAAGATGGGGTTTACTTTCAAAAGAGCAGCATCTACCCTGGCTTTCTTCTTTTGAAAGCTGCTCTTTCCAAATTAATATGCAAATGAGGTGCCAAATATGCAAATTTATACCTCTTTTGCATTTTTGTTTGCCTTATTTGCATATCTCTTTCAAAAGAGGAATGCAAGTGTAGACACACCCTAAGGCTGTTTCTACACAGGCAACTTCGTTTGTAAGTGGCATGCTAATACATGGAACGACAGATGCTAATGAGGTGTGGATTTTTGGGAAGAAGGGGGCCTCCGGAAGAAGGACTTCCTTCCACAAGCCCCCCCACCCCGGGGGGGGGGGGGGGCCGCACTTGTACACGGCGTTTCGTGTCTGGAAGAGTCCAAATCACATGACATGATGCTAATGAGGCACAGGGAATTTGCATCTGCGCCTCATTATCATCTTTTGCTCCATGTATTAGCATGCCACCTCCAAAGGCCATGGCCTGTGTAGAAATGGCCTGTCTACTCCAGCTCTGAAGAAAGGGGTCTTTCCCAAGAAACCTCATTACATAATATAGGGATGAACACGCTTTTACACCCAGTCCCCCTTTTTTTTGTCCCTGCAATTAGCAGGGCCCTCCCTTCAACCTGTCTAATGCACTCCAAACCAGAGGAAATTTCAGTGATGTTCATACCAAAAAAAAAAAAAAAAACCCTCTTTCAGCACATGTAAGCAAATAAGGCTGTAGCATGTAAAACTTTAATAATTGGTATAGAAATGTGAATAGACACACACAAAAACCACTAACATTTTCAACATTCTTAATGAGATGAACAAGCCTCGGACCCAGCAGGTAGCCCCCCCCCCCCCCCCCCATGAAATTTCATACCCCCCCACACACTTTGCGCACCCCAACCTAGTAAAGAAATTTGCTAGGTTTTATGTTGCTACAGGCCTGCTTGTTTAGCAGAAGGGCACCTGTGATTGCTTCATCACTAAGCAAACAGAACATTGGCCAAGTCAGGGACAACAGATTCCTGGACTGAGGTACCTTTGGGAAATTTGAGATGTGCAGCCATGCATGCCTATAAATAGAGAAGACTTTGCTGAGAGGAGAAGCTGCCACGGGAGCATCTGATTCCTTTTCTTCTCACGTTCCTTCAAAACCATGGCACTGGCCTGCATTGCTGCTCTGCTTGGTTTAGCACCTCTTCTTACAGCTAAACCCCTGGATTGTGAGCCTCTAATTCCAGGAACCATTGACAATGCAACACTGACTAAGGTAAGAAGTGGTTCAACTTCTAATGCCTATATTCCAGATGGGAGCCTCAGTGGCTCATTAAGGACCTAGCATAGACCAGGGCACAGGCAAGGGACCCTGTTAGTGACATTCACCATGTAGTTGGCCTTTTAATCTTACAAACTGAGTAGTATTTACACCCCAGAAATATCCCCCTGAAATACAAACTACTGACTGGAGACTGGGCAAGAGCATGGTGTGCTCCACAGGTTTTTTGTTCCAAGACCTGGAGAGGTCTGTACAGGAAACCCCCAAAATATGTGGCTTCAAGTTGTGCGTAACTCGCTTTGAGGCAAGTTAAGTACAACTTGAAGCTGCTCAGCAGCTGTCAGCCTGCCTAGCTGTGGGCAGCTAAGCAAGCTAAGAGGCTGACAGCAGCACAGCT
Organism: Carettochelys insculpta; assembly: GCF_033958435.1. Taxonomy (NCBI): domain Eukaryota; kingdom Metazoa; phylum Chordata; order Testudines; family Carettochelyidae; genus Carettochelys; species Carettochelys insculpta. The sequence goes on from NC_134157.1 coordinate 10,747,155, forward strand.
GGAGGAAAGCAAGGAGAAGCAGCCAGAAAATTGACCAGCCCTGGTCAGTTTCTTGGGTCCCACAAGCAGTGGGGAGCTGGGAACCAAGCGGCAGCCTGGTTCCCAGTTCCCCATCCCCCATTTGCGCGAAAATTTGAGTTAGGTGGAGGTTGCAGGCACGCAGCCCCTGTGTAACTTGGGGTTTTAACTCTATTGCAAGAGAGAAACCCATGAGGGAGTCCTTAGAGATCAGAAGGGAAATTCCTAACAGAGCACCTCACCTATCCCCCCTATCCCATCCAGGACTGGTCCCAGACGAGGGGGAAGGACGGGGAATTGTCAGGTCCCCAGGCAAGATTTGCGGGGGGTCTGACTATGTGCTCCCAAAAGGAGCAGGCCCTTGGGGGAAAATGGGAAAGGTTGGGACACCCAGACTTCAGCACCATCCAGACTGCACTGGTCAGGACTCTAGCTGCAACTTAAAGGTCCCTGGGCACTGGCTGCTGCCTCTACACCTTTTCAGTCCCCAAGCACCAGGGCAGATGCCCCTTTACCATCCCCTGCCCCCCCAACACCTTTGGCAGATCTGGCCCCTGAGGACCATTTTCTTGTGCCTTCCCCACCTAGTTTTAAGCATCCTAAGCAATGGGGATTCCAGAAATATGGGCTTTGGAACTTCAGGGCCTTCAGCATCCTACTCATGCCACTTCGTCTAGTGGGGATTTTTAACAAGTCTCTCGCTGAAATGAAGCTGGTCATCCTGGACTTACGGATAAGGCTGTGAATGGACAAGGGAGTGCCACAGTGGCAGCTAAAAATAATGTTTACAGTCTGGAAACCCAGGTGGAGGGCTGCCCACTGCAGGTAGAGGAGAAATCAATGCCAACTTATGCCCAGGTGACCTCCTTCCCCAGTCTGTGGGCAGGTCTACATCAGGGAAAAAAGTTGATTTGCAATACACAAGTCCAGCTACGTGATTAGCCTGGCTGGAGTCAACATCCCTTAGGGCCAACTTTCTCCCCCAGTCTTACAGAGGGAGGTTGATGGGTGAACATCTTCAGTTGACATCCCTTCCTCCTCGTGACTGTGAGGAGTAGCCAGGTCAAAGGCAGTGTCCTGATCAGTCAATTTAGCCACAGTCCTACCAGACATGCTAAATCAAGCTCCGGGAGATTGACCACCCAAAAGCATCACTCTGCCACTCAGTGTAGAAAAGCTCTGTGAGCCCCTCTTTGAGGGAGAGCTGTGTTAGTCTCTAGCAGCACACAAGAGACACAAGCAGTCCTGTAGCACCTTAAAGCCTTTACCAGTCAGCAGAAGACACCCTTTGCTAATGGGCATGAGCTAGAGCACAGTTGCCATCCAATGCAGCGCTAAATGCCATGCCCACAAAGGGGAGGAGTAGAGCACAGCCATGCTGCCAGCTGAGCTGTTCCCACGGGCAGCTGCTTTACACAAGGCAGTGGGGAGGGACAATGGAGGGCTTTGAAGAGCCCGGGTCCTGTTTTCTCAAGGATGAGGCTGCACATTTATGCCATGAGAAGTAGAGGGGTCGTATTCTGCATCTTGCAGCTTTCCTGGTGCACAGCTTTTCTGCAAGTGGTCAAGCACAGCTGCTTCCCCTCCCCTCTCTCGCCCCCAAGTTTGAAAACAACACATTAGTGTTCCCCACCTAGAACACACGCCATGCTTGGGAGAAAATAGGAAGCAGGGTGCTGGGAATCACACACGTGGGACAGAGACCTGCGCAGACCACTTTGCTGGCATAAGCACGTAATTTTCAGCCCCTTGCCGCTCTTTCAAGAGAAAAGTTAGTGTAAATGGGGGAATGGCCCCGCTATTGTGGGGAACTCTCCTGGCTTCTGTATTACCCAGGTGAAGTGGACCAGCAAAAGATCTGAGTCCTCACTCCCATTCCCTTTATCCAAGGGCCTCCCTGACCCTGAGGGCTCCCCTTCCACTCCTCTGAGAAGCAAAGTCGGCGAAATCCCAACAAGGTTGGGCCCAGGTTTCCTAGGGCTGAACCCCAACCTCGTAGTCACTTAGGGCAGGGGCTAGCATGTCCCCACTCCAGGGTGCTCTCTGTATACCAGCTGCTCTCCTGAGCCACTGATCACCTCATGCAATTCAAAGTGAATACAATTTTCGTTTCAATCAGCTGCTGTGTAGTAAAGAATAAGGAAAAATGAGACAGGTCAAAAGAGAACACATAGCCCCACTCTGGGCCCCGGGGACATCACAACCAGCAGCCTGTTGAGTGTAAGCCCATTTCACAGTTCCCTGGACACTCAGTAACAGATTTAAAAGTCGCAGTCCTACACCAAAAAATTTCATGAATAAAAGGCAAAAAGAAATTTCAGAGCTGCAATTCAGTTGCAAATTTGACTCCATCAACCAAGGATTGAAGAGAGACTGGGAGTGGCTGGCCCATTACAAAAGCAGTTTCTCCATTGGAGGTTCACACCTCCACATTAGCAACTGACAGTGGGCCACGTCCCCCCTGACTGAACTGAGTTGATTTCGCCTCTCCTGATGTTCACAACTCCACATTAACTGCTGATAATGGGCCACATCCACCCTGCCTGAACAGACCTTATCAGCTCTGGCCCTCCCCTTTACTGAGGACACCCCCCCCCCCCCCCCCCCGGCCTTTACACCCTCCTTTGCCCCAACCCCCATGCATCTGCTGAAGCTGGTCTTGGCCCACAAAAGCTTATGCTCCACAATGCATTAGTCTATAAGGTGCCACAGGAATTCGTTTTGTTCTTGAAGATACAGACTAACTTGGCTACGTCTCCGATACAGTTCACAGTCGGGTCCTCTAAAGTCCCAGGGCTCTCGCTCAGGTCCTGGCTGTGCTGCAGGCAGCGCACGCTTCCTCAGGCACTGACCACAGGCCTTCAGAGCCCCTCTCCCAGCTGGAGTTACAGTCCCTCTCCAAGTCTGGCCTGCAAGGCCTCCCAGCTGTGGTGTTTCCCTGCCCAGAGCCTCCTCCCCATCCCCCACCCCAATACACATGTTTGCTGGTCCCAGCTGCTCACCACACCCATCTGCAGATGATGGTTCGTTGCCAGCCTCCAGCTCCTTGCAGTGCTTCTCTGATCCTTTCGGTTCGCTGGTCACTGCAGGTCTGCTTCTTAGCACAGGATCGGTGCTCCATGGGCTGTGCGCCCCTCTGGCTCTGTCACTGCAGGTCTGGCTCCCAGCACAGCTGCGCCCCTTGGGCTGTGTGTGCCTCTGGCTCTGTCACTGCAGGTCTGGCTCCCAGCACAGCTGCGCCCCTTGGGCTGTGCGCCCCTCTGGCTCTGGCACTGCAGGTCTGCTTCCCAGCACAGCTGCGCCCCTTGGGCTGTGCGCCCCTCTGGCTCTGTCACTGCAGGTCTGGCTCCCAGCACAGCTGCGCCCCTTGGGCTGTGCGCCCCTCTGGCTCTGTCACTGCAGGTCTGCTTCCCAGCACAGCTGCGCCCCTTGGGCTGTGCGCCCCTCTGGCTCTGTCACTGCAGGTCTGCTTCCCAGCACAGCTGCGCCCCTTGGGCTGTGCGCCCCTCTGGCTCTGTCACTGCTGGTCTGGCTCCCAGCACAGCTGCACCCCTTGGGCTGTGCGCCCCTCTGGCTCTGTCACTGCAGGTCTGGCTCCCAGCACAGCTGCGCCCCTTGGGCTGTGCGCCCCTCTGGCTCTGTCACTGCAGGTCTGCCTCCCAGCACAGCTGCACCCCTTGGGCTGTGCGCGCCTCTGGCTCTGGCACTGCAGGTCTGCCTCCCAGCACAGCTGCGCCCCTTGGGCTGTGCGCCCCTCTGGCTCTGTCACTGCAGGTCTGCCTCCCAGCACAGCTGCGCCCCTTGCTGCTCTTCTTAACCCTCTCTCCTTTTCTTCCAGAGACCCAATCAAACACCCAGCTCACTCAGAGGATGGGACCTGGCCTCCTGATTCCCTTGTTGGCCTGTCCAACCTGTCGCTTTGGCTGACCGGGTGTGTTGGCCTCTTTCCATTGTCCCTGGAGACTGTTTGTCTCAGGGCCCCATTTTTTCATGGACTCCCCCTCCCCTTTAAGTACTGGGAGCCAGCCACCCCCCCCCAAGTTTTAGTAAGGGGCCAACAATCCCCTTACATTAGTTCCCCCACGTAAGAAGAGACCATTCCCACCAGCCGTAATAAATAATTACACAGCCGCACGTGCTGTGGCTTCCAGGGTGTCTAACCATTTCTTTTTCTCCCTCCCCCCGCCACCCATCTTCACAGGTGCTGGGCAAGTGGTTCTACATCGGCGCAGCGTCACAGCACCCAGAGAGCCATCAGGAGATGGAATCGATCACAAACGCCTATTTCTTCTTGTACCCAGGCAGCCAGCCAGACACGCTTCTCATCACAGAAGTCCTGAGACTGAAAGTATTAGCACAGGCCTTGCTGACAGCAACATGCTCCTTAAGGACAACACGCCCCCTCCGGCAGGAACTAGCCTGAATGACCCCCCCCCCACCCCACCCAGTGCCCCTCATGCAAATCCCTTCTTGCAGTGTGACTTTGCGCTCTGGCTGCGTTTACACTTGCACTTGAGCACCAAAATGTTCATTGTTCCAGGGTGTTTAAGTCCCTCGCCCCAGGAACAGCAACGTTTCGCTGGGGCATGAGAAAGTGCGGGTGCTGCTCTGTCGGGCGGTTGGGGGAGGGGTGCTCCTGCTGACAAATCGAAACCCCCCTTGAAGGGGCGGTGGGAGGGGAGGGGGACACCGACAGACTTGCCAGGCCTCTGGGCAAGATGTGTGGGGGTGTCAACTCCATGCTCCTGGAAGGGGCGGGGGGCCTCAGGCAGAAAGGGTGGGGGCCTCAGGCAGAAAGGTTGGAGCCCTCAGCATCGCCCAGAGCACGCCATTAGCACCCTGCTCTGAGGTGCTGTCTGCAGCGGCGGTGGGTTGGCGCCTCTGGCCCTTTTGAGTCACTGGCCACCCCATGGCAACTGCCCCCTTTGCCACCCCACCCCCACGCTCGTTGGGCCTGTGTAGGGGATGGGAGCATTTTGTCCCCAGAAGTGCCAACCAACAGCATTCGCTTGCCAGCTCTGAGCGGCAAGGCCAAGTGTCGACAGCGGCTAAAAGCTGCACAGTGTAGGCACATCTGTGCTTGGGCGTCCCTGGCTCTTGCCAAGGATGCATGTAGCTGTTCCAGGCTTATCCTTTGGGCCTTCGCATTCAGAGCGGGCCTTGAGCTTCTGGCCAGCTGGCTCTGCCACTGCCTCACAGGGACCCTGTGACCTGTGTGGTGTGTGTTCTCCCATAGAGCAGGGGCCCTTAAAACCAGGGCTGTCGCTCCTGCATCAAATCCCCTACACAGACAGTGCTACTTTGGGAACAAAAGGGTGGAATCAGCTACCCTCAGGCCCACCAACAGTGGGAGGCAAAGGGGACAGTGTTCCCTGGGCCTGACCTCTTAAAGGGGCCCAGAGCTGCTGCCGCTGCCAAAGTACCAGGCCCCGTTGAAGTGCCGTGCCAGCGCTGCTCTGCTGCTGCATGGGGCTGTGAGGGAATTGGGGGACAATGCTAGGATCCAGGAGGGGCTTGTGCCCTTGGCCCTGCCCTTTCCAGGGCTGTGGAGCCAGGTCCCCCCCTCCCACCTTGCCCCAGGGCTTCCATGGCTGTTGACCCTGCTGACACTCCCCTCAGACTTAGCTTGAGCTGACTGGGGTGCTAATGCAATATACACACAGAAAGATCACCTGAGGTGTGTGCTCGATAAAGGCACATTGGTCCCATTGGCTAACAACAGAGTTTAACTCAGAAAGCCACAGAGTGTCACCTCAGCAGTTACGCCACTGATCAGGCTCTTTCCTTTCAGGAAGGACAAGTGTGTGGTGGACAACTCCAGTCACATTTCAGTCATTCAGAACACTTCTATGATGATCAAGAAAGGTAAGGCTCCAGAGGCGCTCAGAAGGAAAGCAGAAGTGCCCAGTGCCTTGCATCAGGGAGCGGGGACTGGGTTGCGGTTGGAGAGGTAGGAAGGTTTCTCCCCTCTATGTCATGTCCTCATTTCTACCACACATGTATCTGGTCTCACCCGGAACAGTGGCTTGGGGAAAAGGGTTCCTAGGAGACCACACGCAGAACTGCCAAAGCTGGTCATTCTGTTACCAGCTAACACTAGGTTCTAAAAGGATTTAACCCGCTGGTGTGAAGGGGTTAAAGTCTATATGAGGTGAGCTTTTGCCAGCTTTACACAGTGCTACCAAATCACAGGCTACAGCCAAGGGCCCTTCCAGGTTTATATCACATTTCCTGAGGTACGGACTGAATACTGTAACCAAGCCTCGTACCTGTTTTCCTGAAGGGGCAAACAAAAGCGCCGTAGCACAAGTTATCAAGAGCAGCTCTGAAGACACGATGACACTATACCATGTTGAAGCAAACCACAAAGGGCTGTCACTCTCTGGTAAGTAAACCACATCGCAGCACCAGCAAAAGCACCTCTGGCTCTCTAGGTCCTTATGTAGCCCCAATCGTACTAGCACCTCACAAACATTTGTGAACTTATCCTCCCAAGCCTCCTGTGAAGTAGAGCAGTTTAATTATCCCCATTTTAAGAGGGAAAGAACTGAGGCACAGAGTAAAGTAAGGCTTGGTCTGCACTAGGCAGGGAAGGTGATCGAAGATCTGCAATTCTAGCTCTGGCAATTAGGTAGCTAGAATCGACTTATCGCTAATCAACTTACCTGGCCATCCTCACTGAGGAAGGTCACTGGGAGAGTTTCTCCCATCAACCTTCCTTACTCCTTGCATCTCACAAGGAGTACAGGGGTCAACGGCCAACCCCGACCAGTCAATTTTGTGCCTCCCTACCAGGAGGGAAAATCACACAAAATCAAACCCCAGAAGTTTGAACCTGAGCGGGTTGATCTTCCCGATAATGTAGGCGTGGCCTAAGTGCATGGACTCATGGCAAACAAGAGCCTGGAACTGAGTACAGGCCTTTCACGCCCCAGTGCCCTAAACTGCAAGAGCATCCATCTTTCTGATCTGTCACTGGAAAAGTGGCTGTATGACCAGAGAAAGAGGCAGGGAGACGCCATGAAATAAAAGTAGCTGACTAGTCTGGCCTGGGTAAAAAGTGTGGATGATTCTAGATCTTTCAAAGCACTGTCTATATGATTAATAACAATTATCCAAATCCTATGGCAGGGATATTTGCTCTCCTGGATAAATGTTTAAAGCCTGGGAACCAGTCTTGATTTTAGTGACACCCCATAACTCTTCCCATCTCCTACTGGAGAATCACTGATCAGACAGTCTTCTTCCCTTTCCCACACTGAATGACAACCACAACAGGAGAAATATAGGTGCCAAGAAGAAAATAGAAAGGGGGTGCAGCTCCTTTAGGTCACTGGGCAGAGGTACATGCATGAGGAGTAGGCAAGCTGAGTATTAGTCTTTGTTGTTGTGAAAACCTCAGACAGACCAGAAGTCCAATGCAGCCACTATACCCCCTAAAACCAACCCAGCCAAATGAGTTTCTTACAATTTGATATTATCTTATTTAAACACAGCGCGGACCCCAAACGTGACTATGGAGCAACTGGAAGAATTTGAAACTCAAGTGGCCTGCCTTGGACTGAAGAAAGAGGAAATACTCTATTCCAACAATAAGGTAAATATCATCATGGGCTTCCGATGAGAGTTATCAAGCCATTGTTAGACCTTCAGAATTGCATTGAAGTGAGCTAGAGCTGGGATCACATTAAATGCTTCAGCTTCACCCCTGAAAAGTGACTTAAAAAAAAATGTTTAGTAACCCAAAGCAAACCCCAACATGTGGCATGTTCAAGAGTATGCATTGCGCCATCATATGATCTAAGACATGATCCATCCACTGCCTTTGAATGAAGGGAACCAAAATTGTTCAACCCTCTGCTATAAAGTAGGACCCTTCAAATTCATGGCATGAAAAACACGTCACAGACTGTGACATTCAGCCTTTTGTGTATGTTTAGCCTACACTACACAGAGTCCATGTGGGAAATCATCGTTTCTCAAATTGGGTGTCCTGACCCAGAGGAAAGTTGCAGGGTTATTCTTTTGGGGGGCGAGGGGGTGACACTATTGCTACCCTTACTTCTGCGTTATTGCCTTCAAAGTCAGGCAGCCAGAGAGTGGAGGCTACTGATTGAGGGCCCAGTTCTGCAAACAGCAGTACAGAAGTTAGGGTGGCAATACCCTGCCATGCCATCCTTAACTTCTGCACTGCTGCAGGAGGTGGCTCTTCCTTTAGAACTAGGCTCCTGGCCAGCAGCTGTTGCCTTCCAGCTGCCCAGCTCTGACAGAGCAGAATTAAGGGTAGCAGAACTGCCACCTCCCACAACAGCCTTGCAAACATTCCCCCACCCCCCAATCCTTTTACAATTACAACACCATGAAATTTCAGATTTAAAGAGCTGAAATATGAAATTTACTATTTTAAAATTCCTATGACCATGAAATTGACCCAAATGGACTAGGAATGTGCTAGAACCCTAGCTATACGAAATATACAGGTAACCCAAGGGCGACGCTGCAGTAGTTCAGAATGAGCAGGAGGGCCAAAACCAGCCAATATCCTGAAATGCCAAGTGTGCAGCACAGGGACAACAGTAAAGTTCCCTGGTGGCCACCAATGTATTAACAGCAAATATTATATAAACCAACTTTATATTTTTACCGGGTAGGGCTGTTAACCCTAAGCCAATGCTCCGTTCTGAGTACAAAGGGTTAAGTCAATGTATAAATCAGACAGCTTACAGGTGCAAACCCTGGCTCTATGCCCAGGCCTAAACACTGTGTTTTCACTGCACTGAATCCTTTCCCTAAAGGAGGACAAGCTTCACAATTACTGAATCTGATAGACCCTGATCAGGTACCAGACTGGTTTTGATTAGAGTCCTTCTCTTCCCAAAGCGCCTAACCCTTGGCAAGTGCCACTAGGCTCCTCATTCACCATCTACACCTTTATCTTCTCAAGTCTTTTGGAAGCTTGTCAAATTTAAGAACCGCAATAGTGACAACATGAGTTGCCAAACCCAGGGCCTGCAAAAACATAGAGCTGGTGTGCAATGATCAAGGGCAGGCTCATTTCATGAATGCTTTTTGTTCCCTCTGATCAGCGAGCACTCCCCAGAACCTGCCCTCTTGAGCTACAGAGAACAGACTGTTCTTGCTACACAGCTTCTTGCCGCAGAGGCAGTGGAAGTTGATAGGAATTCCTTTTGGAAACTCCAATGCGTTAAGCAAGAGGCATTTGAAAATGCAAAAGATGCAGTGGTAGCTTTGCTGTAAACAAATCCTGCAATATTTAGAGCATGATTTACATACACACACATTGCTGATTTTCACCCTTGCTCATCTCTGCAGGATCTGTGTCCCATGGAAGAAGAGGGAGAAGTCAAGGCTCATTCAGTTGAGGTGGTAGAACCATCACTGGCGTAATTCACATTTCCATGGCAATGTTGCCCTCCACACTGGATATCAGCAGTTGTTAATGCTCTTCACCTGTTCAATCACAGAAAGATGTCAACTTTTCACATCTGATCATGTGGTTTCTATGGCAAACTACTGACATTTGTATTTATTGTGTTCTGCAGTTTTAAATTTCCAAGCACTCTCTTCATGCATGCAGAGCTCAGCAACCATTTATTTGTTCTCAGTTCCCAGTGCAGACTTCTACAAAGGAGACCCGTGCACTATGTTCACACCTGAAGACTTTACCTTTGTTCTTTCTTGCCAAATTAAAAATAAAAATAAATCTGACTGACTAGCTATTTGCTCTGCGAGTATAGTAAAAATATACATACTGGCTTCTTTTTTAAACAGTAAAGATCTTGTGCTGCCATCTGCCATTTCACACAACACTTACTATGTCCAAAAACAACACACACACACACGCCCCTTTGAATATTCTGTAAAACAACTCTTATAGCTGAATGATTAAAAAAAAAATCACACTTCCCCCCCACCCCCAGTGGCATCATACCACTTAAAAACAAACTGTGAGTTAATAACCATTCATTATCAAACTGAGTTTTCTTTTATCTTATTCTCTCCCCTGCATGGTTTCCCTGCTCCCCTACATTGGGGCTAGTAACAACAAGTGTTAGTGAACCCAGTAAGGACCTGATTTCACTCTCATTAGACATCAAGGGAAAGATTCCATTTTACTTCAGTCAGAGTTGGAATACTAGACACTAACAACCCAGTCTCTCAGGTGAGGTGACCTGGGGAAGGAAACAGCTGACTTAAAGATTCCTTCTCTGTTTCAGTTTGAGACCTCAGAATACCCATAGCCACTCACTCACTGTTATCCAGAAACCTGTGTCACATTGCCTTTGACATAGCCAAAACCAACCCAGCACCATGTGCTCTCAAACCTACCAGCCGTGTACAGAGGTGTTAGCACCACTGCAGGGCCCACCCAGAGATTTGTGGGTTCATGGGGTTGAACCGGGTCTGGGAACTTCACTACACCCTGCCAGATGCAATTCCACCAACTGGGGATCACAATGAATGGTGACACTGTCCTCTGGCAACTCTGTGGGTCTGAGATTAAGTTAAGGATAGATACAGCGTGGGAGTCACACTGTCTAACTCGGGGCGGGGGGGGGGGAAAGATGGCCTGTGGACCTCATCCGGCCCACCAAGCCACTGCATCCAGCCCATAGGCACAGCAGGAGTCTCCACCAGACTCCCTGCCTGCCCCCTCACCGTATGCCACTAGGAGCCTGCAGAAGCTCTCAGCCATGTGCGTCTTCAGAAGCTCCAAGCCCAGAGGAAGGGCGGAGGAGAGACTTTGCGCACTGGCCCTACTCCCAGCACAACCTCACAGCTCCTGTTGGCCAGTTTCTGGCCCATGGAAGCTGCCTGATTGCAGGACAGGCAGCACATGCAGTACCCCTTCTGCTCTCCCTTCTCTGGGCTCACAGCCTGCAGAGCAGCACATGGGTGAGAGCTGCTGAGTGGCCTGTGGGAGGGGGCAGGCAGGGCAAGCAGGGAGCCTGGGTGAGGGACTCTGCTGGCTGGGCGCCACCTAAGTAAGCCCCTTAAGCATCCCAAACCCTGCCACCCCCAACCCTCTGTCCGCCTCCTGAACCATACCCCACGTAACTCAAACCCTCTGCACCCAGACTCCCTCCCAAATCCCCTACACACCATCACAACCCAAATCCCTGTCCCCCCCTTCCTGCAGCCCTCCTGAAGGTCAGAATCCTCTCATGCACCCACACTCCCTCCTGGTCCCACCCCCAAGCTCCCTTCTGCACCCAAGCTCCACCACAGACCCTGCACCTCTTCCATTAATAGAATGGAAGCATGCAGCCCTGGACCTCTTACCAAATTCTTAGAGTGGTCCCGTCAAAAATTGTTGCCTGACTTGTCCTAACCACAATGTAGCCAACCCCCAGAGTCCAGGGCGCAATCATGAATGCTCCAAAAATTTAAAAGAAGGCAACACTCACAGTTAAACTTTATTATTTTATCTCTTTAATACTTGAGGATCTTTAAAGATTTGGATGACTGGCATCTGTGATAGGAACTTGCAACAGAAAATCTAGTGCGGCACAGGGGCTTGTTTCATCTGGGAACATGCAAGAGCTCACAGCTGCATATTTCATGCCAAACAAAAGTGCAGAAGTCAGTGCAATAGAAACTTTTTTAAAAACACATACATTTTCCCAGAAAGACACAATGCAGCATGATTTTTTTTTATACAGGTCGAAATGCTCGAATCCAGAACTCTGTTGTCCAACAACATCCATAATCCAGCATGATTTTAGTTAGCTGAATAACCACATCATGAGTGTGGCCAAGTTTTCCCAGAGTCCCATAAAGTTTGTTTACATCCACCAGTCCTGGCAATTATTTGGCTGTAATTTACCCCAATAATCTTCTAACAGCCCAGTAAGCAATGGAAGTGTTGTCTGTAGTCTGTACAAATTCTTCTATCCGGCACTGGTCGGGTACCAAGGATGCCGGATTAGAGAGGTTCGGCCTGTATGTGCTCAGAAGATTTTAGTCCTTCCAAAAATGGCTGTTTGATTTTGATAGCTGTGAGAGAGAAGAAAATAGATTCTTGCACCCAGATGAGTAACTTCACCCAGAGTCCATCTTTCTCGCTTCTCTGGCACAACACTGGTCTACATTGCTTGTGTTCTCAGCTTAGCATATCTCCTCATTGCTCAACCTCTGGATTTTAAACCAGTTCCACAAATACCAGATAATGCTACAGCATTAAAGGTAGGAAAAGGCCTATGTATGCTCATGCTCCTTTTGACAGTTGCACCTCAGATCCATGCAAAGGCTGGATGAGAACCATATGAAGAAGACAATTCGCTAAGGGCATCATATCTGATATGCAGGGTGCAAAGCCCAGCATTTATAGCTCAACTTTAAAACCCTAGATAACATACTATGGCACCAGGTGAGACATCAGTGAGACTATTGTTGCCTCTTCTACAGGCTTCCTATGTAACTTTAGGTTAGTGTCAGTCACAGTGTGCCTCAGTTTCCCTATGAATATTTCCACATCTCCCCTGAGAACTCACCATTTTTCACCAGAAATTTCACAAACCCCACAACTTTGAGCCAGGAAGGAAATTATGGCTAGTAGAATTTTCTTTTGCTTCACTTTGTCCTATGTCCAGGGAATGGGGAGAAGCAAGATACGAACGAGGTGTCAGTTCAAATGTGGGCTGAGCCATCAGGCAAGGGACCTCATCTTCTATGACACCATTGGTGAGCAACTAAACCAATCCTTGATCGGCAGGGCCACTTACAGATGTCACATAGAAATCCACCAACTGCAAGCGTTGTATGTCCTTTTTGAATCCCACGCTTGTAGTGCCTAATACGTTGACTCTCAAGGCATTTGAGAGCATGTACAACGGTTTGCCACCAGGACGATCTGTCCTGAGCTAGAATGTCCCGATCACTGGGAGATATAGCACTTGCCTTCTCCTTAGCCTTTAAGATGTCTTTATAGAGCTTATACTGATGACCAATAGAGCCATAAGAAGACCATCTTTGGTGTACATGTATGATCCATCATGACCAATCCAGTGAAACTGTTTGTTCCTAAGCATTATTTCCATGCCCTTGATACGACACAGCTTAAGAACCTCCATGTTAGGAATTTTGCCCCACCAATTCACATGGGCAACCTTCCTCAGGCAGCACATATGGACTGATCGAGTTTCAAAGCATGGCAGGGATCTATCGGCCTTGACTCGGCGCCATACAGCCGGATATTCAGGACAACTGCCTGATAAAATTGCTACCTTGGTATGAAGTTTAACTCCATGGTCATTCCATAGGTGTTCGGTCAGTTTTCCAAAGGCTTTGGCTAATCGAGAAGATACATCATGATCCATGTTTATGCTGGAGGACAGTACGACGGTATGGTACTACTTCCAAGGTAGCAGAACTTGCCAACAGCCTTAAGGAAAGGGAAGGAGCATGATAGCAAAGAGGTGTCAATTCAAACGGCAAACAGCCCTCAGTATGCAAAAATATTTGCTGCAGAGCTTTGATGGATTTACATATTGCTTCCAATATCCACAATCAGATATTATTTATTTATACTTATTTAATACTGCACTGCACCACAGCCCCATTCATTACCAGCGCCACTACAGAATGACCCCCCTGCTGGATTTCATAGAAGGGAAAAAGTGGGGGATGAGCCAGTATAGAAACTCTCAGTTTATAACGTGTTTAGTTTTTGCATACTGAAGCTTTGAACTGGTTGGGTTGGTATTATCCCATGGCCTCATCCCCTCGTGTGTGTGTTTCACTCCCACTGAAATCCACTAGCAATGTGAGGAAGGAGACCGTGGTTGGGAAGGTTATAGATTAAAAGAATCCTGCAGGAAGGGAATATGCAAAAGGTAAAAGAAAAATGCCACCCAGGTGCTGGTTCACTGCCCTACTGAGCTTTGGATGGAAGCCAGGTCCACCATGTGTGAGGGCAATGACACAGAACTAAAAGTTCCAATGGAGCCAGGGTTCACCCTTTCACAGCCTCTGTGCACATAATGGGGCCCACTCACTCTTGCATAAGATTGAAGGCCTTTTTGCAGCAGCTCGAGCCCTCCCAGAGACTCACTGCTAAGTAGCACATCATATGCATTAGCTGAAAACCATTGCTCAGGCCAAGTTAAAGCTCTGAATTCAGGGCAAATGATTGAGCTTTTATCTGGAAGATTTCCTGGAAAGGAATCTCATTGCTTCATCCCTGTACAAATACCGTGCCAGCACTCTCTGCTACATGCACCAAGCAGATTTGCCCTGACACAGCTGAACAGTTGCATAAAAATCTATACACAAATTCCCAAGCGGCAACATTTCAGTCAGAGGGATTCGTCTTGTTTCTCTCCTCTCCCTTGAATAGAAAGCCATGATGCTAGTCTGTGCAGCTATAGTGCTCAGCCTAGCACATCTCTTCTGTGCTATGCCCCTGCATTGTGAACTCCTACGTCCACAAATCCCAGATAACGCTACAGCATCCAAGGTAAGAAAAGCCCTGCAAAGGGTTTTGCTTCTTCTGGGGATCACACTCTGATTCCATCCAACGACCAGGTAGTAATCAGGCAGTAGGGACTGTCCACTAAGATATGTGGGTCTTATGTTACAGGGTGAAGCACCCAAAGGTTACCTCAGAGTACCCCTCAAATGCCACCCAGGTGCTGGTTCACTGCCCTACTGAGCTTTGGACAGAAGCCAGATCCACCATGTGTTAGGGCAATGACACAGAACTAGAAGTTCCAGTTGAGCCAAGGTTCACCCTATCACAGCCTCTGGTTTTCGTAAAACCCAGGAAAAAAAGGTTAAAATACAAGATTAGCAACCAGGAAACCTTGATACTCTTCTTGACTTTGCAACAAACTACCTGTGCATCTTATATGTCTCAGTTTCCCTATTTGTAACACATGGGGGTTATTTCCCTACCTAGCAAATACTGTTAATGAAGTGTATTTGCTCCCAAAGGATCCCATTACTGCAAGAACTTAAGTACTGTATTGTGTTACTGTATAACTAGTAAATATTGGCTAGTAGTAGACTTTATGGAAAATGGGAAAGAATCCATATATGTTTTAGAGGGGTAGCCATGTTGGTCTGTATCCACAAAACAACAAGTCCTGTGGCACCTTATAGACTAACAGATTTACTGGAGCGCACGCTTTCATGGGCGAAGACCCACTTTGTCAGATCCACTCATCTTTGCCCACAAAAGTTTATGCTCCAAAAACACCTGTTAGTCTATAAGAGGCCACAGGACTACTTCTTGTTTTTACATAAATGTTTTGATATATTCTTAAACATTTTCAGCCCCACTGTAGTTTGCAACAGCCCCGTTCTCTTTTCCCCACCACCAAACTCCCCTAGGAGGGTATGTCGCAATGATGGGTTACCATATTTGAACTTTCAGTAAAGAGGACACCCCCTGAGAGGGAGCACGCCTGTAACAGTATCTACCAACTCACGTTATATTAATGTACTATAATATATATATATATATATATATATATATATATATATATAAAAAATATAAATATAAACAAAAAAGCAGTCCTGGAGCACTTTAAAGACTAACAATATAGCTGTTAGGTGTTGAGCTTTCATGGGGGAGACCACTTCTTCAGAACTGGAAAATTCTGATAAATTCTCTTCCTCTCAGTTTTCATTTAACAGAAAGATAGAAAAAAATGAAATAAAAACTGAAGAATCAGCTAGATAGGACAGAAGGAGTGGGGAGAAAACCAGTTTCTATGAAGTTAAGGGGGCTGCCTGGGATCACTACGAATATCAAATTTGGGGAAACTGTCCTTATAATGCGTAAGGTAAGTGAGATCTTTGTTGAGTCCGAGGAGTACAGTGTCAAACTGGAGAATGAGCTCCAATTCAGGGGTCACCCTTTGTAATCTGGTGTTAGAGTCTCTGTTTTAGAATTCGGGCTTTCAAGTTTTGAATGCTACAACCTGCTAGATTGAAATGCTCACTGACAGGTTCACATGTATTCATAGAATCATAGAACACTAGGACTGGAAGGAACCTCAAGAGGCCATCGAGTCCAGCCCCCCTGCCCCAATGGGAGGGCCATGTACTGTCTAAACCATCCCTGATAGACACCTATCTAGCCTGTTCTTCAATATCTCCAGCGATGGAGATTCCACAACCTCCCTTGGCAATTTATTCCACTGTTTGACCACCCTGACAGTCAGGAACTTTTTCCAAATGTCCAACCTAAACCTCCCCTGCTGCAGTTTAAGGGGATTTCGAAAGGAGCGGGGTCTTTTCAAAAAGGACCCCCGTGTAGCCACGCCAAGCCACGCGCTTTCGAAATGCCGCAGCTGGAAGCGTCCTAATGCTAATGAGGCGCCACATTAGTAATCTTCAAAATGGCCATTAGCATGGCTGTGGTGAAGACTTGTGCCCATGTGGACACACCCTCACAGACTCTGGGAGGCAGGCCTGTCCTCACCTACAGACAGCCTGCCAACCTTAAACACATCCTCACCAGCCACTGTAGATCACAAAACAGTAACTCTAAGCTTGGAACCAATCCCTGCAATAAACCTCACTGCCAACTCTGCTACACCAGTGATATCATCACATGACCTAACATCAACCACACCATCAGGGGCTCCTTTACCTGCACATCTACTGATATAATATATGCCATCATGTGCCAGCAATGCCCCACTGCAATTTACATTGGCCAAACTGAACAGTCTGTACATAAAAGAATAAATGGACATAAATCAGACATCAGGAATGGTAATGTACAGAAACCTGTGGAAGCGCACTTCAATCTCCCTGGACACTGAGTAACAGATTTAAAAGTAACAGTCCTAAAACAAAGAAATTTCAAAAATCAAATGGAGAGAGAAATCTCTGAGCTGAAATTCATTTGCAAATTTGACACCATTAACCAAAGATTAAACAGAGACTGGAAGTGTCGTCAGAGTTGCCACCAGCGTGGTGCTCTGCTCTCTCCAATGTATCACTCGGCTGCGTGCGTGTGTTCCCTCTGTGTGCTGCCCCAGCTCTGCAGATAGCTGACACAGCAGACTCGAAGAGAACCCCCAATGACCACAGAGTCTAGTAAGGTGCGAAGGCACGTCGGCCAGGTTTATTGCCGTATTGGATACAATAGTAGTTCCCTGTAGATTTCTTAGTCTAAGTCAGGGCATACTACAAATATGCACCCACGGTCAATGGACTCGGCTCAGTCAGTGGCGGGACTTTCCACTGCCCCCTCGGCCGGACCCAGACCACGCCCCAGGAGTACATTCTTATGCACAGGTACAAACAACTTACACATCACTCCTGACGTATTGAGGTACACCCTTCTACGTAATCAGGTGCCGCCTCTCACCATGTACATGATGGTTTGAACAAAACGACTCTATCCATCCTATTACCCTTCTGCCCCTGTCATTGGGATGGATCAGCCTGCTCTTTCTTATCTGTGGAATGTTCCAGGGTCAGGTGTTCTGGTACCATGTTCCTATTTCAATATGCTAGGTAGATACATTTATGCAACATCAACCCTCTTTTTGCCAACTTCTGTGAGCAATGCATTCCTTCAGCTCACAGCTGCACTTTGCTTTCTGTTAGCAAAGTTTTGACCATTACTTTGGTTCAGGTCTAAGGCCTCATACTAGGCCTGTACTTACTACAGCTCTGTGAGCCGATGCCCAGGTGCCAGCTAAGGGTCCGGTGGGGCAAAGGGGGTGATGCCACACCAGCAGCTACGCTAAGCAGCCAGGGCAGGCTGGGTTCTTTGGTTTGTGTTTAGTTCGGGTACAGCAGCAAGAGGAAAATTACACTTAGAGAGGTTTTAACAGTTACTTTTTATTTATACAAAGATGGAAACAATATAACTAAGACAAGTGATCAAAGTACCACAATTGTGAATTTTTGTTCATAACTTTACTGACAGTTAATAGGAAACTGCTGGCAGCGATTTTACAACAGAAGCGGCTGCCGCGTGTAAAAGGGGTTTTAAACTGACCGCTCAATTTATGAATGAAACCAAGATGGCCACCGAGTGAGTGACAGGATAATGATTTTTCTTGTGGTTACGAACGTTTACAGAAGGTAATTGCTGACCGCAGCTTGCCAATTAAGGTAAGGTACGGTCCCCCTGTGGTTTGATAGGCAAGATAATAATTTTCTACAGTTCTATGTAAAAGATAGTGGAGGATCGCAGTGTTCTAATCGATCAAAGGGGTAAACGCGTTTTAAAGATAAGGTAAGGGCTTCCCACAGTTTGAGTGACAGGCTAATGGTTTTTAGCAGTTTATAGCCCAAAACAGCTAGTACCCGCGGTTTTTAAAGGGGAAACAACACAATTTAACTTAAGAAAAGTTTTAGACAAACTAGCCAGCTTAAACTAAGACAATTAATGCATACACAAGAAAGGCAAGTTGCAGGTGTGATTTTCACCCCTGCCTCTTAGACCTGGTGGAACCAGAGTCTTTCCCTCAATTCCTATAGGAAAGAAGTTTAATACAGGTGTAATTCTTACCCCTGCCTCCTAGATCCAGTGTGACCCAGATTCTCTCAATCCCTCGGGAAGAAGTAGATACAAAACTAGCGTCCCCAGTCCCAGGAGTTAATTCCAGACCTGGCCAGCAGGTGTAGGTGATTGAAACTCAAAGGTGGGGGGTGGTCTGCCAAGCCCCTTTATACTGCTTTTGTCACATACGCTTCTTCCTGGTCTTAAGTGGCCAATTGGGAGGAATGTTTTGAACCCCAGGTTTCCCAGGGAAGGTGCAAGGCTCAATTCGCACCTGTGAATTATGGACAATTGGGCACCTTTGGAGGTGATGGGCGGGGTTCCCCGATTCTTCCTGGGGAAATGATCAAGGCTGGGGAAGTGATCAAGGTGTGTCAATTACCGAGATCAGCCAGAAGGGCGGCCATTAGCTAGCCCATTCACTGTCTGGTTTTTGTGTATAGTAGAGCGGCTGGGCGAGACAGCACACCTGCGTTCCCAGTACATCAAAGGCTGCCTGTCTCCCCTGCTTATTTCTCTCTCTCTCTCTCCCAGTGGTGGGGGAGCGGAAGAAAAGGCCAAATGTGGGATTCATGTCTGGCTACAAGCTTGCAGCTTACAAAGGCAGCTTCTCTGCCCTAGGTGTTAACATCTCCACATTAGACTGACAATGGGCCATATCCACCCCCCTCCTCCCCATCTTACCTGACTTGTTTTTTCCTCTTTTCATACATACTACTGATAATGGGCCTTTTCCACCCTCTCTGAATAGACCTTGTCAGCTCTGGCCCTCCCTTTTACTGGGACCCCATTATTTAAATACCCCTCTGAAACCACCCCCCCCCACTCATGCATCTGATGAAGCAGGTCTTTGCCCACGAAAGCTTATGCTCCAAAATATCTGTCAGTCTATAAGGTGCCACAGGACTGCTTGTTGTTCACTTCAGGAGTGTGAATGGTTTCTTAATAGCCACCTGTGAAGATGCCCAGCCCAGCCACCGACCCTTTTGAAAAGTAATCACAACCAATGTTTGGGTCTCAACCCACAGGTTGGGAAACCCTGATCTAGTGCACAAAAAATGCCTCCCCCAGGACCTCCTCCTTAAAGAGCACTGCTTCTTTCTCTCTTTGGGCGCTTGGCTAATGTGGGGGAACTTGATGGAGGCAAGAAGCAGCACTAAAGCAGGACTTGTCACTGCAAAGACAGGTCATTTGTTTTTCCTCTTGGAACTCCATAAGAGTGTTTTATTCTCTTCTCCTCCCCTCCCCACTTCATCTCCGCAGCTGGTGGGGAAATGGTTCTACATAGCTGGGGCCTCACAGTTCCCTCTTCACCTGCTGGAAATGGTGCTGATTGATAATGGTTATCTTCATGTGAACCCTACTGGCCACGAGCAGGAGCTACTCATTACCCAGCATGTCACAGTGTAAGACTGTTTGTTCTTCAATGCCTCTGTTTCTTCCCACTGTCCGGTCTTACACCGTAATTTCCCCCCTGAGTCCACAGACTTGTCAGCATAAGGTTTCAATTAGCATCACTTGAACTAAGAGGGAACCAGGGGATTTTTTTTCCCAAGTGTGTCTGTGTAACTGGTTTGTATGCATCTCTCTCACCCCTTACTAGTTCAGGTCCAGCTGAGCCTCCCAGTGCCATCCTTACCCATAGACAGAATACACAGTGGCATAGGGCCCCCAAAAGTTTGAGACACCACTGGGTCTTACTGCCCCCCATCACCCTCCTCTTCCTGTGCCTGTTCTGTGGCTCTGTTTCCCACGGAGAGGATATGCACTCATCCCTCGTTAAACGAGTACTGTACTTATGAGTACTCGCTAAAACGGACACGCTTACCTACCTTTGTTCACTAGACAAGTGAACTCCCCCCCACAATAGGTGCCTAACCCCCTCCCCACAGCTCCAATTTGCCAAAGCCTGACGCCCCACCAATCCTGCAGACCCAACCCGCTGCAGCCTTAACCCCCCTGCCAGCGCCACACCCTCCAACACCCCCCACCTCACACTCCCAAACCACCGCAGCCCGACCCCCCCCCACCAGGCCTCACAGACCCAACCCACCACCAGGTTTTAACCCTCCCTCCCACCCATGGCCCCAAACTGCCTCGAGCCTTTAACCCTCCCTAACCCCCCCACGTCCAAGGTTCACTTACCTTTCAAAAGCAGTGCCACATGCTGGCACTCCTGCGCCGTGTTAGGAGCACTAGGAACCAGCCAGAGACTTTGACCTGTATTTTAATGGGAATTCAATGTCCCTTGTACAAGTTTTCCCCTATGAGCAGAAAGTTGGGAACCAGTTGTGCTCCTGTAGCTAGGGGTGAGTGCAGTTGAATTAAAAGTGAAAAAGCCATGAGAGCTATTAGCAGAGCACTGACCCTGCGAAAGAGCCCTTCAAGTGGCAATGAACCCATGTAACAGGTGTTTGCCAACCCCTGGCACATACTTGCAATTTCTAAATTTACTTTGTTAGGTTACAGGACCGTACTTAAAGATCCCCTTTAAAAATGTATCATTAGTGTGATACTGAAGACTAGAAAAATCACATCTCTAAAAAACAATCATAATTTCTCCCCCTGCCTCCCCCACACCTGGGCTGCCACTTGGCATAGGGGCACCAGTTTAATAGTACTGTGTTGCACCCCATAAACCCTAAGGATGTCCCTGGGACCTCCTACTAACAGCGCTAGAAGAACTTAATTCGGCCCCAGCTTCCCATCTGAGAGACGTTATGTGGTCTGTGTTACACAGCAAGTCAGACCGGATGATCACCATGGTTCCTTCTAGCTGTGGAATGTATTGATATTTTCCCCATTTCCCCTGGTTTTACTGACTTCTCTCCTCACCCTTGCAGACAGGCTAGTCACTCTCGCTCACCTAATCAGTATCTCACTGAGTTCCCTGCATCCATATTCATGGCCCAGACATAGACACAAAGACTGCTGGCTTATGCTGTATGTTCCAGACCCTGCACTGTGAAAACATACTGATGGGCTTTGGGCTGCACCATGAGCCATGCATTACAGCCCTCTCCCTGCCTCGCCCTGGCCAGCTGCTGCAGTTGAATCCCTCCTCTCCAAGCATCAGCCTCTATTATGGACCTGGCAGGACCTCAGCACAGGGCTGGGCACTCTGATCTGGCTGTGGACAGAAGGCATCAGTGCATCCCAAAATTCCCATGTTTCACATGGGAGACAGAGCAAGAGGAAGAAGCTGGACATATCCTGTGCATATTTATACTCTGTATACGTGTACCAGTGTTCCACACAATATACCAGTGTACGTAACACCCACAGAGAGACTATTTGATATGTGAAGGTGTGTAGCTCCCATCAATATACACAAGTATTTTCATGGGCAGGAAACACTGGGCAGGAAAGAAATCTTTAATCCATCAGAGAAGGGCATAAAAAGAATCAGTGCCCAGAAGTCAAAGCCAGAAAAATTTAAATTAGGAATAAGGCCCACTTTTTGTTGAACAGTGCGGGTGATTAACCACTGGAACAAATCAATCAAGGGAAGTTGCAGATCAATTTGATGTCTTCAGGTTAAGATTGGACACCTTTCTAAAAGGTCAGCTTTTGTCAGACAAGTTTCCAGGCTCAATGCCACAGTAACTGGGCAGAAATCTGACTTGTGCTCTACAGGAAGTAAGGCTAAATGAGCTCATAACGGTGCCTTTGAATCTTAAAGAGGTGTAGCTTCCAACTCCAGTGGTAGAATTGCCTCCAGTTGTCTCAAGACAATAGAAGCCTTATGCCCAGCTCTCTAGTTATATCCTCCAGAACAACAAGAAGTCCTGTGGCACCTTACAGACTAACAGATATTTTGGAGCATAAGCTTTCGTGGGCAAAGACCCAAAGGGGGTCTTTGCCCATGAAAGCTTATGCGCCAGAATATCTGTTCATCTATAAGGTGCCACAGGACTTCTTGTTGTTCTCGAAGAGACAGACCAACACGGTTACCTGTGTGATAGTTATAGCCTGTGTATCCTCTCTCCTTTCAGGGGGGGCAAATGTTTATCAAGCAACTTGACTTACTTGGAAGTCTCCATCAACAATGCCACGCTAATCAAGTATGGTAAGACTCCTATGCCAAGAGAGAAGCACCCAAAGGCACTGTTATCTAAACGCAGAGAAAGGCAAGTGAACGGGGGAGGGGGTCAGGAGCTTACATATTATTTTCTTGGGTGCTTTACATTTTCCAGCACAGAAGTGGTTCACCTGAAGCCTCAGTACAGAGAGGAATGAGATGACCATGGGCAGCAGGTAATATAGGCCAGGGGAGGCAGCGCTTTTCCAAAATTGCCTACATTCCCCAGCCCCTGGGGCTGCAGCACAACAGCCTGTCTCCCTGGCCGTGCAATGGGGAAGGTTGCAGAAGGGGTGGAGCCTCAGAGGCAGAAAGGGTGGGCTTTTGGTGGGCGAGGCTGGCACTTGCCTCCCCTAGCTGCACCTTTTTTGCCTCAGTCTGAACCCACTGGGAACCTGAGGGGCAGATTTCCCCTTGGAATGCTTCATTCGCAGAGTGCCTCTTAGTCTGTAAAACTGTATGATGAACACATGAAACAACCATTTCCGGGGACAAACCACCAACCTACCCTCACTCACTAGAGAGCTGGGAAGTCTCTCACTCTGGGAAAAGAGAAAAAAATGTCATTTATTCAAGGGAGGGTTTAAAAAAAGCCTCTAAAAATTAACTCCTGTCCACTGGAGAATGAGGTGCATTGTGAGGCGAGAGTCTGCACCGTTCTCTCAAGCAACTGGCAGTGGCCACTAATGAACCCATACGAGGCTACAGATCAGTAGAGCCATTTCTATGTTATTACAAAATTACTGCAATAAACACTGTGCACAAACTTTCCACACACAAAGCCCAGGCTGAAAAAATGATGGAAAGAAGAGGGATCCAGTCCAGTCCATGGGGAGATAAAACAGTACCTTTTCCCAGCTGTAATGCCGGCGCAGCTTCAAGACACCAGGACCCCATCTTCATATTCCAATTCTTGCAAGTAGGAGGTTCCCCACTCACCCCCACGCATGTGAGGGCCCTGCATAGACGTGTCATGCACTTACATAGAGAGAAATACAAGCTCCAAGCAGCAGAGAGCAGTGTAATACACATCTCTTCCTCAGCAGGAAGGCAGAGCTTGCCCTGAAGCTCATGGGTGAATCCCAGGGTGAAATAGTTCAAGATAATAGTCCGGGAGCCATGTACAACCTTCCATAGCTGAATGCACCCAAGAATCATGAGCCAGTTGTATACATCCATGTAAGGACTAGAATCAGGCACCTTTGGTGCCTTCAAATCCAAGGTCATTGTTTAAAAGAAGTCTAATACGTAAAGGCCCATTACAGCTTGCATTGAAATCACTGGGAAATTCCCCCACCGCACTGAGTCTGCTAAGAGTTACACTGGGCCCTACAGAAGATGCCACATCAGGATAGGGAGTTTTTCGCTTGTAACTGGATCACTGACCAAACTGCATCAAAACACGTATTCATCTACACTCAAACCAATAAACTAGCTATGCAATAGTACCCATTCTTGCAGATTTATACCAGGTCTTATGATACAGAATTGGGTGGACTTTAATATTCTTACTGCCTCCTTTTCAACCCCTAATTCTGCTCTCTTGAAGCCAAGAACGAACACATCGTGGGGAAGCTCATGAACAGCAGTTCTGAAGACATTTTCCTCATTCAATACCAGATGCACCAGGAGAAGAACTATACAGGATTGTATCTTTATGGTATGCAAACCCCATTATAAAATAACTTGACACTGTGAACTGGGAGAGTGAAGAAACATCACCCCGGCCCGTATCATAAAATCACATCAGAATTTCAGCGTTCCAAGATCTCACAATAGTTGGTGCTTTTCATCAATACATAACACATCTCAACTTTCATTTTCTAAGCAGTTTGTAGCCATCACCATTGCAAATAAAACTTGAAAAATATCATCATCCAAGAGCAGAATAAATTTTGTGATGTGCACCAAGGTATGTGTGGCTGTGCACCACAAATAGGAACTAATGCAGCCCCCTGTGAGTGGCAGTGGGGGGGGTTCTGCTAATCAGCTCGGTGGCACCTGAATCCCTCTGGCGTAGTCGCCCAGGCACACAGCTTACAGGGAACACTGAATGTGAATCACACAGTTTCAAAACCCAGAATGTCAATTCAAATAACCCACAATGTTTAAAATTTCATTAGTTTAAGCAACATGTTTTTTCCACGGTTGAGGTTGGCAATATTGGAACTTATAAACACCCCCAATTCTCCCACACCAATGAGATCACCTTTACTCCACATGGTACAACTTTTCAATCCTTGCAGCTCAGAAACAATGACATAAGGAAGTCACAGTACCTGTCCCAGGGTGCCTTATGCCTCTAGAACAGTCAAAGAACTCCCTAAACAGGGGTGAACAAACTTTTACTTTGAGCCCCCTTTTCATCCCTGCAATTAGCCGGGGGCCCCCAGCCTGTCTAATAATATCCAGACCAATGGAAATTTCAGTTATGTTCCTAAAAAAAAAAATATACACCTTTCAGCATGTGCCAGTCTATGTGGGGCAGCAACATTAACTGCAATGGAACAATTGGAGAGAGGATGCCCACTATACAGATGGAGGCAAAGCGTGTGTGAAGAGCCAGCTTCCCCAGCCCTCCCAGGCAGCTATTAAAACCAAAAATTCACTGTTTAAATAGCCTTCCCAACTTCAGCAGTTTCTGGGAGTTACCTCAAATCTTGTTGCTTGGTATAAGAGGAAAAGCCATGCTATCCCTCTCCCTCTCCTCCCTTTTCCTTTCCTGGTCCACCTACATTTTCCCTCCATGCTTCATCTTCCATCCCATGCTCAGCCTTATATTGACCTTACCTCCAAAGTTCCCTCTAATCTTTTCGATCCACGTGCACAATAACTTTTACATGCACTGAGATGTGCACCAGCGGTATAAAAAATAGAAAAAAACCACTATCTGTTGGTACTCTGTTAATTAGCTCCATGTACATAATTTGCTGAGGAGAAGTCAGCATGGTTTCTGTAAAGGAAAATCATACCTTGCTAATCTACTAGAGTTCTTTAAGGGAGTCAATAAACATGCGGACAAGAGGATCCAGAGGATATAGTCTACTTAGATTTCCAGAACGCCTTTGACAAATTCCCTCACCAAAACAAAAAAGCAGTCCTGTAGCACTTTAAAAGCTAACACAATTATTTATTAGGTGATGAGCTTTTGAGGGACAGACCCACTTCTTCTTGAAGAAACACGGCCTAGAATTGGCTGCTGCAGATGTCACCTGTGGTCTGCCCACAAGAACCAACCTCTTCAACCTTCCTTGAGCCACTGGACTGTAAAAGAGAAACTACAATATACCCATAGAGCTAGCCAAGCACCCTGACCGGGGTGGAATATGGGAGAACAGGCCCTTCTCCTCAGAGCCAGCCAGGGATGAAGGCATCTCAAAAAGGAGGAGTGGTGCTGAGGGGGAAAACTCAACCAGAATCAGTGCAGCCCTGGGCCATGGCTGGGATTCAACCCAGCAATTTACTGAGCCAAGATTTTAGAAATGTGGAGGAGAGAGTGTTGGCCTTTCCCCTCAGAAGAGCTCTGCAGCGGGAAGGGCCAGATGAGCTGCCAGTCTGTCTCCATGGAAGAGGAATGAAGTCACCAGGGCTTCCGCAGCCAGTAGGTCTGGGTCAGGCTGCATGGCAAGCAGGCTGAAGTGCCCATTGTTATGCATCTGTGGCCCTCAAGGCAAGGAAGAATGGGCAGCAATTAAAGTATTTCACAACAGCCAGAAGCCCCACTGTCCCAGTGCCGCATGCCCAAGCTGAGGAGAGAAGTGGGAGCTGTTCTCCTTCCCACACTTCCTCCTCTGAACCTCCAAAAATGGGACTACACTCAGACCGGCTGCACCATTTTTGACTGAACATCTAGTCGGAAAGCCCAGTGAAGATGAGTGAGTAAGGTGGGGAAGGGGGGTCAGTGGAATGAGTAGAACAGAGCAAGGTTGTTTGGATCTGTTCACTCAGAAAGTTGGCAACTCTACCCACCAAGCCAGCAACAGTCATGAACTTCCGAGCTGCTTTCAGTCTCCCCAGCAGCTGTAGCTCAAATGAGACTTTGATGATGGGTTTAAGTAGCTTTGGAAGTTCATTTCTCCTGATTCATCACTCAGCAAGTGACAGAAAAGCTGCAGATGGAGACTTCTGGGCTAACCGTGGGAAGCACACATTAAACAAAGGGATTATGAGGTGCCTTGAAAAACTGATACTTCTATGGAGCTATCTTAATTTAAAAGGCATTCTTTTATCTGCACAAAACTTCAGAGAGCCCATTTGTCAGTAAATATATACCACAGAGGACTCATTTGTCAGTAAACATATACCACACAGCTCTGATGTACTGAAGCAGTTAAGCATTAAGTATCATTCCCTATTAACCAGGAAACTCAAGGTTGGCATGTATTGACTAATTAATATATGCCAGTGTTCCAAATACACTAAGGGCCATCATCAGCATGGTTTAGACTTCAGATGTTCTACACCACAACCCTAATCTCTACTACGTGAGCTGAAGAAGCACCACCATTAGAGAACAGCAGTAACATATGGTTATCGTCTGTGAACCAGCCACTAAAGAAGTGCGACTTTACGAGAGTGTTAGAAATACATGCCCAGTGGGTGTTAAAACTCAGAGCATAGCTAAAGTGATGTGACCAGAAAGGAGAATCTCTAACTAGGACAATTTGGTTTAGTGCAGCAGAGGGAAGGAAGAAACAGGGAGGACAGGTAAGGAACATGGAAAGTGTGTCTAAATCAATTCTATGAGTCCAGCACCTGCTAAACTGCTCTCTGGTATTTAATACTGCAACGTGTCACTTTTCAAAACAGCCCGGAATCAAAGCGTGACTGAAGCCCAGATGGAGGAATTCAGAGACCATGCTAACTGCCTGGGCCTTTGTGAAGAGGAAATAATTTATGCGCCATGGCAGAAGGTAAAGTTATCGTTATGGATCAGTAAACATCCCTCCCTGCCCAATTTCCAGTCCCAGGAAACAATAGCGTAACTCTCACAGCTGGGAGGGAAACAAAGGGAACAGTCTCAGCCCCAAGCAGAGCTGGATTATGAAAGGGGTTTAGGGGCTGGAGCCTCAGCTGGAGCAGCCGACAGGATCCACCCCCACTACAGTAGACCCCCGAGTTATGGGGGGTTGCATTCCTCACAACCTGCATGTAACTCAAATTTTGGACTTACAGGAGCCAGGAAACTGACCAACCCACTAGGCTGGTCAGTTTCCTGGCTCCCAGAGTGATGGGGAGCTGGAAAGCAGGCTGAGGCTTGGTTCCCATCTCCCCACTGCTTTCAGACCCAGGAAACTGGTGCTTGTCAGTTTCCCAAGTCCCACCAGCACAGAGGAGGCAGGAACCAAGTGGCAGCCTGATCTGGGGCTGCTGCTAGAGGCTGGGCTGGGAGCCCAGCCACTTCCCAGCTGCAGGTTGGCGGAGGACCCTCAATCTCACCAGCTACAGTTCCCACAGCTGGGGTGGCCAGGTGGGCTCAGTGCCCCAACCGCAGGGCTACAGGACACGCCCCGCCCCCCAGCTGGGGATCCTATGGCTGGGGCTGCCGGCTGGGCTCCACTCCCAGCATGGGGCTGGGGGGTGCCCCCACCTCCCATCCAGGGATCCTGCAGCTGTGGGCAGGGCTTCGCACCAAGCCAGCTTCCAGTGCCCCTGCCTGCCCCCTACCCCCGCACAGCAGCAGCCCTTTAACAGGGGGATGTGCCTTTACAAGGGGACTCCCTACGCCCATCCCAGCAGTGGCTTGTGGGGCTGAGCTGGCAGAGCACTTGATGGGGGGGGGGAATCTCCTCCCCCCCACACCCCAGCAGCTGTTGGGGCTGAGCTGGTGGAGCCAAGTGCTTGGGCCGCACTCTTCCCCCTTCACAGGGGGATCCCCTGCCCATTGTGCAAATACAAGATATGCACATATCGAATGCATGTAGCTCGCAGGGATTACTGTACTCCCTTTGACCTTCCTTACTCCTCGCCTCTCCTGAGGAGTTCAGGGGTCAACTTTGACCCCTGAAAGCATCAGTTCCCACGTGCACAAAATGAAACCCAGGAAGATCAGCCCTGAGCTACCCGATAAACACTGCAATCCCTGGCTCCCTTCCCCACCCCCTCTCACACCCAGACACAAACCCCCACCCCAGACCACTTCTGTACCCTAACTCTTGCCCAGCCCCTTTATGGCTATATACTCCCACCCGGCTCCTGCACGCTCCCTTTCTCCCAGACCCTGTACACCCATCACGCTCCCCAGCAGTCTTCTCCCTCAAACTGAACCCCTCATTTTTAGTCCCAGTCCAGAGCCTATGGGCCCCACTAAATCTACTGGCCCCAGAACCCCAGAAGAGTTGATCTGTCCCTTGCCACAAGGAGTTTTATAGAAAAAAAAATGAATAAATAGGCATAAGTCACTGCAATGTGTAGTTCCAAAAATGACATTCAGAAACACCGAAGTCTCATTTTCAAAAGGGACCTGGGCACTTAAGCACTTAAACACTGTTATAAAATCAATGGGACTGAGACACCTGTCTCTAAATCACTTCTTGAAAATGGGACTTTGGTGATTCTGAAAGTTTTATCCCCAGAAAACAAGTCTTCCTGTGACAAATGTGCGGTTTATAAAGCTTGTAATCCCAAACCCCACCTTCTTCCTCTCGAGTTCAGTCCAGGTTTAAAAACAAAAAGAATACACCCAAAGACCCACCCACTTTATACCTTAAATTTCCATATTATCATTCCTATCAGAGTAACTTATGCGTCACTCATACAAAAAACAACTCAAGATTAAAATGCAGCCACCTCTGGGTATGAATATGGAAAGCGCTAACAGCATAGAGTTATACCCCACAACAATTTAGAAAAGGGTTTTTCAACTCATGGGGCGGGACTCAAAAGTGGGTCACCAGAAGGCTTCAAAGGGTCACAAGGCAGCTCCCATCCAGCAGGATTTTCCTTGAACAGGTTGAAACAAATGCAAGTGAACAAAGCAGTAGCAACCAGCAAAACCGGTTTTAAAATGTTTTAAAATGTTGCATTCTCAACCCAAGGCAGTGTTTCTTAAACTTTTTGAGACCATAGAACACCAAACAATAATATGATTTATGTGGAACACCCATGAAGACATTCTTAAAAAAAAAAAAAAAGAAAAAAGAAAAAATTGTTGTACGACCAAAAAAAACCAGCAAACGTACACCTTCAGTGTGTGAGATCAAAAAAAAGGGTGAGGCGCTCATGGCACACCTGAGAGTTGTTCACTGCATGCCAGTGTTTCACAGAACGTAGTTTAAGAAGCACTGATCTGAGGCATCAATTTTAAAATAATTAAAGAAATGAGTTGACAGAGGATTTACCCTTGCTACCCCTTTTGGAATACAACTATTTTCCCTAACCTTTTGAGCTTCTAAAAACAATGTCACCCTTTTTAATTCACCTCACTTACAACATGCTTAATGTACAGGTCACAGGGCAGGATTACTGTTGTTACATAGAGTTCCTACTTTTTATTACAGACTTAGAAGTATTAAGTTGCATTTCTAGCCAAATCCAGGAGAAAAAAAAAAGTTTAGTGACCATAGATCAGCAGAATCCAGGAAATGATGTAGGATAGGTTAAAGCTACTTTAACAGTATTAAACACAGGTAACACATACAATAAATACAGGTCCCCTTGCGCCCAACAGGGTGACTCAGTTCCTTCAGGGGGCCAATTTATTGCTGAGTGAAAACTCGGAGAAAGTGATCATGTTGCTGTGGAGAATTCACTCCCGTTGCTGCCATACTGACATCAGTGGTATTTGCTGCATATTTTTCTCAGAAGGAGCTGTGCCAAATGACAGAAACCAAACAAATGACTCCCCAGGCACAGAGATTCCAGCTACAGTCCTACAATAGCTCTGAGCCTAGCACAGCTGGACACCTGCAGCAACGGCCGACTTAAAGTCTACAGCAAATGAAAGTTTTCCGTATTATTTCTTTTGTGTATTGCTGATGCAACCATCAATCAGGTGAGTTGCTTTACCGGATAGATCAAGGTTATTTTTGATTTGCATAGTTATTTGCAAATAAACACAGTTAGTAGGCCAGATTTCCAAATGCTGGGCAAATGCTTGCAAACCAGCGTGAAACTTGGAGGTTTCTTCACTGCCGGCTCAAAACACTGAGTTTTAACCTGGTGGTTGAACAGCATCAAATGGTAACAGAGAGGTCGCTGTGTTAGTCTGTACTCCAACAAAACAAAACAGCAGAAATTTAGCTCTTCAGTGATTTATTCGGCAATGAGCTTTTGTTGGACAGACCCTGTCCCACTTAAACCCATCACCGAATAAATTATTTTGTTAGTCTTTAAAGAGCATCAGATGGGATAACTTTCAGCTCTCTGCTATGGAAATGTGTTAGTACCTCTCAGACTTGTGAATGCCAGAAGAGGGCACTCTTGTACTGATGCTCTGAAAGTTGCTGTACCAATACAGCAACGAAGGGTCCTGTGGCACCTTACAGACTAACAGAAAAGTTTTGAGCATGAGCTTTCGTCAGCACAGACTCACTTCATCAGATGCTGGTCTTGTAAGGTGCCACAGGACCCTTCGTTGCTGTTACAGATCCAGACTAACACAGCTACCCTTCTGATACTTGTACCAACACAGTCATACCTGGAGATACACCCATGTGGGTTACCAGAATTCGACTTTGCAAGGGGTTTCATTTAATACCCCTACTTTGGCTGATGAGGCATTTATTTGCATTCACGAGGACTGATTTGGATTTTGCGCGCCTCAGTGGGATGCTGCCGCCATGCAGTGGGAGAAAGGCCACGGCTCCAGGCAATGGCTGCCCACAACTGCTGCCAGCCCAGCGCACCTCTCTGCACTGCCCCAGCTGGCCACAGCAGGCGCCCACCTCCAGAGCCGGGAGAGGAGGGGACAGCACCCATCCACGGAGCCGCCGACCCGGGCACCTTGACCCACCCCCACCTTTACCTTGACACTGCTGTGGCTGGTGTGGGTCTCTGCCTCAGGCCAGGGCCGGGCGAAGGCTGATGGCTCTGGTAGACAAGCACCGAGGGGATGGAGTCGGCCGTGTCGGTCTTGACGAAGAGGCCGTGCAGGGGGGCGGCGATGCCCTGCGAGAGGGCGGCAGTCTGGTGCGGGGAGGTAGACTCGTCCGAGTCCCGGCAGTAGATCACGCCGCTCTGCGAGACATGGATGCTGGGCGCGCAGCCCATCCTGGCCCCGCCGCTGCCGCTTGCCCCCACCAGGAGACTAGGGGACCGCTGCCGCCCACCCTGCGCAGCTGTGTCTCGGGCACCACTCACCCCCTGTGGTGTTTTGTCCCATTTAGCACCTGGCTCGCCTGCTGCTGCCTGTGAGGCCTCTCCACTGCAAAGCCCTGTACGAGCGAGGCAGCCCACATCGCCCGCCGGGGGCCCCCTGTGCCTGCCTAGCTCCCCACCCAGCCAGCCCCTGGCACTGCCCCCTCTCCACTTAACCTAAGCTGCGCTCAGGCTGGGCTGCCTCCCCGTGCCCGGCTCTGCCCTGCCCACCCCCTTGCACTGGCCCCATTTCTGCAGCCGTGGGCAGCTACCCAGCTTTGCGCCCCCCTCCCAGGCACTCTTTGATTTCCGTTCCCCTCACAGCCCTGTCTCTGCACTTGGGACAGCCCCCCAAAAGCAGGTAAACAGCCACATTATAGAGTAATTAATGAAGGGAAAATGCCTTGTTAGGTTGTGTTATAACTAATGTTAATTATTGAACTAATTGTGTTCATTTTAATGGGATTCGGTGTTGTTTTAGCATAAGTGGGTGTAAATTTTGGGGCTCAGGAACGCATACAATTTTTTCACATTGAAATTAATGGTAATTACATTTTCAACTTGGAGAATTCGCCCTAAGAGGGGTTTTTCAGGAGCGAATTACCCTCATAAGGCGGGGGAAGACTGTAAATGCTTGAAGGTACAGTGAATGTAATACACGGGAAAGCATCGTTTCTATTTTACTTTAACTAGCTGAACAGCCTATGTGAGCCACAAGTAAAATTGAAACTTACTTGTTCACCAACTTGGCTACCAGAATTAGTTATCCATTCCTAGGAAGAAAATCTTTTCTAAAACTTGTCGATGGGAATTAGAATCCTAAGAGCTGAGCAGCGTTTGAACTTCTGAGCACAAGCGCCCAGCTTACAGGGAACGCTGCTTAACGCCACCTCACGTCAGCTCTTTAATGCAACGTGGCAGCCCTCTGAGGTGGAGAATTTTTATCGTTCTTGGGGAAACTAAAATGTACAGATTAAGCAACTCGCCATGGGGCAGTTCATGACAAAGCTCAGATGTTCCTGTTCAACGTTTAAACCCCTCACGAATCTTCCCCCTCTTCAGGATGAAACAGATCGTAAGAAACACAAGGAAGTGGTGAAGCTGAAAGTAAAACCCTTTTCCCCCGGAGCCAATCGCTCCTAGTTCGAGGTGGTGGGCACTTAGCAAGCACTGCAATTTCAAACCCTTTTGCTCCTTCATTTCCCTCAGTAGAGGAGAGAATAGGAACCGCTAGTGTCACCTATAGTGAAATGAAACTGTAGAGGTGTCTAATCTCAGGGGTGTGCCCCTCATGAGCTCAGGGACCAGAAGCACCACAAATAAAAACAGACTTCTACCAAACTGTGACAGGCCAGCTTAGTACCAAGCCCCCAAAGCTCAGACTCCGAGGGCCCAAGATAAGAGGGCCCGTTAACTTGGTAACGCCCTCCATGGACAACGCCCTGCCACCAGCCTTTAGGACAGCGAGAGGCAACCAAGACAAGGGAGCGGGCTGAATGAGGGCCCTCCTTCCTCTCAGTGGGCCACACGATTGGCAGAGGTAGGCAAAGTGCTAACAGCTGATTTGTGGCATTGCAGCTCTGGGAACAGGAGGAGCAGGGATGAAGGGCAACTCAGCAGCTTGGTGGTGCTATAAAAGTGCTGGGAGGGAGGGGGAAGAATAGGAAATCTGGGGCTCCAGTGTCAGAGAGGGAAACAGACAGGGGGTGCACAGGCTGCAGGTAGAACTGCAATGGGTCACAGGTTGCTCTCCACTGATTTAGGGGGATCCAGTCCATGGATTGCTAAGTCAAGTGCCTCTGCTGACTGAATCTCCAGCAGTTTCTTACCTAACAAGGTTTTACAGACAAATAGAAATTCCTTCAATATCAGGGAGCCACTGTGGTCCTTAGGGGACTAGTGTAAAACAGTTCCTGTGGTTGATTTTACCAAGCATGAGAGTGGCTGCGTTCCGCACCAGCTAGTGTACCTGAACGGTCTTCCAGGGTAGCTGCATGCAGAGCACTTCATTGCTAGAGGCCGTGAAAAGCAACTCAGGACAACACCCTTTAAAAACCCACATGCTGACTGCAAGGATGCAGCCAGATGAAATAAAAGGATCCTCTGTGCAGAAAAAAAGATCCAGCTACTGAACAGGCCAAGAACCAGGATTCACCAATACTCACTGAACAGACAGTAAGTTGGAAATGGGTTATGCCTGGTTCATTCTCATTGCCACATGAATCCCTTTAGTTCTGGTTGTCCTCAGGTGTATCTTTGATGTAGGATTCAAACATTCTTGCTGTCAATAACCCTCAGTGAAGGAACCAGGCTTTCAGGAGACCCTGTTTCCACACACGCACACAGAGAAAAGCAGGCACCCAGTAGCTTTGATAGACCTTTATTAGTAGACTGTTCCCTCCATGAGGAATCTCATTGGTTAGCTTTGTATTTTGACCATTTCAAGTTAGAGCAACCAAGTCACATTTTGCATTGATTTGTGTATTTGGAATATTCCCATTAAGCCACGCCGGTAGGAAGGAGCCACTACACAATTTAAAGTTGGTCTCAAAGGGGGAGGTGAAAAAACCCCACATCGCTAATCCAGGTTCAAAATTAGATTTCCATCTGGAAGAGCAGACAGCAAGGAGAGAGCCTCTGCACCAAAGGGTCTCCACACCGCCCAAGCTCGTCACACCAGACGCATCTCAGGAAGCACTTCCCATTCCCCAAAGCAAACTTCTCCAGGGTGCATGTGCGTGAGAGCAGCACTGTGACTCTGCAGCAAGCCTGCCACTTTGCCCTCTGACAGAACTGCAGCAGCTTGTGTCCAAGGGCACGTCTCTTTCCACCTTGCTAGAAATGCATTTTGTCTTTTGCTAAAATCCCTGAGATTTTTTCCCTCCCCCACAAAAATGCCAATGAATCCTCTCAACTAGCCATTGAGACATCAGTGTATACAGACCTTCCATTTCCCCACCTGAGCCACCCACAAGAAACCCTTTCAGCCATACACACGCGAGGCAAGTCCAGAGTAAGGCAAGCCTCAAACTACACCATTCCGTGTCCCTCGTTCCAGGTGCCTACCTGTTTCCTACCAACCCAATTCCCTCCCTTCTATGTCTTATTCCTCCTAGGAATTTCTCCTGACTGACCGACAGGCCTTGCAACAAATACCACATGTACAAAAAGCAGCTCAAACATTAGGAGAAGAGCACCAATGACCTCACGGTCTTCCCTTGCTCCTCAGCTGGGTGATAGTAAAGGTGCAAACGGATAAGAAATGATACAGAACTTTAAATAGGAGAAATACAAGGACACAGTAACAACATTTAAACAAGTCTATAAAAACAGTCTGACATAACTGCTCAAATAAATACAAAATAAATATGATTTACGCAGTAAGACATCAGTGGAATTTGATGGTGGTCCATTTTACCCCAAATCGAGTTGGATGAGGATCCCTGGGGGGCCCCAGAAGCCTGATCCTACATAGACTGATGTAGTCCATGTTACAGTCAGAGAAATTTTAAAGCCATTCCCCTTACGACAGCACTCTCTGGGAGAAAAAGCAAGTACTCATTCAAACCCCTGACGAACCCGAGCTCCTCCCGGTGTCAGCTAACATCCCTTCCCACAGCAGAAGCACTCCTAGCCTGGGGATTCCCTGTCCCTCAGTGCAAACCCTAACTCCAGTCCAGAAGGAAACCTAAAGAGCGATAAATTGCAGCTTAGCTGCAGGGTTTGGAAAGGGTCAGTCATCCACCATTGGCACCGGGCAAAACCTGGTTCAGAGTGCCATGCAGGCTGCCAAGAGCACAGTGGCAGAGAAGGATGAAAGCAGAAGAGTACAGTTATCCTGTAACGCCATGCATCAAGGCAATGGTCTCTTCAAGGCTCTGTAGCTTTCCCCTTTCCAAACCTCTGCTGGGGATCAATGACAAATCCATCTAGCAAGCAGCAATGCATGTGTGCAGATTCTAGTCCGCTGCTTCTGTTAGTAAGTGCATCTTGTTAGCAGGCTTACAAGAGAGACTTGATCTGACCTATAAAAATAAATAACCCTTATTCTCCACTAGGCTGGCCGAAGTAACCTTCAGCCTGAGCTGAAGAGCCACTGCTCACCAGCCCCCCCCCAGATTTGTACAGTTTCAAGTTACATTTCACGTCAGAGTCTTGGAAGCAAAACATGAATTTCTCCTACCTCCAAAAAAAATATATGTAAACATAACAAATAAGTCCAAGTGGTGACAGCACCAACAACAAGTTTGTATGAATTTAAATAGGTAGAAGATTGATCTGAATGGAAAAAAGCTCCTTCAGCATGGTCAAAAGGAACTACAGATCTCCCGGCCAGCAGCTCTTTCTGATGTAAGATCTAGGCTGCTGGAAACTGGCCTCAAACTCACAGCTCAAGACACACCCAGGAGCTGATCCCCTGGTCTCCCAATTGGTCCCTTGTATGCTTGAAGGACCACTTAATGGTTTAAGCAGAGCTCTTGAGTAGCAAGATGGTAAAGGACACTAAATCCCCCCACCCCTGGATTTTCACAGCTTTGCTTATTCAGCTTAGTGTTGACACATTCACAGAATGAGAGATGGCTATACACCCCAGGATTACAGCCCAAGATTTCAGAGTTCAGAATCGTTGGCATGTCCTGGTCACCGTGACTGCACTCCCAGGGTCATCTTCAAGTTCTCATAAACCACGTAGCTGATGCTTACGGCTGGGATCACCTTCATGAAGTTGGGGGCCAGACCCCGATAGAGGCCAATTGCTCCTTCTGTCTTTAGAATATGTTTGAAGAGTCCGCTCATTGTCACCTCTGGAGCTCCCTCCACCGAAGCTACAACAGAAATCACAAGAAAAAGTAGAGCATGGATTAAGATGTTGAAAAAAATCTCAAAAGGCACCTGTTAAATGTTTTTATTGCTCTCATACAATGAGAGATTCTTGAGCTACACTGACAATATAGCTACATGACATGTGATCAGGCAGCAGAATGAGGTAGGCAGCCCTGCCTACCATTTCCAGAAACACGCCAGATAACATACTGACTAGAACACATAGGTAAAGAGAAGGGGAAAAATGGCTTTGTTATTGGGGCTCTGGGACCAAGTGCCAGGAAAGGCAAAGTTCACATCACTCCCAATCCGTAGCAAACAACCATTCCAGCGCTCAGCTACACAGAAAAATTAAACTATGTCATAATTTCCCAAGATCATCCAGCCCTCCACTGATACAGCAAATTCCACGCTCACTGCTCACAGGCCTTACCTTGAGCCTGCATGCGTGTTCTCACAAGAGCCAGGGGATAACTGGCCAGCTGCCCACAGGTGCTGGAGATGGTGCCGCAAGCCAGGAGAACAAACACGCCGGGGTCAGCACTGTTCACCGCATAACGTTGTAACCAGGTATTTTTTAACGTCTAGAAGAAAAAAGCCAGTTGGTAAGTAGGAAGGACGTGGCATGGAGCAGCAAGAGACTGGCCCATATGAGGAGAAAGCTGGGGTTGAAGGCTTGTGGAGATCTATGCAACGTCAACTAGAATTAACTGCAGAAAACAAGACTCCAGCTTTTCAGGTTTTCTTGAGTAACTGCTGTTGCCACCACTGTTGCATCTGGCTAAGACACTTCTTGGCAGCTTTGCTTCTGCAATTTCCTCCTCCGAAGAGCAGGGCCACAGACTGCCACAAGGCTTGCGATGGAAAGATTTTTTTCCCCTGGGCCATGCGTGTTAATCTCCAGGGGTACATGCAGCATTTAACTGGAATGTTTCATACTCCTACATTAGCAACAGGCACTACATCTCCCTGCTTGTCATGAAAGTGAGACCTCCAAGCCCCACAGAAGCCAGGCAGGCGCCATACCTCATACACTGCTAGGTCAATCCCAGCATATGGAATGATTCCTAGCATGTTGGGGATGTAGCCTTTGTAGAAGGCAGCCAGGCCTTCCTTGGCGAAGATGTTCTTAGCGCAGTCCAGCATGCCTGAATACTGCCCTGTCTTCCGCAGCGCCATTCGGGTCTTCAGAACCTATCACAGCACAAGAGCATGAACACCGTGAATGCCTATAACAGCGCTGGGAGCAGGAGCAGAAAAAGTCACAGTTGTCCCATGACTACAAGAAGCAAACACCTCACCAAAGGGAGTGCCAGAACCTCCATTCTGTGTATTACTGGAGCCCCATGACTAGACAATGCCCTTAGGCAACCAGACAAAGGCTGCCGTTAACACACAAAAATTAGCCCCAGAGTGGAGTTCAGCTCACGTTACCACACCTCAGTTCCTTCGCCTAATGACTCCCCGTTCCCTCTCCCATAGGAGACAGCCCCCAGCCTCACCTCCATTGGGTAGATGCTGCTTTGGGCAATGACCCCTGCCAGAGAACCAGCCACCAGCCGCTCGCGAATTCCCAGCATTTCCTGGTCAGTGCCAATGAACCGCTTGATCTGTAGAAACAAAGAAAGATTAGAACAGAGGGGAAGCTTCTCACAGTGATGACGTTCGACTGGCTGGACCGCACACCACCTTCCCTCTCATCATGGACCACAGGCTTTTCACACACTGGGTCTGGCACAGGCTGGAGAGGGAAGGGTGAACACCGCCTCTGTTCCAGCCAAGCACTCAAATCACTTGACTGTGACTTCACACGGCCTATTTCTCCAGCTCTGCCATGGGGAGGTGTGAAAGACACTGTTCCCACCACTAGAGAGAGGAGCTTCCAGACACCAGCACACAGCTCTTGCTTTCCATCTGCCTAAGGGCTTCATACATTTATACCCTGACTGAGGGGGTTAACACCCCTTTCATGGCTCCAGTTTGGGCAAAATTACTTGGGTAAAAAGGCTCCTTCAATTCCCATGAGGCCTTTGGGCCAAGCTTCAATATGACCTTTCCCTCACCTGTTCATAAGCCATGAACTTGATGGCAGACTCCGGCGCAATCTTCAGGACATTGATGCCATTCCCCCGCCACAGCGACTTGGGCCCACCCTCTTGGATCATATGGGTAAAGCCACCAACGATGCACATATTGTTACTGCGGGAAGCATGGACCTGGCAAGGAGGAAGCGGGAGAACGCTGATTAATGCTAGTCCTGATTGCCACAGCTTTGGTGCCTTTGTAATCCTGGGACAAAGGGCATTTCTGATCTACCCAGAGATTATGGGAGGCTTTAACCTTTCCCAGCTAACATTTGCAAAAAAACAAAGGGGAGTGGTGAGAAGGAATGGGTCAGTGGTGCCTATACTGGGCACCGTGAAGGCGCCGCTCCAGGGGGCACTGCACCAACCCAACAGCTACCTGCTACAGGAAAAATGTTCTGGCAGCTGCTCACCTAAGCTGGAATGCACATGAACAACCACTCGAAGGAGAACAAGCCATTCTGGAGTTTTAAGCCTGAGACCATTTAAGTCATTAATCCCCCTGAGGCCCAGCCCATCACAACACGAAAGGGAGGGAAACATTCTTGGACAGACTAAGTCCCTGAGCTCAGGTCCAAGGAGATGAGACTGGTCAGCCAAAGGGCAAGGACAGTCACTGCTCAGCCTCCGTAATCAAAGTCCAAAATGCGTGCTGCGAACTCTGCTCTCCAACACGGATGACACTTATCTCTGCCCTGTGCACCTGGAGCCAGCTGCAGCCCTGCCAACAAATCAACCCAGCCACTTCCAAGGGCAGCTGTCAAACCAGTGCCTCCTCTCAACCCAGCTCCAGGGAAGTAAGCATTGCCCGAGGCTGTAAGGTACAAGATGGTCTAGCTAGGACCAGCTCCTAAAGTTTTTATATCATTGCGACAACTAACTTGTCAAGAATGGCTTTTGCTCAGCTAGAAATTATATCTGGTATGGACCAAGAGGCCACTGCACCCCAACGCGGCAGTAATGAGACTGCATCCAACCAGAAGCAGTCACTCCTCTGAAAAGACAGTTTCAGCTTTGCTGCTAGGACCCATTTAACTTGCACTCAGGGAAGCAGCATGTGCACCTTGATACAACAAAGCTGTCCTCAGTTTCTGCCCTACCTGCATGAGCACTTTCAGCCGGTCCAATGGAGCTGTGCAGGTTCTGGACACTGCACCTGCACCTCCACCTGCAACCAGATGTCTCCACCACATCCCCGTCTGCCTCTC
Organism: Carettochelys insculpta; assembly: GCF_033958435.1. Classification (NCBI taxonomy): domain Eukaryota; kingdom Metazoa; phylum Chordata; order Testudines; family Carettochelyidae; genus Carettochelys; species Carettochelys insculpta. Next base: position 10,787,160 of record NC_134157.1, read on the forward strand.
TTCCACTGTGAACTCATCTGGGACTGTCAGATTCTCTCCCACATCAAAGATCTGCAAAGGAAGGAACGAGATGTTGAGAAGCGCTTGGAAGGATGGAGTTAAGCAGATAACTTCTTGTCACTGTCAGTCACCTACAACCTCCCAGAGCTTGGGGACTTAATAAATAGCTCTCAAGCACCGTCCTAGCTGATGTGTTTTGACCACACAAAGGAACTACCAGTGCCAGAGAAAACACAAATCAGACATCGCCACATAAGAAAAGCCATATTGGGTCTGATCAGTCTGATAGTATCTCCTCTGACGGGGATTGGTGCCAGATGCTGCAGAGGGAATGAACAAACATTGCAATATGAAACAATCCCCTCCCTGTCATCTGCTCCCAGCTTCTGGCATGTGGAGGCTTAAGAACACCTGGAGCATGAGACGGACCATCCTAGCTAACAGCCATTGATGGACTTATCCTCCATGTACTTATGCAATTATTTTTTTAATTCACTTCACCTTTTGGCCTTCATAAACTCCCATGGCTCCGAGTTTCACAGAGTGACTGCACACTGCATGAAGTAATACAACTTTTGGTTTGCTTTAAATCTGCTGCCTATTAATGTCTCCAGAACTAGGGGTTATGAGAGAGATAAATGACACTTCCTTCAGGACATGGGAACCCTTCACATTTTAATAACTCCAGTTCAGGAGGCTGGGACTTGCCAACCCCCTGGGCTGCCCCAATACAGAATGCCTAAAAACCAAGGGCAGAGAGGTGTGAAAAGAGAGCTGAATCTTCTGGCACTCAGCCAGTCTGCTCTCGTTACACATTATATAAGGCACTGAATAAATCCATCAAAGACGGATTGGTGCTTTGTACATCAATATCTGGTATTGGCATGTTCTGAACTAGAAGGAACTTGTCTGAGCTCTCAGAGCTGTGATTTAAGGCTACCTGCTCACTTGCCCTCCCTTCCCTCAAAAAAGCCAGTTCTCACTGCCATCAAGGACCTCAGAAATCAAGCCACGGGTAGATTAAAAAAAAAAAAAAAAGATAACTGAAAAGCAGGAAGCGACCAGGCTTCTAGAATAGAAGGCAGCTACTGACCCAAGAAGGGAATGATGGAGACTGGGTAAATGCTGCTGGGGAGTGGCACTTTTAATCAGGATATGGGGGAAGGATCAGGCCTGCTTTGGCGAGGAACTTTTATTTCCTTTACCGTGGAGTGCTTCCAGTACAGGATGATCTCCGGAATGTTCTCCACAGGATGCAGCAGGTGATAGTCTCGCCACTCATTCCAGTCAATTGTCATCGTTCCATTTTTATCCATGCTGCAAAAGCGTATTACAAGCACATGAACAGGAGATGGGTACACGGCCCTGTGAGGGAGAAACTCCTCCTCACCTCCCCCTGGGTTATTCAGGGCCCCCGATCCTCACCCCAAACTAGAAACCTCCACTGGGCAATTACTGGAAAGCGTTAAACAGGTTGAATGGTAGTAGACCCTGCTAGGGAACCCTCTCCTCCCAAGCCACGTGGCGAGTGGGGGAAATACACCTCATTCCCTCCCTCCCCACCAGCCACCCGAAAAGACATGTTGTGCCCCCTCCCACAGTGGTTAGAACAACAAACCAAGTGCACCTCTGGCACTTTAGAGAAGGTAAGGAACTGTCGGAAACTAAAGTTACACCAGTACTTACTAGGTGACAGGACCCCAGAAATGGCCTGTCCTTATTCTGACAGACAGGCAAACAGACAGAGGGAAGATGGCAAAGGAAAGAGGAAAAACAGGACAAATAAGTGCTTGTTACAGTGTTAGTGCCACATGCAAAGTGCTAAGCATTTCAGTACAGTAAGTAAACAGTCCCTCTCCACAGCAGCAAGCTGTGGGTGACAGGGTAGAGTCACATGGTTTACAGGTATGGTCAAGTGCATGCCCTTCTCCACAACAGACTAGCACAGGATCCTTAACTGCAAGACTCAGAGATCTTGGGGTGAGATGCTACAAGCATTCTTCTCCCTTCATTCTATGGAATGGAGAAGTGGTATCTGAACTCAGGCCCTAGCAGAGAATCGTGCACAGATGGAATTCCCACCTCCCCTGAAGCATCAGATGGTAGCCATGCTGGAGACAAGAATAGCATCTTTATAACCCAGAGATCTGATCTAGCATCACAAGTCACTGTTCTTATGCATTCTGTCTAGCCAGTGATCTTGCTCTTTGTTGCCTCCTCCCCTCCAGTTTGATTCAAGCAAGCTGAGCAGATGGCTGGCTTCTTCGGCCTTCACAGCACATTGTAGTTTTTCAATACACAGAAGAGTCAAAAATGCAATGAGAGGCAAGAAGCCTGAAAAGGGAGAGCTACAGTCATTAGGGAGTGTGCACAGAGAGGAAAAGGGAGAAGTGATCACTCTTTACATTTCCCTCTCACACGAGGCATACGGAACCATTTGAAAACTCACCTCTTGAGGATTTTCTCAGCCTGCTGTTCAGAGATCTTGACTCCCAGGTCCCGGAGGGATTGCATGATCTCCTGGGCATCAATACGGCCTGCAAAGACAGAAGCCAGTGAGCCCAGATGCCGTGTACCCAAAGAGGCCATCAGGTTCATCTGCAGAGGCCAATGAGCATCTACGACTACTAGAAAGAGCCTTACCATCATTCTTTTTATCCAAGCTCTTGAAGACCAGCCTCAGTTTCTTCTCATGATCTTGGAGATAGTGAACAAACTCCTCAAAGTCCAGCTGCCCATCCAGGTCCTTGTCTCCAGCTTTCACAATTTTCTGTTTTGAGGACATCAAAACAACCTTAGCTCCTTGCTCATTCAGATAGGTTTACCTCGTCTTCCTTCTTTAAGCCCTCCCCAATCACCCAAACATGGGTTTGTGTGCAGTAATAGAGGGAGGAGAGGCCAAACTGATGCCAGGCTTATCCCTTCACAAGTCACTCGTACAGACAAGATTACTCAGACCTATGCGTCTGACATCTTACAGCCTTGAGAAACTCTTTCTTCCCTGGAGCTGGTTTGAAAGGAGATGCCGGTTTGACAGCTGCCCTTGTAAGCAAGTGAGCTGACTTGTTGGCAGGACCGCTGGCTCGAGGTGCATGGGGCAGAGATAAGTGTACTCGATATCTCAGAGCCGAGTTACGTAGCACAGATTTTGGACTCCGCTGAGGGAGGCTGAGCAGTGACCATCCCTGGCCTTTAGCTGAGAAGTCTCTTTTCCAGGGACCAGAGCCCAGGGGTTAGTCTGGGCAAGAATGTTTCCCTCCCTTTCCTGCTATGATGAGCTGGGCTAAGGCTGACCAATCAGTTAACTGAGCTCAGACTTAAAACCCCAAAATGCATCGTTTTCCTTTTTTTTGCAAATGTTACCTGGGAAGGGTTAAAGCTTCCCTAAATCTCTGGGTAGATAAGAAATCCCTGTACCATGGATTAGACTTCTCCAGTGCCTTTATCTGATGTTCAGAGGTACTAGGACGGCAGGAAGTTTAGATCACAGAACCAAAAATCAGGTTTTCCCCCTGCCCATCCAAGCTTTTAGCAGAGGTTTTTTTTTTCCCCCTCCTCCACAAAAAGAAAAGCCACCACTGGACATATCCAATTCCAGCCAGCAAGAGCCTGCTGCCAAGCTGAAGTCCACCTCCCATGAACAGTGTTAGCAATAAAAGCTGCTGTGATGCCAGCGTGAACTGGTTTAGCCACCCCGCAGCTGTAAGCTTGTGTAGCTCCAAATTGTGAAAGCTCCCTGGGAGATGCAGATTGAAAAGGAAAGGTTTGTTACAGGACACCAGACAGAAGAGAGTATTTACATCAAGACGGGACTCTACTGGCTTAAGCAGGAACTTTGGCATAGAGGGCTCCCACCCCTCAACTCATTTCAGCAGGAGGAAATAGAACATGAGCACATTCCTGCCTGATTAACAAGCAGTTCAGAGCCAGCCTGCACAGAGCAGTAATTTGGGTCAGTTAGTTCCTGCTTCACTCTGCATGTGCAGAGTCCAGGAACCAACAGTGACCACCACCAAGTGCCTCAGTGCAGTCATGTTCTCTAATTCACCTCCCTTTTGGATTACAACTCTAGCTACTCTCTGCAAAAAAACAGTGGCTATTATTGTAAGAGACTCAGTTCTGGACTCCCAGATGTCACACATTTTAACGAGTCCTGTACTTACCAATACTTATTAATTTGAAAAGCAGGTTCACAATGAAAGTATTTCAAGGCAATATGTTCAGCCAAGTTTGTTCCACTATTCCTTAATCCAGTGAAAGCTAGCCCTACTCAGATGCTTCTAAAAAAGATACACCGTTTAGTTTGATAGCCTACATTTAAGATTAAAGTCAGACGACTGCCCCAACTGGTCAGTTTTGGTACCAGAACAAACCAGGATCATCCCTATCATTTCTGAGAGTCTTAAGAAAATAAAATGCTAACCTGAACCACGGTGACCTTAGAGATACGCTCACCGTGTTCCTAGCCTGCAGACTGTCATATGACTGTTGTAAAGGACACAGATGGGCCCCACAGTCAACTTGTAGGCTAAAGATAGACAAACAGCTCTAGCATGTGAGCAGATCAGTGTCAAATAGCTGATCCAGGCTTCCTTCTAGCAGATAATCCCCAGCCAGTTCATGGCCAGCAAGATTCACAGCCTTCATAAAATAATTAAGAAAAAATAAAGGTTCCCTTCTTCCGAGGATACTTCCTGACAGTTATCACAGAAGAGATGGGCACAGCAAGAACAATCAGAGTTAGGCCATTTCTACCTGATCAAGCTTGTCAAGTTAATTACCTCTTGGCAAATAAAGAATTCAAAATTGTCAAGTCACAACACTTGGCTTGCATCAAAGGCAGTGCTAGGATATTTTCATACTTGTAAAGGGAAGAGGGTAACCACACATCTCAGCATTATCAGGACCACCCCCATGCTATGGGCTTTTGCCTTCTGTATATACTTACATAGCTGTCCTCCCCACCCCGCCTCCCAGAAAGTATCCTAATTTTTTACACTTGCTAGCTGGTTATCCTAGCAAGGGGTGCGCATGTTACACCTTCTGCCAGTAATATGGGTGAGCATCCATACCAACCACCTCCTTCAGAGGCAAACAGGAATCACTGCAGCAATTTCTATTTTGTATTCTGTGAGCAGAACTTAAGGTTACACGTTAAGCTGTTAGTGTTTTCCATGATCACCTGCATAAAGTGCTTCTCGACCCTCCTCAGCTCTTATTCACAAATCTCTCATGCACACAATCTCCCTGGAGGCATATATGAACAGCACAGTCATCTGACACTGAACTAGTGCCAGCAGCAGCATGCTGGAACAGAAAGGACTGCAGTGATGTGGAGAGAAGGGGAGTGCACAATTCTAGTTGAGTTGCCCTTTTGTAGCACAGGGTTTTACATGAAACAATTCCAGTTATGCTATAGCCTTGGCTACACTTTGGAACTCTTTCACACAAGGTTTGAACATGGTTGCTGAAGCCGTGGCTGACAGCTTGCATTCGTCTAGTGTTCAACGAATGCTCAGCAGCACTCATTGCGAGAAACGGTTCAAACTGCAGAGTACACACAAGACCTAGGTGTATAAGCTGCTGGATGCTAGTACACAGAAAGGGATGGAGGACAAGTAGTAATGAGGATGGGGCGAACGCTGCAATCCTACAGAGATTGTCTAAGAGCAAATAAGGCAAAGTTGAGAAAGGAGACCCCAACCTCTACCCCCTCCCACAAACCCACTAGGATACCATGTAGTCAATCAGCTGGTTTACTCAAGAACTCCTAAATTCAGCAAGGGTTAAATATGGGAGAAAGCTACTTAAAATGGCCTCTGAGGGAAAAAGAAATTTTGCTTCCATGTCCCAACCGTCCACATACATTTAACTCCCCTTTAAGGTAAGGGAAGGAGGTAGCATAAGAAACAAACATACGACCCACAGCTACTGTCAGCAGCCCAGTTAAGGGGCTGTGGAAAAAACGACAGGATCCTATGCCTCTGGCTGTTGGCATGAGCAGCAGGGACCACCAGCAAATTTGATTCCCATCCACCAGACAATCCAACCAGTCCAGAAACAAACTCTCCATACACCACTTTTTCCCCACTGCATCCCCATCCTCCTTTCCGCCCCCTATTCCCACACCATACCTGTTTCCACTGGCGGTAGGTAGAGAATTCCTGGGAAGGAAGGAAGAGGCTCAGGTGGAAGATAGATTTGAGCTGGGCAGGAAGTCCCTTTGACTCAAAATATTCAAACTCCGTCTGGGACTCCCCAAACACTGGCACATAGAGACACAGGCAGAGCATGTTTCTGTGCCAGTAACTCAGGTGCTGACCTACACGGCCAAAGAAAGGTGGGAAGCCACCTGAGCAATCCCCTCTTGGAGGTAGTTTCAGTGCCTGAAGGAAAGGAAATGCCGGCAAGTCTCATGACACATGGCTATGAGCTGTCGGTGCTCAGCTGCCATTGGCTGTTCAAACCCTGCCCTTCTGCCTAATCAGGAAATCATACTTGCACAATACCACCCACTTAGCCAACTAGACACCGGCTTTGTGAGGAGGCATGTGATCTGCCTCCAATTGCTCAATTCCAGGCTCTCTGTAAAGCCCAAGAGGCCCACGTCACACTCTCAGCCACAGAGTTAACTCTTCTCTGTCCCCCTCACTTAATCCCTACTCTCTCCGCAACCACTGTGCAAGACAAGACAGTCACAAGCAGTAACCAAAGCACAGCAGCGGAGAAAGGCTACCATACATTTCCAAGTGGACAGAGGAATTACTGCAAGATTACCCAGGAGACGCTTCCGCTCGCTGCACGCTCTTTGCTTTAGATTACACTAGATTTTTGGGGCAGGAATACTCTCTCTCTGCACAAAGGCATCCAATCCTGACCCTGGCCTTTGGTCAATACCATGTAATGCTAGGCTTGAAGGGACTGAATTTTCTCCAACCCTGCATGCAATATTGCAATGATTTTACTTACTTCCTCTAAGAGATACACAGGATGCCATTCACCCACTGCCTTTATGACACATTCAAGGTCTCCAGCTACAAGGCCCCAAAATGCCCAGGTTTAAAGAAGGCTGGGGCATAAGAATTGAATAATTAGCTCTCTGGTTGGGACCAGTCTTGAGAAATATAATTAGAGTCTGGGTAATAGCCAGAAGGGAGTATATCTGTATGCCCAAGCAGACTATAGCTGCAGTCCTGTTTTCAGAGGCATTGAGAAAAGTCATTGTGAGACATTTGAAGAACACTTGACAGACTTGCAGAAAACCAGGCTTCAGGTCACGGCGGAATGTTCACGTCCCACTCAGATGCAGAAAACCTCCATGTCTAATTTTTAGACAATTAGAAACCTAACCATCTATGGAGCAGTGGATATAAACTCACAGGCTTACGCAGGAAGTTGTTAATCATAGATGGAAAAACATTAAAAAAAAACAAAAACAAAACATTTTGTCCAGTTATGGCTTACACTGCAAATAGTCTGGGTGGACACAGCATTTTTCTCTCGTTCTCCCATCTATTATTAAGCCACTTAATGCTTTCATCACTGGTGTCTGGAACATGACAGAATTGGTCAGTTTGACAAAAGGTGTGTGCGCGCCACGAGGATTCAGGCACATCCCTTACTGAGCACAGATACAACTACCGGCTTCTAAATGCTTATCACCTTTGTATGTGGGCACTAAATATTCCCTGGCATATTTAATATTATGCAGTAATAGAGAAGAAGCCACAAACCAAAAGCATACATGTGCACCAGGCTGAGCATTTTGTAATCAGTTACAGAGCTAATTACTTCATATAAGCCTCTGTTTTACCAGAATATTTAGTTTAATAGGAAGTTACAAGACCCTGTCCCTAAAATCTGCCACAGAAAGGCTACTAGATGAGAGATGAATGATAGAATAATTCAGTTTCCAGCTTCCCAAAGCACTATCATCAATCTGTTCTAGAACAAAGAAAGTTCATTTGCTAGACTAGTTTAAACTGGTTTAGCAAATAGTTTACTCTGCTGGAGTAATAGTTTGCAAATGACAATACTGCACTTTGTTCACACTGGCCAGATAAACTGTGTGCCAGAACCAGCTTGAAAACCAGTTCAAACATTGTCTCCCTCACATCCTAGTGTCCAAAAAGCATATGAAGGACTCTCCTTTGCAATCTGTTCACTAGGATGAAATTTTAAAATGCGTCTTTACAAGTGGACTGTGGAGGAGCAAGCCTATCACACGGACAGGTATTATTCAGTCTGGAGCTTTGACGCGAGGAATTTACAAAAGCAAGTCATGAGCAGTCAAGTTATATTTAGTATTCTTCCCAGTTTCAGCCCCCAGAAGGTTGGCCATACTACAGATTTCTTAACTCCTCCCCAAGAATCTCAACCCACTGTGCCCCTTTATGTCACTATTACCTAACCAGGCTTAACTTATCCCCTTCTGACGTCTATCTGCGCAGAGAACAGGAACTTCTCACCGACTCCAGATCCTCTTAGAGATCAGCTGCAGCAGCTTGTGTGATTTACAAGCCAATCATGTAGCTCTCCTTCCCTACACTTTCCCAAAGGCCAGTCTTTGCCATAACCTGCAGCCCAAACACAGAGTCCAAGGCAAATACCACCTGTGCAGGCTGACTGTACTAGCGCTTTCCATCAGAGACCTACGCCACTATATAGTGACTGAGAAGCAACCGCTACATGCCATTCTTTGTTACAGCCGCTTGACGCCACAGTAGCTATGACAGCTCAACGCAGCTTTTACCAATGAAATCCACCCACATTTGGCAGCAGGAGACAATGGACAAAATCACACATTTTAGGGAAGAAACGCCCACCATCCTATGTGAAACGTAGAGAAGAGAGGAAGGAGGCCAAGACAGACATTTTTAAGCACGGTTTTAGTGACAACACAATGAACTAAGAAGAGGGGAACAGAGTGCAACTTCAGTTTGCACCAGCAACTTCATTTGCAGAAACGAGTGTCTGCATTCCATTTCAAGAAGCTGGAATGTTAGAAGCATCAAAGCAAATTACTCTAATTGTAAAGCACCACAAACCCAAATTACTGCAATACTGTCACAATAGGGGAAAGAATCGAGTTCTACATCCTTAAAACAATGAAGTTAAATACAATGAGATCCTTCTGGAAACTTCAGCAGTGCCACAGTCCAGCCCACTCTCCATACACCCACAACAAGTGAGGCTGAGCTGCAACGACTCAGTTACGTGGACTAGAAATACAGGGAAAGCTACAAGAAATACCTACCATAGGTCAACAGGCTCTGCTGCTCTCACTGTCAAACTCCTACCTAACCTATCCCTGCTGCCGGTTTCCTTTACTGAGAGCTGGGTAGATGAGACAGAGGAGGTAACAGTGCCATACCTACTCCTTGCTTCCAGTGAACTTTCTGTACGTGACCCAGCCCTGGAAAGAGCACTGACAAAATCCAGCTGTCCTCACCTACAAAGGACTCGTCCTAATTTGCCATCCAGATGGCTGAATGCTTACTTTCAAATTCATTCTTAAACCAGCACTTTGCCCAGTTGTGGTGAACCAGCAGTCCATGGGCAGCATGCAGCCAATTGGGGTTCTGTGTGTGTCCCACAAGACATTTTGTTTACCATTAACCATGCGCAGGGTTGCCAGATTCTGCTAATTTCTGTGTAGACATTTGAGTGTCGCCTGGAGCCAGGGTCCCGGGATACTCCCCACTTTCCAGGTTTCAGAGCCTGGGTTTCAGCCCGAATGCCTACATGGCTATTTTTAGCCCTGCAGCCCCAGCCAGCTGACTTAGGTGAATTGCAACCATGCCATGGATATTTTAGTGCCATATAGACATACCGTCAGGTTCTTTACATCACCTCCAATTTTATACCCCCCATTAATCAGACTCCGGTTGAATTTATACCAAATTATCTTTATCTATCTCTGCCCAGAGACATGAGGCAGCTGCACAGAGGCTTGAGGTTGGTAGTTTTACCCCCCCAACACACTTTTTTTTTTTTAAATTAAGCTGGTCAAAAAGGCCTCTGGAAATACTTAGTGCAAATCTACACTAGTGCTTCTGTCGATATACCTGACATCACTCAGGAGTGTGGAAAAAGTCACCCCTTGAGCAATGCAAGTTACACTGACCTAAGAAGCAGTGTGGACAAGTGCTGCCTTAGTGGAGGCTCCTGCCAGTAGAGCTACTGCCTCTCATGGAGGCAAGTAATTGTGCTGGCAGAAGAACATTCTCCTGTCCGCACAGACCATCTTAACCAGACGCGCCACAGTTGCACCAGTGCAGCTATGCAAACGTAGTACTTCTAGAGTAGACAAGCCCTAAGTGCTAAACCAGGCCAAACCTAACTAAGTGTCACCTTGAAGGCTAATGTACTTTCACTGTGGCCAAGAGCAGCTTGGTGGACTAGTTTGAGACCCATTATATCTAACTATTCCTCAGAAAAGGAACAAATAGCTCCTGACTGGTAATTTCTTTTGACTTTCTATTTTCCCTCCTGGAAGTTGGAGTACAATTGTTCAGGACAGAAAGTCCTAACAGGACACGAATGTCAAGAGGGGTGGACAGAGATACAAATGGGGAAAGAGGGTAGTTAATCATTTGTTAATTCAATACAGTCCAAAGCCAACTAAAGAACAATAGCAGCTACCCAAGGCTGGAGTGGGGGAAGGGGAAGGGAGAAGGTAAACAGTAAATATTTCACAAGATAGCTCTCCTGGAGTTCAGTTGACCTCTTCCATGTGTGAATGCCAGGTCAAGAGTGGCAGATTCTGAAGTGATGCCATTGGTAGGAATTTGCTAAGCATACGTAGTAAGCATGCCAACACATGGGCATCAACATTTTATATACATGTGTGTGAAAGACACCCTGATGCTTCAATAAACACCTCCAAGTAGCCAACACAGCAGCAAATGCTGTCCAGCTGAAAGGTGAAGACCACAGATATACAGAAGCAGTTCACACTGGACAACGGAATGTACTTCTTACCATCAGGTTTGTTTGTACAAACAAAGCAATCGCAGCATCTAGCTCTCATATAGCAACTGAGCCTCTCAGGACACTTTTACTAAGAGAACAGAGAAGCAAAGGGATTAGGTAAGGCACACAAGGTCAGACAGTCAGTGGCAAAACTAGGAACAGAATCTACATTTGCCTCCCGTATCCCATACTGTAACCACGAGACAACAATTTCCCCTACAGGGCAACAAAGATAAACGAGAAGCCTCTTTATGCTGAGGTGGGCTCTCTAACCCCTGACCCTGATTGCAAGGCTGATTTAATCAGGAAGTGGCTGCCCAAGGTCATGGAAACCTGTCACAAAAGGCTGTCACATTCGTCTGGACAGACAGACTGATCCACTCAGAAGCAGAGAACCCATTACTCCCCTACAAGGTACACTACAGATCTTCAACCCCACTCATTCCAGACTTCTCCCAGCCTGCTGTAGCATGTCACTGGCTTCTGCCTTTCCCCTTCCCATCTTCTCTCCATTCATTGTTCAGGCATATCTCTTTTAAAAAATAAATAAATAAATAAATGGAGTAGCCAGTTCTCATCACTGGCCAACCCTGCAGATTTCTGTCATGTGCAAGCAAGGACTGTCCTGGCCAGTGGAACAAAAACCACAAATTCAGCCTTGTTTGCTTCATTCCAATGGCTGAGGCAGAAAATATAATTACTTCCAACACATAATCCCAGGCTGTTCATCCCAGTTACAAGAACACTGAAGGCATTTACAACAGCCTCTATATCTGGTTCCGACAGGTAAACTAGACCCTGCAAGCCACCTAACATTACCCCTGCTGGGGCCCCAGCCATCTGCTTCAGCACTCTTCCCTGCCCCTTCTCCCATTACGTGGAGAAGTCGAAACTGCCTGTCCTCCCTCTTCTCCCTTAGTAACAAACCTTAACCTTACCCCAATTCCACATTAATTTCTACCACAGGGAGCAGCTGTAGTTAAGTAATCAGATAGCTAAGTAATAACTAAATTAAGAGCCGTACAATTGTACTCAGCTCATACTGTCCCACAATTCCATTGACACTAATATACTGCTTAACAGGCTTTGTCGAGCTGCGCCTGAAACAAAGAATCTCTTTTGTTCTCCATCTATTGTACCTGCCTTCCCCCTCCATGCCCACCCATTCTCTACCCCACCCCCCTCAGAAGTTTAAGTCTTCATTCCAGTTCCAGCATCTCTTCCCTATCCTCTCCTGGGAAGATATTCATCTTCAAGGTGTAAATCCTCCTGTCTCTGACAGACTCCAGGTCTGTGCACCGTTTAGCTAATACAGTCAGGCTCTTGCTGGCTCAAACAACACTGGTCTCTCTTGCATCTCCTGAGGCACCACCCCACATAGGCAAGTTTCTAGACTATTTCTGAGACATTTGAGGTTCCCTTAACCCTTAATAAGTGCCCAGTGCAGAGATGGAGGTACAAGAACCTGACACTTAGCTCACAATTACTTCCTTGTTTTCTCAGCTAAACCCTCTCTTTCCGCTGCCAAGGACCCTTTGGGCTCCACTATTCCATCTTGCTCCCGAAGCAGTTCCCTTTCAGAGATCAGCCCTCAAACCTTTTGCAAGGGAGGTAAATGAGAAGTACTGGCAGCTCATTCCTTCCCACCCCCCAACCCCTAATAATCACTGCCCCCTCTCCTTTCTCCAGCCACAAACTTATACTTCCAGCAACCCACGCCCAGGACCCCTCCCCTTCCCTCCTCCTTGCCAGCCCTTCCCTGACCACCAAATACATCCTCCCTCCTTTTTTGGGAACTCCATTTTCACGCTCCCTCATCTCCCACCACACCCTTTGTTCCAAGAGGCCAGGCACATGCAACCCAATGCAAGCCAGCCCATTAGTCAGGGACCTCACAAGCCCCATTACCTTTGGAAAATGCTCTGCAGGTCCAACCACCAGTAAGATAGTTGGTCTCCTTTCAGCAGGATCAGCCCCTCTGCCTTGTGGCTTCCCCAACAGGTGTGGCCCCTGGTCCCCGGGGTCTGGGACTGGGGTTGTGTCTCTAGCCTCATTCTCTTTTCCTTCTGCAGCACCCTGGCAAATGGCCCTGGTAAGGACCCTGGACAGAAAGCACCAGAGGGTCTGCAGCATTGTCGCTCCCGTGGAAAGTCCCAGTCCAGGAAACCCTGCAGTCAGCGGCTCCCTGCTGCCAAGGATGTGACTACACTACCAAGCACAGCAAAGTGAGAATCCGCTCTGCACAGCAGCCAGACAGAGACTGAAGCCAACAACTCCAGAAGCTCAGTTTCTTTGCAGAGTATTCCTGCAGCTGATTCCTGCCTTTTGAAATTGCTGCCGCTTCTGCCGTGCCTGGCCTGACAAGCAGTTCACTGTACAAGAGCCTCTGAGCTGGTGGCAACAGACAAAGTTCGAGAGCTCTAGCATGGAGAACCCCAGATACTGAGCTTCAAAGGAAGCCTGGACAGAGCAGCCAAGATACTGAGCTAAATATGAAAGCTAAAATGCACCCTTTTACTCTAAGAAGCTGGTCAAAGCTACCAATTAACCTGCTCTCCCAGACTCATCTAACACGCATCAAGTGAGTGAAACCCTGAGTACCCAGCCTGCATTCTCACTGCAGCAGTGCCCAGCCAATCACCTCTCCCGACACTAACATGTTCATTATTCAAACCAGCAATCTTAGGCCAATAGAAGTGTGCGCAACCAGACGATTTCTTCGCATACAGCCAGACAGCCCTGCAGAGAAGCACTGACTACAGCCCTCAGAATGATGCTGCATTAACTAGGTACCAACAGAGTCGGAGAGGTCTATATTCAAAAGACACACCTGCTCTGGGCATCTAAACTGCAACCTTGGCATGGCTTCTTTATTGTACAGAAACTTGAAAGACGACAGGCATACCTGCTTATGACTCAGCAGCTGCTGCTGCATCTATAGCCATTGTTAATCGCGCAGATGGCTCTCTGTTAGCGACTGCTCAGTGGTTCTTAGCCACAGCTGAACTAGCCTACAAAGCCGTGGCTCTCAACCAGGGGTACACAACATCTCTGGGTGGCACTCCAAGGTCTTTCACAGAGTACACAAACTCATCTAGCTATTTTCCTAGGTTTATAACAGGCAACATAATAAACACCAGTGAAGTCAATATAAACTAGAGTTTCACAGAAAATGATTTGGTTTTACTGCACTGTATATAATACAGACATAAATACAATATTTATATTGTAACTGATTTTATAATTATTTTATAACTATACAGTAAGCGTGAGAAATTGACATGACAAATGAAACTCTTTAAAGGGTTATAGTATGGAAAGGGAGAGAAGCTCTGCTCTAAAGCTGGGGTAGGAACCCCCAGCCCATGGTTTGCCTGGATCTAGCCTCCCAAAGCTCGGCGTTCCCCCGCCGAGCATCCTGTGGGGTAGAGGGGGTGGAGCCCTGAGCCTCTAAGGACAGAGTCAGGCAAGCTGCATGCTGGATCCAGACCATGGGCTCTTCCTGGCAGTGGTAGGAAGCAGCTCTGCGCATTGCCACTGCTCTCCCTCCCCCAGGTGAATGGCACTGCAGCATTGCCTGGTGGCTTTTCCCCACTGCTCTGATTGGCCTGAATTCCAAGGGACAGTGCCTGAAAAGCAACAGGACATGTGAAGCCACATGTGCCTCCAAGGAGCTGTGCAGCTAAGCGCCCCCCCGCTCCAAGCACCCACAGCTGCACCCTCCTCTGCCCGGACTCCACACCTTCTGCCCATTCCTGCACTCCCCCCCTCCCCACACCCAGACACCCCATCTGCAACCTGCTCCTGCAACCCCCTCCCACTCAGATTGCCCACCCTCAGCCCACTCCTGCACCCTCCCACTTTCAGTTCCCCCCACAGCCAGTCTGATCCTGCACCCTCCTTCCCAGATGCCGCACTTTAAGCCCACTTTCTGGCAGCCCTATCCCACACTTAGTCCCTCACTTTTGGACCCACCCCAGAGCCCAGGGGACCCACAAACTCTGCTAGCCCCAGGCTCTGGAACTGGTGTTTGAGGGGAACGTGGGAAGTGCCCCCTTTTTCAGTCTGGTGTTTTGTTTGTTTTGCTCTTTGTTGTTGGTTGTGGTACTGGGCTGTGTGTTTCATTTTTTGGGAGGGGGAGTGGCTTCTCACTTGAGTGGCCCTGAACTTATTTTCCTGTGGGTCCGTGGCTCCCAACTAAAAAGGTGCCCTTCCTTCTTTTAGATCAGGTGGAGGGAATACAGCTGATTTACTGCAGTCTTATCCATAGCTAAAACAGCAGCTTGGAGTTGCACCACACTTCTGCCATGTGGCTTTAACTGTGATCCCATGACACATTTATAAAATCTTCATGGCTACTTCTGTTTCCACAGGATGGAACATGCAGTGGCTAGACAGCATCCTGCTAGTCAAATGAAGCCAGAGTTCTGTCATGTGACCTTTAGACGGTCCTAAGATAGGATGCATGGTGAGGGTATTATTTTTTTGACTAGGTCCAAATTTCTTGGTCAAAGTCCAGACTTCAAAGTTCAACAACAACAACAACAACTGATTATAGTAAGTAAAATGGAAAAAAAAATAGGATTTCAGGGTCCATTCAAAAGCATCTGGTGATTTTGATTGGGCTCATGAGCTGGCATACTTACTAGCCTTGGGTTTGGGTCCACACTAGGGAGTTAAGTTGTCCACACAGAGGGAGGTCGAAGGGACAGTTTCTCCTTACTCCTTGCAATAGTCCAGGGATTGACTGCTGACCCCAGACAGTTAGATTTTATGCATCTCTGCTACGCGCACAGGGTCCATCTTCCTTGTAGTATAGACATACCCATATGCCTACATACAGCAGAGAACTACAAGAGATGTTTCTGGGTTTCTATTCTGAACTGTAAATTGGTTTGTTATCCTCCGATGAAAGCCACTACAGAAGTATGAATATGTGAATGGGATTCAGATTATAGGTCCAAGCTTGCTATAGATAGCTTGCTCAGATTATAGGTCCTTTCTTGGTTTAAGTGGCCTTGCTGTATTGAAGATGACTCATCACTTTTTAGTTAATGGAAATTAAAGTGTTAGCCTCTGGGTCCTGGGAAAATCGCTAGCATAGCCAAAAGTAATGATGGACAAAAGAAGAATGAACTTGGGGAAAATATTTTCCTCCCAAAAGCCACCTAAGAAAGAAGAGAAAGTTGTTTAATGTATGTAGTTAATTTTCCATTAGGGTGATCTGTTTTTAGACTTATGACTACAGAGACAGTCATTTACAGGAAATAATACACTTCTACAGCTGTTTTATGTGAAACTAGCAGAAAAGTGTGCAAAGCTGTTGTAAGCTGAAAGAAATGGTAAGCTACTTTGCAGACGAACTGTAAAGATCTGCATGCAATATATTATCTATGTATTTAATATTAGAAGTCCAATGTAATTCAAGTCATGAAAGATCACTCAAAGTTGGAGAAAAGTTCAAGTTTGAAGCTGGTCTTCTCCAAGTGTGTAGGAGACTTCACATTACAAGTATATCTGCCAAGTCTTAAGTGCAGTGTAG
The DNA here is from genome assembly GCF_033958435.1 of Carettochelys insculpta. Taxonomy (NCBI): domain Eukaryota; kingdom Metazoa; phylum Chordata; order Testudines; family Carettochelyidae; genus Carettochelys; species Carettochelys insculpta. The sequence continues at coordinate 10,803,676 of NC_134157.1, forward strand.
AGTAGACCCCCCGACTTTTGGGGGGGTGGGGTGTTGAGTTCCTGCGCAACCCTGCATAAGCCAAAATTCACACAACTCAGGGGAGCCAGGAAACCGACCAGCACATCAGCGCTCCTCTCAGGGCAGCAGCCTGACTCCTGGCTCTGCTGCCCAACTCCTGCCAGTGGCAGCAGCTCAGATTCAGGCTGCCACCCCTGACGAGCAGTTTCTCTGCTCCTGTCAGGGCAGCGTCTTGTCTGCCACCCCAAAAGGAGCCCAGAAACTGCCCAGGGCAGCAGTCAGTCTCCTCTGAGTGGCAGAGAGCCAGCGCCAGGTGCCAGCTCCCTGCCACTCAGAGTTGCATCGAGCCAAGATACATGCAACTCAAGTGCATGTATCTTGGGGGTATACTTGCACAGGCTTTGCGACTTCAGAGCATGCCCCTGATAAGTGATTTTTTGTAACTGCTTCTGCATTAATGAGGACAAGAAGCAAGGTTAGGAAGTAAAGAGGAAGTGATACAAAGTATGAAGTTGCACAGAAAACCACACTCGCCGACCATAGTCAAGGAAAATTGTGATTGAATTTTAGTCTACTCGGAACACAGTGTACAAGAAAAAAGTGAGAGCAGGAAGAATACTTTTTGTAATGCCTTGGCTAAGCAGTGTTGTAACCATGATGGTCTCAGAATATGACAGACACAAGGAGGGTGATGTAACATCATCTTTTAGGGGACCAACTTTGGTTGGACAGAGAGAGGTGAGCTTTCAAGCTTACAAAGAGTGATTTCTCACCTTTGTGAAAGGTACCCAAAAACTTTCAGACTCATACTTGATAGAAATTATAAAACCATTGGGTTAAATGTACAGAAAAGCTCCAAACGTCATATGAGGAAGGTTACAAAACAGCCATTGTGCCTCAGACCTTGTAAGAATCTGACCTTTAAGTTTCCTGGTTTCTCTGCCAGAGTGATACCACAATGCCTATAAATATAAATGGAGAGAATCATGCTTTACCAGACTTCTGTTTTAAATCCCTTAAATTTTCCTATTAAGTCAAAGCTTCTCTTGCTCTCTCAGCCCCAGCAATGAACACTCTCGTGTGTCTGTGGGGGGGGGGGGTGGGCAAACATTCTTGCAAACTGACCTTCCCATTAGCATCTAAGCTTGCAAGAGAAGATGCGAGAAAAGTGGACTTTTAATAATGATTTGCTGTTCAGCAAGGCCCATTCATAAGAAAACTAAAGTACATACCAGTATTTCCATATCTGCTGAAGATTAACCAGAAGTCTGGCTGTAAAAAAACTCATGGCAGAGACCATGTCTTGCTTGGTTAGTGCAGAGCTTGTCTACCCCAGTCTTCAAATGTCATCCCTTGCACAAGTGGTTATTATTGCCTTAGCACAGAAATCTAGCCAAGTTTCTTTGAGCTTCATCCTTTTAGTAAATCAGATTTTGTCTACATTTTTATTGTAATTTAATCTAAGCCACTGCTGTATGCACAGGTAGGTTTTAATGTGTATTTAACAGAAGAAAATTGTGTTCATAATCTAGTGAAGAAAACTTCATGTTAGAGTTACAAAAATAAAGCAAGTTAAGGGCACAATGTTACACAGAGTTCAACTAGCACCAAGATATTTGCATATAGCACCGGGAACTCCCAGAAAACACCACTGTGCCCAAGGCACCAAAAATGACAAACCCCATTCTATAATCTAACTCAGATATGTAAAAAATATTGACACCAACCTAATGTAGGCATGAGTCATACACTGAAACGGATCATTCCAACAGAACAAGCTTAGTATAGCCCCCTACCCCAGCCCCTTGCAGATAAGGGTAGCCAGGAGGTCTGTTTCCAGCTGCTTCCACAGGCTCAAGGAAAGAAACTAGAAGGGCCTTTTTAAGCAACTAGAAATGAAAAGCAGCCAACCTAGATGCTCCTGTTACAGGTCACTACAACAAGAGCACCCTAAGGAACCAGAGCCACCAGGGGAACTAGAATGTCTAGGGCAGACATGTTGAATAGTAAGAGAGAGGTCACCACATTAGTCTATATTCTAACAAAATAAAAAAGCGGGCATGTAGCACTTTCAAGACTAACAAAATAAATTATTAGGTCATGAGCTTTTGTGGGGGCAGACCACCAGATCTGAAGAAGTGGGTCTGTCCCATGAAAGTTCATCACCTAAGAAATCATTTTGTTCAAGTGCTACAGGACTGCTTTTTTGTTTGGTTAGCCAGACAGTAATAAGGCAGCCAGGCACTCTGCACAGGCAACAGGAAGTAGTACAGATGGAACGAGAAGATGAAAAGAAAAGCAAAAGGAAAGATGGGGTAGGGTATTGTTTTAAAGCCTGACACTAAAGTTAAAAATACAGTAGTCTCTTCAATATTGCCTTCCTGTGGGACTCATAACTGCACCACAGGGATGTTCTGTAGTGAGGAAGGAGAGACCATGGAGAAAGGAGGGACTTGTAAAGTCATTTATTAAGATGGGGCCCACCCTACGGAAGCTCGAGACCTTTTAGCCTATCATTTCCCATGCAAACAGGCCCACTGACAGCAATTCTGGACGCCAGAACAGAAATCCATGGGCCCCCCATGTAGGCACATGCCATGCCCAGTAAGCTGCCGGCTAGGGTGGCTGGGTGTGCTTTTCTGGCACAACCACGGCTCATATACAGTTGACAATTGTCTATATTGCCAGTGCCCCAAAGACCCTCGCCCCACCCTCTCTCTGTGGCTGTCCTTATCCTCACCCTTCCCACACACACCACCCTCTCTGCCACTCACTCCAGCCCCCTTCTTGCCATCGCTCTCTCCTTCCTCCACTCTCTCATTTTCTCCAGGCAGGGGCAGGGGTTTGGCGTGTGGTGCAGGCTCTGGAACAGAGTCTAGGCCTGGGCTGTGGCAGGGCGGTGGGGTCAGTACCTACCTCAGGAGCTGCTGCCAACTGGGTGTGCCAGTCAGGAGCTACCTACGCTGGGGGGAGGGGAAGGGAGGAGGGCAAGTGGTCTCTGTGCATCACTGCCCTAAGACAGCCCGCATCAGGAGCTGCAGAGTCAGCACTTGGGAGGGACAGAGGCAATGTGCTCAGACCCCTTGTCCACACCCCAGGGGCTACAGAGACATGCCAGCCACTCGGGAACAGCAGAGAGCAGACCAAGAGCAGGCAAAGTGCTTGCCTTAGCTCCACTGAGCTGCTGGCAGCATCCAAGGTCCCTGGACCCTTTTAAATCACCTGGGCCCCTCAAGAATTGCACCCTTTGCCCCCACCCTGTCCGCAGGCTTGCATGCAAATGGGTGCCAAATAAATCACGTTCTGTTTCCACCGAGCTAAATTCACTCTCACTTTGACTGTTCACACTGATTTTAAAAACCTCTCCCTAACTGAGGAAGGATGCCGTGTGTTTCAGTGAGAGCGCATTGACACAGCTAGCTAACTCTGCAAGAATATAGGGGGCTGCAAAAAGAGGGCTGCTCTAGAGACACTGATTGGACTGCTTGTAATGGCATCTTTTCCCCTCCTCCAGTCACTAAGAGCTAGAAGACACAGTAGGCAACATCTCCTGTTCCCCAAGTGATCCTGCAGGAATGAGCAGTGACTCATCTTGTTTCAAAGCTCCATTTGAAACACCCAGGGCAGTGGCTGCAGATAAGCAACCTGAGAATACTTCATTTGCCCTGTGCGTCTCAGCCTGGGAGAGGCCACCCTACAAGTCACTTTTACAATTGAAATTGTTAGAAAAATTAACAAAAGTGAGTGTGTGAACTTTTCACACTCCACAGACAGAGATGAACCACAGCCCGCAGCGCTTCTTGTGTCAGGCAGCCCAAACCAGACATTCTAGCCATTCTTGGGCAATTAAACTGAGTGGTGCAAGGAGGAAAACAAACAAAAAAAATCCTTTGTAACACTCAGCTCTATGAACGCATTAAGCAGATACAGGGCGTCGTGTAATAAATACTAGGCTGGCTAGCTGTGAAAATGGACATATTTCATGGTACAAATCATTTTCACAATTTCAAAAGTATAATTCAGGGTGATAAACAGTTGTAAATCATCAGTTGAAAGACTACCAAACACAAGGGCATGAAGACTGCTGATGAGGAGAGAATCACTGAACAGTACCTATTGAAGTCACACAAGTCAGGAGTAATGAGGGTAGACAGGAGACAAGGCAAACTAAACAATTCAAGATTTAAAAAAAGTCCCGTGCCCTGCTCCAGTAACAAGTAACTTTAAATCTGTGACAACTCCCAGTTACAAAGTGCAATGGGTAAATCCCAGGAACATTGCTATCAATAAATTATTCTTCCCCTGTAGTCTTGAGCTTCATGTTTATTCCCACATAGATCCTGGGATGCAGTTATATACAGCTCCCATTCTTCCTAAAGTATGCAGCATTTAGAGAACTGCCTTCAGCCCAATGAAGGCATTGAAGGATCCTGTCAGACCATGTGTCTCAATCTAACAGATTAGAACTCCTACTACAGAATCCTTTTCCAGAACCCACTACCCTATAGCTATCTGAAGCTGTCATGTGACTAATTTATCTCAGGACTAACTGGAAAAAGAAGTTCCATCATTTACATTCCATGCTGATGTGACTGCAGTAACGACCTCTGAACTTCAATCTCGGGAAAGATGCTACACTCTCTCAACATCCCCACAGCTGTGCTCATGTCAGTGGGCATCAGCTGTGATGAGAGTGCACTAACCAGTGAATAGTGGTATCAGTAAAACATCACCCAGGCACATGTGAGGCTGACCCTGGACACTACAACAATAGACAGCATGGATTTCCAACTCAGCACCACTTTGTAGGGGTGTTTGTAAAGCAGTTAACCCATTAAATGCTAGCACTTAACTGTTTCACATTAGGGCCTACTGCCTAGCCCCATTATGGCTGCAGGGTCCCACTGACCAGCCTGCTGGCCCTTTTGTCTCTGGGGCTGCTCCAGCCCAGCATGGCTGACCGGTGCCAGAGTTCACTGGCTGGCATACCAGTGATGCTCACATTGAGCAGTTAATCATTTAACACACTTACCATTTTGCAAAACTTGCTTTGAACAAGAGTCCAAATCTGTACTGAAATGGTTTGAGAGAGATTTCAGGCATTTAGGAGTCTGGTTTACTTTGACAGATTCTTGATTTTTTTTTTATTATTTTTTTATTTGAACTTATTTTCCCTAACTGGAAGAGTACCGATGGGTGGCCCTGTATCTTGGTCTCTCGCCTAGCTTTAGTGCTGAGAAGTGTTTTGTTTCCTATCGCTGCATCAGTCCTCACCTGCAGCCAAGGCTAGCAGAAGCAGACACTGGGACCAGTTTGCCCAGTTCTCCTCATTAATTATTCATTACTCCAGGTAGTAGGCCCGAAAAACCACCACCACTCATGCGGTGAGGTCAATGCTATTTGCTCTGGAATAAGGCCACGTGTTTTTGATTCAGAATCTGCATGTGATCCATAGTTTCCTTTTCTGGCTTGTACTTGCAGCAAGTCTGTGCAAGTTGGTTGAAGTGTTCTGCAGTTGCCCCATTTGGTAGAGAAGCCAGAACATGTGTTATCCAGCAGGAATAGAATATCTCAATAATATGCATCTACACTCCTTCACTGCACGCTATTTTGCTATTTCCATTAAAAAAAAGAGGCAGAGGCACTGCTACTTCTACCTCCAACAAAGGTCAGACCCAACGTAATACAGAGACTTCTTCCAGCTGAGGAAACCTGATAAGCAGCAGCAGCCTTCTCCAATTTGCCAGAAGTACAGATTATTATTTAATTGAAGGAATGTTCCAGGATCACATGTCAAAGATAGCACATGCCTCCCCTCCACCCAGAGACGCTAACATAAGACACCAGGTATTGCATATGCTGCTGGGAGTACAAGTGCTTTGTGTATTTAAATAGACAAAAAAGGGGTAGGGAATTGCTATACATACATTTAAAATGTTCTCTCTGGTTATTCTCAGTGACAGTACGCAGCTTGCCATCTGCTGCAGCATTATATACATGAAGTGACAAAGATGAACCTCTGGGTGGCCAGCCTCAAGCTCAAGAAGTGAAGCTCATGATTTCCACCACTAAATATTGAGGACCCCCATTACCTCTCAGCCGAATTTCTTATTGGCTCCGTGGGGCAGGGCAGAGAGACAACAGCAGACAGTGAATATTCCAGGCAGTTTCCCAGATAGAGGCACCCTCACAATCCAACCCTCTAGCAGAGTTCCTGTCTCGCATGGCTACTGGCCAAATCTTTTAATAGAATGATACCACAACTGCAAGATTTGCCCATCCCAAGGCAACTCAGCACATTTCTCCACTGCAAGGAGGTTTTGCTGAGGCTGTGAAGAACTCTTTGGATTGATTTATATTAAGAGTTGACTTTGGTCCTAAATTGAGGAACACAGTGTGAGTTTTGAATTGGTTTCCGAACACCATTTGCAGCTAGAACTCTGGCCTACCTGCCTACAGAACTGGTGCCATGATGTCCTACTGCATGGAAAAGGAACAGAAATTTCATCAAGCCACCCACCAATAGGAGAAGAGATACTCCACTCCCTGCAGATCATCTGACATATTCCTATTTGCTTACCAGCTCTAGGAAGGCTACAGTCAAAGGTGCTAAGTTAACCTAGGCTTGAGAACAAATTCATGAACTCACAAAACTGATCTCAGTACTGACAGAGAACAGCCACAATACTTCCCCAGGATGGTCACTAAACTGTTGGCAAATACCTCAAAACAAGCAAAGGACTACGGTCCACCATTTAAAAAGGAAAACTGGTAATCTGGATTCGTTCATATTGCGAAACCCTGAATCAAGTTAACATTGATCACACATGCCTTAAACCTCAATAAGTTCCTCCCATGGAAATTTTGCAGCACTGCACAAGGCAGAATTTGTGCAGAATAATTAGAAGGGCACAAATGAGGGGAGTGTGGATGAGAAACTGGAATGGCAGTTTCCCCTCTAAAATTTGCCCAACTGGCTCACGTGGCACCTCAACAAAAGTATAACAACGAAACACAAACTGTGTTGTCAGAGGCGGTTCTTTAATTTTCTACTCCTGGGGAAAAAATGTTTGTCGCCTCCATTGTTACAGACATACTTGTTTGACAGATATTTGGAAACAAATTGCCAAAATAATTGAACCTGGTGTGATATGGTTATTCTGACCAACAACATATGCATAATCTTGAATTGTGTGCGGAATGTTAGTGTTTTGGCACTGCATTCTTCCAGGAATAGTAAATAACACTGAAAGATTCAAAACATACAGTAAAATGCATTTTATCAAACATACACAGCATTTTATAGACAGACACATTTGGATTAAAGAATACCTACTAGTATCACCTGGCTCTTAATACTTTCATCTTAAATAGTGGAATGAATGAACAAAACTTTTGTGATTCAGTGGGCCTGCCAAATTTATGATTACAGGTGTCTTCTGATGGCAGGATTATTATTGTGAGGAGGGTTGGTTTTGCTTGTTTTGTTATTTGGAACAATACAAATTTTCCTGCTTTGTCTACCCTTAAGTCACTTACAAAATACTAATGTTTCATACGGAATCAATACAAACTGTACCACAAAACATTTTGCAGAGTTAAACGATTACAGAGATAAAGATCAAAATGGGAGAGAAATGTAAAAGTAACACAGGAGATTTTTTTCTAACTAGATCTGAAAGGAGAGGGAGGATTAATGAGGCAGAAAAGTCAAAATGACTACGCTGGATGGGAGTAGCTACAGTCTTTTTCATGTCCCTTCTTCACTAACCCAGATGGGAACAAAGACAGACCAGTTATTTGAGGACGTTTGGGGAAAGTCCTTCATGGGTTTTATAAGACCAGTTTTGAACTGGAGAATGAAGCAGCTGCAACCAGTAGAGTTTGTGGCTGGAGCAATCTGGTCATGCTTCTTTGTGTGAATGAGAAAGCGAATAGCATAACTCACATGCTTGAATCTGGAGAGCTGGTACTTGATCAAATCAGAAGAGCTGCCATAGTCAAGGAAAGAGAAGATGGAGACAGATGTAGGTTTCAACACAGGTAGAACTGAAGCCGCATCACAGAGGAAACATGTCACTGAGGTGATGACAGATTGGCTGACACAGATGTGGGAGAAGAAAAAAGTTCAAGGAGGGCATCATCCTTACACAGAGCAGAGGCAAACAGATAGTGACAGTTGAGAAGAGAAGGAGCCAGGCTCAACTCAGTTTCTTAAATATTTATTAGTTAGTCCAAGTGAAGAGGTTTTCCACCATCTCAGCAGCAGATACTGCAGACCAAGCTGATTTACTACTTCAGGCCCTGCTGAAGTGGCTGGTCAACAAATTCCACCAATTCACTGGTTCAATTGGCTTTAGTTTCAGCAGCAAAGGTGCCCTTTCGGAAGGATACTCCAACCCTGCAAAGGATTATGTTCAGTAGGAAGAATGAATGTTATCAGTATGAATGCATGCATGCATAAAACAATGCCTTTCTAATACAGTCATCCCTCACTTTACGAGCACAATTGGTTCCCAACTTTCTGCTCGTAGGCAGAAACTCGTAAGAGGGACACTAAATTCCTATTAAATTACATGTAAAAGTCTCTGATTAGTTCCTAGGGCTCCCACCTGGGGGAAGGAGTGGCAGCAGGTGGCACTGCTTTTGAAAGGTGAGTGAACCTTGGGTTGGGGAGGGTTAAAGGCTTGGGGTAGTTCAGGGCTGTGAGCACGAGGAAGGGTTAAAAGCTGGTGGCGGGCAGGTGTGGGAGGGTCAGGCCACAGGGGTTACAGGCAGAGGCAGGGGGTCTGGCTGCGGGGGGTACAGGTGGTCGCAAGCCCAGGCTGCAGGGCCCACAGGGGGGTGAGGCTGTGGCGGGGTTCAGGCTGTGGGGCCAGTAAAGGGGTCTGGCTGCAGCAGCTTAGGGCTGTGGGGTGGGGGGGGTGGGGAGTGTAAGGCAGCGGGGGAGTTCTGGCCACAGGGCTGGCAGGAGCATCAGGTGCTGCGGTTTGGGGCTGCAGGTAGCAGTGGGGTGTCAGGCTGCGGGACCAACAGGGGGTCAGGCTGCAGCAGGTTGGGGATGTGGGGCTGGCCGGGGGGGGGGGGTTTCAGACGAGGGGGTTGGAGCCAGGGGGATGGGGGGTAAGGCTTGTGTGAACGGGGGAAGTTCACTTGTAGAGTGAGCTAGGATAGGTAAGTGTGTCCTTCGTTTAAGCAAGTACTCGTAAATGAAGTACTCGTTTAACGAGGATGAGCGTAGAGTTAAAAAAATATGGGGACCTTAAGCCCAGTGCAATTGCCAAAATGCTGCCCAGGCAAGTCAAACTAGTTTCCCATCTGAGCATGCTCCAGTTCAAGTATGTGTGTGTTAGTTACTAAAGTCACATCTTAGTTTTTGATGTAAGTACAATATGTGGTTTGCCTTATACCAACCAACGAGAATGAACTATTTAGAAAAGAAGCACATAACTGAAACCAGTATTTTCGATCATCCTACGTAGTGATCATATCCTTGATAATAGTTTGGTGATATAATGGCTGAATGGTTTTAAAATGACCACACGTAAATAACCTGGCATTATCCCTAGCAACTTGCATTACTTTGGCATCTTTCTAGATCAGTGGTTCCCCACCTGTGGTCCACAGACCTCTGGGAGTCTGCAAGGGTATTGCAGGGGGTCTGTGGAAAAAAAATAAAGATGATCATAGAAAATAAGTTTTAAATAATTGCAACGTTACAATTTATTTTTAAGTTAAATATCTTCCAATAAGGTTATTAATTGTTGTCCAAAAATCTATGTTGTGGTTTCCTTTTTCATTTAATGACGTGTACATAACGATTAGAATTTGCTCTGATGGGGGTCCATGAATGGTTGGGGGGGTGATTGGAGGGGGTTGGCAATAGTGAAAAGGATGGAAGCCCCCCTGCCTCTGTACTGAAATGCAGCTGCCTCAGAAATGGAAAGCAGTAGTTATTCTGCACCAAAAATACTATGCAGCAATAATAATTTCTGTATCTAGAAATTTGCATTAAGAGAAAACTAAGGTAATTAAAGTCTTGCCCAAGAACCTGCACTGTTTTAATGCTTGCAGCTCACTCAGCACACTATCAATATTGTTACTGCAAGAATCCAGCTCATTTATAAATTTAAGTGGTTCTTTTAACTCATTAACATTAGAAGGAAATATGAGTCTGATCTACAATTAAGACAGAAGTGAGCCTTCCCTCATAAGGCTAATTCTCTCCTCCTGCTCCTCAAAAATGGATATTTCCTGAACATAACTCCAGTTTAGTTGACCAGGGTTAGTACTGGTTCCTCTGGCTAGTTTTAAGAATGAAAAGAGGAGTGGGGAGTAGTTAAACTAACTGGGAAATAGGAAACACTTCGCTCAGTAGTTTATTATTAATGAAAAACTGGACATTTTGATGGAAATATTCCAACCAAATCTACTGAAGAATTATTTTCCAATATTCAAAGCTTTAACTTTTAAGCTCTCCATCCTTTCTAATGCATTACTAGGAAGCACACATTTCCCCAATGTCTACATTATGAAATGCACAACCCCCCCAGCATAGGCATTATAAACTCAGTGTCCAAAAGCCTAGATTTGGTGAGAAGAGACTTGGCTACTCTTTTGTAGGGGGAAAAAGGGAGTAGAAATAACCATAGCAATGACTAGAGGACAAAAAGGACACTGTTCACAGAGGAAAGAAACCTTACTGAAGAAGAGGCTGGATAAATTTGATTCATGCAGCCTGCTTCCCAATTAGAAGCACATATTCCTCCATCTGTGAGCATTTCCTCACTGGGCTTCATGCAATATGGTGGTTTTCATCTCACATCAGATGCATGCATACACCCTCCCCTTAGAAAATACAAAGCCAGAAAGAACACAGCCTTTGAAGAAAAGAATCTGCATGCTTAACTGCCCAGGTATGCAGATGTGAGCACAGAATGTTCTGTTGACTGAACCAACACAATTCTCAGAGTGAGAAGCTCAGTGCCCATGAACAGCAGCTAGTCAGGCATTCTATGAGGGCACATGAAAAGGTTTTACAGTTTGAAGTTAAGTTTTGATTTCAGAATCTAAACACTTCTCAATGCAAAGAATCTCTGATAGAAGACAGAATCCCAGTTATCAAAAACTAAATACCTGCACAGCTTGTAAGATTCATCATAGTACCTGTGTAACTAACAAGGCTGTCATGCATCTGAAGAATTCTTTTCCTCTACTTTAAGAAAAAAAGTATAATTCTCAGGCAAAAAACTATTAGCAAGAAATTATGGCTGAAGAAAATATAACTTCAGAAAAAAAACCTGTGAGAGTTGTTTTCAATCACAAACATGAGTAAGTCTAGCTAGAGAAGAACAAGAGGATGAAAGTAACCTCAATCTCCGTAACACTACTCTGAGCATTGCAATTGTTTGCGAATCATAATTACTTTAAGAATAAGTAAGATACTCCAAAGATTATAAAATACTCCAAAAATTAAACACATTTCACTAAACTGCTTCTTTTGCAGATTAAAAATGAGCTGGTGGTGTATAATATGACTGCATCCATGTTTATTTAGAAACTGCTAAGTCAAGAAGTCTGAGGTCTTCAAGGACATGGACATACATGTCACTTAAAACCAAAAAAGCACTAATAAGAACAAAAGTTCTACATTGATCAACAAAGGTAAATGCTTCCAGTTTGAATCAGATATTGCTACAGTACCCACAGGTCTGGACCTTGTAACCCGCAGGTGTGGGTTTTACATGATGGTGGCATGACAGTGAAATATCACAGTATCAGCAACTCATGAAGAAAGTCATAGTACTGTAACATGTATCTGATATATGCCACATGTAAGCTATACAGATACTGGAGTTTTGTCAAATGTAATATGTTCTCAATCACAAGCTGCAAACACCTTAAAGTTAACAAAAATATGATTTAGTGCTTTGGAAACTATTTAATATCAAAATTTTGTAAACTAAGTATAGTATTTATATCAGGAATGCTAACGTTAATAAGGGAACAGAATTTAGGCTATTCAGATAACCTGATCTGAGTATAGCCATAATTTCCAACATCTTTGTTATCATTTCTTAAGTAGATCCTCCTTGACTGAATTTCTGAATACAGGAACATAAGAGTGGCCATACTGAGTCAGACCAAAGGTCCATCTAACCCACTACCCTGTCTCTGACAGAGGCCAATGCCAGATGCCTCAAAGGGAGTGAACGGAAGAGGTAGTCATCAAAGTGACCGCTCTCCTGTCATCCATTGCCAGCTTCTGACAGAGGCTAGTGTAGATAAATGTCTGTATCATTTTCTTATAACCATGTATTAAATTCTTATAACCTTGTATTAAGTCTTTACATATAGAAACTTTGTAATCTCTGTATCACTTTCTGTATATTGAAAGTTTGTGTTAAGTCTTTTTGTAGAAATACAAAGGACTCCCTAGTAAGTCTTTTTTTGTAGAAACTGTATTAAGTCTTTTGTAAAAATCTCTCCCCTTTTACATAATTGGACTGCCCTGTCGAATGAATGAGGCGTAGCTGCCACAGTAGCAGAGGGGAACAGGACCAGACCCAAGGACAGTTAAGACTTGTCAAACAAGGAAGATCAGACATATTGACAACCTTGGGAGTGAAAAACAACATACAGACTAACACAGCTACCTCTCTGAAACAAGACCTGTAGCACCTTATAGACTAACAAATTTTGGAGCATAAGCTTTCATGGGCAAAGACCTGCTTCGTCAGATGCATGAGTGGTGGTGTTCAGGTCTTTGCCCTGGAAAGCTTATGCTCCAAAATACCTATTAGTCTATAAGGTGCCACAGGACTTGTTGTTTTTGAAGATACAGACTAACTCGGCTACCTCTCTAAAAACAATCAAGCTTCTTTTGAAAGCAGGTTCAAAGGCACTCTTTGAAGATGAATGTAGCAGCACTGAGGCAGCAACCAGAAAAAGGCACCAGGGATGACTGACTGACACAGCCAAGAGTGCATAGCTTTTGCATATGCATGTGATGACTAATTGATATAGACTTGCACGAGAGAGAGGTCCCTATAAATCTAGGTGCCTTGCACGGCAGGTCTAGTCTTGTCAACATTGGAGCGTAGATCCAGATCTGTAAAAAGTCAGCTCCATTCCTCCCATATCTAACTCACCTGATTACTGAAGTTAGGAGGGAGCAACTAGTTGGTAACGAGATGGAGTGTGCTTGTGTGAGAGAGAGTGCATAAGTAACATTCTATACATATGATAAAGTGATTGATAGAGATATTACCAGTAAATGTGGCGTTTTGCCTTATCTCCCTGCAAAAGAGCCTGCATAATTCTTTGAAGTACAACACTGGGGACACCATTCCTACCCATCCTGGCTAATAACCATTGGGGGACCTAACCTCCATGAAGGTACCTAGTTCCTTTTTGAACCTTCCTACAGTCCTGGTCTTCATAACACCCTCTGGCAAGGAGTTCCACTATGCGCTGTGCAAAGAAAAACTTTCTTCTGTTAGTTTTAAACCTGCTACCCATTAGTTTCATTTGGTGACCCACAGAGCTTATATAATGGGAACAAGTAACTTTTCCTTATTCATTTTTTGCATATAGACCTCTATCATATTGCCCTTCTGTCTCCTCTTCTCTAAGCTGAAAAGTCCTAGCCTTTTTAATCTTTCTTCATATGTCACCAGTTCCAAAAATCATTTTGTTGCCCTTTTCTGAACCTTTTCCAATGCCAATATATCTTTTTAGAGATGAGGCAACCACATTTGTACACAGTGTTCAAGGGGTAGGCGTACCGTGGATTTACACAGACGTAATAAATTCTCTGCCTTATTCTCTATCCCTTCTTTTTATGATTCCTAGCATTCTGGGTTTTGTTTTTTTTGTTGTTTTTGGTTTTTGACTGCTGCTGCACACTGCTTGGATGTTTTCAGAGAACTATCCACAATGACTTCAAGATCTCTCTCTTATGTAGTTACAGATAAATTACTCCCATCATTCTGTATGTATAGTTGGGATTACTTTTGCCAATGTGCATTACTTTACATTTATCAACATTAAATTTCATTTGCCATTGTCATCTCATCTCTTAGTTTTGTTTACTTAGGTCGAGAAAAAAAGCATTTTTTCTGAAGTGACATCTTCAAGCTTAATTTCTGTTCCATTTACAAATAAACATTCAAACAGTAAGAAATAGATTAATATGATTTCAGTGCCAAGAGTGAATGGGGCTATCTTTAACAAATCAGAAAACCTCCTTAGCAAAGTTTTGTGCAGATGTTTCCTCACATACACACAATGCTGCATTCACTAGAGGCCACCCCAAAAGGCAGAAAAACCACAACTAGACAATGTGATTTAAATGAGGAGTGTCCAAAAGGCAGCCAGCAGGCCAGAATCTGGCCCATGGAGCCTTTTTATCTGGCCTGTGGGGCCGGCTGCCACAGCAGCACAACCTTCCACCGCATGGCCATGTGCCGCAGAGACCCAGCGGCTGGGGTGCAACACCACCACCAGCCCCAGCGGACAAAGCCCCAGCGGCTGGGGCACTGAGCCACCACCAGCCCTGGGTGATGAAGCCAGGGTGGAGGTGCAGGCCAGCAGCAGAGCAGTTTGGGGCCACAGGGGGGTTAAGCCTGGGGGTGGGCAGGAGACAGTTTGGGGCTACATGGGATCTAAAGTTGGGGGCAGCTTGAGGCTCCAAGGGGGGGCAGTTTGACACTGCGAGGGGTTTACGCTTGGTGGGGGCTGGGGCTATTTTGTGTTCCGCCCCCCCCCCAGAACACATAAAAAATTGCCCTGTGGCCCCCCAATGAGAAAAGGTTGGACACCCCTGGTTTAAGCATTGCCATGCAACTGTGAAGTTCTTTCCCAAGCCTCTTTTGCAGAAAGGCTCCACTCCCCAAAACCAAAGGTCCTTGGAAAGGTATACTTGCAGAGAAGCAACCTTCACAATGGGATCCGTGTGCAATGCTCCCAACAAATGGTGTATCTAGGTCATCCACAAAGTACCATAGCTCTGCCCCCACATCAGTACAGCGTAAGCAAACATTGTATGGCAGCTGCAGGATAGATACAGAGGTACGTCAATTATTTCAACTGAGTACTTTAATCAGGATTACAGTCAGACATATCCCCATCTGTCTAAAGAGGTAAAATCTAAAGAGTCAGAGCAGGACGTTTTCTCCATGAGGAAAAGAAATCCTCAGAAACAAAAGGGATTGAGCAGGAAAAGATCACTAAAACGAGAGTTAACTCTAATTTATCTCCACATGTGGAGTGACTTGTTACATACACCAATACGGAAATGATGTGCAACACACTGCTTCCATATTGGTGCGTATAACAAAATTCATTCTGCACGTGGGTGATCTGAAGCAGGGCTTGCGCCGAGGGATTCAGAGGGTGGAATGGGGCTCAGGATTGTGTGGGTGGGGGGTGAGGGCTCTAGCTAGATGTGCAGGCTTTGGGTGTGGTGGAGGATGAGGCATTTGGGGTTCTGGAAGGAGCCACTGCAGCCAGCTGAGAGGAGATGGAGTCAGCTCTGTGTGTATCAGCCCTGAGCCCCTGCATGGTACCTGTCAGGCAGACACACAACTTAGAGAGAACCCTGATTAACAGCAGTTCTGCATGCATCCCACACTATCCTGTGTAACCTCCCACAGGAACCCTGACCCTACTCATCTCTAGGACCTGTATCAAGCAATCCTCATAAACACATCCAAACACACACGGATTGTTTTCAGCAAGGTTTGCCCCCAGCTAAACTAAACTATTCCTACGAATGCAATGTCTCTGAAAAGACCTTGCATTCTTTAGGTGCGGTACCGCCTTCTCTATCTAGGTCACCGACCCAGCGCCCACCTCAGTATGATGCAATCCACGCCCCCCAGCCCCCACCCCCGGGGCAGCATGATGCAATTCCCCATCAACAGCATGATGCACCCCCCACAATGTGATGCAATTCTGGCACCCAGGGGCACTCCCCCCACACTCCCCTCAGCATGATGCAATCACCCCCCTTCCTCGGTCAGTCACCTGAGGGCATGTCCTCAGAACACCTGCCCCCACAGTGTGATGTAACTATCACCACCACCGCCACTCACCCTGGGACACGGCCTCACCCAGCACGGCGCTTTCCCACGCCCCCCTCGCCCGGGTGCGATCCCAGCGCACAGCACAGGAACCCCGGTCCGAGCTCTCCCCACTCACTCACCCACAGATCGCGCTCGGTGCGGTGCAGCCCCAGCTGCCCCAGCCCCACGGCTAGGTCGTGCACACAGAGCGCGCCGTCCCGGTTCACGTCGAGCTTCTGGAATAGGGTGCGAAGGCGCAGGTGCTCGGGTCCTCCGCCCAGGGACCGGCCACTCGGGCTCGCGGCGCCCGCCTCAGGTGACGGGGAGGTGGCTGCTGGCCGGGGGGAGCCACACGGGCACAAGACGCCGCTCACCACCGGCGAAGCCAGAGAGCGGCGCGGACTCGGCATCCTGTAGCGGCTCGCGAAATGCCGACAAATGGGGGAACTCGCCCCCACCTCAGCAAGGAAGTGACTCAAGCAGCTTCCGGTTGGCGCCGCGAGGCATGTGGCGCACGTGACCGCTCTGTGGCCATTCGGAATGGCGAGTTCGTAACAGGATTACGAACGCATTACGCTCGCCACGTCTGAGCCAATCACAGTATCGGAGGTTACCGTACGTCATACGCACGCTTTCGACATAACCAATCAGAATCCAGTAGCTGCCCACCAGCTACGAACGGAGGATTTCCATTGGTAAAACAGCCGGTGAAGGCAAGGCGACGACAGGTCCAATGAGCTCAAACGCTGGCGGACTAAGCCCACAGTAAATTTTGACAGGCAGAGGCTGTATTCAATAGCCTGGAAGAAGGGCGTGCGCCCGAGCTATGACGGGCAGGAACAGCACCCAATGCGGTATGGCGGCGGCGTCTGACGGCAGTACAGCTTGTGACAGGCAGTATGTCCGTCCGGGGACTGGAACGTTGCTGAGAGGAGGCGGTTCCTACTCCAGACAAGCAGCACTTTTGACCAGTCGAACTATAGCGCTGACGGCAAACGGTGAGTCTTGTGTCTAACAGGCAAGCGAGAGGCCCAATGGGCTGAAGCAGGAAAGGGGCTGATTCTGGAAGCCATTACGCCACTGCCGCAGGGCGGAGGCCGTTTAACGGGGCCTGGTGGGTGGCTGTGATACGCAATTTGCGTATCTTTCGTTATTGAAGGGGGTAACACCCCAGGGCCCGTGAGGCCCCTTGGGGGCCCCCCATTTTTCCTGGGCCCATAGGTCACCAAACCCCGTTAGCGTTTCGTGGCCCCTGGATCTCACCCCTTCCCTGCCTCCGTTAGATCCCAAGTCCCTCTCAGGGCCCCTACTAACTCCCCCGCACCTCTCTGCCTCCTCGCACCTTGGCCCTCTAAGGCCTCCAGCCCCTCAGGCTCCTTTAGGGCCCTTTGGGCTCCCAGCTCCCTTTCAGGCCCCCCAACCCAGCCCTGGTCCCCTTTCATCACCATCCCACCCTTGTAACTCCCCCTAAGGGCCCTTTCCCCCCCCGGCCTTTGTCACACTTGAGCACCCATTTCCCCACCCCCCCATCTCTGTGACCTCATGGCAATGGCATCGCCCCCAGCCCCACCAGCGAAGAAGCGTAAGACGAACTTCTCGGAGCGGGAGGTGGAGATCATCGTGGAGGAGCTGGAGCGGGGCAAGCACCTCCTCATCAACCACTTCAACGCTGGGGTCCCACTGGCCACCAAGGCTGCCGCCTGGCACAACATCCTGCGCCGTGTCAACGCCGTAGCCACCTGCCAACGTGAGCTGCCGGAAGTCAAGAAGAAGTGGTCAGACCTCAAGACTGAGGTACGGCGCAAGGTGGCCCAGGTCCGGGCCGCTATGGAAGGAGGTGGCATAGGGCAAGATGGAGCCGGCGAGGGTCAGGACGGCGAGGATCCTACAGGTGCTGCAGCCACCCCTGTCATACTCACCCCCATGCAGCAGCGCATCTGCAACCTGTTGGGAGAAGCCACCATCATCAGTCTGCCTACCGGGGACTGCACTGCTGGGGATGGTGCCGAGATACCCATTGCAGCCTCCACCACCACTGTCACCCTGACCCAGAGTGAGTGCTGCCTATAATGAAGGTGCTGGATCAAAAGGCCATAAAGTGTTCTGCAGTTCTCCTGTGAGCAATGAGAAGGGGGCCTCATACCCATGTGGAACAGTACCGATTGCACAAGATGAAATCCTGGTACCTTTTAAAGAATAGTGAAAGTGGCACCTTAATAAGTGCAGGTGCTATGGGGGGCAGGGACATGATATGCAGGCACTGAAAGCCACCCCTTTTTGACAGCCAGGTCTGTCTTAGAAACAAGGAAAGCAAGTAGGCTTTGGGGGATTTGGCATCCCAATGCACCTTTGCAACTAACAGGCTGCCTCAGCCTTCCTCTGGGGAATAGCTGTAAGGCTGTATCATAGGATGGTGAGCAGCTACAGCATAATTGTCTGTGGTTAAAGTTGGTTCAGACTTGTGAGTGGGGTTGCAAATCATAAAAGTGAGCAAAGGTGGGTTAAGAAGGCTTAGTAAGGAAAGGAAGAACTTTCTAGCTCAGAATAAAATCTCATGGTACAAAGTTCTCTGTTCATCTAAAATATTTTTCTTATGCTTTCCTTCCCATTGAATGATGCTTATTGTCGTCTATCTATAAACCAAGCATTCAGGAGGGAGCAAAATTGAGGACTATAGAGCTCTTTGGCTGTATATATTCTTTAGGCTAGCTTATACAGAGTTTTCTTGAGATATTTAGATGATCAGAGAGACGCTAGATGAAACAGCAGCACTTAGCAGTTTTGTCACTATGATGAATGAGTAAAACCAATTTTGAGAAGTAGTATTCCCTCCTCTCTTTGTCCCTGAACTGTACAGATGTGGGGAGAAGTCTAGATCAGGAAAGATCAGTCTTCTACAGGGTTGGCTTCCTTCCTTAGGTACTACATGTCCAGTCTTCCCTGTTTTTCTCCTTACACAGGTATGAAAGCCCAGGCATGTTCATTTGTTAGTGGTGCCCTACAATAGTCACCCAAAAAGCTGCAGCCTCTGACGTTTCTTTTTATTTGCTCCTAGTTCCTGCAGAGACAACTTATCATAGTCTGGAGGATGGTGTGGTAGAATACTGCACAACAGAGGCACCCACAACTGTTACTGCTGAAGCACCCTTGGAGATGATGGCACATCAAGCTGAAGCATCTGTGAAACCCCAGGAGCTAAAGAGCCGAATTGCCCTAAATTCAGCCAAGCTCCTGCAGGAGCAGCGAGTGACCAACCTGCATGTGAAGGAAATTGCCCAGCATTTGGAACAGCAAAATGACCTGCTGCAGATGATCCGTCGCTCTCAGGAAGTGCAGGCATGCGCACAAGAGCGTCAGGCACAGGCTATGGAAGGGACCCAGGCTGCTCTAAGTGCCCTTATCCAGATCTTACGCCCCATGATCAAGGACTTCCGTCGATTTCTGCAAAGTAATACGCCTAGTGCTTCAGTAACTGGTGACCCCAGCCATGCAGCCCAGAATGGGCAACAAGATGGCATCATCCAATGAAATAAGGACCAACTGCACATTTCTCTCAAAAGGGCTGCCTTTGCAACTGTGGATTGGTTGAGTTCCAGCCCTCTGGAGTTAAAAGCTGTTGCATCATTTTCTGTAATGATCTTTTGCTGTCTGGTTCTGTGGACTTAGCATCCAGGATGGCAGCAAGGATGTGCAATTAAACTCGGAACTTAGTGGTTTGGGATTTGATTTCTTTTTTTAAAAAAGAAAAATATTTTTTTCCACATAGATTTCTGAAAATACTATTATTTTTATTTCTATCTTGAAAAATGACACCACTTCCCTAAACATACAGCCTTTAACTGGCTTCTAACATATGGAGGTTCTTGCAGTCCTGGCTCATCTTTGACAATGCCATTACTCTGTTACAGTACAGAGGAGCTAATACAGTCTTATCTCTTGCTGGACATTTGTAGAATAATAATATGTTATATGAGGTGGTTCAGCCATGTCTCTGAGCTGGGAGTTTATGGTTGATGGTCTTCAAGGGTGCAAGTCAATATTGTATAGGGGACCAGCACAGAGCCTGTCCAGAGGAAGTCCCACTTTAGCTCTAAAAATAGAATTTAAGCGGGGCATAGAAGTCACGCTGGCCTTCTACACAGTGGTGAATTTCATCCAAAGGTAGCAGAGGTGTTTTTATGTGAGCATTAAATGTCTCAAAGTAATACTAAAGGAAATGAGTAAGTGTGAATTTCATTCAGGTAGGTTTACATACAAATGGAAACATCATCCCTGTGGAGTAGGTACTACAGTATAGTTTGAAACCTATACAGTACATTATCTCAACAAGATGAGAAAAGTATGGAGTTTTCAGCAAAGCCATAACTCTGAAAATCTTTGCTTGTGTGAGTTTGTCAGCCCCTTGCAATTTTAATGGGGTGGAGGAGGTATGGTTGTGTTTACAGTTTGTCATTTGTTTCATATTTTGAAGGCATTAACAATTAATTTCTGTCTTTAGTCTATATACCATTGACTTCAGCAAGCATTTTGACTGCTTAAGAACTGAGGAATTTGGACCCAAATCCCTTTAAGATTATATTGGGGAAAAATTATCCTTCCCACGTCCTTTTTGAGCTGTTCTGGCTTCTGGAGTCTGGACCTAAGTGGAAGCACTTAGTTTCATAGCAAGTTGACTTGACAGTATGAATGTGATTATTCTAGATATGCACAAACTTCATAAATGGAAAAAAATTTCAGATTAAATGAAATACTTCACTTCTATATGTGTAGAAGCTGATCAATTTGGGTTTAAATAATTTCATTGTTAATGTCTTTCTCTCCCCTTCCCCCCACAAGCGATTTGCAGAACCAATGAAATGAAATTATGGATGAATAGTTGCCAAATATTACTGTCAAGAAGAAACTTTTTAACGCTAAGTTGTGTTTGCTTTTGAACTCTGTAGGGCTGAGAAGCAGTGAGCTGATAGAATTAATTTTCACGATTATAAACCTCTTTCTATAATGAAAACATTGATGGGACTCTTAACTAAACCAGTATATGGGATATTGCTATATGTTATAACCTTCATTGTAGTGGTAGTTCACTGACTCTTGAAGGGAGGAGGATGGTATAGTAAACAGTGTGATTGAAGGCTTTGCCACATGGAAGATCTTTGACCTATTTAGTCAGTCTTCCACCCTGAGTCAGGACAACACCCTCAATGGCTTTCACCTTTTACATAATTAGACCATATCAGTACAATTTTTTGGCCTGTTTTTCTCAAACCCTGTGGAATCAGATCAATGATTCAGTTGTAGTTTATTTTCTAAATAGACACTGCATCATATCTCTTTGGTTTTACCTCATTTGTAAATATGAATACCAATATGAATTTTTAATAAAATGATTTTTTGGTAAATTGTCTTTATTAGTATTCTCCTTGGAAAAATATGACTAAAGCTGAGCAGGACTCAAGAGTCAGGAAATAACTAAAGTTAAAGTTGCACAGTCCTTTCAGCAATCTGAACCCTGATTATGCTTTGTGATAGGTATTTAGTTTCATGATCACATTTTGTTTCTCAAATAAAATTAATACTTTCTGCAATCTTATCTTGTAATAGTGATTGTTCTTCGCATGACGGACAATTATGACTCATGAAAATCACATTGTACCAGCCATGAGCTGGGTACAATATAACATCCCAGAATAAGAGCAGATAAAGTGGTGGCATGAATTGACTTATATTATGAATTGACTCAATGACTGCAGACCCAGTGGTGATTCTGTATCCCATCTTATTGCAATAGGTAATAGAATGCTAAGGCTAAGCAGGAGTCAAAAGTCAGGAAATAACCAAAGTTAAGGTCAGAATATTAATTTATCTGTCAGGAAGAAATGTAATGTTAACACAAATCAATAGCATTCAAATGTAAACTGTGTACATAAATTCTCACTCATTAAAAACTGTGGCAATATTTTATGTATAAGTACAAGCTTCCTGCCTGGAGCTCAACCATTAGTCATTACTTGGTTCATTGGAGCCCTTGGAGGACCAAAGAAAAAGCAATGCACTCAAGGTCAACACTAGATAGTAAAGGAAAGCAACCAAAGAACTGTGGTTTGGGGGAATGGCGGTTTTATACTGACAGAATACAAAAGTAGTGTCCAAAGGCAACTGAAAATGAAAAGCAAGGCATCCAGGATGATTATCTCTATCCTAAGCCTGCTGCTTCTTTTGGAATTCTGTAGCCTGCTGTAGAGTTCTGTAGCCTGCTGACTGGACCAAGCACAGCCATTCAGGAATGTATCAAGCACGAATATTCTTCTCCAATGGGACACAAGAAGTGTGAAAGAGTATAGTATACGTGATTTGAGGGTCTGTATCAGAAGTCTCCAAAACTGGGAAACAATGCTATAGTGTACACATTGCTGGTATTTCTAATTTCAGTGGTATATAGTGCAAAGTTCTAGTGTTGGGAATTCAGGAGATAAACCTTGAAGTGCTCTCTGGTCTATCAGAAGCCACTTACTAGAGTGGCCTGATTGCTTTATGCACCCCAGTCCGTCCTTGGAGCAAATTTGTAGCTTTAAAGGTGTTCGGGTGGCTGCTGATGTACAGTTAGTTAAAGCCTATTACACCCACTCGCATGTAGGGCAGCGGCAAAGGTCCTCCGCTTGTGTCTGTCTTTGACCATTTTCTCCAGTGTGTCCCAGTTGTAGTTCATTCTCTTTTATGTCTGCCTCTACAATATGCCGCCATGTTGTCTTGGGCCTCCCACGTTTCTGTCATCCTTCAGGCATCCAGTGAAGTGCTATCTTTACAATGGTGTCTGCCTCCCTTCTCATCATGAGCCCTATCCATCTCCAATGTCTTCTCATGATGATAGTGGTGGCATCTCAGGAGCAGGTTGTGGTTGGAGATTGTCTTCAGCCAAAAGATGCAAAGTATCTTGCACAAGCGAGTGGTGTGAAAGTATGAGAGCTTGTCATCTGCCAGCACTCTGAGCCCGTAAAATAGTGTCGATATGACACAGCTCTGGTACAGCTTAAGCTTGCTGTGGACACTACTGTGTAGATCTCCAAATATTGTTCACACTTCTAAGGACATTTCTGGCCTTGCTTAGTCTGCTGTGTATGCAGTTCTTGGTGCTTCTATTATGGCAGATGATGCTGCCTAAGTACATAAAGCTGTCTGTGCTGGGTTAGTCTGCATCATCATCTTGATTGGTGCTGGTGAATCTATGTTGAAAGTCATAATCTCAGGGTTTTTTTGGTTGACTCTTAGTCCAACCTGGCATCCAAAGATGCATAGGCGTTGTGTCTTTTCCTGCATGGGTTGATGGGTGTGGGAAAGCATTGCAAGGTCGTCCGCAAAGTCAAGGTCTTCCTATGAAAAAAATCCATTTCAATTCTCTCCTGCAGATGGCACCCTACAACAAAATGGAGAAATTGCTGCACCTAGGTCAATAGATGGACAGACATTCCACTGAGATCTTAGTTCAGCCACCAACAAGCAGTCAATTATTAAGGTATATATTTAAAACCCTGCAACGGAAAAGGCCTACAGTTGCAGTGACAGGGAGACATACTAGACTGGTTAAAAAGTCTCCCCAGTCTCTACCTCATATGATTCTGTTTGCTTCTCTCATGATTCTCCTCTCCTTGAGGCTGACAAGGAAGGAGAAGGAAGGAAGGAAACTCAGCATAGCACAGGAGGGAAGAGCCCTGTGTCCAAATAAAAGACAGGTTGGCTGAGGATGCAAAACCGCATACCCTTCCATCAAAAATGGACAAAGAGCATGGAACTCCTTTATGTGATGTGCTAAGTAGTTAACAATATATCTAGCAAACAGATTTCCTACAGAATAAAAGGGACAGACAAGACATAAAGACATTTGGAAGGAAAGAGATGGAAATCAAAGATTTTGATAAACATAGCACATAGGGTATGTCTCATATGCATTTAAGTTACATTATAGTTTTGGTAGCTAGTAACTGGCAAAGTGATAAGAAGGTTGCAAAATGACATAATTTGAACTTTTGTCTAATTTTTTGCCTGCAGTATATATTTTTAAAGCTTAATTGTCAAGCCTGTTTTTGCCAAATTCATCTGTGTTATAACTTCACATGAAATTAGACCAGGAATGATTTTGGCCTGCTGTGTTTAGCTAGGTGTGAAAGTCTTAAGTATTTCAGGCTCTTCCATTTTCACATGACACTCTTGACAGTAACTTGCATGTGACTCTCAGGTAAATGATCAGTTGCAGTTTCTGGCTGGCAATAAAACAGGTTTAGGAAAGGTTTCCCATGCTCCTAATGTATGAGCAACATGGCCGTTTGAGTCCCAATCCTGAATGGAGATCCATACAGGCAGACGTCATTGCCTGTGCAGAATTTTTTTTAACTTCAGTGAGACTCCATATGGGCATAAGAATCTGCCACATGGATCAGGATCAGGACCGTCATTAAGATAGGAAGGTCTCTGTTGCTTTCTCCTCTCAGGCTATGTCTACACTGCAGGCTTCTGTTGAAAGAAGCTTGTCTTGGAAGAGATCTTCCAAAAACTCTTCTGTTGACAGAGCACATCCAGACACCAAAGCTCATTGAAAGAGCGATCTGCTGTTCTGACAAAGAGCACTCAGACAGATTGGAAGCGCTCTTGCCTAAAGGCCACCCAGAACTGCTTCAGCCAGGGCTGTAGATCACCAGTTCCTTCCGAATGCTGTTGCTGGAGCTTTGCAGAGACACACGCTTAAAGGGACCTCTGGACAGCCATTTCTCTGCTGCGGCAGGAGGCTTGCCTATCTCAGAGAGGACAATTAACATGCCCCCACTTCTCATCCCCTTCCTTCTGTCCTACTTGATTTGTCAGTTTTTATTGCAATTTTTTTTTTTTGGTCCTCCATACTGCGACCCCTGGGGCTGCACCCTGGAAGGGCCAGGGGTGTTTCTTGAGGCCTTTGGTTCTTTATTGCTCAAGGTCTGGTTGGCAGTGAGAGCCACACGGCAAGCTGCTGCTCTCCAAGCCAACTTCTCGCCATGGGGCTTCTCCAGGCTTCCTGCGACTTTCAAAGGGGCCAGGAGACAGGAACCATAGAGCTGTGCTTGGTGTTGACAGGGTGTCCACTGGGACACCTGTGTCACTTCCTGGTGGCCTCTTCTGTCGACAGAAGACCTTCCTTCACATCCACACAGGCCTTCTTCCAAGAGATCTCTCTCGCAAGAGGCATTCGTCCTCATGGAAAGCAGGGTACAGCTCTTGACAAAACCCCTCTGTTCTGTCAATTTACTGTCATCAGAACGCACTTGCAATGTGGACGTGGCCCAAGTTTTGTCGGAAAATGTTTGTTTTCCTGACAAAACCCTGTAGTGTAGATATCGCCTCAGGTAAATCTCTTTCCTGAGGTCTTTCTTAATAGATAAGGCTGTTTCCTTCTTCCACAGAACAAGATCTAGCAATTAATCTCTGAAGTTGTATTTTCTCAAACTCCTTGTATGATAAGCCAGATGGCCAAGCAGAAAGAAAGGCAGAAAGAAAGTAAGGATAGGACCAAGTCTGAAGAAGTTAAGAGTTTAGTATTGTCTAGTTGCACCTGGAGTATATTTATACATGTTTCTTGCTTTTTTCAGAGTACTTGTAACAATGCTGTAATGCACACATCTCAGCATCATTAAGGGACACAAAAGAAAGGAGACGACAATTAGAGGAGCAAAACAAGTACAAAATTAACACAAAGTGAAAAATTATACAGAGGCATATTAAATCATCAAAAGAACAACTAATTAAAGCACAAGCTCCCTGCCCTCTAAAGCACCACTGAAAGGTGGCAGTGCTCATGGTAACAGACTGGACATATAGATCCAGAGCTGATCTGATAGTGAATGGACGAGCCATAGAAAAGAAGAGGGCTGGTGATTGCCAGGAGATCATCAGCAAAGTGAGTGTGATGGATATAGCTCCTACCCCTGGCAACACATGCACAGCTCCTTGTGGAAGACCAAACCATTTGCAGCACACACTGGAACAAATATAAATTTGAACAGGTGGGAAATCGCTCTGGCCACATCTACCCTAGCCCCCTTTGTTTGGAAGGGGCGTGTAATGAGCGAGTTGGGAGGATGCTAATGAGGCACTTCCATGAATATGGAGCACCTCATTAGCATAATGGCAGCCACGCACAATTTGAAAGCACCACTTTTGAATCGAAAGCCCCCTTCTCCTATTTGGTTTTAGGAAGAAGGGGATTTCGAAGTCCAAGGGGTCCTTTCAAAAGGCCCCCCGTCTACGCAGGCAGCACGCGATTTCAAAGTAGCGCTTTCAAATCGTGTGTGGCCACTGTTATGCTAATGAGGTGTTGCATATTCATGACAGTGCCTCATTAGCATCTTCCCAACTCACACTTTACCACATCCCTTCTGAAAGGAAGGGGCTAACGTAGACGTAGCCTCTTTCTTTCCCTCTTGGCAGTCACTCAATAATGAGTAGGACACCTTCATGTCACCCTCCTATTTGGGAGTCTGTTGGTGGCTGACCAGCCCGATTCTGGGGCCGCAGGTCTTGTCACAGAAGGGGCAGGTGTTGGTATCTCTTGGAGGGGCCTGGGGCAGTTTTTGCTGCTCTTTTCTTCTCTGCCTTTCCTTGTCTGCCCTGCGGCGGGACCTCTCAAACTGCGCCAGCCCCTCATGGGTTATCACTCCCCACTGGGGACAGTGCTGGGCAGCGTTCTCCCAAGTGTCAACACCAGTGCTGTACTTTTTCATGTGTGCCTTCAGCACGTCCTTATATCACTTCCGTTGGTCCCCAATGTCCCTCTGTCCTTCCTCCAACTCAGAATAAAGAATCTGTTTTTAGAGGCTCTGACCAGTCACCCAAACCACATGACCCAGTCCACCAAGTTATTGATGAATGATAAAAGCTTCAGTGCAGGTCATGTTCAACTCTCCCAGCATGCTAGTGTTCATGCACCTTTTTCCCAAGAGATATTTAGGATTCTCCTGAGGCAGTGTTGATGATATCGTTCAAGTGCTTTCAAATTATGCTTGTATGTAAATAGATGGCTGTTGTCATGCACCTGCTTGTGTCAGACTCCTAGGCTCAGTGCCAGGAACTGTGAGATGTATGCAAAACCCCACAGTTAGTGTGACTCCACCACACCACTGCGGTGTAGTATAAACATATGACTGTATTCTATATACAAGGTGAAAGCTTCAGGCACTGCAGATGCAAGTTTGAATATGTCAGAACTAACTCCAGTCTTCTGTGCTCATGAGCCTCCCAGATTCCTATGAGGTATTTAACACACCGGAGATGCTAAAGGGAAACTAGTGAGACTAGTTTAAAAAAAAAATCAGGCAGCTAGAGATTGGTTTTTCCCACAGAATCTGAGAAAAGAATCCACTGATTCTGGATATGTGTGCTCCCTCTTCTCTCTGTTCCCAGTGTTCAGCTCTTATGAACATGGCTGGTGTGGTAAGCATGAAATCAATACATGGCACTTTATTATCATAAATACTATTAGCGTACAGAGCTAATCAAAAATACAAGCAGATCAAAGAGGAGCTCACTGTAAGCTATAAAATTAATCTGAGAAGATACAAGCTTAGAGTAACGCAGCAACATAGGATAATCCAACCTAATGAGGATAGGCATACGTTTTCCTTTGCACCACTCCAAGTAGCTCTCCAAGCCCTGAGCTCTATAAATGGGATGCCTCTCTCTGCAATAAATTGCCAGTGAGGGCACATCTTCACTAGGAGCTTTACTCCATTGCAGCTTGTCCTGGTGATACAAGGTGCAACAATGCAGTGTGTTCCCACTGCCGGTGCTGGTGTGGGGTCATTACTGTCCCTCACAGAGCTCTCTGCAACCATTGCAGAAGCAGTGCAAGTACCTATCCCACCATATTTGGTATGACTACCTAAAGTAGGTGGGTTGTAGACATATAATTAGCGGCAGCGTGAAGAACACAGTCATACAGCATAATGAATTGCATGGTAACAGTTACACTGTATGATAATATTGAAAACTCATTAAAACTATTATATTATAATTATACTTATAAATTGTGCCAGAACAGGTCCATTACTATGGTTATATTGTAACAATCAGCGTATATTACTAGATTTCCAAGTCTTCAGTGTTTGGCTGCAAGTCCAGTGATATTTTCCAGAGGAGGAAACTGTCTATTTTACAAGGTTTGGCGATGTACTGATTAGAGATCCCCCCACCCCTGGTTAAAGTAATAGGACTAAATGGATCCCCAAACGGTTTGTACAGTTTATTGACTGTTTCTATCTAATCTCAATTTAACCAGCCCAGCCCCCTTCAAATTTATCTTACCTTATATTTTCCTTGATTTCTCACTGTTTCCCTCATCTTCGGCCCTTTTTCTCTCCCCCAAAAGATATTTCTGTCTTTTAAAAGTATTTCATACGTGTAATCATTGGTAGCTTTTACTTGGCAACTTCACAACTACTTTTTCTGCTTGAATTCACTCTCCGTTTCCTCACTTTCATATCCTGCTACCCAGTGCCCTCTTATCGTACACCTCTGTAATTAGGAACACTTCCATTAGGTCACCTACAAGCCTCCAGTCTAAGTGGAACAAGCTGATGTAGCACATTCTTCAGAACAATAATATGTTCCGTAGAAGTAAAAGGAATCAGAGTTAGACACTGTTCACTGGCTTAGATGTAACCCAGGATCTGTACAAAACCAATCTAATCCTTTAGAGATGTAATCACTTTTGAGAAAGAAAAAGGAGGTCGGGTTTTTAAAAAGGATGGAGCCAGGAAGTTAGGGACTTAAAAACTAGGAGCCGCAGCATCAGCAGCTGGGGATTCCTTTAGTGTGGTGAAATCAGGGAATGTTTAAAAACATCACAGCCAGCTATACAAGCCACTCCCCTGTGAATAAAGAGTCTATCAGGAAGGGGAACAAAACCTTTCCCAAATGTAGCGTGTACTATTGGGCAGTTACAAACACAGCTTAGGGTAGCCCTGTGACTGCTCTAACTTGTGCATTGGGCCAAATCAAACCCTAGCTTTCCTTAGGATTTGGCAGAGGGAAATGCCACCTTTTCCCCCTGCCCATCCTGGCTGTGGTTGCACTGCCCCCTCCTTTTGGAAGGGGCATGTAAATTACAGCTGATCAAAAATGCAAATGAGGCACTGATATGAATATTCCACACCTCATTTGCATAACGGGGCCACCCAGCCTGTCAAAAGTGCTGATTTTTAAATAAAAATAGCCATGTAGCTGCCCCAATTTCGAAAGCACCCTTCTTCCCAAAATGTTTTGAGAAGAAGAGTGCTTTCGAAATCAGGACACCCTTTCAAAGGAACCCCAGCTACACAGCTAGTTTTCTATTCGAAAGCAGCACTTTCGATGCTCGGGTGGCCGCTATTATGCAAATTAGGTGCTGAATATTCATATCACCACTCTTTAGCATTTCCGATCCACAGTATTTACATACCCCTTCCAAAAGGTATGGGTAGTGTAGATGCGGCCCCTTTCTTGGGTCGTTAAGGCTAGATCTACACAGCAACACTATTCTGAAATAATCCTTTCTGGAACAGCTATTCCAAAGTAGCTTATTTTGAAGTAACACAGCTGCGCACAGGAATGCTTTTCAAAATAGCATGTCCAGACACAGTGCCTCTTTTAAAATAGTACCATTGGACTCATTATGGCTTATTTTGAAATAGCACTATTCCATGTCTTAACAGCACCTATTTCTAAATAGCTATTTTGAAATTGGTGCTGTTCTTCCTGCAATGTTTATGAAATTTGAAAGACTTATGAAATTTGAAGAAACACGCCCACTATTTTGAATTTATTTTGAAATAGCGCCTGTGTAGTGTAGATGCTCGCAAAGTTATTTTGAAATAACTGCTGCTATCTAGAAATAATTTTGCGAACTGAATAACGCATAGGCAGACCTGATGCTAATTCAAGAAAAAAGTGTACAGTAAAAATACAGAAATACCAACAGAGTTTCAGAATAATAAACACTCTATGTCCTATGAATTTAATTCGTTTCATGACACTTCCTTTGTTAGAAAGTCATATATCTATCCCTGTGAATCCAACTGCAGTTGCTATATTACAGACTGTTCAGCGATTCTCTGGGCATTTTTCCAAGTTAATTTATTTTTAACATCAGGCACATTATTCAATTACTTATAAAGCAAACACTGAGATTTTCAAGAGAGTTTTCTGACAAATCTGTAGAGTAAATATGCGTGAGAACAGCAGGGCTTAAAATCTCTGTACATTTTAACATCCAGCCCTGTTGTTATAAACAAAGGAGAGAAGTCCTTTGAGGAGTTATTTATTAGCATGACTCACAATAGATATCCTTAGTCCCCTACTAAAAAAACCATTAATCCTATCTCCAGGATGGAAGTGGGTATACCAGGCCTCTCAGAGTGGGTCTTACAGGAAGCCTGCAGATGGAGAAGTGATCTTGAAATGATTTTGAGATTCTACAGGAAACCCCAAATCCTTCGCTGCTTGGCATATTTAAAATATCCAGCAGATTTGACTCTTCACCACAGCATGTCTGTTAAGGAATAAGAGGTAGAAAGAGTCAATATCCTTCCATGGCTTGTTGCCCTAGTAAGCATGAGACATCTATTTTCAGGTTGCGGGAAACAACCCCTTAATCTTAAAGAGCTTTCTCAGGGCTGTGTGGAAAACTTAATCGCCCCCATCATGCTCACCTTGTAGGCCTCTGCCAAGAGGCGAGGAAGGTATTCCTGAATTTGGCTATCACTTTGACTCTGTGTATGTGAGCTAGAACAGCATCACAAAATGTTCTTCCTAATCAGATCTGAAGATATCACTGGCTCCAAGTAAGTCTCCCTGGGGCACATCTACACAGTAGTCTTATTTTGAAATAAACTATTCCAGAATACCTATTCCAAACTAACTTATTTTGTAATAACACTGAGGCTGTGTCTACACTAGCCCAAAACTTCAAAATGGCCATTTACTAATGAAGGGCTGAAATACATATTCAGCGCCTCATTAGAATGCCGGCGGCTGCGGCACTTCGAAATTAACGCAGCTCGCCCAGACAGCGCTTCTTTTCAAAAGGACCCTGGCAACTTCGAACTCCCCTTATTCCTATCTGCTGTTAGTTTTGGGCTGGTGTAGACACAGCCTGACATATACAAACATACATTTCGAAATAGCTCTTAGCTATTTTGGAATACATCCACTACACAAACAGCCTACGTCTACACTAGAGAGTTTTGTCAACAAAACTCATGGCACATCCACACACAAAATGTGTTTTGTCAACAGTATGTCGACAAAACTTGTCACTGTCATCAACAGCCTTCTGCCTCTCCCCCATGAGGCAGAACACCCTTCTTGACAGACTCTGTCGACAAAAAAGCTGCGTGAACGCTCCTGGGGCCTCTGTCGATAGACAGGGCTTCCAGGTCACCGAGCAGCACCATCTTCTGTACTTCTGGTCGGCTGTTCTGTCAAGAGAGGGCCAGGCAGTCCAGCCACTCTCTGTCGACAGAGCAGATTGCTTTTTCTATCTGCTTTTGTGTGTCGCTGCACTCTATCAAGAGAAGTTTTGTCTGAAGAGCTCTTCCAACAGTGACGTCTGTTGACAGATTGCTGTAGTGTAGACACAGCCATAGGGCCTATTTCAAAATAGATCCACAGGACACACTATGGCTTATTTCAAAATAGGAGCTATTCTGTATCTTAACAGCGCCTATTTCGACCTATTTCGAAATAGGCACTATTCCTCATGAAATGAGGTTTACCAATTTCAAAATAAGTCAACCACTTTTTTTAATTTATTTTGAAATCGTGGTTGCATTATCTAGATGCTAGCTTAGTTATTTCGAAATAACTGGTAATTTTGAAATAACTGTGCTGTGTTGAACGACCCCATGTTTTTTTTTCTGTCTCTATTTTACACTTGGGAAAAGATAATCATAGGGTTCTTGATACCATGAGCAGTAGTGATTAGAGGCAGTGATTCTAAATGTTTAATGATAGCAGTGGGAGACTGAAAAAGGGAGACAGACACCTGGGTTTTCTTCCTGTCTCTCCCTAACTTGCTGTATGACACAGGGCAAGTCACCTCCCTTCTGTGGGCCTATATCTGCAATATGGGTAATAGCCCTTAAGCACATCCCTACCATCAAGTCCGTTACTCCCAGTGTTGATTGTAATCCCTTGAGACCGGAACCATCTTTTTTTCTGTGCTGTTATTGGTCCTAGCACAGTGGGGACTTGGACCATGACTGGGTTGCCCAGGCCCCACCAGAATACAAAGAGATAAATAAATAACAACATAACTTCTTTCCGTCTATAAAGCTAAGAATGTACTTAAGAACCTTTCTGTATCCAGGTCCAGAATAGTCAAGGGGATCAGAGAGCTGTGCAAATTGTGGGCTCGGGAGCTGATATAAACCATTAGGGAAGGGCTCAGTATAAATGTTATCACCAGTGAGCTATCACAAGCCTTGTGCTAACTGATGTTTTCAAAACTCAGGCCCACATCCTTTGAGGCAGGGATGAGCAAACGACAACCCATGGGTTGCATCCAGCCCATCAGACCTTTTCCTCTGGTTCTCAAGCTTCCAGCTGTGAAGCAGGGTTGGAGGCTTTCCCCATTTTGTGTGTGCTGTGGCTCTGGATACAGGGGCAGCCAGGGGGTTCTGTACACTGCCCCTACCCCAAGCACCTGCTCTGCAGTTCCCATTGGCCTGGAACTGCAGACAATGGGAGCTCCCTGCAGACAGGGCAGTGCACAGAACCCTCTGGCTGTACCTCCACTTAGCCAATGGACAAAGGACACGCTGCTGCTTCCAAGAGCTACTTGAGATGAGCACGGTCTGGAGCCTGCACACCTGAGCCCTACCCCCCATGCTCCATCTTCATGCCCCTTTCTAATTCCCTGGCCACCCTTCAACAACAAACCAGAGCACCCTCTTATACCCTATGTCCTCTTCTTTCCTGTCCCCACCTGAGACCACAACCCTAGCAGGAGCGTTCACCTCCTCTTGCACCCTAGCTCCCAATCTTATGAGCATTTACGGTCCACAATACAATTTTCATATCAAGATGTGGCCCTCAGGCCAAAATGTTCGCTCACCTGTTCTAAGAAATTTAGGTGAAATCATGGAGTTAGACATTTAATATCTTTGAGGATCTCTGCACTATCTCCTGAAGTCATGTGATTAGGTGAACCACACAGCTTTCATTTAGAAATAAAGATAACTTTCTAATCTTCATAGCTGCAGAGAGAAGCTAGGAAATTTTACACAACTGCACCAAGGTCCTCTCTAATGTTTTCCATCCACGTGCAGATTTCTTCCATCCCTGTGCGGAATACGGTTTTTATGGGCACCAAGGCATGTGTCAATGTGCACCACTACTAGGAAAAGAACCTACTGCTAGGTGCTCTAATTAGCTGGGCAGCATTTGAATTTCTCCTGAGCTGCCACACAAGCGTACATCTTACAGGGAACACTAGAGTGCACCCCCAGAGTTTCCAACCCCACAAGGCAATCAATCAACCCGCCTCCATTTCATATTATAGCTTTAAAAATTTTGGGCTCTCTAATTCCGTCTCTCATTTTGGGGGATATGGGATGCTGCCATGTCCTTTTATTGAATGGGTCTGTCTCCTCTCATTTCCCCTGACTTGTAGAGCCTTGCACGGATACAAAATTCATATCCGCATCCGTATCTGCAAAAATGAGCTGCGACCATCCACACCTCTATCTGTGCACATAAACACCTGCAGACAGAAAGCAGACAGCCGCACGTTTTCAGGATTCTAGACACTCAATTTGCATCTTCATCCACAACTGCAAAAGCAAGTGGTGTATATCTGCATCCATGTCTGCACAGGCAGGTACCCCTGGGTGTCGGTGGACTGGCAGGGCTCTAGTGACTTCTCCTCCACTGGAGATCTTTCCAACCCCACCCAGGTTTTCTCTCCCTCCTCTCCTGGCCCAGGCCCCTCTCCTCTGCCCTTCATCTCCTAACCAGGTTTCCCGCTACTGTACTTCCTCCTTTTCTCTCCTCCACCTCCCTCCTTCCCTTCCCCCTCTCTTGCCTATCTCCTCTTTCCCCCTCCCCTTCTAAAGGGGATGGTTTTTTAACAAGACTGACACTTACCTCCCCCAATCACTAAGGTCATATGTCTAGCCTTCGCTCCCCTAGCCCAGTACTACCAGCCAATCCGAATCCAGAGCTAGGAGTCTCTCCCGCCTCTCCTTTTGCTTCTGCCCAATCCGAAGGCGCCGCTCTGCCCCCAGCCTCCGTGGGAAGGCAAGACGGGAAAGTGGGGGGTGATGTTGTCTGGGCTTTCGTATTCTCGAAGCTTGGCGGGCCCGCTGGGGGCTATCTTTATTTGCGCTTTTAGCGTGGCTGGCGCACTTAGCGTAAAGGCGTCAGCGGGGCTTGCGGCGGCGGCGGCGGCTCTGCGGGCAGCGGGCAGGAGGTGAGAGCGGGGCTGGTGGGGGGTTCTGAGGCCGCGCTGCTCCCGTGCCTGGCGGGGCCAGGCGGAACCGGGCTGGGTCGGTGCCTCAGCGGAAGGGGGCCGTGGCGGGCCCCGGGCCCCGGCGAGGCTGCCGAGGGTACCAGAGCCCCGTTGCTCGGGGGAGGCGGAGGCGGGCAGAGACCGGGCTCAGCTCATCGCACATCTCAGCGAATTGGCTCGGTAATGGGACGGAGAGAGCCCAGCCCCAGCGTGGCTGCTGGGGCGTCAGAGTCGTAGTGTAGACAAGGCGCTTGGAGCCAGCCCCCTACGAGCAAGAGGTGCGCTGCCTTGGCTTGCAGGTGGTTTAAATCGGCCCCCGGGGTGCGGGGAGCCAGGGGTCTGGCCGCAGGGACTTTCCTTAGGCGAGGGCTCCCTCTGGTGCACCCCACTGAACGTGGGGGCAGGAAGGCGCTTTATTAGCAGAGCTGCTGGTGGGAGGGGAAGAAGGGAAACTGCAAATTTCTAGGGGGTGGAGGGGACCAAAATTTTGAAACTTCCCAAAGAGGTCTGACCCTCCCCCGCATTGCACCAGTATCTTTCACCCGATCGGCGGCTAGACTTGCATTCCTTTCACTGCTTTCAGATCTAGGGATAGAGATCGTTTTGGAGCAGCTACATATTGAAAAAGAAAGAGCAACCCCTGGCAAGTAGGCAGGAAAGGTTGGGGGGGAATCTCTGAAGCACGCTAACCGGTTTCCTTGTCCTTAGACTGCAGTGAGGTGGAACAGAATCTTATCCACCTAAACAGGTTTCCGAGGAGGAGCCCGTGACTGGCTGAGACTAATTTACTCCTTTCCCTCCCTGTTTGACATTAGAGACCTGTTGGAGCAGTAGCAACAAAGCAGAGACCTGTGTGAAGGAGTCGCAGAAGGGGAGGAGACTGAAACTGGGAAGCCTTGAATGTATGGTTTGTAGATCTAGGATTTGTTGAGCCAGACTAGTTCAGAATGACTTCTCATCAGAGATGGCTTCTGAAAGGGGCCTGATGGACACAGAGCACCACAGTGTCTGAACACAAGAACTCTAGTGAGGGGAGCTCCTGCGGGTCCGGAGCTTGGATTTTTCTCACAGTTTTTCCTCCTTGGAGATGTTCCAGAGGTTCACTCTGTCCTCTTCCTGCGCACCTGAAGCCTGCCAGGGCGATGATCCCACAGCCAGATCCAACCACCAAAGAGAGAAGAAGATTGTGTATTTGATGCGGGTCCGTCATTGCAATTGAACTGAAATTTATATGCTCAGTTCTTCCACTCCTGTAACAGCTGTTTGTGCCTCTGTTTCTCTGTGAGCATTTTGAGAAGGTCCTCTCTGGTCTTGTTGTTCTGACTTCCTGGGCTTTTCTCACTGAGCCTGCTCATGGCTTTCCTGATGAAGAAGAAGAAATTTAAATTTCAGACCAGTTTCACTCTGGAGGAGCTGACTGCTGTTCCCTTTGTGAATGGTGTTCTGTTCTGCAAAATCAGGTTGCTGGATGGAGGGGACTTTGCTAGTTTGTCTTCCAGGTAAGGGGTTCTAATTCTCTTTCCTTGCTGCCCTCATATGCCTTCTTTCCCAATTAAACTGTGTCAGACTGGGTTGTTTTGTATGTTGCTAACACTTGCCTGTTTTCCCACATGATTTTAATAATCCTGGTGCATGCCATTTCCCCCCACCACCCCATCTGGGAAGAGCCTGGAGCCTAGTTATTTTTGGCCAGCAGTATGTGTGTGGCCTCTGATAACTCAATTGAGCTCTGCAGCTGTTTTGGGGGTGGCAGATATTGGGGTCAGTCGATGAACACTTTGGATCACGAGTCTCTCCCCCTCCCCAAAAAAAAGAAAAAAGCGCACACAAACTAGCTACGGAAGAGCAGACCACACTTTACTTTTGCCTTTGTAGAAGATTGTAGTCTGAATTGCTGAAATGAACCCTTCTCAAATTTTTTTCTCCCTGTTTGCTTCTGAATTACTGTCCTTGGTAAGGGTTGAAATAGCTTGCTTTGCATTGCAAATTGTCATGGGAAGGAAAACGGCTGCCTGGGAGTTAGTTATTTTCAAAACTGTGGTTTATTTTCTCCAATGAGTGTTGTTGAACCGCCTGCTTTCCATAAGGGAAAACTGTGCTTCTGTTTCTGTTTTTTGGTTTTTTTTGTT
The DNA here is from genome assembly GCF_033958435.1 of Carettochelys insculpta. Classification (NCBI taxonomy): domain Eukaryota; kingdom Metazoa; phylum Chordata; order Testudines; family Carettochelyidae; genus Carettochelys; species Carettochelys insculpta. Next base: position 10,840,377 of record NC_134157.1, read on the forward strand.
TAGGGGACCCAGTAATGTAATTGTAACATTTGGCCCACTTCTGTAGAATTCATTTACAAGGCCATTTCCCCTTTGTGGCTTGGTGTGGCTTGTCTCTGCCTGCATGTGAGTCCTCTGTCCCCACTGTGGTTACAAACTGTAAAACAAAATTTGCTTTGTTGCCAGCTATGCACATTGATTATCACCTCCTGCTATGCAAACACAAATTCCAAAACAGCCCTGGACTTGCTGTCTGGCTGCCTCAGTATGTTTAGGGCAGCCTTTGGGGTTTCCAAAAATCTGTTTTTATGTTAACCATAGAGTAATACATCTTATTTAAAGGTAATGTAGCATATTGGGCTGTGAGAAGTTCTTGGTTCCAGGCAAAACAGAGTCTCCAAAAAGCACATGCAGCACTGTATTCTGAGAATGGCGGGAGCTATTCCTTGCCAGGGTAGAGAATTTTAAATGGCCAAACTTAAAACTTTTCTATCTTAAAATCACAAGTATGTACATCTGAGCAATCCTGCCACAGAGCACCCAGGCCTAATTTTGCCGAAGTTCTGAGCACCCCAGATTAGCAGACCCTAAGCTAGTGCCTGCTAGGAAAAAGTCCATCAAAATAACTTTTCCTTGCAGTTTTCTGCCATGCACTAGATTCCTGAGTTTGGTAGAAGCAGCTTATCTAAGGAATTTGAGCTGTGTGTGAGCTGGAGAGGAGTTAACCCCTTTACTTCCTAGATCAGCTCATTCTTTTGGAAATTATGCCTTGCAGACTGAATCTCAGTCTGAATTTCCACCTCCTTATTGTTGTCATAGAAAGCAAGCTAGGAGCTACCACCAGCCTTGTGTGGGTTTGCATTGTGGGGTGTTCTTTGGCTGTTTGAGGTTCAGGATATTTCTCAGCATGTTCAGATGTCTAAAAGGAAATTGTCTGTAAGTTAAACCAAATGTGTTTGCTACTCTGACTTGGCTTAATTGCTCATAAACCCGCAAAAGGAGAAGCTGGATGTTGCTTTGCCTTCTTTCCTCTAGCCTGTTGTTGGCCTAACTGAAAGCATATGGAAACCTGCCTGTTCCTATTGGGAATGCTACTAGGCTCAGTTGTATGGATTCATTTGACCTCTTCCAAACCTTGAACTGTTACAGTCTCTCCAGTTGGAAGAAATGATGGTCTTCTAGGAACTGCCAGAAGTGGAGTAACCATGTGCCAAAGATCACCAGACCAGCCTTGACTTCTAGTTTACAGTCTGTTCCATTTTACTGTGACCCTTTGGATATTCTTATAATCTGGGGAAAGATTAGGAGGAATTGAGAAGGCATGTTGAATTGCAAGTTTGTATGTGACTAAGAATTTAGCTAGAGCATATGATTGGTTTTTTTTGTTGTTTGGGCATCAAAACATTTTCAAAAGAAACAGGAATCCAAAGTGTGTGTGGGCAGAGTTTCTGTTGCCAAACCAATTGGTGTAACAGTGATTCTTGCTGTGTGGATTATTGTGCAGTCCACACCCACGTGGAGCTTCTCATAATTGTCAGCAAGAGATTGTCCAGTATTCCAGTCTGCGGAAATTTTTCAAGACTGGGTATGTAGAACAGCTGCCCCTGCTCTCCAGCTGTGACTTTTCTGAAAGAAGTGAGGTAGAAACAACCTCTGGGTAAGGAATCTTGAGTACCACATGGAAGACTTCTAATGGATTTTAAAATTCATTTGGCTGGACCAGTTTTAAAACCTGTAGGGAAGTTTCCCAGACTAGGCCAATCTTTGATGTAAGTACGGTGCTTTTTGAGTTTCAACGGAAGACTTCCTTCTTTTGGAACCCGACCTGCAAGAGAGAGAATTATTCCCTGGTATTTGCCGTGGACTTCTGGTGAAGCAGCTTATAGGCACAAATGTGAATGTTTTGTTGAGAGTGTGGGGAGGAGACATGATGATGAGTTCCTCAGTGGCATTAACTGAGTCAGGTTGATGTGACTGAGCAGTTTAATAACCCGAACTGTGAGTAAAGATGAACTTAGAAAACTTTATTTCTATATCCGAGCAGCATATCTTTATCCCAAATCCATTTCAAACAGAACTGCATCTACATCTTATTGTTCTGTAGAGTAGGGTTGGATGGAGGGCCCTCTGAGTTGTGAGGCATGCAGATGCCAGCCAAAAAAGGTTAATGCCCTGAATCTGGAACCCCCTTCTTTACTGCAACTTCAGCCAGTAGTTCTCTGGCTGAGGCAGAAACAAAACAGCCAAGTTAAGAGGGGAACCTGTCCAAAATGCATTATGACTTAACACATTTAGGAATTTGGAATACCCTGGAAGAGCTCCAAGTCCTGTGAGCTCTTCCAGCTGGTGTGGCCGTTCTCATTTTCTGAAGTGTGCCCTCTTATGAACGCTAGCTGGCTTGGCAGTTTGCTGTAGACCTTGATGGGTCTTAAAATATGGATTTGCAAGCTGTAAATTCCCTTTCACTTTTTCCCCCTTAATCAAGTCCTCTCCTCACACAGCCTGGAATAAGATTTATCTTATCAATGCCCATTTACAGGGTTCTGGCAGAATTACAGGCTATTTTTTTGTGTTGGTTGAGTGCTATTTAGCAGGAGTACAGAACGGGTGTTTGAAAGCACTGGTTTTTCAGAGTTAAGCATAAAGCAAGGAGTTCAGTACCAATTTTTCTACACAGCTCTACCAATATACCTCTGTTCTGTACTAATCAAGGTGTTTAAAAATCCCCTGTCGTTTCGGAGTTCCCCAAGTATTCAAAAGAGAGAGGAAAAGCAGGGCAGCATGATGTATTCATGGCAACCAGCCTTCCTAAGCAGATCGGCTTCTGCTTCACCCCCACCCCAATACTTTTCCAGGGTGTGTATCTTCCATCTTTGACATTGCAGTAGCCTAACCTAGAGGTTACGTAGATTGCCTGCCACAGCCCACTCTCTCAGGTAGCATCAGGCTCAGTCTTTTATCCAGGGGCAGGCTGAAGTGGGCCTCTCAGGAGCTACCAATTGTGGGGCAGACCCTCTTGGAAGGCTGTGGTGGGGCCTGAGCTAGGTGCAGAGGGATTGGTTCCCAGCTTTACTCTCGCCTCTGCTCCAGCCTCTCTGCTCCCAGCCCTGGCTGTGGTCCCAACACTGGCCCCAGGTCCTGACTGTCTCAGAGGGATGGGATGTGGACAGAGTCCATTTCAGGTAAGGTAGAGTGTGATCTAAAATGTTTGGAGATCACTGCTTGAGCACTGGAGCTTTTGCTTATGCCCAGGAGCCAAACTTTCTTTCTCTTTGTCTGTCTCTTCTACAGCTTAACGGCAGCCCTTTGGCAAACTGAAGGGTAGGAGTTGTGCTCTGGGAAGCACTAACCTCACTGCGGTGGTCTGGCTCACTAGAAGGCTTTTCAGTGCTGTAGGTTGGGCTGAGGAAGTTGCTGATGTGGAATCTTATGGCTTTGAATTATGTGCTGTAAGAGAGTAAGGCCAATTCCTTTGCTGACTGCAGTTGTTCACTAACTTACCCCAGAGAAACTCAAGGCCAAGTAGCTGGCAGTTGGAGGTGCACTTGGTAAGGCAAATAGCCCCAGGTGAATTAGGGTCTGGCTGTCGGTATCAGAGTGACTGTGCTTCATCCAGAAGGTAACGCCTTCTCCCAAAAATTCTTCAGCACTTTGCAGCTGTACTCGCACGGCAGCACTACAATACAGCTGCCTCTGAGATCAAAAGGGTTACCCACCACTCTGCACAGCAGAGAGAGAGAGTCAAGTTTGGGCAAGAACCTCAGGGCAACCTCTGCTTTCATAAAATGTGGCGTGGGATCTTCCATGTCTATGCAGAGTAACCAAGGCACTTTTTTGCTCTTTCAGACAAGACCTTAATAGAACATACATTGCTTAAGTTCTTCAGTGAGTGAAGGACTGACTCAGTCCTCCTGGGATTTAAACCTGTTTTTGCATAGTCCAGGAATTTCAGACTTTACACAATCATCCACCATTGTTTATCTCTGCTGGCATGAGCAAAAGAACTGTCTATACTAATGTGGATGGGGGAATTGTGCCCTCGGTTATTCTCTGGAGTTGCCACTGACTTCTGAGGTGCAGGGGTCTGAGGGCAGAACTTGGTCCTAGCTGTAGAAGGATGTGCCTGTGTAGTAGAGCTGGGATGAGGATGCATGCAGCAGGATGAGTTCTGAAGTTCTCTTGCTCCCAGTATAACTAGCAGTAAAGGCTTTCCCAGTAGATACAAAAAGCCCTTTTGCCACCCAACAAGATCACCAGATGCAGGCGTTTCAAACACAGATCTCCACTACTGGCCGAGGAATGCCACTAGGGACCTTAATGGAGAAAGCATTTGAATAAAGCCTGGTGGAAACAGCACAACTTAATTTAGGATGCTGTCTGCTTAAGAGACAGTTTGAATAAATGTTTTAAGACAATGGTCCCCGAACTTTAGAGGGTTTTACACCCCCCCTTACCTCTCTCTGCAACTTCCCCTGCCACCAAAGACCAGGAGCAGGCGTGGGATCATGACTCGAGGGGGAAGGACATGCAGACAGAGGTAAGGGGGTCAAGGCTGGGGGTGGAGTGGAGACAGATCTGTGGCCAAGGCTGGGGACAGGAGCAGAGCTGCACCCAGGCTACAAAGGGAGCAAGCAGCCAATCCATTGGCCAAGTGTGTTCCCACCCCTAAGCTCAGCCCTGGGCTGGGAATGGAGCCAAGGATGGGATGGGGCTGAAAGCTGAGCCATGCAGGGCAGGGAGCTGGGGCCACGGCTGTGCGGGAGACTGGAACGGAGATGGTGGGAGGGTGTGAGCAGTGGCTGGGTGGCTTTCCCTTGCCTCCCCACCCTGTGGGGGGGCAGCCCAGGTCCCGCCAGTCCTCACCCTTGAAGACCCCACTTGTGGGCCTCTGCTTGTAGAGCTGGAAAACAATATAGAGGAAAAGTTTCAGAAAATGAAAACTGTTTTTATCGGCGTTTTGAACTCAGTGGAGTCAGTGCAGTAGGGAAAATCCAGATAGCCAGACACACAGAGAAGACTTTTCCACGGACGGAGGTGAGATGGGAGAGCCAGTGCTGGAGAACCAGAAGGAAGAAGCAGAGCAAGACACAATGGCAAACTGTTGTGAGATAACTGAAAGGTTAAGGGTGATGCAGCTCTCCCAGCGAGCTTGGAACTGCTGTGTGTCTACATCGTGTTTTTCTTCATACTTTCCCAGCCTGTGGCTTGTACACCTCTGACATCTGACATGCAGAAACTTCATTCTGAGCTGTTGCCTAATCCTGAGCCAGTCTGTTCTGGTCATAGGTCACAGTTGCAGAATTCTGTGAAGTTTTTGTAAGACCTTGTCAAAACATTTCTGCTACAGGGGCTATATCCTGTCATGTAGAATAGTTAAGAAGACTCCATGGGATGGGAAGTCAGAGCTGCCGAGTGCCTTTGTGATGGGGGCTCTGTGGCAGAAGTTGGAGTGACTTTATTCTCTAACTGATGTGCCGTGGAAAGCTCCAGACTGACGTGCTGGGACAGGGATCATATTTTTTACCCCCCTCCTTTCTGAACACTGCTACAGCATCAATAGCTGCCCTGTCAGCTAACATTTAACAGCAGCCTTCCCATATGACTTGGAGCAGCCTAATCCTTAAAAAATGCCCACTAGAAATGAAAGTAGAAGAACGGGTGGCTGTATGAATGCTTGCTGTATGTTCTGTCCCCTCTGTTGTGATTTAGGCCCAGTGCATAGGGTGAGCCTGGGAGATAAATCCTTCCTTTGGAAGGTTTGTAACAACCTTCCTAAATAGAGGGAAAGTTTATAACCACCTTCCTAAATAGAGGGAAAAGAATAATCAGTCTTTAGTTTGCCTCTCTTTGTGAGTAGTCCATATATTGCTCAAACAGAGGTACACCTTTGGGGGCCCTGTGATTTTGGTGCATGTCAGTTGGTATTTGGTAGGCTATAAGTTGCCCATGGCATGTTGTTCTAGATAAATACTAGGAAGGCTTATATTTTTATTGCAGGAAATTGTATCTGCTATTTCCGAGTATTCAGGGAAAGAACACCCACTTCTGCTCTTCGAAATGAGAAACCACTCTCCCTTCTGGGCAAGTTTAACCATTGGCATGTGTGCAAGGCATCTGGCTTGACTGCAGAGGGTCATGTCTGTGGGAGGATGAAGATGGCTATGTCTGCATATGCAACCTCCTGTATTTAACAGGATTTGTTCAGTGTGCTTTCTGGTGGGTCGCTTGCTCCATGCCATTAGAAAGTTGGGATTTTTAAGCCTCTTTCAGGTGGATGAAAACTGTTTTGTAGCTTGGGTGGCTCATCCAGTGATGGGCCGTGAACATACTGGGTGCTGGACTCTTACTGGAGTAATACTGTTTTTCTGTGGTGCGAGTTTAGGACTTCAGACTACTAATTTAACTTTTACTCTGAGAGGTGTCAGTGTCTTATCCCACTCTGGCACGTGCAGTTGAGAGAAACTCCCTTTCTTTCCCTGCTGACTTACACTTTGCCAATCTCTTTCTCTGTGCACCTGCTGGAAGGTATAGTACATATCACTGAGTCAAATGTTAAGGTCTTCGTTACCATACTGTTAGTTTGAAAAGCACTTCCTGCTACACAAACAGTTGTGCTTGTGTTCACAGGAGGTTGCATGCCTGCAGCTAGTAGATGAGTGAGGAGGCATTGTCCTGCTGGAGCTGAATTTGCTGATTTCTGTGGAAGTGTTTGTTTTTGCTTCCCGGTGGGGGTCACCCCTTGTAGATGCATAGGTGTGGCTGAGTTGAGAAAAGAGGTGGGAGGTGGATGGGATTATGGACTTGAGGAGGGAGAATGAAAAGGAAGTACCAGGAGACTTGACATCTGGTAGGAAGCTGCACTATTGGGAAGATGGGACAGTCTCGATATGCTATAGCAAAGGTTTTGGGTGGTGGCAGGGATGTTTCTCTGGGCTGGAAAAACATAAGGATCATGCCTTTATTGTGGCTGAATTTATCCATATCTCTAGGTCAGGTTCCTGTATCAGTCTGCAGAGGGAGTGAGGTAGGCCATGGAGAAGAACCTTTTGGCTGGGTTGTGAGACTAAACAAATGAAAGTCACTTGTAGATTGGTTCTGCAGGGCTTCTGCCCTCGGAGGAGGTTGTGGGATAAAGTGTTCTGGTGGGGCAGAAATGAGAAGAGTCAAAGCTTTAAATAGCATGTCTGAAGCTGAGCTGCTAAAGAGGCAGTCTCCCAGTACCAAGGATCACTTGGTTTCAAGTGGATTTCAAGGCAACATCAGAGGTGAGAGAGCTTCCTTTGAGGACTATGTTTTGGTAAAGATGAAAGTAAAGAGACATGACCTTTCTGTCCTTTCTCTCCAAATAGCACATAATGCAGCTGCTGAGTTTCTAAAGCGTCTTATAGTTGAATGATTCTTTGCTCTCAGTGTCTGTGGGACCTCTGTCACACCCCCACTGCCCTAACGGGTGAGGGTCCAGGAACCAAACTCGGCTTCTCCATGCGTCAGGAAGCAGAGACTGCCTTGGGCCTTGTCTCCTGGCCCTGAAGCTAAATGCAAAGGTGGTGGCTGTGCCAAAGATGGACGCACACTAGCCCTGCTCTGAAATAATCTGCAGCCTAATGAAGGGTTAGGATTGCTGGTAGCTTTTCTGTAGCTGTTAATCAACAGGAAGTCTCCTCTCAAAATAGAGTGGAAGTGGGTTAGGGGTTTATATTGCAGGAGGATTCACCATCACTTCTACTTTCAGAATAAAACTTCAGAAGAAACCAAGCAAGAAGAGTTCAGTAGCAGCTTTCTAACGGGTGTCTACCGATCAAAGCAAACACATTGACGGATTAGACATCCTTCCCCAGTCCACGTGCTAGGATGAAAGATTCCGTCTAGCATATGCCTAGGTGTGCATTTGCATGAGAGGAGGGAGAGAGTTGATGTCTGACGCCCCTCCCCCCATTTCAGTTCTGTAGCTGGAATGTACTTTGGGGGTAAGACTGCTGCACGGCTCAGAGGCAAAAACGAATCTTCACAAGCCTTCGAGATTTGCTTTTCAACTAGCTTGTTTCCCCCTTAGCTTTTTAGCCTTTGGGCTGAATTTTCCAGGACTTGAATAATAATGGCTGCAGCCACATTACCACAAGAAAGGGCGCTGGTGTTTTGGGAGTTGGCGGGTGGGCAGGGGAATGGGGGAGACTCATACCTAGGATTTTCAGTGGGTTTGCTTCAGGCTGGATTGTTTTAAATCCAGCTTTAATCTTGTTTTGCATGTGTACTCAGTTATTTTCTTAAAGATATTGATTCTTATTGCTTTAAAGCAGGGCCTGGCCAACCAGTTAGAGACCGAGAGCCAAAATAGTGGTGGAGAGAGTGCAAAAAGCCACATAGTGTCTGTTAATTTGTATTTTTATATATCTACATATTAAAAATAAATATATTATACATAGCTCAGTGCCCTCCTCCTCCCCCAGATGCCCTCTCCCACTCTAATTCCATGCTGGAAACGTTCAGAGCTGCTGCTGCAGCTGCAGCTATGTGCTTCTCCCACCAAGTGGTGGGGTGCAGAGCAGATGGGTGGTACTTCCAGTCTGCAGCTCTGGGGAGGAACTGCTGCCGCGCACTTCTCCCACCAAGTGGCGAGGCATGCGCCCAGAGCAAGAGAAACCGCATTTAAAAGCTGAAAAAGCCGCATGCAGCTTGAGCACAGTGGGCTGGCCACATCTGCTTTATTACCATTAAAATGTTGATTTCTAATGAATTAGTCTTTCCACTAAATTTGGTGCTGGTTTTCGCAAACCTGAACATACTATTTAGACACACTTTTTTTAAGCATTTATGTAGCCTAAAATATATCTATTCAGCTTCTTAACTTTAATACTTTGTATAATAGAAAATGGCAAATGATGGATTTCTTAGATAACTATTTTGTGTGTGTGTTATCTGTTCAGTAAATTCTTGCATGAAATTGTTCTTTATTGGTTAAACAAATCTACTTAAAATTTTCCAGACACATAAGGCAAAAATATATTTATCAACATATGTCTTGTGTGATTTATTAAACAAAGAAAGTATCTGTAATTAATGAATTGAACTGTTTGGTCCTCGGGATGATGTCCTTTGAAGTTTTAGAACTAGTAGAGCTCACTGTCTCAGACCTCACTTTTATTCATAAAATGGAAAAGCAAAATAAGCTTTCCTGTGCTTTCAGATCCCAGTCCATTTCTGAACTTTGAATGAACTAGTAACTGAATTAAATTAGCTGAATAAACTGAAATGAAGAAAAATAGCCTCATCTGCAGCTGTAGAAAAGTCTTCTGCTGTCAAAAACAGGTTTAGCACTTCAGCAAACTGTGGAAGCAGATGCTTAGTCAGTGACTTCCACCAGTTCAGTGGTTTGACACTCTGAAACTTGAGCAACAGGCTTTTATATTGTTTGCATATTTTATGAAACTTTAAATAATTTCAGTAGGTTACCTTTTTAATTTAATAATTTAAGAATTTTAGTGGATTATTGTTTTAATAAGTTGTGATAATTTCAAATGTAATTTTAACTGTTTAAATTAAAACACTTTATTTTTAAAAATAATTAAATCTGATTTTAAATCAAAAGAAATTTTTATCCATCCTTCTTCCCTTTGGCATCGTTTCCTCCCACGAGACATTGTTTTCTTTATTCTGTCTGTTTTCTTGCTCTCTTACTCCTCCTCTTTGTACCTCTCCTGAACCATCTTTGTGTCTCGCTAAATTCAGGGGTGGAATTTAAAGTGCTTGTATTACAGTAGACCCCCTACTTCCACAGAGGTTGCATTCTTGTGCAACCCCACCTAAGTCAAATTTCATGTAACTGGGGGGAGCCAGAAAACTGACCTGTGCAGCACTGCTGGTCAGTTTCCTGTCTCCTGTGAGTGGTGGACAGCCCAGAGCCTAGCTCTGGGCTGCAGGCTGCTCACAGTAGGGGGAAAACTGACCAGCACTGCTGCACTGATTAGTTTCCCCGCTGCTGTCAGGGGTAGCAGCTAAGAGACAGGCTGCTGCTCCTGACAGGAGCGGCTCCTTGCTCCTGTCAGGGGCAGTGGTGCAGTTGGCTGCCATCCTGACAAGAGCCCGAAACTGACCAGAGCTGGAGCCTGGCTCCCCTCAGTGGTAGGTAGCCCAGAGCCAGGCTCCAGCTTTCCACCACTCAGAATCACGTTAACCCAAGAGATGCTCAACTGGAGTGCGTGTATCTCAGGGTTCTACTGTACACTGATCTTTCCAGGCCATTTCTAGTGTTCCTCAGTCCTAAAATCATTCAGTAGCTAGGCTTAGGAATTACATATACCGGATCAGACCAGGCTCTGCTTTGTCAGGTATCCCAACAGTGACTGCTACCAAATGCTTCAGAGGAGGGTTCAGGGTTGACTGCCTATGGACAGATGCTTCCATGACTGCCTACAAAGATCTTTCTTAAGCCCCATCAGTGAGACTGGTTTAAGGGTGGCTTTTATGTTTTCATTTGTACGCCAGTAGCACTGACTGGCTTCACGTGTATAAATGTCCAATCCTTTTTTGAAGATGAATACTACTTAGTCATAGCTTCAGCGCTACCCCTTGTGTTAGTGGGATCCTCATGTTAATTGTATATTGTGCAGAAAAAATACTTCCACTTACCTGCTTGAGTCTTGCAGCCTTCCAATTTTGTTGAATGTCCTCTTGCTCTTGTGTTCCGGCATGAAAATCTGTGTGCGAAGCACCCTGTCTGCCCTGTGCTCTCCAAAGATCAGCCGCGGAGATGGAGTGTTGTGAGTGACTGTTTTGCCATATGCATTTGGGGAGTTGCAAAGTTTACATGGATGGCCAAGGGGAAAAGTCTGGATGCTGCCTTCCCTCAGAAATGGGCCTTGGGGCTGGGACTCACTGCCTGTACTGTGTATGATGATTAGCATGATGGGACCCTGGTCTGTTACTAAGTGCTTGCTACAGTAATACAGATGATATCCAAGTGCATTGCAAACCAGGGGCATTTTGGCCCCAATTCTATACTACATGGAAGCACAGCTCAGATATTGGGGAGAATAATCTCCCTCTGATCCTCAGTCACGTGGGCGCAGTGGAAGTCAGAACAGTCAGAGGCCTATTCTAACACCTGCCACTGGCATAAGCTCTGTAACTAAGTGGTCTTCAGCAAACCTGGGAATCCAGCCTTCTGTTTCTGCCTAAGCCGTAGCTGATATGAGACTGCCCTGATCCATGTTTCAGATGCAGCCTGAAAATCGTACCTGTGAAACTACGGTGTGCTGCCTCCCAGATCAGGCTGAATATATGCTTCAGAGGCATAACGTCTGTTGGTGTATGCTGAAGTGGCAAGGGAATCATGCAAGCTTGCTGTCCTTTTTGCACCTTGCAAATGACTTCTCTGAGTTAACAGGAATAGCCCTTGTGACAGTGAACACCCACAGTGAGTGGCAGTAATAAGGATGCCTGAAGATAACACTTAGCAAGTATTAGATCTAGGGTTTGTTTATATGTGCAGCAAGGATGTGCTGCTGCGGCCGTGTTGGGCAGTGTTTTAATCCAGCAGTCCGGTTGCAGCGTCAGAGCTGGAAGAGAGCTCTCCCAGTGCTTCAAGAAAACCACCTCCATGAGGAGCCTAACTCTCGACATGGGGAGTCTGACTACACTGGCAAACTACTGCACTGAAGCTTGCTATGCTCAGGAGTGACTTTTCATGCCCCTGAGCAAGTAACTTGCCAGTATAGCTGAGCCATCTAGAAATAGATTTCTGCAGCTTGAGATCTGATGCCAGCCAGGAACACAGGTGGCTGTTACAGCCCTTCAGTTAGATGGGTATTGGCATGGGATGAGAACAAGTAATGCTGAACATGGGGTAAAAGTGAGCAGCTAATTAGAGGTGTTCTCTGTTGATTACTACAGTGTGAACTTTGACTGCTGTGCACTTAGGCACAACCTGAGAGTGACTCAATTTGGAACGTGCCCAAGCATGTGCGGGTGTTCCCTCTTGGATAATCTGGACTGCTTTTAACAGCCTCGGTTTGATTTCAGTTTTCTTATGCTGATGCTTCCTGCATTCAAGACTTGAGCCAGATCACTGGCTGATAAAACCCATTGTCTTTGGTTGAATTACACCGAAGGATAACTTCTTTTGTTTGTGTGTGAGTCTTGGTGTTTCTCCCTTTGGGATCACTATGCACAGAGAACTGGTGTCCTAACAGCAACATCTCGTACACTGCATAATAACAGAATGGTCAGGTTTTTTCCCTGTTGGATTCTGCCTTGCAGCTTTTCTTAAGCTATTCTTATGCAGGAGCTGGGTTTAGTCAGCCAGGCCAAATGATCCTTAGAGCATCTCCGAGTGATGATTGTATTTAGGTAACTTTTTATTCATTCCACACACTTTGTTCTGGCTGTTCACTGCTAGTGCTTCCTAAACAATCTGTACAGCTCATAGAACTGGAAAGTCTGTGGCTGTTTATTTTTGCATCTCCTCTTTGCTATTAGCAAAAAACTGCTAATAGAAGCTCCTCTCTGAAAATGGAGATTTAATCCACTTTGCCCATATTAAGCACATATAGGCCATGTCTACACTAGCCCCAAACTTTGAAATGGCCACGCAAATGGCCATTTCGAAGTTTACTAATGAAGCGCTGAAATGCATATTCAGCGCTTCATTAGCATGCAGGTGGCCGCAGCACTTCGAAATTGACGCAGCTTGCAGTCATATTCAGCTCATGGGATTAAGGGGACTTCGAAGTAACCGGGGTCCTTTCGAAAAGAAGCCCTGTCTGGACAAGACGTGCGGCGGCAAGCTGCGTCAATTTCGAAGTGCCGTGGCCACCCGCATGCTAATGAGGTGCTGAATATGTATTTCAGCGCTTCATTAGTATGAAGCTGATGGGAATAAGGGGACTTCGAAGTAGGCAGGGTCCTTTCGAAAAGGGGCCCTGTTGGGACGAGACACGCGGTGGCGAGACGCATCAATTTCGAAGTGCCGCAGCCGCCCGCATGCTAATGAAGCGCTGAATATGCATTTCAGTGCTTCATTAGTAAACTTCGAAATGGCCATTTGCGTGGCCATTTTGAAGTTTGGGGCTAGTGTAATGTAGCCATACAGAGTTATCCGGTAAAGTGCTTAGAGCCTCAGATGAACAGCTTCAAACCCTTTCCCCTCGTCTCCTTATCCTATTTAGACCACAATTTGCCCAAAGATAAATCGGTGACAGAGCTGAGATTAGAACCCAGGAGTCCTGGAACATTCGGGCTATGTCTACACTAGCCTAAAACTTCAAAATGGCCATGCAAATGGCCATTTCGAAGTTTACTAATGAAGCGCTGAAATACATATTCAGCACCTCATTAGCTGCGGGCGGCTGCAGCACTTCGAAATTGACGTGGCTCATCCAGACAGGGCTCCTTTTCGAAAGGACCCTGGCTCCTTCGAAGTCCCCTTATTCCTATCTGCTCATAGGAATAAGGGAACTTCGAAGGAGCTGGGGTCCTTTCGAAAAGGAGCCCCATCTGAATGAGACGCGCGGCGGCAAGCTGTGTCAATTTCGAAGTGCTGTGGCCACCCGCATGCTAATAAGGTGCTGAATATGTATTTCAGCGCTTCGTTAGTAAACTTCAAAATGGCCATTTGCATGGCCATTTCGAAGTTTTTGGCTAGTGTAGACACAGCCAAGGTGTCTTTCCTGTAGAATGAACTTGGGCTGTTACTCAGGAGTTGCCCCAATGCTCCTGTCCATGCCCCAGACTCTTTCTTTCATCCAAGTTTGATGCTTTAAACTCTGGTTAGGCAGCTTAAGTGCTGGGGATAGTTTAGAGCTTGTGTGCCCCTTTAACTCAGGCTGGAAACCCCTGTTTTGCAGTGGATGCACAGGCTAGGTAACTCAAGAGCTGATAGTCCTCCAGTGCCTTCCCACAATTCTCCCCATTTGCCCAGAAAGTCAGACCAAGTTTATGCACAGCTCACTGAGAGTGCCTCATAGAGTGGCTCAGTACAAAAGGGAATCTATACCCAGAAGTCCTAGCCCTGTATGTGTGTGCAGCACCAGTGAAGACCTACTGACCCAAGTTGGCTTTGGAGTGTGACTGTGAATACCTAGGCTATACTGATCTGGGTGATCAGACTTGTGTGCCTGTCCTTGGCGTTACCCCTGGAGCAAAGACCCTAATTTCTTGCTCTCACCACCATAGTTTAGCTGAATTTGCTTAAAGGGGAGCAGTAACTTGATTTGGGGGCACAACAGGCAAATTCTTTTTACGCTAATTGGAGCTGTGTTCTGTCAGAACAATGGGAGTGGAAGAAAGAATGGGTAGGGTTTTGGTAGATAATCACAGTTCCAAAGGGCATATTTACCAGTGTTTAGAATATACATCTTTTGCAGACTTATATCTCAGTAACTGTTACCCACCCTGCATCTCTCGTTAGTCGTATCTTCTCTGGAACTACAGTGTGAGCTTGATTTGACTGACTGTTCTATTCTTGTGATTATTTCTCCTTCTGGCACGTATCCCTGGACTAAGACCAAAAGCAGTTTGCATTGTTTCTGTACATGTGGCAGTAAGGCCTTGGGTTTGCATTTTTACCTCAGGTCGGTCTTTGGGTTTTTTTTAAGTATCTGTCTTCTGTTACAGCCTTCATCCTTCTCAGTCCACTGCCCACATGACCTTTGTCTTTTCCTGCTGTTGTGTCATGGGTATTGGAGTGGAGACTCTGCTCATAAAACTGTTTCAAGGTCCCTGGCTTCAGAGGACATGGAATTAGTTTGAATCCTGAAGATCTCTTCTGTATATCTCCTTTCAGTCCCAATAGATGTTTTGTGCCTGTAGAGAGGCCCATAAACACCTTTGTCTATAGGTTTAACTATTGGCTGTGTGGTGGTGGTTCTTTTTTTAATAAAAGCGAAGATCGTACTGGAAGTTCTGGCATCTTAGCGTATTTCACTTCTTCAAAGCTGACCTTCCAGCAGTTTTAGTTCCTAGTTGCTATGACCCATTGAGGCTATTTTGTTAGTTTGTACCCCTGACTTTAGAGAGACAGAACATGCTGCAGTGTATGTTAGGAGTGTTTGAAGCTTGTAAAAATGACCGTGCGCTGGAGGCCATTTATGTAAAAGGGGATGTTATGTGAGCGTTGCAGGATTGTGTTAATGTGCCTTTCAATTAGAAAATAATCCTGCTGTCAGGAAGCCTCAGTTTGGAAAGGGAAGAATTTAATTATTTTCCATCAGGTCGGCTAGCGTAGCATTAGAAACTCTGTCTGGATGCATCCAGAACTAGCAGTGGATATCCTGGATTTCCTTTAGCTATTGTAGCTGTAATCTCAAATCCCCTATTAGAGATATTGCTCCCCTGACTTGAAACAATCTACTCTTCATCAGAACTAAGGACTAAGGGTACGTCTACACTGTGAAATTAGGTTGCATTTGTTACAGTCTCTCTTTTCTTTTTAAAAGCACCTGCTTTTGTAATGTCAAAGGTGCACGTCTACAGTGGTATATAAAGTTGACAGAGTGTCCCCATTAGCATTGCCATCATGCGCTTTGTCAGCAATGCACTGTGGGTATCTATCGCACAGTTCCTACTGCCCCATTGCTTTGTGGGTTTCTGTCCCAGTATCTGATGTTGCAAAAATGTGCTACAGGAGGTTGTGGGTGTGCGTTATCAGCACTTTTCTCCTTCCCCTCTCTGTGGAAAGCAACAGCAAAAAGTGTCCTTTTTTTTTTTTTTTTTGTGTGCTAAGTTCCATGGAACTGGTGCAAGGCTAGCATGGAACAGCTTAAACTGTTGTGGCAAGTATCACGGGCACGTCATGCTTTGTGCTGCGGTGTGTGCAGAGCCTAAGCAGCTGGGAGAATGATGAAGACTCTGAGGAGGGCACAGATAGACATACGAATGCAAGGAACTGGAGAGGAGGAACAAGGAGATGCTGGAGGCCCTTGATGCTTTGTACACTGTAGAGTGCTGTTTCTCATTATGACACAAGCTCAGACTGGTGGGACCACATTGTTCGGCAGGTATGGGACAATCGGCAGTGGCTACAAAACTTCCGCTTGCTTAAGGACACTTTCATGAACTTTTGTAAATTGCTCTGACAGTTCAGAAGTGGTGTAGCAATTGCTCTGTGGAAATTTGCAATGTCAAACAGCTACCAGTCAGTGGACCAATCAATTTGGAGTGGGCACATCTCTAGAGGGGGCTGCTGTTGTCCAGGTAACCAAGGCAGTCAATACCCTTCTGCTATGAAAGGCAGTGACTCTTGGAAACATGCAGGACATAATGGACAGTTTTGCCACGATGGGGTTCCTTAACTGCAGTGGGCCGATAGGTGGCATGCACACCCTAATCTTGGCACTAGACCACCTTGCCACAAATACCAAAAGGGTTACTCCTCCGTGGTGTTGCAGGCATTGGTGGATTACAAGGGTGGTTGCAATGACATCAGTGTGGGGTGGTCAGGAAAGGTGCATAATGCATACATCTTTAGGAGTGCTGGTCTGTTAAGAAAGCTGTAGAATGGGACTTTCTTCCCAGACCAGAAGATCACCCACCATTGAGGACGTGGAGATGCCAGTAGGTGATCCAGCTTATCTCCTTACTTCTGAGGCTCATGAAAGCATACACAGGTAGCCTGGACCACAGTAAGGAGCAGTTCGACTACAAGCTAAGCAAGTGCAGAATGGTCATAGAACGTGTATTTGGCCACTTAAAAGTAGTTTCAGGAGCCTCCTGATTCGGTTAGACCTCAGCGAAGGCAGCATTCCCCTCGTAGTAGCAGCCTGCTATGTGCTTCATAACTTGTGAGAAAAAAGGGGAAAATGTCATGCCAAGTTGGAGGGTAGAGGCAAATCATCTGGCCAGTAATTATGAGCAGCAGACATCAGGGCAATAAGGAGAGGACAGTGAGGGTCACTGATAATCAAGGAGGCTTTAGAAAATAGCTTTATGAATGATCAGACAGTGACATGACAGTCATATCTGTTGCTCTGAAGGTGTTTCCCCTTTGAATGATGTGTGCTTGCCTGTAAAGCCTCTTAAGTCCTTCCCCCCCCCCCCCCCGAACAGAGGGGTGTGTGTGTTTAAATTTAATCATTTTTATTTTGGGGACGCTAAACGGTTCGTGGCAGGGGCTTGGAGGTGGGCAAGCAAGGGCATTTTGCCTTCAGAGGTGGGGGAATGTCCGCTTTCTGCTCTCAGAAGCATCCCTGAGCATGGAATGCAAGGTGGCCCTTGACTCCCTCCCCCCACCCCTATCCTGGGTTCTGGGATTCCAAGGGGGTGAGGTTAGGAAACATGGTGAGGAGGGCATGTGGTTCATCATGCAGTGCAGCTCTGTGCTCCTGTACCAGGGACTGCAGGGGCTCTCTTTGCTGCCTCATCAGCTGCAATGTCTCCCTGTGGGTCTTTAGTTCACCCACTGCTCTCTCATTGCCTCATGATCTGCTCTCTTTTCTTCTCAGTCAGCTCACCTCTCCTCCAGCGTGGTTCTCCTCCATGCATTAACTGTGCCATCTCTGTGTGGGTGGCTTCCATCTGCTCTATGAACACATCTTCCTGTATTGGTTTTCTCCTGCAGATCTGTGCCAGTTTAAGAGTTGGAGGGGGAGCAAGTGGCAGTCAGAGAGCCCACTGTTGAGCATGTTGCAACAAAACATAAGTGAAGGCTAGACGTTTAAGGAGGTAAACTTATCTACAGTAAATGTAACAACACAAAAGAATCTCATGAACGAACCTCTGAAAGACAATAGGGATGCATTCCCTGCAAGGACAGATTTTGGATTTTGTGTCCTCTGTGCAGCAGGTACTACGCAAAGATCTTTAGGGACCTGCTTGACATGGTTTGCTCTTAGGGATGGTAAAGTGCAGATTAGGGACATGCTTTCAAGCCTGTGATTGCAAAAGCAGTTTCTGTAGTGATGCATGCTGCAAGCAGGTGGGGTTGGGGGCAAGGAGCTGTGGCAGTAGTGGTTGTGGTCAGTGTGTGTGCCTGGCTGTCTCGGTCACTGCATGGTTCCTCCCCAACTGACCCTTTGGCTGGTAGAGTGAAAATTTCCCTTTTCCCCAGCAGCCCGGGGAAGGGAGGAAGTAGTACGGGCATGGCGGAGTAGCTTGTGCTATTGTAAAGTAGTTTAATGCTCTTCCTCTGCTTCCTCTAGGTTGCAAAAAGAGATATTAGTCTCCTTAGACGTACAAATATTGGTAAGAAATGGATGCTGTCTGAAAGGGGGCACAGGGCCAGTTGTTATGCTGCACTGCTCTTTGGTGCCACGATGCCAGATTATTTACTGGTGTCTTGGCGTGGAAAGGTGTCCCATCTAAGAGATCGGAATAAGGAAGGCCTCCCATAAAACCTCATGAGGAGAGTTAAAGGGTACCTGTCTAAGAGCTTTATGGAGATGTTCAAGGAGGATCAGTGTTTTGTCCCCAGGCACATTAACAAGTTGTTCCAGAGGCCCAGGGCTGTGTAGTTAAAGCACCCACCGCAGATCACACCCAACTGCCTTAGCTCGCTTGTAGCATAATTTAAAAAGGAGAACTCATCACATGTACCCTCCCCACTGTCAGGGTCCAGCTGCGAAACATCCTGGGAGGAGGGAATGAGATCCACCATTACAAAAAGTTCCTGGCTGCTGGCAAGATCAGCTGCTCCATTTGCCTGCTGACTATTGTCGTTGTCGTCCTCTTCCACTGCATCCTCCTTGCTGTTGCCAGAGGCTTCCTGAGGAATCTCTTTGGAGGTATCCACAGGCTGTTTGGGGACAGTGATTGGAGCATTTCCGAGAATCCCATGCAGCTCTTCATAGACCCAGACCCAGACCCAGTGATGACACAGAAGTTCCATTTGCTTCCTTTGTTTTATGATACGCCTGCCTGAGCTCCTTTATTTTCATGTGGCACTGCTGGGCATCCCTGTTATATCTTTTTTCCTCCAAGCCCTGTGAGATCTTGGAGTATATGTCTGCATTTCTTTTGCTGCTGCTTAGTTTTCCAAGCACAGATTCATCCCCACCTCACAGCAATGAGATCTGGATCTCCTGCATGCTCCATGCTGGAGCTCCTCTGCGACCCTGGGAATTTATGTCCAGGTGTGCTGCCTGCTCTGCTCACCATGCTAGCCAAACAGGAAATGAAATTCAAATTTTCTCAGGCTGCTTCCTGAACACCCAGAGAGCAGGGGAGTTGAAAGTGATGGCTAGAGTCGTCATGGTGGGGCACTATGGGACACCTAGGAGGCCAAGAATGTTCAGTTTCACAGTGCTATATCTTCACTGCCATAAGGTCAAGCATGCAAAGTGGAATTTGGCATTTAATCCTTGTGAAAAGCAAGAGTACAAAAGTTGACCTTAGGAGCCCTTAAATTAAATGGAATGGCCCTTGTGGACTTATTCCTTAGAAATTTGACCTAATCTCTGAGTGTAGACCAAGCCTTAGAGTATAATAACTAGAAAGCAGCCCCTTCCTACACAGTGCAATGACAGAACTAGCTGCTTCCTTACTTTTCCAGGGGATTTCTCAGCCTGTTCTTCCTGTGCTGTGTTCTGACATGTTCCTGATTCTGTTGGTTTCTGCGCTAGTCCTTTTTCTTCCCAACCCTGGCACTGCTTGCTGTGTCTGGTTCCATGGAGAAGTTTGGTCCTAACTGTTGTCGTCCTCACTTTCGCAGCTGTCCCTTAAGTGACTCCTTTCTTATTCAGCTTCCACTAAACCTCATTCCTGCTGTCCTCCCTTCTCCAATTAAATGAGCATCCCCCAGACTGTTATATTTATACACTGGAAAATCAAAGCAGGCTTCCTGCTTCGCTGTCCCGTTAAATCCAATTGAATAGCTGAAGAAATAGAACTATCCTGGGTTGGGGGAGAATTAAGCAAGTAACATTTGTAGAGCACTTGAGCATGTATAATTCTCCTGGATCCCAAAAGGACCATTGTACAGGCTGAACCTCTCTAATCTGGAACTCTCTTGTCTGGCAACATCTGTAATCCTGCATCATTTTAGTTAGTTGAATGACTATTTATCATGGGTGTGGTCAAGTTTTCCATGGTCCCGTAAAGTTTGTTTTCCAGCTCTGTGTTCTGTGCTGTTGTTTAGCTGTAATTTAGTCTTCTAAGAGGCCAGTAAGCAGTGGAAGTGTTGGTAATGCCTCCAGACAATACTGACGTCCCATGGTCTGGCAGATTGTCTCTTCCAGCACCAGTTATGTCCCGAGGGTGCCAGATTAGAGGAGTTCAACCTGTAATTTGTTGAGCAATCAGATAACATTTATGTTGTCCATAGGAAAGTTGCTGTAAAGAAGAGGCCTTTGTAGTCTGGCGTTAAGGTGAATGTGTGTGTGAGTGGATGGGGAGTGGGTTTTAGGGGATGTGGGTAGGCATGTTAGTGCATGTATATGACTGCAGTTATTGTACATATGCAGCAGGAGAAAGTGGGTTTGGGAATTCATCTGAGAGTGAGTTTTGTGAGTGGGTGGATGTGGCAACCCGTATGAGTTAGCTATTTACTTAAAACATTTATTGTGAAACACCCAAACTCTGCTTGTATCAAACAATAAGCATTTGCTTACTGAGTCTGCTCTGAGTAAGAAGGGTTTACATCATCTGCTGCCGAGCTATTCTTTTTTCCACCATAGTTGTTAATATCTAGCCCATGACAACCAGCTCTTGTTAGTCTGAGAAGAGTGGGACATACAGGGAAAAGGAACATGTAGATGTGAACAGCTGACATTCAACTGTTTAGTTTAGCTCTTGTTTTAATCAGTGATGTAAGCTCAGTCATAGCTGAATGCTTTCAGTGTGATTAAGTATCTAGCATCCTCTTTGTCCCGAGAAAGACAAGCTCTGTTTTTAAATGACTCTTACTGTTTAGAAACCTACACGTTGCTGTATTCTGGGTTTCATCACCTTAGATTTCTTAATGGATTGTGGGTCCTTTATTTCCGCTAATCAGTGACATCTATCAGACTCCTAGAAAGTTCAATGCAAGTTTGTCCCAAAGCCTTAAATTGATGACCACACCTTGCCTTCTTCCTTTCATCACCTCTTCCTAAAAGCGAATGTTTTGTTGGAACAGACCATTTCAGCTCATGGTTCCGCCCCCTACCCTTACCCCCCCCCCCCCCAAACAGTTGCCTTCATGATTAGAAAGCTGTGCAGCTAAAGAAGGGAATTCCTGCCACCCTGTAATGCTCCAGAGGTAAGTTTTAGTTTTAGTGAAAGGTCCTGTATGTAGCTCTCCTAGGGCTTGCTGCACAGATACAGATTTGTTTGAATGTCTCTCTATCAACTTCATTTATTTAAATTTTATCCAAAAGTTGGAGGTGCAGGCACCAATTAACATTGACCAGCGAATATACAGGAAATAGCTACTTGGCAAAATGATTTGGAGGTAGAGCAGTGAGAATTTAACACGTGCACTTGGGATGTTCTACACTGAAAAGCAGAAATGCCATATGTGCAGGGAGAAGAAGCGAACAGCAGAATTGGGGTCTGAGGTGAGAAGCCAATGAGGTGGCTGCGGCTACTCAACTAGATTTCATCTTGTCCTGGTGTTATCAGAGCTGTTGTACAAAAAAGATGCTTGGAGAGGGGGGCCGTATGGTCCCATCTGAAATCTATTAACCCTGGAGTATCTCAGGCTTTAATGTGTTTACTGGATGCAGTTGGATTTGAACTCCTGTACAGCTTTTGACATGGTCTGTAACAGCATCTTCTGGCTCCATTTTTAGCCTTAGTGGATTTGAGCAGGATTTAAGTGTAGACATTGACCTCCATGAATACCTCCTGAAACTCAGCTCTGGGGAATGCCTCTGTCCCAGCTTTCTTGCTCTGCTGTACCACCCACCTCCACTCCAGAGGAAGAGAAGTGGGAGGGAAGAACTTTAAAATGGCAAATGGCTGCTCTAACCAGTCACATTTGTTATAGGAATCTGAGCTGGGAAGTGACTGGCTGACCTCTTTAACACAGTGTCAGTAACTTGATCTGACTTGGCTCTGGAAGGGTAATGTTTGCAGTGTTATCACTGGAGTATCTGTGAATGAAGTGGTGAACCAGTAAACAGGGCCTGGAGTACCATCTGCTGTGGGCATGCAGGCGGATTAGTGTTGCTGAGGAGCTGACACAGATCCAGAGCTTAGAAGGGTTTTCAGACCATGAACAACTGCACGAGGACACTACTGACTGTGAGCCTAGCAAATAATAAAGCTCCACTCCTAAGCTTAGAAGGTGAGAGGGCTAAATAAGGAACCCTGCTCATGGGGGAAATACTGGCATGCCGTGTCTCACTTAACACTTTGGCTTTCTGCCATTTCTGCTTTTGAGTGTAAAGCTTCTAGCAGTGCAGTGCAACATGTGTTGCACTACTGAAATGTCTGCCATAAAAAAAGATAAATTTCTTAAGGGTCTGTGGAGGGAAACTAAGTCTAACACATCCTGGCAACAGAGAGAAAGCTGTGCTAGTCTATATACTAGCGAAACAAAAAAGCAGTCAAGTAGCACTTTAGAGACTGAGATCATAGAACAGTGGTTCCCAACCTGGGGTCCATGGACAAGGGTATTGCAAGGGGTTTAGGGGAAAAAAATAGGAGAAATAAGTGATCATAGGAAATAAGTTTTGAATAAATTGCAAAGTTACAATCAATCATTTTAAAATTAACTATCTTCCAATAATGCTCTCCGAAAATCTATGTCATGGTTTCTTTTTTCATTTAACGAAGTGTACTTAGCAGCTAGAATTGACTCTGATGAGGGCCAATGAATGTTTTGGGGGGGGATTGGGGGTCCGCACTAGTGAAAAGGTTGGGAACCCCTGCCATCGAAGAATAATTGTGGAAAATACAAGGTACAGCTGTTTTCACTAGCAGTGTACTTCTTCAAGTTTCAAGTCAATGACAAACTCAGAGTTTAAATAACCAAAGGTCAGAAAGGATGAAAATTCCTCTCTTGGGTGTGCATGTTGGGATGTGTGGCTGGGCACATTTTGGAGAGACCAGGATCTGTCTATGGTCTCTTTGGGAGCTGAGCTAGTTTTCTGGTTAGCTCTTGCTCACATACAGGATGGCAGTCTTCACTGGTTCACAGATAGCCTTTATTCCATACCCAGCCTCTTCTGGTGGTATTTTCTGAATGCCCGTTTTAGCCATCTTGCAGTCCTGGCTGGCTTTGTGGCTTGCTGTAATAGTGCTGCTCTGTGCTTGGCAGACATGTAAATGTATTGTGCTTGGTGTAATGATCTATACTCTTGAATGTGAGACGCTTTCTGCCTTCCATCTCTAAGCCCCTTGTTCAGTAGAATCTGAACAAGGCCTAGCTTAGACAGAACCTTTGAGGTCTCATGACCGTCTTGCCAGCTTGTATATCGTGAATTACTATTAAGCTGCTGGGATGTCTCTCTGTATCCTTCCAACCACGTAATACTCTAGTGCCTTCAGTACATTGCACTATGGCACTAGATGGGGCAGACCGCTGGCTGGAAGGACGCAGAGGTGCATCCCATGGTCTTACCATCCACCAGGTTAGGGATATGTTAAATGGACAAGCTGGGATTTTGAGGTCCCTGAAGAAGCTCTTTCTTTAGACTCAGGCCTTCCACCCATTCTGCAAAAGATTGGCACTTACTGTGTGGGCTTGGTTTTGATTTCTCTTGTGCGACTGCTATAATTATTCTTCCAAAGCTATGTATATGCAGTTTATAAACCTGACTCTGTTCAGGATCTGAGTTTAGCTGGCAAGAGCTCCCATTCCTGGAGCGCAGAACAGACTGCAATAGACAGCTACTAAAATAAAACGTCTGAAGCTCCAGTGGTGAGCCTCTACCTATGTCCAGGCGTTGGTCTGATCTATTTCTGGCTCCTCAAGTATAGAGTAACGTTTGAAATTGGACACATATGTTTTAGGCTTATTTTTGTGTTACTCTGTGATTAGGATTGTGAGACGCCTCCCTCTTCATCTCCTTACTACGCTTCTGCCATCTCGCTGGTTTTTGTGTGTGATATTTTTTAATTGTAAACCTGGGAGTATCCCAAAGCTAAATACGGAACTGGGATTCATTCAAGGCCGCCTTTAAAACATGCTCCCTGTAATTATCTGCCCAATGACAACTTGATGCCAGCAGACGCACAGACAAGGTCTGCCACTCCATTAAACACCTGCATAGCCGAGCTGTTTAAAACTAGTCTTTTCTCTGAAAGAATTCAGCTTTATTCGTTCACTCTGCCTCTCAGGTTCTCCTTTTTAATGATGTGTAAGGGCTTTCTAACCTGCGAACACTGACCCCTTCCATCCTTTACACAAAACACCCCAAAACCAGAAACCTTCTGATCTTTTTTGTATGCCTGTCGGTCAGTTCTGTAGGGTAAAAATTTTGAAACTACAGAATATGCAGAGTTTGTAATAAATGGAATGATTTCAGCCAGTGATAGGATCAACCCACAACAGAGTTAATTTAACTCCTACTGAATGTCTAATATTGTACAAAAGTTGCACGTAGCCCAATCAACACTAGTGCTACTTTCTGAAGTAAGCCCCCTGAAGATGTTTCGTCTTTCAGCATCTCCTGGTTGAATCTTAGCGATGGGGTTGGTTCCATTTGACCATTCCACTGCTGGGTGAGGGATGCAAATTACACACACAAAAATGAATCTGTACCTTCTAACAGTAAATCTTACCAAAGAAAAATGTCTGAGGCTACTGAGAGCTCTGTGAATGCTGACCCGCTAAAGTGTAGTTTCAGAGGGGTAGGTCTTAGCTATATTATGCCTTACAAAGACAATTTCCCTGCCTTTTCATATTTGCAGGAATGACACACATTCCACTTCATTTGCTTAATTAACTATTCCTTCCCCTCTCACTCTCCCACACCGTCTATCTAAACCCTGGAGTCTGATTTTTTCCTCTGCATTTTCATCTGAAGAAATTGGGGGATTTTTACCCAGAAAAGGTCATGATCTGGTCCATATTTTTGTCTCTAAGCTGCCTCAGGGCTGCTTGTTGGTTGTGTCACTAAATTACAGTCATTCAAAATGTTTTGGGCTGGTGAACATTTACATGTGCAGCTACTTGCAATTAGATTTATTGGTACCAAGAAATTATTAAACCTGAATAGCATGAAAATCCATTCCTCCTTTTACTGGCCTATAGGGCCACACTTCACCCTTTAGTATGTTTCTGTGCACATCACATTAGTCACATGCTCCCTAACATTCTGTCCTATGAAAAGGAGCAACAAAGCCCTGTAGTATTGGTGAGGCAAAATGGCTGTCCCAAGTGAGTGAAGAGATGGTTTGTTTTGTGCTTGCAGTCAATAAAGGGCTTCATTTAGATGAGGGCTTAATTTGCCCATCTGTAAAATGGGCTAATGCCACCTGCTTAATAACAGGGTATGAAGCTGTTGAAATGTTGAAAGCATTCGATTTCCTTGGATGAAGTGCGATGTCATTATGTGAGACCTTTTTTCTCACATTGTCTCTTCTGTGTCAGTTCCTTACGTGACTTCCCCGAGGCAGACGGGATTCTCTTCTTTTGTTCTCCACCCCAGTTCCCCGAGTTGTATCACGGCCTTTCAGTCATTGCGTAGAATATGGACGTCTCCCTGCCTGGACGGTTGCAGGGCTTCCGTCAGCCCCAAATGACCCCTTTGGATCTCTGAGTCACGGCATTTTACATGTATTTTTGGCTGGCTGGATTCCTCTCTCGTCCTCTGACTTTTCCTTGCTGAGCTCTCGGCACTTGTGTTGCCTGCCATCAGTTGAGGTTTTAGGGCGTCACATAGGTCTGAGTTCTTTGAGTCATTCTACCCTCCTACCCCTACCCCATTTTCTTTATTTTTTTTAAACAGCAATTCTCTCAACTTGACTGGTGCTGAGGATGCTTTGTGAGGAAAAACTTTTCAGTCCCCTCTGAGGGAAGTACCACTTCTGCTCCCAACGTGTGGAGTAGTGATTTGAGCACAGGAGTAGGAACCAGGAACTCCTCAGATTTAATCTTAAGAGACTATGGTCCCTTAGTGACTAAGGTCAGGTCTACACTAGCCCTGAAAGTCAATTTGCGATACACCATTCTAGCTATGGCAATTGCGCAGCTAGAATCGACCTATCGGAAATCAACTTACTTGACTGTCTTCACTAAGAAAGATCGACTGGAACATTTCTCGCAATAGCAAGGAGTGCTGACCCCAGAGAAGTCAGGGTTTTTTGCATGTCCTTACCAGACTCAAACTCTGGAAGATCAACCCTGACCAGGGCGACCTTCACCGAATTGTAGACGAGCCCTTAGAGAAAAATCACCAGCTGGTCTTGTTTTCCTATCTGTAAAAGGGGACAAGGGCAGATTTAAGTATTTTTAAGCTACTAGTAATCACCCTATTCTCATTCCCAGCTAGATTCACCTTAGCCAGTTTATAGAAGCCCCCGGAATGGGAGGCTTCTTAGCCTTCACCTTGAAGTGTGGGTCAGACTATCCCAAGATAGGAACGGCATTGCGGGGGTTGCGGGCTGGCACTGAAGCTATTTCTTCCTCACACCTCTGATCTCATTATCTTGCGTTATGCCTGGGTGCCATAGTTGGAGACAGAGATTGCTTTTAATAAGTGAAGTACAGAACCGACTCAGAGCTCTGATTCCTTTCTCTTTGCACTGAGCTAGAAGCTGATTCCTGTGTTGATAATGCCTTTTGTTTCTCTTAGTTGGCCAAATCTATTGTCAAAGGGTCATTTGTGCCACACCCCAGATACCCTGAGAACTTAACTGGGTCAAGGTGGAGGCCTAAACAGTAAATAGATGAGCTCTGGCTTCCTGGTGTGCACAATGTGAGCACCACAGGTAGCCCCCGGGCAACCTCTCTCCATGGATATCCAAACCCTGCTTATTTTGGGGGCCTTGCAGAGGCAAGAATCTCCATCTGAGGCTGTATAAGTTACTATACTGGCAGTTCCCTTTTTGCCCCCATTTCTCTGGCCCAGGCTCTGGTAACTTGATTTAAACCCCATTCAGCTGCCTGGCAGTGCTTGGATTAGATAAGAGGCCTGGGTGTCTGCTTTCCCAGATTGCCCGACACCCTGGAGCACAGGTTCTCCTCTCTCCAGCTCCATTTCTCTTCCACCCAGCCAACCTCTGTTGCAGGTGCAGTGCGCATATCACAGAGCCAACCAGAGCACAGGAACTTTAGCTGGCGTGCTTTCGGTCTGTTTCCCCCCTGCTTTCTTTCCTGGGCTCCCCCTGGCAGTGGTTCTCAGCCTTTCCAGGTTAATGTACCCCTTTTGGAAGTCTGATTTTTGTCTTGTGTATCTCCAAAGTTCACCTCCATTTAAGAACTACTTTCAAAAATTAGACATAGGACAACACGCTATAGGGGAAAATTGTTTTTGCTCTCTCATTTTTGGCATAGAATTGTAAAAATCAGTTGGAATATAAATATTGTTCTTGTAACTCCAATATACTGTGTATAGATCAGTAGAAAGTCTAGTATGAAGTTTTAGTTTGTAGTGACTTCACTAGTGCTTTTTGTGTAGCCTGGAATAATTCTAGGCAAGTATCTAAATGAGTTAAAGAGCCAGCTTGGAAGGCGTCTGTCCCCCAGGGATATGCTTGGCCTCAGAATCACTGCTCTGAGGCTGCTGCTTTGACTAGAGCCCAGCATGAGAGCGCCATCGGGCCATAGGCAGCCTTGTGTAGGTAGTATGCTTGCCTTGTAAGGCAAGTGGTCAGATGTATGTCCAGGGCCATGCACTGGTCTAGCCAGCAGGATGGGCTAGAAACTAGTTCTTAAATTTGATTCCTCAGAGTTCAGCTCCATCCACACTGGCCGGCTAAGCAGGTTTAGCTGGAAAGGTTTAAATGCTGTCCCCAAACTCCGCTTTAAAGCTCAGCGGAGAGGAGATGTGTAGTCAGGTATGGGGTGTTAAACGGTAAAAAATGGTAAGCGTGAGTCTTACTGTTTAACTGACCCTTGTCAGTGAAGTCTACTGGCAGCCAGCCAGGCGAGCCGGCGCACCCCATCTCTGGAGAGGCCAATGGGCCAGGTGGTGGGACCCTGCAGCTATGGCAAGACCTTATGGCTGCAGCAGGGATGGGGTAGCAGGACTGAAGTCAAAATGGCTAACTGGTTTAGCACTCCCGTTTAACTGGGTCATTTAACAGACCGCATGTCTGCACGTGTATTTTGGAGAGATTCTTCCAGACTCCGAAATGACGGGCCCACATGCTAATGAGGAGTGGGAAATTTTACATCCTTGCCTCATTAGCATCTTCCGGACGACTCGTTACCATGCTGCTCCTGGAAGAAGTGGCACATGTAGACACAGCCCTTGTGTGGTCACTTCTGGCTGAGGTTGATTGAAAAGTCATTCAAAAGGTTCTTTGTAAATCAGGTAGCTCATCACAGCATTAGTTTCTGCAGCTGGGACTGGCTTGGTAGGCTTTGTATCTTTTCAGGCTTCTGCTTCTTGATATATAATTTTTCCCTCCACAGGGAGGAAGTTCAAGAGAACTGTGTCCGCTGGAAGAAGAAATTCACCTTTGTGTGTAAAATGAGTGCCAATCCTGCCACTGGTCTCCTGGATCCTTGCATCTGCCGAGTATCTGTGCGTAAGGTAAGTACACAACTCCACCTCTGACACAGGAGCATCTGCAAAGCCTAGATGTATTTGTATAGCGCCAAGTCTGCCTTGTTTTGGAGGCGTGGAAGGAATTCATGGGTATTGAATGGCAATCAGAAGCTGTATGCCTGGGCTAATTGACTGAAAATACTCAAAGCCCTTCCTTCATGCATCCCCTGCAGTGCTAGTTGGGGTGGTGGTGGGGAGCTAAAGAAGTGGAGCCCTGAGTGCCAGGGAGGGGTGCAGTCCTGAATGCCTGTTCTTGCCCTGACAGTATGATGAGTTTCCTTTTGTTCCCATGGTTAAGCTGATAGCTCCTTTTCCTGTTTTTCTTCTTGTTTCCCATTGCAGGAACTGAAGGGTGGAAAAACCTACTCCAAGGTAAGATCAAAAAGCCTGCAAAAGGAGTAGAAAGCTGAGCTGTCCTGTGTTCGTTCAGCACTTCTAGCCCACCAGTGTCCTGAGAAATGGTCAGTAGTGGAATTTCTCAGGAAGCAGGGCTGTGTTTGTGTAAAGCGCTCAAAAGAGAGAGCTGTTGTAGTTGGGGATGGAACTAATTTATTTCCCCACAACTAATGGACTCTGACTTGCTGGGACATAATCTAGATCCCACTGAACATGAAAATTCTAGAGACGTGACTGATGCAAAACCACTGACCCGCAGATCCTTAAACTTTGAGGACAGATGTGAACTCTGCTGCTTGGAGTCATCCCTTCTGAACACACACACAAAATGTAGAATCTGTTACCCTGTGCTTACCAGAACACTGTCGCCAGCTTGGACAGCAGCTAACCATGTTAGCTGTCCCTTAGAACTGAAGCCTGGAGCTTAGCTGGAGCTCTCTATGCAACCAGGTGTGTTCATGGAGAGCATTGTAGACTTGGAAGGGATGAAGAGGTTGATTAGCCAAGGGGTTATATTGGGGAACTGATTCGTCTTCACCTTCTGTCAGGCATGGTATGTGTGAAACCTCATGCACTGCAGTAGAAGCAATGGGCTGAGAGTCTCTTCTGTCCTTGATCCTCTTGGAGGAAGGAGAAATTGGGCTTGTTTAAGAGTTGTGAATCTGCAGGGGGCCCAGAGCAGCTGCTTGAACATGGAGGCTGGTCTTTGGCCTCTGTGAAATGAGTTGATAGTGCCCAGTAGGCAGGTGTTCTTGCTACATGAAGTCCCATTGCAGTTTGCTCCACTTGGCACCTTTATTGGCAGTGTCTTAGGCCCAGGATAAAATCCACTTGGGGGGCTGTACGAAGCTCTCGCCCTTACATGTGGGTGGAAGATGTGGGTTACCGCCCATGGTGTTCCTGTGCTGTGGCTAATTATGACCTCGAAACTGTCCCTCTGTTTCTCACTCATTAAATTCACATTTAGAAAACCGTTCTTACACTCTGTAGAGCAGCTCACCTGGCCAGAGAGCCACACAGCTGGAGTGCATGCCATGCAGCTAACCAAGTACATGCATGCCTCTTCCCTCTTTAGTCTAGGCCCTGAACTTTCCCTACCACTTGAAGTGTTGGACTGGAAGAGCCTTGGGGCCGGGGGAGAGTGGGCTGTCACTGCAGGGTTACTCTAGGCTTTTACTTCTGGGTGTTGCCCTAGCCCCTCTGCCTGCACAGAGACAGGTGCTCCTGATCTGAGTTAAGCGGTGTTCAGTTTAGTGATGCTTTAACTCTGGGGTATCTGGCCTGTCCTATGCCATAAGCTAAAGCCTCAGGGCTGCTTTTATTTGCGCTGATACCCTTCAGCAGGGGTGCAGTTTACAACTTTCCAAGGTGTAGTTCCAGAATTTGATCCTTTGATCACTATGTACGGTCGGGATGCTGGTGCTAGTTTTTAAAGCCACTAAGAGTCCTGCTGACAACAGCTGCATTAATAAATAAAGACATGGAGCTTTACTGTTTAGGTGGTGGTTGGGAGCATTAGCTGGTCTTTTGTTAATTCACGGGTGACCTGGTTTAGAGCAAGCTCTCAGCTACGTGGGGCTGAGCTCCTGCCTTGCATGCTGATGGAAAATCAGCTCACGTGCCACTCTTGGCACCTCTGCCAGGGCTTGCTGACCCCTGCCCTACAGCAAAGTGGGCACGTTAAACCACTCAAGTGCTGATAATCCTCCAGTGCTTTCCCAGAAAGACAAACAACTCCTCCTCCAATTTACTGGGAAGATCACGGAGTGCCTGCTACAACACAAAATGACCAGAGAATCTGCCCCAGGAGTCCTGGCAACACACAGGTGATGCAGTATGACTGAGAATGCTGTGCAGCGTGGTTTCTCCTCGCTGGCCTAGGTAAACCCAAATGCCACTCGCCCAAGTTAACTCTGCAGTGAAAACCTACCTCGAGATAATCAGAGGTATGCTAAGTGGTGTCTGGGTTCTGGGCCTCAGCACGTTGCAAGCAGATATATGTCCTTCCCAAACTTCAGAACTTTTTGTCTCTTTACAAACTCATAACTGTGCTCAGTGGAAGGAAGTCTCCTGAGCTGTGATGAGATATCGCCTGCCGTTAATGAGGACACTGGCTCCTTCTGAACATTCACCCCAGGTCTGCTTCCAAAGCAGCTAGGAAGCACTGAGACTCATTTGCTGATACTTCCAGATGCCTTTCTGCAGAGGGCAGGCGTTGGGTTTGGGCTTGATATTAATACCAGCGCGGGAGGGTGGGGCGGGACCGGAGGTGTTATGGAGCTGGGCCAGCAGGATGTGCTGCTGAAGTGGAAACTTCCCTCCCTCGCACCCTTTTGTCCCTAAACCGGATGAAAATGCCGCCAGCTGGCTGGAAAAATGAGGGAACTGCTCAGAAAGGTTACGGCTGAGAATATCCTTTCATTAAGGGATCCTTCCTCCCGCAGCATCTGCCGTTCCAGCAGGCACCTCTCTGCACTGGGAGTCTGCTTCCTGGGAAAAGTTCCTGGCCCCAGCATGCTGCGCAAAGCTTTGCGTCCGTTTGTATGCTGACAGGCCGTTGGACCAGTCACATGTCTTCTGAGAGAGGGTGGCCAAGAGGTTCGTATCTGTGCATTGGATGGTAGGTGTCGAGGTTGGTCCACGCATGGAGAGAGCTGCTGTGTAATTGTATCTGATTGGTGTAGTCATGCCAGTGAGCCCAGTTCAACAGCATTTAAAACAGCACTGTTCTCCTTGTGGTAGTGTTCCTGCTATGGTTTACTTTAACCAGCAGGGAACTTCTGGGTTTAACCCAACCTACTAACACATGTCAGCTACATCTGCCTTGGCCACACTAAGATTTTACTGCGTATTAGCTCGGAAGTGATGTAGGGGCTAACGCTGGGTTAACAAAGACAAGGCCTTGATCCTGGAGCTACTTAGCACTGAAACCTCATCATTCTCTCCTCCTTGAACCCACTCTCTGTTCAGTGGGCTGTTGATTTGCTCCACAGTGTAGTGAGAGGACTGAGAGACGATTTAACTGTCTGTGCGGGTGAGTGGGGGCGGGAAGGGTTATTTCTTAGCTTTTGATTCTCTCAAGAAGAAACATCTTTTCTTGTTGCTCTTCTGGCCATGCACTTTGCTCTTCTTTCTCTTCTCACTCTGTGCCTGCAGCCCTCTTCAGGGGGGTGCCAGGGACAAAGATAGCGTGTCATGACTTTGTGCCTTCTCCTTAATCTCTTGACCATCAGAGAAGTCCCAGCCTCCCTTCTTATCCCTGAGTCATCATTCTGCCAGTACATCCCAGCTGTTGTTTAGAACTCAGCTTCCTCTATTCCAAATACAAAGTTCACACAGTACTTACTAACAGACTGATTCACAGTGCCACTCTAATCACCTGAGAGCTTCCACCTGTTAGCATGGTGCTGATCCAGGCTCATAATTCACTGGTCCAACACATTCTAATAGAACCTACCTGAATTCTGCAGCCGTGTCCCAGGTTGCAGGTAGAACAGTGGTTACAATTCTTTTTCGGGGGAGAAGTAGTGATGAATTTGGGTCAGTCTTTTGATTTCAACCGCAGAAGGAATAGCCCTGTCCCCTTTGAGCATGTTGATTGACTCTCTCACCTAGACAATGATCACAACAACTCTTCAAAGCACCAGGAGTACAGAAACACGTAACTGCTGCTTTCTTACTCAGGTTATTCTATGTTCTCCTGTCACCACAGTAGTAATGTGTATCTGGTTTTGCTGCTTTCCCTCCTGTCTGCTCAACCCGTGGTTTTGGTTTTGCATTCTCCCTCAACCGGAGTCACTTTCTTCTCCAAATCATACTTCTCGTAAACTAGAGAGACCGTAACTAAAAACCTCCAAAAACTTTCCTTTTCCTTCCTGTCCGTCAGACTCTCTCTCTTGGTTGGCTGACCACTAAGGGTGGGAGGAAACACTGTTCCAGGTGCACCCTAAAGTTCCCTGTAAACTGAGCATGTGGGCAGCCATCCAGGAGAGATTCAGGTGCCGTCCAGCACCCACAGCCGGCATCATGTGTTTCTATTGGCGGTGCACATCCACACGCCAAAATGTATTCTGCCCAGGGATGGAAGAAAACAGAGGGAACACTGACACACCCTATAAAAATGGCTAAACTCTAGGGTAGGGGTCAGAAACCACCAGCCCAGGTGCCAAGAGTGGCACATGAGTCAGGAGCTCAGCCCCACCCCGCCTCCCCCATGCAGCCGGGAGCTTGCTCAAAGCCGTGTGGATTAACAAAAGACCAGCTGATGCTACGAACCACCCCCTACATGGTAAAGCTCTGCATCTTCATTTATTTATTAATGAAGCTGTTTTAAGTAGGACTGTTAGTGACTTTGAAAAGTATCACTGGCCCTTGGACCGTACATAGAGCTCAAATGGTCAAATTTCAGCACTCCGCCTCAGAAAGCTTGCTGACCTCAGCTCTAGGACATGTACCAGAAAGCGCCTGGGGCTTGTTGTTTGGCCAGAGAGGTTTATCACTGTATATCTACAGTTAAAGTGACTTCTAGCTTGCTTTTCTGATAGTCTCATTCTTGTTTCTGAGAAACAACGTGTCAGTTTCATCTAAAACAATACCCTTTCATCTCTTGGGTTGCAGGCTCCAGTGCATTCTGGGATGTCATAGTCATAGTACAAAGAGTGCCTTATTGTGTGTGTGTGTGTGTGTGATTCTGTTTTTTCCACATCACTGACCTAGTGCCTTCCACGTCCTTGGTTATGCAACAGCCGCAGGCTGGTTAACACTGTCCTAGCCAGAGCTACCAGTGTGATTGCTTCCTGCAGACTCCCTTTCCATGCTCGAGAGTAGATGTTGATGGGTAACCACAATGGCACAGTAGCCTGCGTGGGCATCTGCCCTGTAACCCGCATGTTCTCTCACTTTGTTCTGTGTGTGAGATGCTCTGTCTCTTTATTGAGCTTTTTCCTGTGTTTTCTCTTGGCCACAGCTGGGTTTTGCTGACCTCAACCTGGCAGAATTTGCTGGCTCTGGTTTCACTGTCCGATGCTGCTTGCTGGAAGGGTATGACACCAAGAACACTCGGCAGGATAACTCCATCCTAAAGGTACGTAGTCAGTGTCCTAGTGGGAGGGGATTTCAGTGTACGCTGCATTCTTCAGAAATCCCACCTGAATGCGTAGTACAGAATTTTTTTCCCAGCCTTCCCGTTTGCCGCCTCATGGGGTGTGTAGCACAGAATCACCAGGCTGGGGAGAGGTGAGCAGTTTCTCACTTTTGCACAGAGCAGTCCCTCATGGATTGAGGTGTACAGAGATGCAGTTGTACAGTAGCAGTCTCATAACATCCTGTATTTGTGGAGAAAACGTGAGCAGGAAGAAAGTCTGGAGTGCGCTGTCGGAGCAGCTATTGCAACAGCTTTCTGAACAGGAGATGCTGACACGTCATGGCTGTAGTGATGCTAATGGCTTAAAATAATGCCCTGCTGCATCCCCAGGCCCACTGATGGACGGGGGAATTGCCACAGGGCCCAGAAATTCAAAGGGGCCCAGGGCTTCCAGTGGTTGCAGGCCCCCGGCCTTTAAAATTGGTACTGGAGCACCACTCCACATGGCTCTGAAGACTGGGAGGAAGCTAGTACTGTGGTCCAGGCAGTAGTGAGGGCTGGCTGTTCCAGCGCCTCCCCCACGAGGCCTTGCCCCTCCCAGGACACAGTCTTCTTCCCACCCACACCTTGTGTATCCCTCAACATTACTTCTGTGGATCAGCTAGACTACCTCTGTCTTCCACAAAGTACTGTGCAAATTCACAGTTCCTTCATCCCATATCACAGGACCCAATGCTTCCATCCCCACTGATGCCTGACTGGCTTGGGGGGAATTAGCAGTTCCTAATGACCTGTATCATTCCTATCTCCCTTAGGTCACAATTGGAATGTCCCTGCTCTCTGGAGACCCCTGCTTCAAAACGTGAGTTGTTGGGTCATATTCCACTCCTGTGGGGCCTGTTGCATGTGCACCGAGTCCTAGAGTCCTTGGGAACATTTAATGGGTTTTTGGCTTCCTGGCTGTTTCCTGCAGGGCGGTGCTGTGTACCCTGAGCTGGTCTAGATCTCTGATAGAGCCCAGTGACGTACAAATATGATCCTGCGTGTCTTATCTATCGATCACGTAGGCGGTTTTATAAATCAGTAGAAGTACCGTAGGGGTTTAAAAAGCTCACAACTGGGAATTTGCATTCTCTCCTTAGCTCTGCCAAAGACTCTGTATGACGTAGGTAGGTCATTTCTTTTCCTTTATGCTTGTTTATCCATCTGTAAAGTGGCGAAAATGTTTGGGTCACAGTCATGTTTGAAAAGAGTTTCTAGATTTACCGATAGAAGGCTTTATACAAGTTCAAGGTCACTTTTTGACTTTTTAGAACTCCTAGCTAGTGTTATCTGCTACTTAATATTCATTTTCAACAATTTTGACTGTATCAAGACAGCAATGATCTACAAATGAACAGGTGAGATAAACCATGAAAAGACTTCCTAAAGTGTGCTTCCCTTTTGGTTTCTTTACTGTTTTATGTTGGTGAAAGGAAGCATATTTTTTAAAAATTACTTTTCAACCTGAAAATATCCAGAATATAGTCTTGGTTTGTTTCCTCCCCTCCTAGACTGGTTTTGGTGGAGGACTTTTTTTCAAGGCAGGTGGTGATGGGAAGTGGTCCTAGATGTGATTTGTTTGTCTACCTTAATTGAAGATACACTTTCTCCCAGTGCAAGGCATTGGAGACTGTTAGCAGCAAATGCCAGAGCTGTCCATATGAGCTGTAACTTTGTCATTTTGTAAGTGGCAGTAATCAATCATAAGGCATTGGAGAGAAATTTCACTATAGAAGGCAGTGTCTTTGAGAGCTGCAAAATAATGCTGGTATGAGACCTTAATGTTGTTTTGCAGTATTTACATCGTGACATCATGACAATGCATGAATACAGTAAATCAAAACCACAGCAAATCCGTTATGCTGTAATGTCAAAACATCCTGTCTGAGTTACATGTGTTTCTCTTTGTGACTGTTCAACAAAATAACTTTTGCTGCACAAAACAAACCGGTAGTCATGTAGAACTTTAAAGACTAGTAGAATAATTTATTAGGTGATGAGCTTTAATGGGACAGACCCACTTCTTCAGAGCTGGAAATAGTGCCACTATTCAGTCTTCACACTACACTTAATATTTTGGTGGTGTAATAATGTCAGTTACAGGTGTGACTTTTTAACAACCTATTGATGTTGGCATAAACCTTATAATAGATGGATTTATACTTGCAAAATTAGCTTGTGTAGCTTATTTTGTTTGGTATAAACTGTACCTGAAAAAGAACTTTTCTACTGTGACAAGCTGTATCTAAACTAGGATGGTTCACCTTGTCTTCTAAATGCACTTTTTTTATGGGGGTGCATGTGCTTCCAAAGATTATAGCTGTTAGTAGACAGTTCTGGTGTCTGCTCTTTTTAAAAAAGGGATTGAAAAATTCAGAAAGGACCCAGAGGAGACCAAAAGAAACTTGCAGTGAGAGAATGAAGACTTGCAAGCTGTTTATCTAAAACTCTGAAGAGATGACTTTTTATTACAGGGTGTACGTGACTTGGTAGGGAGAAAATGTAGGTCAGATACTAAAGAGATCCATCAGAAAGGCATAACAAGAACCAGGAGCTAGAAGTTAAAAACGAATTAAATTGAGATTAGAAACAAGGCACACACTTACCAGGGAAGGTAATGTAGCCACTGGAACAGACTTACCAAGGGAAGAGGTGGATTCTCTGTGTTCAGAGCTCTTCAAATCAAGCTGCTTTTCTGGAGGGATATGCTTCAGTCAGTCACAAATTATAGGGTTTAATTGAGGTCTAACAGAGAAATTCTCTGGCCTGAGTTACTCCAGTGGTCACTCTGAATGAATTTGATTGTTCCTTCTGGCCATAATAGCTAAAAAATAGTCTGATGGGTTTTTTTCCAACTGATCTCTTGAGAGGACAAAAGATTGTTTTTGGTTTGGTTTTTTTTTTGAATTTCTTGTCATGTAGTAACTTTGCTTGTTTCTCTGGCCACTGTAGACTTTAAAGCTCAACAAAGGCCTCAGTTTCTAATGTAAAATCAAGCAGAAAGGCAAAGGTTTTTCTGGGTTCGTTGTTTACAAAAGCCTTGCAGACTTCCATCCATCCCTACAAGGAATCAAGAGGGGGATGGCCCCTTCGTTAGTCACCTCCTAAAGCCGCCAGTTCTGCTTGAGTAACGTGTGTCACGTCTGATGTCCTGTCTTTCGGCTTTATTGCAGGCCTCCTTCCACAGCCAAATCCATCACCATCCCGGGTCAAGACTCATCCCTGCAGTTGACCTGTAAGGGTGAGGGGACTACCAGTAGCACCAGCGGCTCCGCCACTATCGGAGCTGCGCGTCAGGCCAAGTCAAGACCCACCATTCTCAGTTCAGGTACAGGCCCTTTGTTCTCCAGACTGGTATGGCCCTTGTTGTGCCCGGACTCCCATTTGCTTCCTCCAGAAGTTGCAGGGTTCAGGAAGCACTGCACAGCATGCTCTCCTTCCCCTATCCTATTGTCTTTGCTAATTAAGAACCTGCCAGACTCTCTTAAATGTAGCTGAGCAGTGGGAGCATGAAAATCTGCAGCACGTGTATCTTGCTCAACCATGAAGATTAAGCCATTTCTTCTTGCTGCCAGGGTCTGACTTGCTGCGTGGCTTGCAATCCTCTCTAAGGTGCCCAGCGCTTTGGAGCCTCCTCCAGGCAATGGCATTTAACACTGTTCACCACTTTGCTGCTGTTTGCTCAGGCTGATGTTTAAAAGCTGCACAGAACTTTGCTAGTGCCTCAGCGCCTGAGAGCTAATGGCCTCGTTCCAGCTGCTGAAGCAGAGTTTTTAGACTTCCATTTCTCAAGGACATTGCAGTCTCCCAGAGCTCCCCTCCAAATGGACTGTGACAGATGTATAGTGCACCAAAATCTGGAGATGCTCCGTTCCCCAGAATGATGAGAAAAACCTGGTGTGCATGTTTACCCAAGAGACCAAAACTGCTCCTTAGAATCCTGGCACGTGCAGGCAGGGATGGAGAAACTGGGAAGTTCAGAGGTAACACTCAAAGGTGGTGCAAATGACGGAAGTCACCCCTCAGAGAGCAGAAGCGGGGAAGCAGTTACTGCCCTTGTCTTGACATCATATGTCTGTCTGTCCTGCTCAGCCTCACCCTTCAGCTGAGTTCCAGTCTGACGTTGACCGTCTGTGACTTGGGCCCTACATCTGGCTTCATACCTGTGTCCATGAGGGAAAGATGTATTCAGAGCCTGGACTGGCAGTCTGCCTCACTCTTGTCAGCCTGTCACAAACTCAGTGCATTTCTCTACCTGTTGGGATTGTCCTGCGTCTTGGTTGGAGCTTTGGGAATTTGCCCCTTTGGGGTTTGTACCTTCCTCTGTCCCTCTTCCTTGAAAAGCCTTTGCAGCATGCCAGGCTGCTTTCAGTTTGAGTAGTGAGGAGTCAGACCCCTGGCAGGGCGTGCACCAAGCTGGCTTCAGACTTCCATAAGTAAAAAATTATTTTTGTAATAGCTTCACACCTGACCCCTTTGCTCCCTGTGCATGAGTGATTGGAGGTTCCTGGTGTTTCCGGATGTGGGCTCCCCATCAGCCACTGGAAAGGGTAGCTACTGACAACCTCTCACTGCTACCATCATAAATGGTCCCTGGCAGCTTCTAGCTCTGTGCAGGTCAGGTCAGAGCCACAGGTGCACCTTTGCCTGGCCTAACAGCCTTCCCATCCAGCCTGTCTGTAGGAAGTGGTGAACTAGCTGGTGGAGAGATAACATGGGCGCTTCGTATTTGCCAGGTGTTCCAGAGGAGCCGGACCAGAATCTGTCCAGTCCAGAGGAAGTGTTCCACTCGGGGCATTCGCGGAACTCCAGTTACGCCAGCCAGCAGTCCAAAATCTCTGGTAATTGCTGACCTGCTGACCTTTGGCATCTGTGTCCAGGAAGGCGCAGGTCTTCAGACCTCTGAATGTCTTCCTGCACTGCCCTCCTCCAGAGATTCACAGCTCACTCTGAGCCTTTTTTTTTTTTTCCTGATCTTCCGGTTGCGTAGTGACAGCAGATCTGATCTGTGTCATCCTCTGCCATTGTGGATTGAGGCTCTCCTCCTCTGCAGCGAGGCTTCCCTGCCCTGCCCAGGGACGTGGCTGTTTGCACTGTGTTGCTGTGGGCTGGTAGGTTTGGTTTGTAATGAGTCTCTGTCCACAGGTTATAGTACGGAGCACTCTCGCTCCTCCAGCATGTCTGATTTGACCCACCGCCGGAATACGTCCACCAGCAGCAGTGCCTCTGGGGGGCTCAGTTTGACTGTGGAGTGTCCAGAGGGGGAGCGGGAGCACAAACCGGAAAAGCCACCTCGTCCTCCACGACCAGCCATTCTGTTGGATAGATCAACCCGGTAGGTAACAGCACGGAGGTGATGTCTTTGTGGATGGGGGACGCCTAGACGCAAAGGATCCTTTGCCTTTCTGGTCTCAGGTTTGCTGTTGCCAAAAGGCAGAGGTTACAGCTAAGGGATGCAGCACGGGCCACCTGGGGACCTGGGTGCTGAATCTGGTTTTGTTTTTTTTCCCCCCACCCAGAAGGAAAAAGGATTCAGTGGAGAGTCACCCAACGTGGGTGGATGATACAAGGATCGATGCTGACGACATAGTGGAGAAAATTATGCAGAGTCAGGATTTCACGGACGTCAGCAACACTGAAGGTGAGTTTGGGACAAGGCGCAGAGGGGAGATTTGCTGCTCCTCTTCCCACTGTCGCAATGTTCATCAGCCCCTCTAATTCCAACTCTGGCATCACCCGATGTTGCCTCCTGCTCCCCTGAGATTTGCTGTTAGTACTTGCTGGATGCTTCAGCGGCAGGTCTCTTAAAGGGACCCCACAGATGTGAAAACTGCATTTCTGTCTGAAAACAGCATGTGCCTCCTACAGTTACAGGGGACTGCAGCTGGAAGGCCGGCGGCACAGTCCTGCTCTCTGCCATGTTCACCTTTGACAGCACTTTGTCAGTTTCGCCACTTTCTGGTATCCCCTTCCTGCCTGGCCCTGGTGGCATCTCCGAGCCAGGCTTTTCCCCACGCTGGGCAAGAGGGTATTCTCCCAAACAGCAGCTGCAAAGCTGGAGGAGAAGTAGGGTGGGTGTGTGCAAAGAGAGGGGGAGGAGAATGGCTGCTTGAGCCTGACCGAAAGACACTTACGAGTACTCCAGTGGGGAAGAGGGGAAGCGTTATCCCTCTTTTTAGAGGAAATATAAGCAGTACACCTGAACCTCTTCAGTCTGGTGACCCTGGGACACAAGGTGTGCAGGCTTGAAGTTTCCAGGCCGGGGGGAGGGGGTGCTGCGGGTTTCTGGGTGTGAGCGGGATCGGAATGGGAAGCTTGCCTGGTGCCACACTCCTGGGGGGACATGTAGCTCCAATCCCGCTGCCACTCCCGGGCACTGCCCCCCCGCCACTAAGGGAATGGCGGGGAGGAGCTTCAGGAGAAACACATGGCTGTGCTGCCATTCCCTTGCTGTGGGGGGAGGGGAGCCGCAGGGTGCAGGGCTACTTCCCCTGCCAGGCTCCGTACTACAGATGTTCTGGGACAGGGAAACCCGGAGTGCAGAAGTTGAAGTGTAGTTTAAAAACCTGTAGCACTTAAAGACTAACAAAAATGATTTATTCAGTGATGACAGATCACATCTGTCCCACAAAAGCTCGTCACCAAGCAAATCATTTTGTTAGTCTTTAAAGTGCTGCGTTTCTGCTGCTTTGTTTTGTTGGAGTACAGACTCACCCGGCCACCTCTGTTACTATGTAAAAAATTGGTCAGTTTATGGAAAATTTCAGATCAAATCCTCTTTTTAAGAACAAGCATTGAAACAAATGTTCTGATCTGTTACACAAACTACAGCTTCGACTTACTCTGAACTTGACTCTAATTTTCTGCTCATGACTCACACGGTTCTTTGTTTGCAGTTCTGTCATCTTGGGTGATTAAAAGCCGGTGATCGTGCTTCATTAATGAATTAGCACTCCACTCAGTGGGAAAATGGGACAGACCTGCAAGGGAGACCCCTCCATTATGTAGTGATGAGACTGCATGTGCTGCAGGGGAGCGTTTGTCTCCCTGTTTGAGGTTTTTAAAATAATACTAAGGGCCCCTTAATTTGTAACAGGGATTAGACGTTTGAAAAACCCAGCCTGGCCATCAAAGCCAAAACCTCAGTTACTACCTTTTTTTTCTAAAAGGTGACTCTTCCAAGTTCTGCTGAGCCCAAGGGTCATCCCTATAGCAAGTAGGAGAGGGCGTTCTGGAAGCTTCACAGCCATCAGAGGGAGAGTGAACACACTTGTGCTCACAGAAACAGAATAAAAATGGAGGTGTTCCCTTGGTGGGCACTGTGCGGCACAGCCCATAGGAGACATCCGGGGATTGTGGTGACGATGGGCTTCACTGTCTTTTCTTCCTCTCCTCCTGTCTGCAGACAGTAACCTGAGGCTGTTTGTGAGCAGAGATGGCACAACTACATTGAGTGGGATTCAGCTGGGAACCAGGTATGGCTGCTGAAAGACTTGTGGGCAGGGGCCCTGTGAGGATGGGTTAGCCAGTTCTCAGAGCTGGGAGATTTTCACCTCGTAGAGATTTTCTGAAGATCATGCAATGCACAATGGCTTTGTTCCAACACTCCTGGGATCCCTTCGCTCACAGGACGCAGCTGTGCTGCTGTGCAGTCAGAGCTCAGCAGAAGCTTAGCACAGGGTATTTGCTCTTGGCTGCTAGAACAGGGACAGAGAGAAGGTGTGTAAAAGTGCAGATGGGTTGGGTTGGGGAACTTTGTTGCCCCCTGCTGGATTGTAGCAAAACCACAAAACCTAATCAATTCTCCAGTCTCAGCTGCTGGCTTTCCTCTGTCCATTCAGAGCTGTTTCCTTTTGAATGAGGGTTGCTATTAGTCTTCCCATAATGCTTTGCACCTCTGCAAAGCCTTTCACGTTCCCTAAACATCACCGGCTCCAGGGTAAATGGAGTTTGGGGTGAAGCGTCAAATGCAAAATCACACCAAGTGAGTGGCAAAGCGGGGTGTAGGCCCTTGGAGTGCTGACACCTTCCCTACTGTAATAGACAGCGTCCCCTCTCCGGATGTCCTCTGCATAGCCTGTTCAGTCTCTCTCCCCCAGGAAGGAAGGGTGTGTTACAGCGAGTTCTCTTTACAGCTCTGGGATACTGGTTGCCATTTTGCTGCTTGGCTTTTGTCGCACAGGCTGGTTGAGCTCCTTTCAATGTTTTTATCTGGAGGAAAAAAAAATGCTGAATTCTGAGCCCTGCATAGAAGTTTCTGTATTAATCGAAAGGTGTAAATACAAAACCTTGTTCTCCCCCTTCCTCCTGCAGGGTCACATCTGGAGTTTATGAGCCAGTGGTGATTGAAACCCGTTAAATGTGAAGAACAGGGTAGACCGGCTGGCAACAGAACCCCCACCCCATCCTCTGCCACACGGATGCCAATCTTTACCTCTCTCCATGCAACATTCCAGAAGGGATTTCTCCAGACCCTCCCTTTACATTTGCACTGCAGAACTCCTCTGACACCAGACCACTCCAGAACATGCACTTTTCCTGACTTGGCATTAACTCCCCATTCATTGCAATGCTTCCAAACACCCCTGAATTCCCTGCAGATCCCGTGGGTCTGCCTGGAAGCCACCTCTTTGCTGGAGGAAGTTCCTCCCTTCCCCAGTCCCTCATTCCACGTGTTGTTTCCTGACCAGGGATTTCTCCACTCCTGTGTGCCCAAACCCTT
The DNA here is from genome assembly GCF_033958435.1 of Carettochelys insculpta. Lineage (NCBI taxonomy): Eukaryota > Metazoa > Chordata > Testudines > Carettochelyidae > Carettochelys > Carettochelys insculpta. Next base: position 10,883,170 of record NC_134157.1, read on the forward strand.
GGGTTGTACCACTGTGAACTTTTCAAACCACTGAAGGGGTGAACCAGAACTGACAAAACAGGAGAGCCACTTGTTGTTGAAACAATGAGCTGGCCACTTGCAGGATACTTGATTTCCACTGATTCTGCCTTGTGAATTGCAAGGAAACTTCACTTCTGATGGCATCATTTTACTGAGCAATGTATCCAAAAGAGCCCCCTCTCCCACCCCATGCACACCCTGCCGTCTGCTCATAGGAAACATTTTCCCGATGTGCATTTCAGAAAACAGACATGGACTGCGATGGCGCTTGCTGTTAAAGGTTCAATGCTATCACTCGTTAGCATCATTGACTGCAGTGTGGCCTTCCACTGCTGGGCATGGGAGGCCATTTTCATTGGCTGGTATTCGCAGGAGCACTTTAGAGAGTCTGTATGTTCCCAGAACAGGGCGTCTGGTTGTGATGGTTTCTCCTGTCCTGGCAAGAGTGACTAAACAGTTGTCTATCCCAACCAGAGCCAGTAAGGGAGCTGTTTCTGGTTGCTCCTTCCTGCCATGTGAAAAAGGAGCCATTGCCAAGCCAGTCCCTCCTACACCTGGGAGAAGCTTTGCCTAATGCAGAAAGAAATGGCTAAATAGCCACTGCTTTGGTGGGGCGGAGCCCTCTTGCTGCACTAGACACTTCTGGTGCGTGAACTCTGGGTTGGATGAATGACAGCCTTACACCCATCTTTGGGGTTGATCTTTTCACGGTTGAGCTTTTTCTGGTTGCTGCAGTTGTCTGAAACGTTTACTGCTCTTTTTCCGGTGTGATGTGGCAGAAAAGATGTGAGCCTTTTTCAGCTCCCACTTGTAGATTTCTCCCAGCAGCTGCACTACAGGTGAGGCTCTTCGCAGGCTCCTGCCTCAGTTCGGCTGCGCAGCCCTTTCTGTACAGATGCTTGCCGTCTATAAGCTATTCCTGTGTGGTGCCTGTTCCTCTTTTGCTGTTGTCCTGTAAAAGCACTTGGCAGCCGTACACACTGACTTAACAGCACAATAACAGGTCACTGGCGATGTACTTGTGTGCGCACAGCCTGCCTCTCACACCCACACACACACGCAGGCTGTCTCGTTGAGCAGGAAGCAGGGATTTGTCATTGATCTTCTGGTGTGTTGAATTCGTAATGATTGCTAAGCTTTTTTCAGGATCAAAGGTTGTGTCCCTGGGTAACTGGAATGCACACAGATGAGCTGCCTGGAAGGGCAATTCTGTTGACGGTTGCAGGGCTGAAGGGGCCCAGATTTCTAGTCTGACTAGCGCAGGAGGCTTAGATGAGGATTCTGTGTGCAGCATAGCAAGGCTGGCTCTGGCTGTTGACGCCACAGACCGGCCAGCTCCTCTCCAGGCTCACTGTAGCTGTGCAGCCAGCGTCTGGGGTGTGCACGTTTTCTTTCGCCCAGCTGCCTTCCCCTCCGAGGGAATTAACTAACCTTGGCCGTGGCCCGTCAGCCCTTCTGGCTGGCCGTAGGAAGGCATTCCTGGTTGGGCCAAGGCCTCGCTGAGTCTGCCCCTTTCACGCTTACCTCCATTTTAATTGTCGTCTCCTTTCCACTCAGGTTGGTCTGGGCAGCAGGTTGGTGAGGTGCCTGGCAGGCTCGGGAAGGGCTGGCTTCACGCTGTTCCGGACTCCTCCAAGGGGATGAAGAGTGGAGAGAACAGGTTGTTTCTCTCTCTCTCCTGAGCTGCTGTTGGAGAGGCTGGGTTGGGGCTGGCCCTTGAGGGTCCAATCAGTGCATGACCACAGCACCCTTGCAGTAGTAACTTTGCGCTGCTTTCCCTGTGGGCAAAGGTGCTGTATGGCCCAGGACGCCCTCCATTTCCTTTGATCTCAGTGGGAACCATGGGTGTGCTGCACTCCTGGTATCGGGCTCCTAAATGCAGTCTCACAGCAGCAGCTCACTGGCTGGAGAGGGGACAAAGAACCTAGGAAGGAGTCCAAAGCCAGGTCACTTTAGCTGCTTCCCTCTGGTATCTTGCTTGTTCCTCCAGCAGTGGCTGGGAACCACAAGCCTGTGCCCTGGGCTCCAGCTGGTCCGTGAAAGGACATGTGCTGTTAGACATGTCAAAAAACACCCCTGGGAACAAAGGGAGAGAGGGCTCCTGCCTAGAAGACAAGACAAGGAGCAGGTTAGCTTTCCAGACACTGTCCTGCCCGGTCACAAGCAGCCCTAACCTCTGCTCCTGAGTGTGGATGTTGGAGAGCTGCAGCCCCTGTGTAGATTGCTGTCTCTGGCTTTCTTTGCAGCAGCTCAATGCTCTGCTGCTCTAACTCTTGACAAGTTGTTTTTGTTTTTTTGTGCGTGTGCCTCTGGGTCTTGTTCCCTGGAAGTTGTTGATGACTTTTATAGACCCTGGTCTGTGAGCAGCTTTTAGCTCAGACCCCTCATGTTCTGACCAAGAGAGAAGCCGCAGTCATCTGGAACAAGTGTAGCTCAGCTAACCAGAACAGGGCCCAGGCGTGGGGGCTGGGGAGTTGTCTTTCCCAGACCACACCAAATTCCAGTTTTGCATCCTCCCTCACAAGCAGTGCTCAGGAATTCCACAGCCTGGTGCTGCATGTGTCCCTTGGAGCGCTGAGGGAGTGCGATCCGGCCCTGGGATCATCTGGACGGCAGATCTACTGCCCAGCTGGAAGCTTTGTATCTTGCAAGCACTTTTCTCCTCATGCCGTTTGCTGGTATTTGTTGCTAGTTGGGATGCTAAGAACATTTTGTGAGTTTTTCAAACTCAAACCACTGGTTATTTTCCCTTTTTTTTTTCTTTTTTTTTTTTTCCTTGAAGTTTATTGAATTTTTATGAACCCAGCAGGCTGGTGTTCTTTGACTGCATTGTGGTGGTGTTATCGTTTCATTGGTGTGTTATTTCTGGGGGGGATTAAGAGGGGAGTAACTTTTCCTCCCCCAACCGTCCACTTCTCTGGGGATCCAGAAGTGAGCTAAGCAAGGGAAAGGCCTGGTGAGGTTTTGCATCCCTGATGAGTGGTGTAGGCCCTGATCTCTGGCACAGAAGAGCAGGCGGTTAAGTTGGGCTGACCCAGGGGAGCGGAGCTGGATTCCCTGCCCCTTGTGGTTGGCCCCTCAGAGCCAGGTTGAAATGGACTGGATTCCACACTCCCCATTACAACAGATTAACATTTCAAGACCTTTCTATGTAGAAGCCACCACAAGGTGTGGGGGCCTCCAGCCTAATATCTTTTTTACTGACTTTTTTTTTTTTTTAAAGAAACTGTAAACCGAAGAACAGTCTGAGAAGGGCAGATGTGGAGGTCGTGACTTGGCGCAGCCTCCGAATGAGTCAGGGACGGAGACTGGCTCAGCTCTGCCCTGGGTGGGAATGGGAAAAGGATGACCTAATGCCTCCAGTTTCTCTCTGACTGGCACTTTAAATGGGAGCTTTCGTGCTGTCCTGATTGCAAGGACAGTTGGATTTTTGTGTCTCCCCCACCGTCACCTTCTGGAGGGAAAGTTCAGCCCTTTTTAAACATTTGTTGTGGTTTTTAGTGTGTTCCAAACTGGGCTGAGACCTGAAGAATGTTGTTGCTTTGAAATCTTAATGGGAGGGGTTGGTTTTATTTTATTTGTCATTTTAAAATTGTGGCTGTGCAGCTGGACTCTGCACTTCACAACCCTGTGGGAAACCTCACTCCAGGTACGCTTGAGACTAGAGTGCCCAGGTGAACGGCTCCCCTCCTGGGGAGAGGGAGCTGAGCAAACCTTCCCCACCCTTGTTCCCTTGTTGCCTTACCTCAGGAGCTGCTAAGTTAATGCTCCTCTTCTCTCCCCTAATCTCCAACTGAGGGAGCTGCTGCTCCAGTGACTCAGCCCTGTAGACAGGGCTGGTCTCTCAGGGCCTGTCCCCACAAACACTTGCCTGGTAGCTTGTGTCTGTGGTATTTACAAGCCACCACCTCTACCTGATAGCCTGATCATGCAAAGTCCCCTCTTGCCCCCTCTCCAAGCTGCATTTTCCATCAGCCCTTCTCTGCAGTCCTATCCCAGTCTCCTCCACAGCTCCAAGGAGCTGGTGCTCCTACCCCACTGGGAAGGAGAGCGCATGGAAAGCCTGGGAAATCACAGGAACTTGGAAGAAGGTTGGAGCAGGAAGTGCAGCTGATCCTCTGATTTGCCTTGAGAGCCTAAGAAAACGTTTGTCAAAGCCCATATTTTTTTCATGTGGGGGGAAAAGGGGAGATCATGTTTTATTGTCTTGAAAGTGACTTGATCTCAGCGATCAGAAGAAAAGCGCACTCGATTTATATTCAGATGCGAGAGAGAGAGATTACTGATATTTTTGGAAAGGGAATGGGTCTATGCAAATTTCCAGAACTGCTTGAAAGATAGTTTAACATTTTTCTTTTTTTTTTCTTTAACTTTGAAATCTAAGGAAGAGAATCTAATTTTTTTTCCACAAAGCAGAAATGCGTGTAGAAAGAAGCTACTTCCACTGCTCTATTTTGATGATGATTCTTGGAAGGTTTATGGGCTGGCGGGAATGACTATTTTTCACCATTTTTTATCTTGCTCCTCTAGTTTTTTGGTTTCTTTTCTAATGAAATGCTGTGCTGTCTTTGATTGAACAGATTGTGTCTGTATTTTCTGTATCTGGTTCCTAATGTAGAGAAATAACAAATATAAGAGGAAATCAATATAATGTCAAATGTTGTTATGGTTGGGGAGGAAATAAAGGGGGTTTTTTTTGGTACTTCACTTACTGATCCTTGGCTGGTTTTTTTCCCCCACAAGTACGTCCTTTGGTTGTTTTAATCTTCTTACTGATGAAAATGAAGCAGTCAATATACAGCACTGTGCACAGTAACTGCATACTACTGCAGTACAAATAATTGACTCGTAGATTCCCTTCATGAATTTTGGGTTAGCAACTCAGCTAAAAGGGTCTTATCTAGCAAGACTCTCCCTCCCTTGGCTTATTCACTAGGTGTGAGTTGGAAGCAAAATCTAGAGGGTGGTAAGTAGAACATGCCCAATGGCAAAGTGGAGCGGATTTCCTGAAAGGGGCAGGGGATGGGATTAAGGGAGGGCTTCCAGATCCAGCCTCAAAGAGGACTACAAGAAAGATGCAAAGTAGGTCTAGCTCTAAGTGCCTGAGTGACATGTTCAAAGGGAGTTTGGTCTGCATTGATATGATTGCCACCATCTTGCCCAACACGGAAGAAGTGGTGTTAGATTCTGGCTGCCCCCGTCACCCAGTGTGCCTGTGCAGTCTGCTGCTGTTGTCAGGAAACACAACTGGCAGCGGTTCCCAGACCAGACCTGGGCTGTGGAGCATCTGCTGGCCATCTGCGGAGATCTGGCTGAACACAGAGTACTGGTCCTGCATTTTAACTGCTCTGGAGGAGCCAGGAGTCTATTAAACGCCTTCAGAAATCTAGTCCAGTCTACATGTTACCCAGGGTTTGCTGACCTAGCAATGGGTCCCCCTCGTGTAAAGCCTGGGGTGACCATCCATCCCCTAGTAGGCTGGACAATCCTGGATTTGGCACACCAAAAAGGAGTCCCTGCTTATTTTTTAAAAGGGACGAATTGTCCCATATTTGCCCCCCCTCCCACTGACCTTTTCTGCCAGCAGCTGTGCAGGCAGGAGTCCCTTTCCCCAGCCTCAGGGACGCGTGGGCAGCTGCCACGTCCCTGTTACTTCCCTGGGGCTTTGGGAGGGCCAGCGGCTGCAGCTTCCATCCCTGCTCCCCAGGGCTTGGTGGAGCCAGGAGGAGTCACCCCATCTCCCTGTCCTGTATTTGGGACAGGGATATACGGTTGTCCTACCCATCATCGTCCCCATAGGATCCCCCATTGCCTGTCTTCTGCCCCTGCCCTTCTGCAGTGCCCCTCACTCCAGCCCCACCCCTGACTGTATGGGGCAGCCAACATCAGAAGGGTGGGGCGTGGGGGGTTATAGAGCCGGGATTGGACCGGAAGAATCGTGCCCCATAAAAAGGCCAATGGGAGCCCAGCTCCGCCCTGCTTGACCCTGCCCCCAGCCACGCTGCAGCTGTTGAAGACGTGGGCTGCACGTGGCTGGCCAAGTCGGGCAGGAGTGGCTGCTGGGCTGGAGCGGGTGCTGATGCAGTGAGTGTGCAGTGGCAGCCGGGGCAAAGGCCATGAGGCCGTTGGTGGGGCGGCCTGGGGGATGTCTGTGGGTGCAGGGTGGTGGGGGAGCTGGGGGGGCATCCAAGGCTTCTGAGGCACAGGGGAGGGGGATGGCCGGGGGACGGGAATGGAACAGTTTTTAGAATGGGGGAGCTGAGAGCTGACGGGGCGGGAGGGGAGGTTGGCCAAGATGGGGGGTGCTGGCGGGGTGGGCTGGCAGATATCCATGGTGGGGCTGCTGGAGCAGGTGGTGGGGCTGGAACAACTTCTCAGGGGGCGGGGGGGGGGAGCTGCGAGCTGTAGAACCGGGCTGGGAAATCACGTCAAGGCGGCAGGTGCTGCAGCATCCCTGGGCGCCCCTAGTTCCAGTGCCTGTGGGGGGAGGGGGAGCTGATGGGGGTGGGACTGGTGTCAGCAGTGACATGGGGGGAGGGTCCTTGTGGGGGTTGTAGGGCAAAGAGGTGGGAGCTGGAGGGGGGCGGTGCAGGGAGTCATTGTAGTGTCTGGTGAGACAATGGGCAGCCAGTGGGGAAGGGGGAGTTGTCGGGGAGAGGGCTGGGGTTGGGCAGAGGCCCAGGGAAAGGTGTAAAGGACACTGTGTGGAAGAGGCTGTGGCCCTGTGGTGGGAGGGCACAGAAACCTCTGGCTGTTGGGGGTGGGCTGGGGCTCTTCATGCTTTTTTTTTCCACCTGCCCACCCTGTGCCGGTTGGAGGAGGAGGATGACGAAAATGACTTCAGTGGGCATAATTGTCATGAGAACGACAGCAGTGAGGATGATGATGATGATGTCATCTTACTCCCTGTGCTCCAGGATGAAGATGTCTCAGGCCCACTGCTGGAGTTCTCACTGCCACTCAACCTGCAAGGCACCAGTTCCCCCATGGGGGCATGGGTGTGCCACTGCCATTCCCTGCCCCAGAAATGCCATGAGGCAGCATTTCCCAAAGTGTGGTCCATGGCCCAGTACCAGTCAGAAAAGATACAGATTATCTCACAATCCTATTAATTTGGTACATATTGTATTTTCCCATGTAATTGAGGTAATAACAATAACTTAGGCACTTAAGTATTTGATACCAATATTTATATTATTTGCTTTTATTATTGTGAATAAATAAAAGGTGAAAATTTATTCATTTTTCATTTTTTTTTACATGCATTTATATTTTTGGGCTGCAAAAAAAAGGTACTGAAAAAACCTGGTTCCAGCTATATAAAGCTTGGGAATCCCTGCCATGAGGGAATGTAGTTTGGAGACAGCCCATGGCATCTGCTGGCTACAGCCTTGACATGGGCTCTCTGAATGTCCTCCCAAGCTCCATTTGCTGTGTTGTCTTTCTGCCTGTCTTGGTCTGGAGGTGGTGCTTGTCACTAGGGAGGGAGGGTCTGTTCCCACTCCCCATTGTCAGAAGGAAATAATCCCATCCAAGGTACCTTTCCCTCAGATTAGCAGATCAACATTGTGAGGTCTGGTCTCTAATTGACTTGGGAGGCGGGTTGCAGGGCAGCTGGATGTGGAAGTTTACTGAGCATTCCTTCCCCTGGAGATATTACAGCTATGGCTTGTCTCTGCTTGAAACTAACCTTAAATTGCTTCCAATGGGAGCACTTAGGCTGGGTCTACACGGCATGGCTTTCCTGGCAGATCCATGCTAATGAACAGCCTTGAAATTGCAAATGGCTGCTCATTAGCATGGTCCCATGGCTCTCAAGTGTAGCCGCATGAGAGCTCAGCCTCAGCGGAGAGGGGTGTAGGCAGTAAAGAGGCTGCATGGACGTGCCCCTGCTGGTAAAAAGCCCCTCTGTTGCCAGACCCTTATGCCTGAAAAAGTATAATAAGGGCATCCACACAGGCTACACCTACACTACGGAGATCTGTTGAAAGAAGCCCTTTGGGAAGATCTCTTCTGAAATAACTTCTTTCGAAAGAGTGCATCCACATGCAAAAAAGTGATCCTCTCTTTAGACAGAGAGCGTCCACACAGCCCCTGCTTCTTCAAAAGAACAGGCCACGGATCAAAAAATCAGGTGCCATGAGAACAGCTGTTTTGAAAGAAGGGCCCTGAGGAGCACCTACACACGTTTTCTTTTGAAAGATCGGGCCGGGCCGGGCCACTCCTTTCGTCCATGAAATGCATGGGCTCCGGAGTATTACACCATGTTTATACATAATCCAGGATGTGTCGCTCTTTCTCAGTATTTGAAGCTGTATTAAGGACAGTGCGATAGGGTCATCGTCGTAGAGCCACATGTGGACAGGGTGTATTCTGGCTGCATCGTAACACCACCTCCATGAACAACAATAGTGGTGCCTATGGAAACGCCTGTTGACGTTTACACGGCCGGATTTGCCAGCATAGCTAAGTCAGCTGCAGGGGGATGGAACGGTGACAAGCATAGATATACTAACAGCTATACCATGCTTTGTAGCATAGGTCTGGCCTCAGTGCTCCCCTTCCAAGGAGATTGTGGCTGTAGCCAACACAGGCTGGGTGTGAGATGGCACAAAGGAGGAGGTGCCAGCCAGGGAGAGATGAGAACCCTTGCTGTAGAGACTGGTATCTTTCCACAGCATCTTGAGCGGAGCTGCCCACTGGTTAAACTTGGCAAAACTATTTTGCTTCGTCTTCCTCCAGAAAGTCTCTTTGTATCAGATACCTAAACGTTTTTAATCCCACCCCGTAAGCTTCCTTGTTTGCCCTGCGGGCCCTTTTCCAACCCCATTAATCGCTTTCAACTGGCTGCTCCGGAGCGTGCAAGAGAGCTCATTTTTTCTAATTCTCTCTCACAGGAGTGGCAGGGGCAACTAACTTTAAATCATGGTGATTTAAACCAGCGAGTGGAAAGCCTTGGTTCTAAGCCACTTTTTCATCGGTACTGCAGTTATTTTCTAAAGAAAGATGCAGTCTCATTGGACAGTACAACCATTTAAAGGATGTGGATTTATGACTAAAAAGAACCTTTACACATCTTTCTGTTCCCCAGCAGAGTCCACTATGCACATTTACTTAAGCAGTTGCCCAGCTCAGTGTTTTTATATTCTTGTTCATTTTCAGTGTATTATAAAATGGTGACTGAGTGAGTTGAGAATAGAGGCAATCAGAGCTCCAATAGGGAGAAGCTATAACGTAGAAGGATTAGATCCCCCAGGAAGGCTCAGTGAATGAGCCTGATGCAGTCAGTACCTGGCAGTTTCAGAGGCTGGCTCCTGGAGCTGGGTGCCACAGCTGCTGATCACCTTGCCCCACACTCAGGCCCTAAATACTGCACATCATCTAAAATTTGACCTCCAAAGTGAGATGATTTTTTTCCCCCAGGGTCTTTGTTTAAGTAGAAAAGCAGCCTTGAGCTTAAAATATTTTCACAGAGGATTATGGATGTAGCCTATTTTTTATTTAAATTAAATAAATGTTTAAAGAGATTTTATAAGTTTAGACCTTAACATATTTTGTATTAAAAAATCTTCATTTTAAATGTTTTGTATATGTAACATTTAAATAAAAGTTTAATTTTTTGTTCAAATGTCATCTGTTTTTACGCACCCTGTGCAGAAGCAGCCTTGATGTAATTCAGCCTGCATTCTGCTGCCTGCAGAGCGTACATTGTTTCTACAGAATGAGCCAATTTTAATCCGGACAGTCAGTTTCAAGTTGTGGCTCATTCAAAAGGTTCACACAGACCAGGTGTTCCTGGGTATTGAAACCAGACCAGCCTGTTAGCCCTGAACAAAGGAAGGCCAGTGCTGGGAGATGCATTGGCCCTTTTTTAGATTTTGGCCGCTGCATTTTGAGAACTGTTGAACAAAGGCAAATTCACCACTGCACTTGGTGTGTGATCCCAGACCTAGAGGGGAGCAAAGCAAATTGTGCTCTTTGCTTTCTTACTCGGGTATTTGTCCCCCTTTCAGCGGCAACACCAACACCCTTAACCTTGTCCCAAGAGCACTGGGCAAACAGTGGATGTTTGGATGGATCCCAACCCCTCTGATGGGTCCTGTAATCTGTAGATTTGTGCTTTCCAGCCAGTTTACTTTATCACCTGAGTATCAGTAGCGCAATAGTACCTACAAGCCTCAAGATAAGCATGTCATTGTGCTACTCACAGCCGGGCGAAGTCCAGCCATGCACATACACTTCCTAAGTGTCCGCACCCAGGAGGGTACAGCCCCAACAGATAAGACATTTAAAGAGAGATGAAGAATTCACTCATTTTTTTGGCATTGTCTCTGACTCTGGCCTGTGAGCTAATGGGGCCCTAGAATCCCCAAACCAGAATCTCAGGGAGGAGTAGTCGTTATTTTCCCTCTGCATCTGGCACACCCAATTCAAGGGTGTTGATAAATCGGAGAGGAGCCATGCCAATGATTAAGGGTGTAGAAGACCTGCCGTAACAGTGAGAGAGTCAAGGACTTCAACCTGTGTAGCTTAACAAGCGAAGGTGAAGGGATGACTTGATCACTCAGTACGTGCCTGCACGGGGCAACGGGGTTCTTCCATCCAGCAGAGAAAGGTCCCACCCCACCCAGTGGCTGAAAGTTGAAGCTAAACACATTCAGACTGGAAATGTACAGCCAAACTGTAACATTTTAATAGATTAATTCACCCCTGGAAAATGTATCAAGTGTCCCAGTGGATTCCTCGTCACTGATCGTTTTAAAAGGAAGTCTGGATGCTTGTGTCGAAACGATCAGCTCCAGGGATCATTTTGGGGAAAGACTGTGGCCTGGGCGGCACTGAAGGGCAGACTAGGAGGGTGCCTCTGCCCCCGGATGCCTAGGTGCTGAGCTCAGGCTTTCAAGCTTGCAGAGGGCCCCCTGTGATTTTTTTCTCGGCGCTGCGTCTCTCGGCATTGCCATGCTGAAGTGCCTTGCCTTAGCCATACAGCCGCTGCCTCTTCACGTGTCTATTATTCCCGCTGTCCGTCCCGCTGCTTTCCTCCGCTGGGATGGTGCTGGTGGGCTTCCCTGTCCTACGCTGTAGCCTTTTCATATCTATGAATGTAGCGGATGGGTTTACCACAGGTGTTCTCAGGCTGAGTACATGGTGCATTGTAGGCCAGGGAGATTAACATAGAGGTCATTTGTAGCTTGTTATGCCAGCCAGAGCTGACAACGGTGCTGAGCCATTTCTGGCTTCCAGCTCCACAATGTCCAACACCCTGTTTTCCTCCTGTTGGTGGTATTTACACACACCCATCGCTCCGGAGAGGGAAAATGGTCCCTTGCTTCCCTAGCCTCGGCACTGTCTGGAGAGGGAAAACAAGGAGCAAACCCTTTCCAATTCCCATCATTTTAAATTCTTTTTACTCCCTGCTGCTGTGAGTAAGTCCCTGTTTATATAGGAGAAGCTACCTGGCACAGTCTCAGAGGGGGAGCTGTGTTAGTCTGTATCTTCTCAAAACAAAGCAAGTTGTCCTGGAGCACCTTGGAGATGGGGCATGTATATAACAGGAGAGGGAAGGAAGAAGAAGGAGAAGGGGGGGGCAGGGAAGTCACCTGTCATTAATAGGACCTGTGGAAGGAGTATATTAAGTGGGATGGGGGCCATCCCTGTGAATATCAAAGATGGGGAAATGGTCCTTGTAATGTGTAATGTTAAGTCCCGGGTTAAAGGTATCACACTTGCAAATGAGAACATCAAGAAGTCCTGTGGCACCTTATAGGCTAACAGATATTTTTGAGCATAAGCTTTCATGGACAAAGACCCGCTTCATCAGATGCATCTGACCAAGGAGGTCTTTGCCCACAAAAGCTTATGCTCCAAAATATGTTAGTCTATAAGGTGCCACAGGGCCTGCTGTTCTCAAAACTACAGACTAACACGGCTACCTCTCCGAAACTTGCAAATGAGTTCCAGTTCAGATGTCTCCCTTTGTGATCTGGTGTTAAAATCACTTTGTAATAAAATACCCTCAGGTCCATTAGAGTGTGTCCTGTGAGATTCAAGTGCTCACCCTCAGGTTTATGTGTATTGTGGCAGGGTGGGGCCAGGAGAGCCTATTGGAACCTGTTGGAGGCTGACACAACTAAAAGGCCCTTCTCATGGCGAGGGGGGACCTGCTAAAAGAAACGGCCCCAGGTGAGTTTGGGGGACAACAAAAGAAAAAACAGGGACAGGAGTGAGGGTCAGAGGTTGAAAATGAGGGAACCAGAGGGGGACACCGAGCAGAGAACCCCAGACAGCGCCCACCGCTCCTCAAAGGTATTGAGGGAGTTGGTGGACGCCGCCCAGAGGAACTCTGCCCGGATTCATGACTGGAGGGAGGAACAGAAGTAGGCCCCACAGTCGCCAGTTGCCCCCTCTGCCAGCCTCCTCTCTCTCATCTTATAAATGGCCATTTTGGCCACGACCAGGAGGAGGCTGACGAGGTGGTCTCGCGACTTTGTGGGGCCACAGATTGGGTGTGAGAGGATGAGAAGATGTGGGGCGAAATGCAGCCAGAACCTCAGGAGGAGGATCTGGAGGAGCCGGAAGAGGGGCTGCAGCCTGGCGCATTCGATGTAAATGTGCACCAGGGTCTCCCTCATGCCGCAAAAGGGGCAAGTGTCTGGGGTGGGGGTGAACCGCACCAGGTACACGCCCGTGCTCACCGCTCCATGGAGAATTCTCCAGCTGACGTCTGCTGCGGAACCAAGGTGGAATAGCGGCTGGCCCACCGGGGCTCCCCACCCTCTGAAGGCGTTAAGAGGTCCCACCATTTATGGTCAGGGCGGGAGAGAGCTTATTGGAAGGAAGGCGTAAAAACAGAGCGGAGACAGAGCTGACAATCCAAGTGGGAGCAGCTGAGGAGTAGGCTGCCCTATATCAGTTAGGGCCAGCAGATCCCATTCAGGGCTACCTTTATAAGCCCTTCTCCTTGCAAGGCAAGAGGAGGGTGATTAAGGAGAGTTTAGGAAGTGAGTGACATGAAATAAGGAGCCTTAGAGGAACACCAGAGAGGAGCCTCAGCAACCTGGGGGGCCTGGAGCTCCACTAGAGACTTTGAGGAATTGGTCAGCTGGAGGAGCCAAACAAAAGAGGGGACTTGCTGCTATAGCTACCAGTAGAGGAAGGAGGTACCAGGGGGAATTGTCTGGGAGAAGCGGCCCAGGGACAGGAGCTGCAGGGGCCAGGGTGAAGGGAGTCAGCCCTCACTGGTAGTGGCCATCCACAGTCCCTGGGCCAGAACCTGGAATGAGCGGTTGGGGACTGGTTTCCCCCCCCTTCCCCCCCAGACTGCCCCCTGCCCCAGCAAGGGTACTGGGGCTCATATGGTGGGGCCAGCAGACTAAACGGAGGACCTGGGGCTGAGGAATGAGCCTGACTCTGCCACAGTGATCGAATTCCTGATGCCTGATTTTGTGTCCATTCATCCTTTAGCATAGGGACTGTGCCATTTGGCACAGGTGTAGCAGAATAACATGCTCCAGCTATGCCAGAGCAACTCCCCTGGTGCAGATACTTTTCTGGAGCAAAGTCATTTGCAAGTGAAATAAGTGTGGAATAAAATAACTCTTATTCTGGAATAGTGTCCACTGGGGCAATTCTACCAGAGTAACTACAGAAGAACAGCTACTCCCCTGCAGCTACACTTGGGAAGTTTCCCCATCTAGACAAGCCATAAGGCCCAGCAAGAGCAGGCAAGAAGGCATCAAGAGTCCCCTTCGAACCAATTAGAAACTGGAATGTGCAAATTTAGATTCCACTCAGATTCCTCCCCAAGTCTTCTGAGCCACCTTGCACTTGAGCCAAATTTCATAGCCATTGTGACTTTCCAGTTTCAGGAAGGAAGGGCCTTCAGCATTTATCATTAGTAGGGAGGGGTCTCCCTTGAGTTTTATCTGTACAAAAGAGCATTTAATCTGTTTTCTAACAACAACAGGTAGAGGCTTATTTACCCTCAAAGCCCTTTACAAACATTACTTTAAACCCCACTAACTGCTGTCAGTTGCCTCCACTCCATGTTTGTGATGGGCAGATTTCTCACTCGGGATAAATAACTTAGGCAAGTTATATAGCCCACCCCACATCCTTGCTAAATTTGGTCCCCAGGAAAGGAACTCTCTGAAAGCCAGACCTCAAAAGCAATCAGTTTGTATCCGCTATTTGTGGATTTACCATCTGTCACCTTGCATGGAAGCTGATGACGCCTTACCAATGACAAATTGCTTGTCCTAGAATCTAGAAAGTCTTGTGATGTACTGTCTGGTGACTTGTGATAACCTAGTCAGAGAGCTGAATTAAATCTCCACACACATCTGTGCTAGAACAACTCTGAAATCAGCCTTGGCTGTAGGATTCTCAATAGACTACTGAAGGAGTTAACAAATAACTTTGAACAATAAGATTGTGGGTTAAAAATAAAGGCATCCTTCATCACTGCAGCTAAGAGTTGAGTGAATGTTATCTTTCTGCTAATCTGTTGTTTCAACAGGCGCCTTTTAAAAAAAAAAAAAAGAAAAACTCTCTAACTGCCTCTCCAGCTGGTTTTTGTTTCAAGGCTATTTGACATTTAAGAAACTCATGGTCTAAATGGGAGACAGATCAGAATTAAATATTCAGCTTGTATATTACAGTGTAGAGTGAGCGTGTGTTCAGCCAACAGCCCAGTCTGGTTTCCTTTGGAAGTAAATATTTTGTTCAGGCTTTTCAAACACATCACTATCTCGTTCACAAGGTCTGGGGGAGCAATTAAATGAAATCTTGTGTAGCAGTGAGTAATTCCTAGCCTTCCACGTTCCCTGCCTCTTGCACATGGCTGTATACCAGCAAACAATCTGGAAATTATGATGCTTTTCGCATCTGACTCAGTCCTCCCTGGGTTTTATAATTGTGGAAATCCCCGGGACAATTCCTTGTGTCCGTTAGCTCTTCTGTAACTAATGCCTTCCACATTCTCCAGCCTGTTCCCCAGCTTTGGGCCTTACCCACTCTGTTTGCCTGTTACTGGGAAACAGCATCTAATCAGGTGGGGGAGGCTCATTTTTCTGCTTTGCTGCGCCTTTCAGGGGCGATTTCCGCCAAACAACCGGTAGGTCCCATGAGTATTCAGGCCTCGGTCCTGTGTCTGAGTGGATGAAAACTCATCACCTTCTCCCAAATCCTGGGACTGGGTAGTACAGACTGCTAGATAGGAGTGGCAGAGGGTGGGGACAGTTTGTCTCTTCCTACCTCTCCATCCTGCATCACTGCCACTCGCAGAGGCGGATGGTCCTAGTGCTGACTAATGATGGGAATATTAAACAATTCTCTCCAGCACCAGAGGGATCTGAAGGCCTTTACAACGGGGGAGGGCACAGCAGGGAATGTACTGAGCCTTTGTTTGCTGCTGTTTATTTCAGTAGCACCTGGGAACACTGGGCACAGACAGACCCTGCTCCAGAGAACTTGGAATCAAAGGTCACGTCTACACTCAAGGGAAGACTGATGCTCTGGTGACCAATCTTCCGGGGTTTGATTTAGTGCACCTAGGGAGGATGCATTAAATCACACGGTCACAGCGCCACTGTCCACCCTGGTACTCACGGCAGTTGCGAGGAATAAGGGATGGGAGAGCTTTTTCCTGCTTGGCACGTCAAAGGGGCCTGGAGCTCCAGCTGCTGCCATGGCAAAACTGGCACTGCTCTGGGCCCCTCTGAAATGCCATGACAGCACTGCTCTGGCTGCCTGCAGCTGTCAGAGTGGGGGGCCCCCAGCTGACTGCCCTTAGCCCCACCCCTTCTGCTCTCAACCCCACACCTTCCCAGAGCAGAGCCAGGTCACTCCCCCGACATTGCCTGGGGCCTGTGGTCATAGCTGGAAGCTGTGTAGATAAGCTGATTCCAGCCAGGCAACTGTTGCAGCTGGATGTATGTATCATCAGCTACGTTATTTTTGCTGTGTCTGTCCAGGCAAGATTCTACCATAGTACCCCGCCAGCCCTTCCTGAACCAGAGGTCCCCCTCACCTACCAGCCTCCCAATGCAGCCCCCCAACACATACTGTGCCAGCCCCTTCCCGAGCTAGCACGGGGCCCATGTGCTTGGGTTGTGTATTACAGAAAGTTTCTGTCTAAAACTTTCTTCCAGCCCAACCTCCACTTGCAAGCGGAGCTGCAACAGGGCCTCTAGTCTAAAGCTGATATCACCTCTGAGTGATATCTACCTAAGGGCAAGATGGCTGCAGGCAGAGAGACAGACAAGGGAGTCCAGAGAATAGAGGAGACACTATTGATGCCACAGACACTTCCTTTCCCCCTGTGACTCCTGCTCTACAAAGCTAGAAGATTAACCCTTGGGGGTCAGGTGGCTTGGTGGTTACCAAGGTTCCCTCTAACTTCTTTCCGTCCAGGTGCAGAATGAATTTTATGTGCACAGGCATGTGCAGCTGTGCACCACCAATAGAAACACATGCTGCTGGCTGTGGGTGGCAGTGGGCATGCTGTGAATCACCTGGGCAGCCCCTGAGTCTCTCGTGGGTGGCTGCCAATGTTCCCTCTAATGTTTTTCCACCATGGGCAGGATAAATTTTAAGAGCCTCAAGGCCTGTGTGATATGCACTGCCACTAGAAGCTCATGTTTCCAGTCGTGGGCCCCTGAACTCTTCTGGGTGGAGGCCCAAGCACTCAGCTTACAGGGAACACTGCTCCTGGCCCAAGTGCAGGGAGTAGTCTCTGGCACCACCCTCTGGACTCAATGTGTACGGCTCTGGCAGGAGCAGGGTCTCTCTCCAGCCTGCTGGTGGATCTATGTGAGGGTGAAAGGCAGCTCAAGGACTGTGGCAGGTATGGGGTGAGGTGGACTGTGGGGGGGAATATGGGACTGGCCTGTTAGGGGGGCCACTGTCACTTCCACTTTCTCTTTCATTTGATCCCAGTCTGCTGTGGGTGTAAACCTGACCCAAGGCCAGCCCTGAAAGCAGGAATTCTTGGGACAGCTGCTCCCCCTAGTGGCGGGTGAGCTGTGGGACGGGTGTAACCAGCTGCAGACCTGTCAAAATTCCAGTTCAGGCCCTTAGACCTTCTTTGTCACTGCTCCCTTCTGCCCCCATCTTACACAGCCAGAACAGTGCTTGGCCAAAGGGCTGCCCATGCTGCGGGGACTGTGCGGGTGCAGCCATGAGGAGGGGAGTAGCGGTGTCTGCACACAGAGCGTAGCTGGGCACAGCTCTGAACCAGGGTGGTTTTACCCTGGATCTCCTATGCTGCCCTTTGAAGTGTAGATCTAAGCTGAGGCTTTGTCGGCACTACAAGTGATAGAACTGCAGCGCTGGGGGGTATGAAAAGTCCCGGGGCAGACCCAACGGGAGGAGGCAAAGGGGACAATTGCCCTGAGGCCTGGTGGTTCAAAAGGGCCTGGGGCATCTTGTTGCAAGTGCTGAAGAGCTGATGGGGATAGGCTGGTCCCCCAGTCCCACCCCTTCCTCCCAAGGCCCTGCTCTTTGGGCAGTGCAGAGCTGTGTCCCCCTGCTTGTGCTGGAGCCTGTCAGTGCCAGCGCCCCCCCCCCCCACCTGTGAGGGACAAAGTTATCCTGACTTAACCCCCATAGATGGCACTCTGTTGGCAGGAGGTTTTCTCCCCTGGCCAGACCTCTCTCCTTTGAGGGAGACAGCATGCCCACGCTCTGGGCAGAGCTCTCCCATCAGCATGGATAGCTTCTTCGCTAAGTGCTGCAATGGGGCAGCTACATCTGCCCACAAGCCCTCAGTCTGGGGCCTGACTAGGAAACCCCAACTGCTCTAAGGCCCCATCTCCTATGGGGGGGCGGATCTCCAGTCAGTCCAGCCCTCCTGTGACACACAAAGCCCACTCCGTGGTCACTGGTCAGGTCATGGGGTTTCCCGCTCCTTGGCCATCAGTAACCAGACACCAGAGCTGAGTCTCCAGCCAGGCTGGATGGATGCAGTACTGCTGAGGTGATGTGAAAGTGCTTCCCCCATAACCTTGCTGCGTCCATGCAGGAACTGGGATTAGTAAGGGGCTGCAAGAGTTACTTGTTGAGCGTCAGCGAAAGTAAAGGACTACTGTCAAAAGGATGAAGTATGATGCAGCCAGGCCCCAGGTCTTCAGTCTGGCTGCTGTAGGGCAAGGGGCTCTGGATAAAGATCACCAACCCATGTGGGTTGACTGGGTCTCAGGCATAACAGACAGAGTACAGGGAGCTGCAAGTGGAGTGAGCCAGAGTCTTCCAGGGGCTTCTGGACATGTATGGAGTTGGGCAGAGTATTTGCACTACTGTGTGGCAGCGGTGGGTGCCCAGACCCCTAGAACAACCCCCAATACAGCCCAGAGAAGCATCTAGGAGGAGCCTCGAGTAGTCCTCTCCCTGGCCTTGGAGGCCCAAGCGCATCCTTGAACTGGCCTTCTTTCTGTGGGAATTAGAAAGAAATCCCCTCGGGAGCCACCGCAGTGGCTTGACGTTTGATTAAAAACTTGATTTTGCAAGAAGGAAAGCTGGGGTGCAGACTGGTCAGCAAATGCTCCCTTTAGAACCCCCATTTCAAAGGCCGGAGGGGTTTATGCTGATTGTTAGAGCCCTGCATGGCTATAGGAAACAAGCAGTCCTGTGGCATCTTAAAGACTAACAAACTTGGTCTCTGTATCTGCAGCAATGATCCAGGGGTGTTGGTGGGTATGAAGCGGATATCCATGGATTCACAGGGCTCTAGTCTGTGGACTGTTGTGACATTAAGAATAAAGCTTCCGTTATAGTTGCACCTAGGCCTCTGCCCAGTACGGCACACCACAGCTCCCAGAGCAGGGGTCGGCAACCTGCAGCTCCCGAGCCATATGCGGCTCTTTGAGGAGTCATTTGCGGCTCTGTACCCTCCCACTGTTGAAACAAGAGAACTAAATGGAATTGGTTTAACAGCTGGCAGGGCAGCGGAGGGGGGTCTGGCCATTAAACCAATTAAAGTTAATTCCTTTATTTCAGCGGTGGCAGGGCAGGGAGCCACCCACACTGCAGGTGGGGGAAGTGCTAAACCCACGGGAGAACTGGGTGGAAGGAGCTGGAGCCGCACAGCCCCACTGAGAAGGAGGGGGAGGGGGAGGGGGAGGCAGCAGCTGCATGTGGAGTTGACTGAGCAGTACTGCCTGCTGCTGGCCGAGCGCAAGCGCGCGTGCCTGCAGTTGGAGCTGTACGAGACCTTGCACAAGAAGGGTGAGGAGCTGCCCCGCATGCAGCCGGAGGAGCCTGTCGGCTGAGGCAGGTTAAGCTTCGGAAGTGGGGGAGCAGGTTTGGGGCTGAGAGGGCTTAAGCCTGGCGGGGGGTTTCCAGGATGGTGGGTAGAGCTTGAGGATGGGCTGGATGTGGGGCTGAGGCAAGTAAAGCCTGAAGATGGGGGGCAGGTTGTTAGGCCAAGGCGGGTAGAGCCTGGGAATAGGGGTGCGTGGAGAGGGTGAATGCAAACATTGCTCCTTGCGGCTCGAGCCCATCCCCGGGCGCAGCGTTCCCTGCCCCCCCCTTTGCCCCCCATCCCGGGGGGGGGTCACTTCAACTTCATAACTGGCACACGGGGGGGTGCACTGCCAGCCTGGTGCGCTTTATTGTGTCTGTATTTCGGAAGGTCACGTGCACAGGATGCCGGGCGGGGGCGCCGGGTGGCGCCTACATCTCCCATGATGCCTTGAGGCCGGAGTTCCCGGACAGCCCGCATCCCCCATGATGCACTTGTGCCAGGAGAGCTTCCGGGACGCTGCGGGGCGGAAGTGCTGGTCGCTGAGTGGCCTGGCGTGGGGCGGGCGGCGGGACCATGGTGAGAGCCGGGGGGGCGGGTTCCCCTTCAGCTGAGCGGCAGCGGGCACGTGGGGGCGCGATTGGATTAACCCCCCCCCCCCCGGTCAGATGGGGCTGAGGTCAAAGGGGTTCGTACCGCCCCTCCCCCGCTCACATGGGGTGGGGTGAGGGGTGCATAACGCACCCAGCGGCCGCTCAGCTAGGGATGGGAGGGGGGGTTACTTCCCCCTTGGGGCCTTTGGCATCCCTAGGGGTGCTGTGCTGCTGGAGCAGCACCATTCTGGGAATGCCATGAAACCCAAGCCCTGGGCACTTGTGGTTCAGCAGCTCCAACATGGTGGGTTAGTCCATGCCCAGGCCAGGTTCCCATCCTGGCAGTCCGAGTTCTGTCTCTCCACCATGGATCCAGACTTTTCCTCACCCCTTCACTCGCTTGCCTTAGGCTGGGGGATTCCTCCTCCACCTCTTGTCTTGAGAGCAAAGGTTAGTAGTCATGCAGAATGGCACCCATGTTCCACCCCAGAGCTGGCTGTTTTTCAGGGCTGATTAGCACCTTAGGATTCTCATAGGTGGGCGTGGTGTTGCTTGAATCATATGGCATCATGATAAGGCTGTGTTGATGTCTTCAGGACTGTAATCATCATCATCAATAACTGTGGGCTCAGCACCCATTGGTATCTGATGCCTCTCCCGCTATTTCCTTCCATCTTTCCCCGCCCAGTGCAGAGTGGCTTACTTTCTGTAGACTAGCTCTGCACCAATGTACTATATCATCTACCCATTCTTTGTGGGGTCTGCCTCTCCTGTTCAACCTGTCTGTTATGCTGAATACCAGGGTCTTGATTTTTCGTTCGTCGTTCATTGTGCAAATATGCCCAAATAGCTGTAACTCGTGTTGTATAACCTGCAGTAGGTTCTTTTTCAGCTGTATCTTCCTCTATAATTCTTCATTGATGACCTTCTGCATCCATCCTATTCTCAGGATCTTTCTATAACAACTCCTCTCGAACGCCAATATTTGTCTCTTTGAATCTTTTGTTAACACCCATGGCTCACATCTGTACAACATGCTGCTGAATACGCACGTTTTCAAGATGCTCAGCTTCATTCCTTAGCTAATTGCTTTGCTTTTCCAGATCCTATTCCGTCGCCTTCAAACTTGCTCTTGCTTTTGCTATTCTAGTTGCTATTTCCTTCTTAGGGTCTACAATACGTTATGTTGCTCCTCCAATATGTGAATTTCTCTACGTTCTCTAGTTCAATCCCACCTACACTGATCTTCCTTCCTATTTCCTTATCTCCAAATACCATTGTTTTTGTTTTATCCATGTTCGTAATCAGTCCATACCATTTCCCTTCCTCGCTTAACACTTGCATCATTCTCACTTGCGTCTCTTCATTTTCCTTGATGATAACTATATCACCTGTGAACCTCAAGTTGTTAATTGTTATCCCGTGCACAGATATCCCTTCTACCTCTTCCTTGATCTTGTCCATAACTCTCTCTAGATGCGTGATGACGATACTCAGTGATATCGGACCTCCTTGTCTTATACCTCTATTCATTCTAAACCAACTCCCCAATTCTCTACGTGTTCTCGCTGCTGCCTCCACATTGTCATTGATATCCTTCAACAGCCATATTAGTCTGTATCCATTCCATATGACTCTAACATCACCCAAGTCACTTTCTAATCTATACTGTCAAATGCCTTCTGAAAATCAACGAAGCAATTGTAGATGTTCTGGTTGTTTTGTCAAGCCTTCTCTGCTATCAGTCTTAGTGCCAATATCTGCTATATGGTACTTCTATCTTTCCTGAATCCCACTTGCTCATCCGCTATATGTTCTTCTATCTGTGATCTCAGTCTCTCCAGCAGTATCAACATCAGCACCTTGCCTAGATGACTCGTTAGGGCAATCGTTCTGTAGTTCTTGCACTCCAGTGCATTTCCTTCCTTGTGTATTGTCACTAGCACAGATCTTGTCTGTTCCTTATGTGCCTTCCCTTCTTTCCGTGCTATATCACGTAGTTGGTGTATTTCCTGAATCGTACTTTCTCTGCCATATTTAATCATCTCTCCTGTGATCATATCATTTCTGGGGCTCTTGTTGTTCTTTTCATTTCAATGCTCTTTCTGCTTCCTTCTTCGAAATATCAGTCTCACTCTCAGTGCTCATCAGGATATTTCTGTCAGTTCTTCAGTCAGTTTCTCTGAGACTCTCCAGTCCAACTGTGATTTGTATAGATTGCTGCAGTATCTCATCTATCACTGCACAATCTTCTTGTTCTTGAGCACCTCATTGTTCTCTTCGATTGCCATCTGTTTTGGCTAGCACTTTCTATTAATATTCCTAATCATTTTTTTACATCTCCCTGGTTTTACACTCGCTGTAATTCCTCTCCTATATCTTCACACTGCTCCTTTAAGCATTTCACCTGATCACGTCTGGCCCCTTTCCTTATCTCATTGCATTTCACCCCATATTGCTGTTCTGCCCACTCGCAACATCCTTTTGATCTTCAATGCTTTCTTCTCTTGAACCAACTTCAGTGTCTCGTGTGTAATCTACTATTTATTGATCTTCTCTTCTTCCAGAACAGTCTGCTCAACTGCCTCTTCTATTGCTGTGGCTATCCCTTCAACTTTCTTATTTAGGTCTTTCTCTGTGGCCTCGTTCCTAATCTCTTCGAGCGCTGCTCTGTATGCATTTCCTATTTTTTCCTCGCCACATCTCTTCTTTTCTAAAACTGTGTCTTACACTTTCTCTTCAGTTTCATCTTGATGTTTGTGATCACTAGACTGTGGTCTGAGTCTACATCCACTGCTTGGAAAGTTCAGCATTGCTGCACTGATGTTTCCCATCTTCTTGTTATCAAAATCATATCTATCATATTCTTGGACTTCCCATCATTGTCCACTTCCTACAGTCCTTGTACAGGATTATAAGTGTACATAAAATGCAAGGTGATGAGATTCTCGGAATACGTTGATCTCGGGAGTTTTTGGCCAGGATAGAGAAGTTAACATTCCTACTCTTTCAGAGATTGCTTTGGTTCATTAATAGCCTCAGGTGCTGAGGACCTTGGTTTTCCATACAATTTATAATTTAAAAACAAAAAACCATCCCCACTAGCACCGTGCCTCTTTTACATCCGCCTGGATCAAAGTTGGTACAGACTGCAGTGAATCCTCATCAGCCCTTGTGACAACTTCATGGGTTTTCCTAAAACAGGGATCCTCAGACTTCATGACCTGCTTCTGATAGTGAAAACTACTACATGTCCTCAGGACCACGGACCAAAGCCTGAGCCCAGCTGCCCTGGCTGGGATGATGGCTAAAGCCTAAACCCTGATCTCCTGGGCAGGTCAGGAGGAGGGCAAAGCTGAAGTCTCAGTCATGGAGTCTATAACCAGAGCACTGCTGCCCAGGATTGAAGTTCTTGTGCTTTGGATTCAGCACTGGGCGGTGGAGGTCAGGCTTTGGTTTGGGTCCCTGTAACTCTAAGCCAGCCCTGGCGACCCCATGAAAACCAGATCTGGCCCACTTTGCGGTCCCAGCTCAGTTTGAGAGCTGCTGTCCTAAAAGGTCTCCCAGCTGCTTACTGACCTGTTCTGACTCTGCTTAGCTTGTGATTTCTAGGATCATTGCACAGAGGGACATTGCTGCAGGCTCTGCAGAAAAGTAATTGCTTCAGTTCCAAGTGACTGGCTCACACATTGAAGAGCATCTCACAGAGGCATGATAAAAATCTGTCACTACGTCAGAGCACGAAGGGACGAGTTTTTTCACTGAGACGTTTATGGCAGGTTATTTTGCCAAGTATTTTTCCTTTGTTGGCTCTTGTTTCAAAATTACGGTGGTGTCTTTCACGGCCAGGAGTTGAGACTTTTAACGCAGCAGTGTGGTTGCAGCAGGAGTGCTGGGAGAGAGATTCCCCCCCCCCCCCGCCCCAACCCAGGGCTCTAAGTAAGCTGCCCCCGTGATGGGAGTAACTAATTACGCTGGGAGCATGGCTGTAGTCGGGTTGCCTTGGTGCTATACAGCTCTGTAACTTGCTGTACTTAGAGGCAGGGGTGTTTTTCACACCCTTGAGCCAGAAAGTTGCAGTGCAGACAAGTGTCATGTCAATTTTAAAGGATACATATAAATGCATTATTATTTATTTGTGCTACCGTAGCAAATAGGAGTGCTTGTTGTGGACCAGCTCCTTTTGTTACTAGGTGCTATAATATGCATGTATACTTTAAATTTCATTAAGCCATTTGTACTGACTACAGAAAACTTTCGTATCTGGTAGCCCTGGGACCAGGAGGTTGCCGGATATTCAGATATTCTGTGTAACAGAGAGGTGTATTGCGTAACACTGAAGAAAAACAAGATCAGATATTAAGAAACAAACAAAAGCAGGCAAAGTGCTTAATTTGCCAACACCAGTAGTATTGTCCACTGCGAACTTTTACTGTATTTGCTGTATTTTTTTGTATTTACTCTCACTATAGTTATGTTTTCCATAACTACACTAAATTTTCCTTACAGTTAAAATGCTGGTTATTGGAGAGTTGGGCGATTTGAATTGTTTTGACTTGTTACTTTTATGTTCCAGGCCACAGCAACGGACCAATTGGTTGGATTTGGCTTGGTAGCTTTTAGCCTCATTCTTTTTGTTTACTACACCATCTGGATAATTATACTGGTATGGATCCCTGCATGCACTCTGGTTATTGCCATGTTGGTGGCTTCACTGTTGTATTTATTTGTGTACGCTTCCTTTAGACATGTTACCCTGCTTGTCTAGGTATGTGCACACTGAAAAGCAAGTACTAAAAAGGCCTTGTATGGTCTATCCTTCAGAAACTTGTTCTTCTGAACCTTTGCCCAAAGGATAGCTGGAGGGGTATCCATAGCAGTGTGCCTTAATTTGGGTAGGAACAGTGATTTGAATAAAGCAAGTACTACAGTGTTCCACCCATTTGAACCTTCACTCAAAACTCAAACCCAAAAATAGTGCTGGGGCTTTCAGAAAAGAGTGGTTCTGCTATTATTGTTCACTTCTGTGTTTCATCTGTTTCCTGCATCGTGAGAGAAGCGGCAGAACTGAAATTTGATGAGGGTCCATTCTCAAGGGGTCTTCGGTCTGCTATGAAGCAAGAAGTAGAGGAAGTCATACAGAGAAGCATCTTTTTTTTTTTAAAAAACTTTTCAAGCCAGTATTCAGCCTTGAGAGGTTTATTAAAGCTTTGGATTGATATCTGAATCCCTGGCAGCTTCAGTCCAAGTGCTGAACATTTTTGGGTTCCCCCTCTGAATTCAAAAGTTGATTGTTGTTCTGTCACAAACCCTGTTTTGTTTGCACGCTCTTTGATTGTTGGCGTGCTCTGTAACAGTGTACAGGAAGCAGTGGATATAGACATGAAGAGTTCTGCTGCATTTAACTGCACCTGTGATGTCTCTGTGGAGTAAATATTATCATGACTTTCCAAGAGAGGGAAGCCGCTACCCTCCTGGGGGATACGTGCTCTGCTCAGTAACAGGCAACAAGGCGGTCTGAATTAGAACCCCTGAGTTCTTTATATCTATGCGTAAGCCACTAGACAGCAGGACGCAAACTGTCACACTCTTGCTACACTGTCATGGGCTGTTGCACTTGTTCAGCTGCTATTTGCTTATTACTTTGTCTACAGCAGTAGCTAAAGTATTGTACACTAGTCTCGGGTGTTTGAATAGGCACGTTCTCGCTATTTGCGGTTAGTTTTCAAGCCTCAGCTTAATTGTAGCTCCTGGCATTATAACCGTAAAGCTCTGGGTGCTGGAGATCTGTCTTCGTATTGCCCAGCTTAATGGTGTCCTTCACTTGTGTTTCCTGCAGCCCTTCATTGACAGCAAGCATGGGATTCACAAGTTCTTCTTGCCCAGGGAGTATTCTGTGACCATTCCGGTCATCGCAGGCCTCCTCCTGGTGCTGTTTGTAGGTGAGTCTCACTTACGTCTTATTCCAGCCTCTTTAAAAGTGGGTCACTCACATTTCATCTGAATACTGACAGCAGTGAACTGTCAGTATCTAAGGCTCGTGCGTGGTGAACTTCATCACAGCAGTGCCCTGTGTGTGACTGTGATTCCACCACCCTGCTGTGTGCCGCCTCTTCTGCAGAGAGGTTCCACTTTTCATCATAGTGTGCTTGTAAAAAGCTACAGCAGCTGAAGGGTTTTATGTTTTACTCGGTCTCTTGCTTTTTCCTGCATGTAGGGGTTTTTGTAGTGATTGTGATGTGGAAGAACAGGAAACCCGCAAAGAAATCAGACTGAAGACAGCAGGCTGGGAGAGGCAGAGAGAAGGCACCTGGCCTGCAGCATCTCAACTGGGACAAGATGTTTACCTGCAGAAACAAAAGGACACTCCGCTTTAAGACTCTGTCATGTGCTTGAAAGAATGTTGGACCTTGCTGCGCCCTCCTTCCATGGTCCTTATGCTGAGACTTGTTCCCAGCTCTAGTTTACAATTTGCTGCCCAAAGGGAAGTGAAACTGTCGGACCAAGAGAACTCTTCTAGAGAGAGACCGGAACACCAGCCCTAATGAACCATTACCTAGGTTCATGATAATCCTAGCAGACTCCACAGTCTTTGTGCTGTGTATCCTGTATTAAGGTGACGTTGCTCTGGCACTAGGTAGCGCTTGTGACCAAAGGGCCCACTCTTCAGTGACTTTCCTCTCTCTGCTGCAGGCACCTTCTTCAGTTCTGGGGGTTTGTTCTGTCACTTTTAAGTAGTTACTTTGGGGGTGGGGGAGCAGTGGATCGGAGATGTGAAAAAAGAAGATCATGAATAAAATAAAGTGCTTGTCTCTCAGGGTCAGAGGGCAGGCCCGGGACCGAATTTCCTCCCATCTTCCCCCGCCCCCAGCTTCCTACTAAAGAAGCTGTGAACTATCAGCATCTTCTATGAATCATGTTGCTGCCAAGAGGTCACATTCCATCCCCATCTACCTGCTCTTAAACACACTCAGGGTTTCTGTCTCTGGGGAAGGACGGCCTCTGGACCTTGCATTGCTTATTGTAGGGAATCCACCAGCTCTGTAACCTCCTTAACCTGTGGAGGAGGTACTAGAGAGCTGAGGTCCTTCGCTGTTATGCAGAAGGTGTAGTGCTGTTCTCCCTGCTGTTCCATTAGCAGCTGTGTGTGCCTTGAATGGGCTGGGACAGAAAGTCACCCTCTGCTGGACAGTGACCGAGAACAAAGGGGACAGGTGCTCGGATACTAGCCTGATAAAGGTGCTATTAATACCGGTCCAGTGAAGCCACCGGCTCTGCTTTATCCTTAGGAACAACTTTCCATGTCCCTGGCGGTCACAGGGCTGGGTGGAGGAAGAATATTCAGGTGGCTCTTGCTGGGCTGGGCCAGGCTGAAGCATCAGGATGTTTCACTCGTTAACGAGCTGAGCTGCTTCAAAACTCACAGGTTGTGCTGGCAGCTCTGCGAGTAGGTGAAGAACTGGAGTCTCAATAAATCTTCGTAGTGTCTCAGACTGTGTTCTTCCTCTGCCCCTTATGGGTGTAGCGGGGGGAGGAAGGAGAGTAGGAGAAGCAAACTTGCCCCCCAGATCAATGAATCAGAAACCACAGCCAGCTTGTAACCTGACAACACTGTGAGAGGTCCTGATGGGGTGTGACTGGTTCTCTCATTCTGCTGTGGAGTCCTGTATTCCACTGTGGTCTGCTGCAGGCTGGTGAGTTGGAAGTGGAAGCTGCTCTGGAGTAGGGTGATCAGACATAGGGCAGCATGTTGTGAAGGGGGATGAGGCTGCAGACCTGTAGCTTCCTCTAGGATAAATTGAGGGTTGGTCAGTTAAAGTGCAGAGATAACATAACCACGGCTCGGCTGCAGAGTTTAGATGTTTCATAGCATCTCTGGTTCTTCTGACCAGTCCGCTCATGCTAACTTGAGAGGTCAGTGCTGGAATGCCATCAAAGTGGGGTTCTTGTTCCAGCAGCAGGGGTAAGAACTGGTGCCATTTCCCCTGCCAATGGGAGACCTGCTAACAAGCTCCCTGGGGTGGTGCTGTCTGCAGCCTTGTGCCAGAGCCTGTGAAAGAATTAAGCAAACGTGGTAACAGGATGAGACGTGGGGAAAATATCAGCAGGGGGCCCAGGCCACACAGCTCCAAGGAGTATGTCTGCCAGTTGAACCAGCTCACGGATTTGCCTTTGATTAGACAGCGCCAGCCTGGTTTATGCAGGTGGCTGTGCCTCCATTAGACTGTGCAAAAGGAGAGGACTCTCGGGGACTGTGAGAAAGTCCCCGTGGTATAAACAATGATTTCCAGTAGCCGCTCTCCACCTGCTCCCCGGCAGACAGGCTCAGAGCAGAAGGCTCCTCTCAGGAAAGACCTGGGCTGCTCACGTGCTCATCTGCTCTGTACTAGAGGCTCAGGGTTGACAAGGTTGCTCCTAGCTCCTGGTGGGTGACAGCCCCTCTGCTCTGGGAAGCCAACAGGTGTCACTTTAATCTTCCCTTCCATGTGTGGCTGCGGCTCTGCAGCTTTCCTGCTGGGCTGGAGGCTGACAAGAGCCTGCTGCCAGCTGGGACATTTCTATTTAGAGCTCTAAGGCTGTGCTGCCTGCTCTCCCTGTGGGCTAGTCTGCCGGGTCTGATCTCTTCCCTATGCCTAACGAGCCGGGTCAGAGGTGGGAAGAAGGGAGGGGCTAGTCCTAAATCATCTTTTTTTTTTTTCTTTTGACACCGCCTATAGCGCCGGCTGTTGCTTCCCACTCTCGAAACGCTGCGGCTGCGCTTCTTGGAACTGCAAGAAACGGCAGCGGCTCCCATGAGCATGAGGTCACTCCCCCCGATGGGCGCTTTGGGGGAAGAAGGAAGCACAAAGCCTCATCTCTTAGCAACTCTGGGCACCTTGTCTAGCCTGCCAGCCCTGGAGCTACCGCTGCTGCTTCATTTCTGCTGTGTCCACTTCCACTCCCTGTGTCTTCTACTCCCAGCTACCCAAGGATGCTGCTGAGCTAATCCCTGGGATGCTGCCTGAGTCAGTGAAATGAGCCCGGAGGTTCCCTCCCAAGCACTTCCCCAAGAGAGGCTCCTGGATCAGGGCAGGTATGAACTGTAGAGGGAGAGGGGGACCTGTGTGAGGTCTGTGAGTGGGTCTGGTGCAGAGGGGAGGGCTGTGGGAGGCGCCTGTCCTGGTGGAATGAGCGTGGGGCCCACGGTGCAAGACTAACATTTATTTAGGCATCTGAAGAAGCAGACGATTTCGTCTTTCCCACGAAAGCTGATGCCCAGGTAAGTCTGTTAGTCTTTAAGGTGCCCCAGGACTCCTCGTTGCTTTTGCGGCTACAGCCCAACAGGGCGACCCCTCTGATACAAGCTGGAGACTGCGGCTTTGCAGTGTGCAGCCCAGTTCCATGTGAGCTGTCCCAGCTGACTGGGATTCCCCACTCCTCTCCCAGGAGCCTGCTGCCTTCTGCTCCCCCTGGAGTGCTTCCGCCAGCGTCTTCAGGATTCCTCCAGCAAAACTGATCTAAAAGGGAAACCTCTGTCACCAAACAGGCAGGTAGATTTTAAGCTCCTGTGATGTCCTGCAGGGACGAAGGCTCCCCTGGGGGAAGTGGCTCCCTCCCCAAGCAGGAAAGAGCCCTGCTGAGCTCAGCGCCGCCACTTAGCCTAAAAACAGCTCAGCCGCACCAGTCAGTTGAGCTTTAGTCATAGCAATGTCAACACGCTGCGTAAGAAGAGCAGCCGAAGCGTACGCCCATGCCCATTGAGCACGCCCACAGTCCTCTGTGCTCTCTCCCAGCCGTGAGAAGCAGCGTGGTTTAGTAGATAGTGCACTGGACTGGGAGTCAGGAGACCTTGGGCTGTGAGGGAGGCAGAAATGGCTCTGGTTTGAGCATTAGCCTGCTAACCCCAGGGGTGTGCACTCAGCCCTTGAGGGGCCATTTAGGGATCTGGGGCAAATAGATTGAAAACAAATGTCAGGGATGGTGCTAGGTCCTGCTGAAATGGGGGAGGACTGGACTCCATGGCCTCTGAAGGTCCCTTCCAGTGCTATGAGATAGGTATATCTCCATACCTTGTACTAGTTGTGTGCTCTCTGTATGCAGCTGTGTTAAAAGGAATATGAGGTTCTGGGTTGCCTGTTGCTTTCCTGCTTTTCCTCCTCTTACTCATCCTTCCTGCTGGTCATGGCCAAGCTGCTTGGTTGAACTCTAGTGTGTTCTGGGATTTCCCTGGGCAGAGGCTTAGCAAGGCCTGGATGAGGCAGGTGATGCCTCAGAGCCAGCAGAGGGAGAACTACTAGAGATGAACTCTTATGTTAATTGCAGTGGAATAAGTGGGCTCAGAGGGTCAAAGGGGTTAGTGGGACTGTCACAAACTAGCACAGCCTAGTTGCATGCAGTTGAAGGTTTCAAGTACAGAGATCTTCCTCTGCCTGTTTAGTCCCATGATAAACAACCTCAAAAACTGATAAAGCAAAGCAGTCCAGTAGCACTTTAAAGACTAACAAAATAATTTCTGTCCCACGAAAGCTCATCACCTAATAACTTATTTTGTTAGTCTTTAAAGTGCTACTGGACTGCTTTTTTGTGGTGATAGTGTATAGACTAGCATGGCTACCTCTCTGTTACTATCCAAAAATTGATGTGCAAGTTTGGAGATGCATTGATTGGGATACACAAGCAACAAAGAATGGAGAACAAAACCAAAACATTTTCAAAGGAAAAGGAAGGATTCTGCAGATTAAAGAACCCACACTGACCTGAGTCGCTTGTTCAGCCAGGGTATTGCCGGTACAGTATGGCTGCCCAGCGAGTGAGAAATTATTGCTACTTTGGAAGAATCATTACCGGGGTTGGAAGTTGAGAGATCAGCATCATACTAGCAAGAGTGGAGGAGACTTTGTGGAGGAATAAACATCTGGAGAGACGGAAAGGAAATATGAAGACAAAATTCCAACTCTTAGAAGCTTATATTTGGTTTGTGTTAAATTACAGCTGTGAAATATGCACATCGAACAATCAATGACAGACGACGCTCCTTCAAATTAGTGTCAGAAGAATTCTGAAAAATCTCATGGGTTGACCACATAAGGACCAAAATGATTGGAGCTCAGCAAAACCTACCCAGAAATCTTGTGAAAAGGAAGATTTGATTTGCAAGGCATATTTTACAGAGTTTCACAGGAGTTGCATGTTTACAAGCACTGTCAGGGAAAGTAGATGGCAGAAGAATGTGAGACAAAAAAAGAAGCTATCGAATGGTTGATGTGGTATCCTGAGTGGATTAAAAGAACTGTTCATCTGTCAAGAAATTAGCAGAGGATCTCCAAGAATGGACTACCTTGGTTGCAGACATGCAGTCATGGATATGCCAAATAAGAAGACTGCTTGAAAAACTAAGACTAAGCTGTTCATTCCAGGATCAAGTGAAAACTCCAGAGTGAGAGAATAAAGGCAACAGGAAAATAGCAGCATTGGAAGGGATGATACATTCACAGTCCTGTTCTCTCTGGCTGGGGTCCTCACTTGTCCAGGCAGCCTCCCAGTGGGGTGGGCTGGATGGCCCTATGATCCAGGCTCACCAGCGAAGGACAGATTCTCTAGAGCAAAGAGCTTTATTGACTTTTGATTTAGGGCATGCCCCCATTCAGCCCTCCCCAAATCTTTCTGAAAGATGGCAACAGAGGTGATGGGTGACCCACCCTCTTATTATTTTGTCCACCACTTAGGTGTAATATCCTGCACACTAATTTTGGTCCATTAATTTCTGTTTCCATTCTACCCTAGTTCACAGTCAGTAGATTCTTTTGGCTATGTCTACACTACAAGATAAATTCAAATTTATTATCATCAATTTTTATAATGCCCTTTTTTTTTTTTTAAATTTGATTTTGAGAATCCTCACTCCCCACAGACTCCCAACAAATTCAACATGAGAAGAAATCACCAAACATTGAGGCAGCAATGAAGGGTCCTGTGGCACCTTATAGACTAACAGAAAAGTTTTGAGCATGAGCTTTCGTGAGCACAGACTCACTTCTTCAGATGCTCATCTGAAGAAGTGAGTCTGTGCTCACGAAAGCTCATGCTCAAAACTTTTCTGTTAGTCTATAAGGTGCCACAGGACCCTTCATTGCTGTTACAGATCCAGACTAACACGGCTACCCCTCTGATAGCAAACATTGAGGGTGTGTCTACATGGGCACAAATCTTTGACATAGCCGTGCTAATGGCCATTTCGAAGATTACTAATGAGGCTCTGAACTGAATATTCAGCACCTCATTAGCATTAGGATGCTTCTGGCTGTGGCGCTTCGAAAGTGCATGGTTCGGCGCGGCTACATGGGGTCCTTTTTGAAAGGGCCCTGCACCTTTTGAAATCCCCTTATCCCGCTCACTGAACAGAATAAGGGGATCCCTCAGCCCCACATTCTAAGCTGAAAGCCAGGTGCAGCAGCCCTGGTCAATTTCCCAGCTCCCTCAAGTTGCAGGACCCAGGAAACTGACAATACAGCTGCCCTGGTCGGTTTCCCGGCTCCCCCTAGTAGTGGGGAGCTGGGAGCCAGATACAGTGCCTAGCTTTGTGTGATACAAACAGAGAACTTGTGGAGGCTCATAAATTCGAATTAAAGACAGGGCGCTTCCACACTAGCCTTTATTGAAGATTTTAAATTCGAAATTCAATATAATATTTAATATGCTAATAGTGACATTTTGTTACTGATATTAGGGCAGACTAAATCAAGCCAATGACACTTACGCTGAAGACAGTGACCTTTTAACCTCGAGCTAACTCCTTTACGTTTGATTTTTATCTTGTAGTGTAGACACAGCCTGTATTGTTTAGATTGTCAGTATTCACTGCCCTTTTGTACCTTTCTCTGCCAGCATTTATTGTTCTGGAGACAATGGTAAAATGTGTGTGCCAGCTGAGCTCTCCACTGAGGGATGTCTTCTAGACCCCAATGATTACAATGGCTCTTGCAGTGGCACCCACAAAGCCAGGAAGTCCTGGGTGAGGGATGGAACCTTCTGTCTTGCTCCTGACGAGATGCCAGCAAGAGAAGCAACCCCGGACTCTTCCTCCTAAAGGCCAAATGGAAATGAAGGAAACTTAACTGTTGAACTGGGTAAGCCAGGAGGAAAACCCCAAAGGGGACAGGTTGGTGAAGGACCTGCACTTACTTCAAGCGTGAAGGCAGAAGGACAGTGGGAGCTCAGGAAAGAGGGCCCCCCTCATACCTTGGAAGAAATCAGAGGTGACTAATGGTGAATCCTAAAAATGGCAAGTACCAGGAGTGAGGACTCCAGCTCCCAGTCCTTCCCTCCTGCCCCACACTAGAATCCTCACCCCCAAAGGGCCAGGCTTCAGTTTGTGGCAGCTGCGAAAGGGCTGTGGTTATGCACAGATTCCTGGCTCCCTGCCACACACAGGAAAAGGGCTGGGCTGTCGCTGTTGTGCTAACAAAGCCGGGCTGAAGCAGTGACCTGGATGGCTCCCACAATGCACAAAGCCTCATCTCCTCTTGACTCGTTGTTTCCCACTGTTTGGAGGTGAATGGTGACAATGGCTGAGGTCAGGCAAGGCTGGGGTAGACACGGGGTCCTGGCTGTCTGTCACATAGACAGGAGCAGGGTGAGCAGACAGCTCGTCAGTGGATATCCTCATCCCTGCCACAGGGCATGTTACTGCAAGGGGAGAGAAATGAACCCCTGATACCAGCTTCCTCCTAAAGCACGAGGGGCCAGAGACTTTGGATACTGTTCTCACTCATACAGTACAAACGTATCTGGCAGCCTGGAAGGAAGGGGCTATTAGGGTGAATACGTTCTGTGTCCTGCTGGAGGTGCAAGCCAGCTGATGTGATGCCCCAACCTTTCCTGGCCTTGGGGCTCCCCACGCAGGGCGAGAGTCCCCCTGCCCCTCCCCCTGCTGGATGGGTCATCTCTGCACCCTGACCTGAACTGGGCTCTGGAAAGGGTGTTCTGGGATCAAAGCACAGAGCTGGGCCTCAGGATCTGGCTTCTGTTTTCCACTCTGGCACCCACTCCGAGCAAGCTCCTCCTGGCATTCGCTCCCCGCCCACTGCTGCAGCCTAAACTGGCTCTTTGCTCTTTGGCTGGAAAGTGCTGTCCAAGCACAGGGGTGTGGGTGGTGGGGAGGACGAGGACTCTCTGAAGTCCTGTCTTACCCACAGGTGTGAGGTGAGGACAAAGTTCCAGGCTCCAGCACGTCCTTTCAGCATGTTTGCTTTCATTTGCCCTATGCCAATGGCTGCTGAAGCCCCTTACTCAGAGCTCTGGCCCAGTGCAGATGAGTTGGTGTCATTCTGGGCCTGATGTCCAGAGATGCTAAGCACCTGTGGCATCCGCTGATCGGGATGGGAACAACACCCAAGTTCTCAGTACTTCTGAAAACCGGAATAGCGTCTTTTGAATACTGACCCTCGCCTGATCCACAATCCTCAATCCACAGCAGATCTCACCAGTACAGTGCAAATAACGAGGCCGGGGCTGAGGGGCGGTAGACCCAGTGCTGAGGGTTAGGAGACAGCTCTGATGTGGTCAGTAAATGTGTCACTGGTGCACCCTTGACTGGATGCTGCAGCCTGCCCTGGGCTCAGGTGCACTGGAGGGGTTTGCACACTTGCAGTGGGTGTGGGCACACATGCACCAGTATTATTGGAGCATCTGGCTCTCATGGTGGAATTAGACTTAGTAAGTATCAGAGGGGTGGTTCTGTTAGTCTGTATCTGCAAAAATAACACAGCCCTGTGGCACCTCAAAGGCAGCCAGATTTATTAGTGCATAAGCTGACAAAGCGGCTTTGTGCCCATGAAAGCTTATGCCCCAATAAACCTTTAAGGTGCTCCACTTTAAACTTGCCAGTTACTGCCCCACTGGAGCTGTTCACCTCCCCACTAGAGCTGTTGTGTGTCCCAGGCTGGCTCCAGGCTCAGGCAGCCAGAACTGTGTGGCCTCTGAAAGATTCTTCTTGCTGCCCTAAGGGCTCGGGGCGCCGTGTTTCTTCTCTGAAAACAGCCTGCTGCCCTTGCGTTCCCAGGGACTCCCTGGCGTGGGCAGGGGCAGCAGCTAGGCCTGTCACCCCTTTGCTCTGAGCCCAGCGCCAGGTTCTCCCGCACGCTAAGCCAGGCTCTGACAGTGGCTCCCTGGTGTGACCTTGGGCAAGTCACTTTCACTGTTCCCTGCCTCAGTCTCCTCCAGTGACCTGCAGGGAGGGAAAGGGATGAAGCTTTGGAAGGGGGCCAGTGCTGGGGGTGGAGTGGGGGGTACATTTTTGCAGCTCTTTAACCCTGTATTCGCTGGCAGGGCCGAGCAGCCCTGCAGGTGGCCAGCTGGCCAGGGCCTCCTCGTCCTCTCCCCGCCCCCACTCCGCTCTCTCCCTCCCTCCCTCGCTGCAGCGCTGTCAGTAGGGCCAGCTGCAGGCGGGCTGATGTCACCCGCTCCGAGCTGCAGCTGCCGGGGCTCGGGGCGGCTCCGGGCGGGCACTGAGCGGAGAGGCGCCCGGCTGCAGAAGACGCCCGCAGCGGTAGGTGCTGGTGCCGCGAGCGGCCCCGGCTCGGGACGCCCCCTCACCCCGCGCCGCACCGCGCCTGCAGGGGCTGCGGGCAGCTCTAGCCCTGAGCCCCGGCCGCGCCCCCAGCTGGGCGCCCCCCTTGCCCGGGCCCCGGCCGGCTGGGCGCCACGTGACTACCTCTCCCTAGCAGGGGAAGGGCGGGGCAGCTGTGCGACCCCCCCCTCCCCCTCCCCCAACAGGCAGACGCCCCCCCCCCCCACCATACCCCGTCTGCTTCCCCCTACCTGCCCCAGCCCCCGGGACTTCCTCAGAGCTCTCTGGGCAGGGACAGGCTCTGTGTACAGCGCCTAGCACCGGGGTGGGGGCTCTCCAGGCCTGGGCCCGGGGAGTGCTGCACTTCTGTAATGCAGAGGCATAGGCATAACAATGAGAATGGGGGAGTCTAAACCAGGCCATTCAGAGCCAAAGAGCTTCGCTGCCTGGGGACATTGCACAGAATAGCGCCTGTGGACTCAGCTGTTCGGCACCAGCCGTTCCAGAAGGGTGCCCGGTGTGGGTGTTCTCTTCTGGAATACAGCCCCTGCCTTCTGGAATGGTGACCGTGCTCACAAAGCCCCCAGGAGACAGCAGCTGATCGCAGAATGGAGGCCCCCCCCACCCCGGAGAGCTGTTCTGGAACAGCTCTTGGGGCCGGACCCAGCAGGGGCCTGTGAGCCTCATCCTCAGCAGAGCCCTGGGGAGTAGTTGAGAAGATAGTGGTGTGTGTCACAGTGATCCAGTGAGGCCAGCGGCAGCTCCTGTGCTGATTTCCATGAGCTCAAGCCCACAGCACTGTCATTTCCTCAGTTTGCCTTCCTGAAGCCGGCTCGCCTTGGGCCGCCGACTGCGCTCGTACCAAAGCCAGGCCGCAGATTCTAGCCTTCTGACTCCGGCTCTCCGCTAGGTTGTATCTCTGGAGGTTGGTCTGCCTGGGGCCCACCCAGCGCCTAGCTCCCTCTGGAGTCTAGAATGGCCCTGCTCTGTCCTGCCTGTGGCTGGTCCCTCCCAGCCAGCCAAGGGGAAGTCCCTCAAGCCAAACTTCTTGCTGTCTCCGCTCCAAGCAGTGAGCTGGCTTTGGTTGTTGCCCTTACGCTGATTCATACCCCCCCCAACCCCCGTGTAATCTCTCAGGCTGTTTTTTCGTGTTGCCCTCCCTGCCTCATGCATGCATGCTCCCTCTAGCTGTGCTTTGTCTGGTAGCCGCCCTGACCAATCATTGCACTCACTCTGTGCTCTGGCTTTGTGCAGACAGGTTCCTGCCAGCATGGACGTCGTGCCCCCTGTGCTATGGACTTGGGCCTGTTGGTAGGAGTCCTATGTGCGACCGGTACCAGCAGGTAGCACTCACTGTATAGCTGAAGCCTGACATGCAGGGAGAAGCCATGGTGAGTCCTGTTGTATTTTACAGGGGTTCTCAAGCTGGTCTGCAGAGAGCAGACGGGTAACCTGCCATGGTGAATGGGAGATGGGAAGAAGTGTTGACAAATGAACAATAATGCCCGGAGGCAAACGTAATCGCAGCTGCTGGGTGTTTGAATTCAGTAGCAGTCTGAGATTGTCACACGGCAAGCGCCAACTTGCAGTCAGGTTGGTGCAGCTCGGTCGGGAAGCAGCAGCTGCTTTGCCATCCCATGTAGAGAGAGAAGAGAAAGTAGCTTGGTCCCTTCCCCTGCTCTGGAAGAGTTCCGACAGTGCACCTACCCAACGCCCCAGACCCCCGTCCTTTTATAGTGTGTGAGACAAGGAAACTCCTTTTTGGAGGGAAAAGAACCCTTTCTCCTGATTATTTTTACCATATGTTGTGTTCCTCATCAGTAATGGAATTTGTTTGGTGAGCCTCAGTTTACCTGACTGATAAGTAAAAAGGAATCTTTACTCCAGTCCCTATTATTAACAACTATGACTGTTGGCAGGGCACAAACAGCTTGAAAACCCCTTTCAAGGGGATATTATTTCATCTATTACAGAGGCCATCTGTAAAAACAAGTATCCCTTATCAATTTCCTTAGTTTTGTTTGTAACATGTTTCTATAGAAACTTCTCAGTTGTTTAAGGGTGTGGCCGGGGTGGAGGGGAGTCTCTTCCCTGTGCTGGTAAGATCAGGGTGAAAAGCAGAGTTAAAGGTTATGCATTTCTCATCATTGAGTTCATTATCCCAAGTGATGGATCACTTGGGGCTTGTCTACACTACCTCCCTGCTTCGAAGGGAGGATGGTCAGCAGGGTGTTGGGAGTTTACTAATGAAGTGCTGCGGTGCATATGCGCTTCATTAAGCAAATTCACCCTCGCAGCAACTCTGAAGTTTTAACCTTGGAAGTGCTGGCTCACGTGTAGCTGCACCTCACCCGCCGGTACTTGGAAGCGTACCTCAAAGTACCGGCGGGTGAGCCGCGGCTCCATGCGAGCCGGCACGTCCAAGTTTAAAACTTCAGGGTTGCTGCGGGGGGGAAGTTAGCTTAATGAAGCACTGCATATGCACCTCAGCGCTTCATCAGTAAACTCCCAACACCCTGCTGACCATCCGCCCTTCGAAGCTGGGAGCTAGTATAGACACAGCCTTGATGATTACCTGGCCTGTTCGTTCCCTCTGAAGCACCTGGCGTTGGCCATTGTCAGCAGACAGACTACTGGGCTCGAAGGAATATTGGTGTGATCCAGTAGGGTCATTTTTATGTTCTTTGCCCTTCGGTTCAATGAAAGGACAAAGAACTTTTTAGTTGCAATACATAGAGGGTAATAAACACCTACAGAAAAAATAAGGTTTGTGGTTAGCAATAAAAGAATGACGAAAGATTCACATACAGACATAATACAGAGTTAATATCTACTAACACAACTATCGCTACAAAATGTGGGGGCGTAAATTTAGCTGTTCCCACTCAGGAAAGAGATCATAGAATCACTGCGGATGGTTCTCTCTGAACAGCCTCTCAATGCGCAGTGACAGTCCAAAAAGTAAACAAAATGTTAGGAACCATTAGGAAAGGGATAGATCAGATAGCAAATATTGATATGATGCCACTATATTAATTCATGGAATGCCTACACCTTGAATGCTAGTGCGCCAACCCAGTCAGCCCATCTCACAAAGAAAATATAAAATTTCAGAAGTGCAGAGAAGGGCAACAAAAATGCTTAGGAGTTTGGAACAGCTTCCATCTCGGGGGAGGTTTAAAGCCTGGGACTGCTCAGAAAAAGGCATCTGAGGGAGCTATGGCAGAGCTCTGTAAATCATGCACAGGGTGGCGAAAGTGACCAAAGAATCGTTACTTACCCCTTGCTTCACATAACGCAAGAACTAGGTCACCCAGTGAGATTAGGGGCAGCAGGTTTAAAGCACACACAAGGAAGTGCATCTTCACGCAACATGCATTCGCCCTGTGGAACTTGTTGCCAGGGGATCTCGCAAAGGCCAAAACATGAGTGTTGATTAGATGAGTTCCTGGAGGTGGATCCGTCAGTGGTTGCTAGTCAAGATGGTCACCAGTGCGACTCCTGGCTCTGTGGGTCCCTAAGCCACTGACAGCCAGAAGCTGGGGATGAGTGACAGTTTGATAACTGCCCTGTTCTATTCACTCCCATGGAAGCACCTGGTGCTGACCACAGTCTGCTGACAGGATACAGCCCTTGATGGATCGCTGGTCTGACCCTGTCTGATTGTTCTCATGTTTTTATTGTGATCCACATGCTCTGAAAAAGTGGGAGCCCCCTAAGTGTATTATAATACTGCCCTTTGGCCCACGCAGTTAGCTGACCAACTGGGGCTTTGCAGAGTTGTTTCCTTTAGGAAGGAAAATCAGAGACACGAGTGAGAAATTCTTGGCTGTAATTGTGTTTGTGGACATAAATGCACCCACTGCTCTGTTTCCCAGAACAGGAGAGGCATAAAGCATAGCAGGCCATCTCAGAAACCCCCAGGCCTGCCACTCTAGTGAGCTCCACACAGGCTCTGCCATCTCTTGGCCACCTCTCAGGGTTAAGTGCACCTGTGCGGCTCCAGCTAGCTGCAAACTTATCTCATTCCTT
Source organism: Carettochelys insculpta (assembly GCF_033958435.1). Classification (NCBI taxonomy): domain Eukaryota; kingdom Metazoa; phylum Chordata; order Testudines; family Carettochelyidae; genus Carettochelys; species Carettochelys insculpta. The sequence continues at coordinate 10,922,603 of NC_134157.1, forward strand.
GTGTGGGCAACCAGGGAAACCCCTATTAACCCACCTGGGCTAACTCAGACCTGGCTGTATGACTCAGGGTCTGCAGTGGCCTCTCTTAGTTGCTGCTGGTTTCTCTACTACAAGAGGAGCTCTGGCGATGGGGGAGGGGCACACAGGTGCCTGCACTGTGGACCCGCCGCCTATGCCACCCCTGAGATCCTGCCCCTTCTCCAAGAACAGCTGCCTCTGCATAGCCTCTTTTCCCAAGGCTCCACCCCTGCACTGCCTCCCCACCCTGCACACTCTGCCCCCACTTGCTCCTCACTGACTCTGCTGGCAGGTAAAGGGTGGGAGAGCCCTGCCCCCCCCCACACCCTTCTTCCAGCACCCTCGGTTTAAGTGACCCTTCCTGGGGCCTGAGAGTGCTTGGCACCCCCGTCTCTTTTCCTGAGCTGTTGCAACTGTGCTTGGATTCCAGCCCCACTGGTGGCAGCCATTAGAGCCATCTCCATGCCCCCCCAGCCTGGCTCCGCATTGTGCACACACACTGCTCTGGCCTGTGCGAGGACGGGGCGCTTGCTCTTGCACCAGGAGTTCGGATGTTCTCCGGGCGAAGTCCTGGCCTGGGGGAAGTCCGTGAGCACTTCGGCATCTCTGGTAGTGGGTCGAGGACCTCGCCACGGACCCCAGGAAGCAAATGTTGGTTATTTTTCTCTGGGTGAGCCCTATGATCACATCCCCATTTGGCCGGCTGAGGGCCTACCTGGGTAGACTGTATTCCCCTTCAGCCCCTGGGCCTTGCTGCTGTTCCTCTCTGAACTCTCCTTGCTTTGCCAGTCATCTACCTGCCCTCTCGGTCGTTTCTTTATAGGAACCTCCTCCTCATTCCCCTGCAGCTCTCCCAGCTCAGCTGCCCAGCCTGGTTTTCTGGGAACAGGATGGTTCTTCTTGGCCAAGGGGCGAGTGGGCGGGTGGGCAGAGCCCCGCTCTCTCTCTGACTCCACGACATGCCTTGTCCCCCGCAGGCCGACTCCCCGGAGAACGCCTCGGGCAGGCAGTCCCGCACGCTGAAGCGCAGGTTCCTCTGGAAGCTCCGCCAGAAGTGGAAGCTCCTGGGCCTCTTTGAGATCGACAGGGAGCACGAGTTTTACGGCCTGACCTGCATGCTGAAGGTGGGGCTCAGGGCGGCCATCCAGGAGGCCATTGACAACCCGCCTGCGGTGAGTACCTCCCAGGGACAGGCTTCTTCACCTCCCAGCTGCCTGTCCTACCACGAGACTCCTCCACGGTCTTCCTGGCTACAGTGGGAACATGCATCCCTCCCCCGGCACAAAGGCATGTGGCCTCCAATGTACTCCCCCCATGAGCCTTGTGACTGCCCCGAGGCTTTGCAACCCATGGCTCTGAGAGGAAGGGCTGTGCTAAGGCTGGTGGCTCGAATGCACGGCCTGGCTAGCAGCCCAGCGCAGCTCTGCACGGGTGTAAGACCTCACTGCGGAGCGACAAGTACAGAAGCGAGAGAACAGGCTGCTCTGGAGGGATCTCCTCACCCCTGGCCCTACGGAGGGGGTGGCCAGTGTCTGTCATGCACAAACCAACTCCACCACAGAGCTGGCCCCATTCCAGCCCCGCAGCATTCCCATGACCTCCCCAGGCTCATTGGCCATTGTGCGGAGTGACCCAGCCTCTCGGGAGAGCTCCGTGAGCGTCCCTGCAGGTGGAGAGCAAAGTAACGAGGCGGGGGCAGGGGCGGGGGCGGGGGTGGTCCATCCCTGCTGCGGACATCCTGGTCGCGTGCGGCAGGATAGAGACAGCTGGCTAGCAGTGGGGGCAGGGGGCTCCAAAAGGCAGGGGTGACCCTGTCCACGCTGGCTGCATCCACAGCAGTGGGGCAGAGCAGGGAAGTCAGGGGGAGAGATGGGGCAGGGCAGAGGCCAGAGGCTGGCGTTCTCCCTCTGGTTGCCACGGTGTTTGCTGCTGTCCCCACGCTGCCATTGCCTGATCTATCTCACCCCTTCCCCTCCATTTCCTGTTTGCTTTCTAGCTGTGGGAGCAGGGCCACTGGGACGGCCGGCGAAGCAGCGAATGAGAAGGGGGAGACGCCCCCTTGCAGAGCACTCACTCTGTCTCTCTCTCCCTGCCAGGAAGCCCTGGGCGAGGCAGACTACAAGGCTGTGCTGAAGCAGGCCCATGAGGTAGGAACGCACCATGGCAGGGACAAGCGCAGGCCCCAGCCAGAGGCTCTGGTACACCAGGCCCAGCTCCTAAACCGCCCCCAACCCCGGACACCCAGGTGGGCAATAAGCAGCCCAGGAGCCGGACGCAGGTCACCACGGTTAGCCACTGGCCGGCTGCCAGATGCTTTGTTTACCTGAGTGTCTGCAGGAGCGGCTGCTCGCAGCTCCCATTGGCTGGGAACAGCAAACCTGGCTAGTGGGAGCTGCAAGCAGCTATAGCTACAGGTAAATAAAGCATCTGGTGGTCCTCCAGAGAATAACCCTGGCAAACCACGCCCGGCCCGGGGCCTGCTTATTGCCTGCCCTGCCCTGCCCTGCCCTGCCTGCTGGCCACACACCGTAACCAGCTGTCATCCCCAGACTCCATCAGCGCTGCAGCCATCCAAACACCTGGCCTCCTGCTTCCTACTGCAACCATCACACAGGCTCCTGTACCTCCCAGCCCGCATCCAAACCTACCCACACCTTCGGGCACATGTGTACCACCTCCACCACCACCCTGCACCGACTGCCTGGCCCAGCCATAGTCTCACCTGCCTGCTGCAGCCTGGAGGGAGGACTGAGATGCTGTTGCCATTCCCAGCTCCCTGCCAGCTCCAAGGGGCAGCAGATAGCAGCTGTTTCACTTGCCTCTCCAGCTGACTGGGGGAGGTGGGGGGAAAGCACTTGGCGGCCTGGCACGTGCCCCAAGTAGCCTGATGCAGCAGAACCTGTTCTCACCTCTTGCTCCTCCGGGTCGCTGCAGGGCTTTGAGATGCGTACGTATGGCGGCCCGGCCTTTGCTCACTTCAGGCACTCGCTGGGCATGTCGGAGAAGGAATACCAGCTGTCCCTGGCCTCCCAGAGCTGCTATCTGCAGTTTGTCAGCAACTCCAAGAGCAAGGCCGACTTCTTCCTGACGTGAGTGCGCCCCCGGGTGCAGAGAGGTCTGCACTCTCTGAGGGCTCAGTGCTCCAGCTCAGTGGTTTTCCACCTTCTTTCCTGTGGACTGCTAACATATTTTGAATGGAGGTGCAGAGCCCTTAGGAAATCAGAGACGTGGTCTGCAGGCTCCAGGCTGAAAACCACTGAGCTGGGTGACTGGTGAGAGCAGAATCTGGCCCGTAGAACTGACTGCCTATGTGAGCCATCAGTCAAGCAGATAACTTAGTATCGACTAGAAAGCTCTGTAGGGATTAGAGATTACCCAGCAGCAGTGTTCCTGTGAGACAGCCCCTTGGGCCACCGCCCTGAGAGATTCAGGTGCCGTCCAGCTGATTAGCAGAGTGCCCACAGCTGGCAGTATGTTTCCGGGTGCATGTAACGATGTACTCTGTCCACGGATGCTAAAAATAGAGGGAGCCCTGCCCAGCCACTGTCTTGTGTAACAACCAGCACGAAATACACTGCCTCTGCTGTAGTGTCCACATTGGGTGACCCCTCTCTGGCTGGTGTGTGCACGTGGGGAGGGCGCGTGATGCTGGGTGTGCTTGTCTGTAGCAGGAAGGGGAGAGACTGGGTCTGTGTTTTGGAGTCTTGTGTAGCTACCCGGCGCCTTAGGGGGTGTGAACAGGTGTTGTGTTTGGGTGTGACTCGGTGAATGTGTGGGACCATGGACAGCGTGGGTAATTTCCTGGGCTTGTGTTCGGTGGGGATCAGGGTTGTGCTTGCTCCCCTGGTGGCAGTAGTTTGGACAGGGTTCGTACAGGGGAGTTGTTTCTGTCCAGTCTCTGGGCATGGGACACTGTGTGTGGGCCTGTGTGAATTCGTGGGGGTACTGATTTGCGCTGGTAGTGCAGGGAAGGGCAGTAACTTTTGATGGCAGAGCACCCCAAGATTTTGATAAGTGATCAAGGGCCCCACTTTTCTATGATGGGGGGGCGGGTCTGGGAGGAGGTTGGTGCAGAAAGGAGCGTGGGGTAGAGGACTGGGGTGCTGGAGAGGGTGTGGGCTCTGAGAGGAGCTGGGGTGCAGGAGGAGGTTGTGACCTGGAGCAGGGTGTCAGTGCACAGGGGCCAGCAGCAGGTGTGGGTGCAGGAGAGGATTGTGACCCGAGGGAGGGTGCAAGGTCTGGGAGAGAGTTGTGACCTGGGCTGGGGGGCAGGGAGGAGGGGGCAGGGGATTCGGGTATTGACCTGGGGCAGGGAATTGCAGTGCAGGATCCAGGAAGGGGTGCGGGTGCAGGCGAGGGTTCTGGCCTGGGGGAGGGGTATGAGAGGCTGGGAGGGCATTGGCGTGAGGTGCCAGAGGCAGGATCTGGCCAGGAGGCGGTTACTTGCGCAGCTCCTGGCCAGCAGCGCCCTCTGGCTCCCCTGCCTGCCCGCGGCCCCCGGCTGCTCCAAGCGGCTGGCTGTTCCGGGGGGCACTGTGCACGGTGGGGGGAAGGCCTGCCCTGCTGTCCCCACCCCCAGCAAAATCTCTCAGCTCCTATTGGCTGGCACAGAGAGCCAGTTGCTCTGAATGGCACTGCTCCTTGCCCTGGGGTGGGCTGGGTCCCGCCCCCCCGCACCAGCCTGCGACACTCACTAGCAAAGGGCTGAACCTCATAGCACCCGCCCGGAGCCCAGGTGCTGGGGCGGCTCTGCAGGGCCCGAAGCGGAATGTTCCATTCTCGCTGCTGGGGGGTGAGGGACACGCGCGTGATGCGCAGTGTTACACGTGTCCCGTGGGCGTGCGAGGCTGAGGGCGTGGGAACGTGGCTGGGGAGCTGGGTGTGCCTCTCTGAGCGGGGTGGGGGGAGGAGCTCTTCCCCCATCCCCGTGAGCAGCCTGGGGTCACCCTCGGCCTCCTCCTGCCGCAGGAACAACAAATGCTTCTTCCTGAAGACCCAGAGTAAGAGAGAGATCCAGTTCCTCCTCGCCAACCTGCCCAAGTACATCCAGCACCTGGAGAGGTACCCCCACTCCCTCCTCGTCAAGTTCCTGGGTAAGAGCTGCCTCCCACAGGCGGGGGGCACCCCATTCACTCCAGCCTGGACAGCACCGCACGAGAGGAGAGGGCGGGGCCTGGCACATGGGAGGCGGGGCCTAGGGCCTTACAAGGGGGAACCTGCGCTCCCCTGGGGCAGCGCTAGCTCAGTGGTTAGAGCATTGGCCGGCTGCACCCCAGGTTGTAGGTTCAGCCCTGGAGGGGGCTAGTGAGGGATCAGGTGCACATAGACTGAAAAATAAAACCCCAGGGGGATGGTGAGGGGCCCTGCGGTGAGTGCAGGGGACGGCGCTTGGTGACTTCTCGAGGTCCCATCCAGTGCTGTGAGATCCAATACGTCCCCTGGGAGTCTGCGTGAGCCACGTTTCTGTTCAGAGGAGCATGGCCCTGAGGCCACAGCTGCCTAGTGAGCGTCTAACAGGCCTTAGCCAGCCAGTGTATTGGGTCAAACTGTGCTAGAACTGCTGGGCTCCAGCATGTGGAGGGACTTTGTCTGCAGCAGGGAACTCTAAGGCCTGTCCTTCCCCTTGCAGGCCATACCTGGGTAGAGCCTCTTCAGCTGCAACAGTGCTTAAGAGCTGTTGGACCCAAGTTGCATGGCCGCTGTCCCCGGGGACACAGTGCTTAGTCTGTCTGCCGATTAGTGGGGGCGTCAGAGCCATCTGAGCTTTCCCCTTGTCTCCTCCTTCCAGGGGTTCACAGCATCATCGTGGCCCAGGAGAAGAAGGTAGGTCCTAGCTGCCTGTCAGAGGCGATGTCCCACGCCATGGCCTGGTCTTTGGTGCAGCCAGCTCCATGTGTGTGGCGGGTCCTGGCAAGTCCCTTCTGCTCTCTCCTCTAGAAATACTTCATCATCATGCAGAGCGTCTTCTACCCTGATGAGAGGATCCTTCAGCGGTGAGTTATAGGCCCAAGCCGTTAGAAGGACCATGGCTTGAGATCAGGAGGGTTGGTACAGATGTCTCCTCTCTGGAACAACCTCCTGCCTTTGTGTCTGACAGCCTTTCTGCAACTTGTGTGTCCCCCTAGCAGACCTGATCTCAGGTGTGTTCTGTCACCCTCTAGTAGCTGCAGCCTTGAGTTTATGTACCTTAATATTGCGCAAGCGACACCAATAACACGGGGCTGATCGTGTTGCCCTCCTGTAGCCGTGGACTACGAGGGATAAGAACCTACTAATATTTCATGGGAAAGTTACTGAGCATTACTAAGTCCTGGGGTATAACCCCTTTGTACGCTTCAGCTGTGGAGCCCAAGGAGAGGAGTCACCTGTCCTCATTGCCCTGTGCAGGTATGATATTAAAGGGTGTCAGGTGAATCGCTGGACGGAGCCTTCCCCCGAGGGCAGTCAGGTCATCGTGGTGTTGAAGGATCTCAACTTCGAAGGACATTCCATCCACCTGGGTGAGTTACTCTCTGGCCAAGCCCTGGTGAGACACGGTGATCCCCAGGCCACCCACCTGCCTCAGGCTGTCCAGCCATTTGCCATTCAACCCACCCACTGTTCAGCCCAATCCTCTGCCTCTCTCTCTACCCATCTGCCGCCCCCAGCTAAACCTCCTCATGGCATAGATCCCAATCTGGCCGGCTGTGAATTTACCTTAGGCTGGTGGTAGAAAAAGAGAGACAGGACAGAGAAAGATGCAGGATCCATGGGCCCCCTCCCAGAGCCTTAGGCAGGCAGGGGCAGGGATCACAGTGCAAGTTCTGGGCATTCTGCTCACCACCAACACTTCTACAAACCTGATGCCCCTGGCTGCAGATGCCGGGCACTAGCCCTGTGGGCCCTGCTGGCAGCGCAGACAGGGCCATGGGGCTACAGCTGGCAAAAGCGGGAAGTGGCTGAAATGCTCATGGTTTGTGTCCAGGCCTGTGGGCTTGGAGGGCAGTTCAGCAGAGTCAGGGCTCTGCAGCCGGGCCAGGAACAGCTAGTGGAGCGTCTCCTTGAGACGCCCCTGGCCGTGCCCCCAAATTGTTGTTTCCTTAGAGGTTCTGCCCAGGCCTGACCCTACGGCAACACATGTTGTTCCCTGGCCGCTGCCACGGCTGGTTCTGCCCACATTTCCCCGACACCTTTCCCTACACTCAGCCTCCCTGCTGCTCCCAGTTTGCCAGGCAGCTGCTGCTCCCCACAGCGAGGGCCCAGATCTCCTACTAGGTTCAGCCCCCTGCCCCATCGGGCAAGATTCGCCCGTGTGGCCCTCTGGAGGGTTTAGACCAGAGCAGCTGGGTGGTGCTGGGATGTAGCCACAGGGGGGCCTGAGTGGGCTGTGGCCCAACCACTTTGCAGTCAGGCGCACCCCACAGGTGCCCTTGTCTCTCCGTTTGCCCTTGTTCTTGTGCTCTTCCACCAGCCTGCACAGTGCTCCAGCCAGGGAAGGAGATGGGGCAGGGACCTGGCACTGGAGCCAGGGTAGCAGGGTTGGGGCACCAGGTCTTATCTGCTCCACCCAGTGCTCCAGCTGGGGAACTGAGGGGGAGACACTGGGGCTTACCCACTCTGCCAGTGCTCTGGTAGGTGAGTGGGGCCAGGGAGCTGGGGCTGATCTGCTCTGTTCAGCACGTCAGCCATGGCCGGGGTCCGGTAGCTGCCATTGCCCACCCAGCTGAACTCAGAGCCCACCCAAGTGGGCCCTTCTGGTTACGTCATTCGATGGCATCCTGCATAGCCCATTCATCACAGAGCCGATCATATCAGCAGTGATCCTTGGCCCGTGTCTAGCACGCTCCACCCCTAGATCTCTAAACAAGTTACAAAGTGGGGTCAGATTTGGGAAGAGTGGGGAAACCAAGGCACAGAGCCGCGACTTCCCTGTGACCAGCTGTGAGCCTATGCCCAGGTGCCAGCTAAAGGTCTGGTGAGGCAAAAAGTGGGGGGGTGATGCTACACCAGCAGCTATGCTAAGCAGCCAGGGCAGGCTGGGTTCTTTGGTTTGTGTTTAGTTCGGGTACAGCAGCAAGAGGAAAATTACTCTGAGAGAGGCTTTAACAGTTACTTTTTATTTATACAAAGATAGAAACAATTTAACTAAGACAAATGATTGAAGTACAAGTTAGGACTCATGGTTCTTAAAGGGGAAACAACACAATTTAACTTAAGAAAAGTTTTAGACAAACTAGCCAGCTTAAACTAAGACAATTAATGCATACACAAGAAAGGCAAGTTGCAGGTGTGATTTTCACCTCTGCCTCTTAGACCTGGTGGAACCAGAGTCTTTCCCTCAATTCCTATAGGAAAGAAGTTTAATACAGGTGTAATTCTTACCCCTGCCTCCTAGATCCAGTGTGACCCAGATTCTCTCAATCCCTCGGGAAGAAGTAGATACGAACCAGGCGTCCCCAGTCTCGGGAGTTAATTTCAGACATGGCCAGCAGGTGTAGGTGATTGAAACTCAAAGGGGGGGTGGTCTGCCAAGCCCCTTTATACTGCTTTTGTCACATACGCTTCTTCCTGGTCTTAAGTGGCCAATTGGGAGGAATGTTTTGAACCCCAGGTTTCCCAGGGAAGATGCAAGGCTCAATTTGCACCTGTGAATTGTGGACAATTGGGCACCTTTGGAGGTGATGGGCGGGGTTCCCCAATCTTCCTGGGGAAGTGATCAAGGCTGGGGAAGTGATCAAGGCGTGTCAATTACTGAGATCAGCCAGAAGGGCGGCCATTAGCTACCCCATTCACTGTCTGGTTTTTGTGTATAGTAGAGCGGCTGGGCGAGACAGCACACCTGCGTTCCCAGGACATCAAAGGCTGCCTGTCTCCCCTGCTTTTTTCTCTCTCTGCCTCTCCCAGTGGGGGGGGAGAGGAAGAAAAGGCCAAATGGGGGGTTCATGTCTGGCTACACCAGCCTTTTATTTATTTGCCTTCTCCCAGCCTCAGCCCACTGTCTGTGGGTGATGACGTGACTGTTTCCTGACCGTATCTGCACCAGCCACTTGTTTGGCTTGCCAGCCATGTTCCCCACTCCCGTTGGACCCCCAGGAGACAGTCCCAGAGCACAGTGAGGTGGAGCCTGTGCAAGCACTAAACTGCCTTGGCCAATGTGCCTCTGCTCTCTCTGAGCTGCACTTTAGCTCCTCAGGCAGAAGGTCGGGCCTCTGGGCTCCCGCAGAGCCCAGCAGCACGGCTGTGGCACCGTGCCCCAGGAAACGGGAGAGTCAGCTCAGCAGCAGAGCGGAGTCTGCGCCCCGAACCTGTTACAAACTCAGGATCCCCATAAACCTCCCATTCAGTTTCCATCCTCTGCCTCTGCACTGCCCTCTCTCCATCCCTGGGGGTCTCCCTGTGGGCTTTGCTGTCACTTGGTTTCACTCTTTCCCTGGGAGTCTCCTTGTGCTGATTCACTTCTGCTGCCTGGCTCCCAGCTGCACCCACAAGCCACCATTTCTCCTCCAGCTGCAGCTTCTACTCTTGATCCTGCTGCATTAACGCTGTTGCCCTGCTCAAGGCCACGTCCCCTGGGTCTCCTGCAGAATGCTGCCCCTCCCGCTCCCATGCTACCTATCCTTGCTTATCCCCCATCCCTGCGTAGACCTCCCTGGCCTGGCCTCTGTCTGGTGAGCCTCTCTGCTCTTACCTGCAGGCCAGCAGCGCCCCTGGCTCATTCGCCAGATGCAGCTGGACACGCAGTTCCTGGAGGAGCTGAACGTGCTGGATTACAGCCTGCTGGTGGCATTTCAGCCCCTTCACGCAGATGAGAGGGACCAGAGCCAGTCCTTTGCGGACATCATCTTGAGGACCACCAGGTGAGTGATCAGCCACTGAGCACAGAATGGTCAGCACAGCAGGGAGCATCCTGCCTCTTTTGCAGCCAGCCCTCTGCTTCTCCTGCAGCTCTGGCTGACTGAGGGCAAGCAGCAGACATGTCTGGCTCTGCCCCCAGCAACCGTGTCGCAGGGGGTGAGTCTGCAGAGTGCCTGAAGCCCAGGGTCTCCGGGAGGGCAGAGAGCCTCGGTGTCACAGGCCCTGTTTCTCGGTCACAGCATTCCTCTTCAGTGGCCAAGCAGGAGGGCAAGTCACAGGGAACGTTAAGTCCCCAGTGCAAGTCACAGCAGCTCAGAAGAGCTGCTCTGTCTTACGCTCTCTTTCCCACCGATGCTTATGTGCCATAGGAAGCAGAGAATAGCTGTAGTCTGTGGCCACACCTTTCCCTTCCACGTGCCCTCCCTGTGTAGGGTGACCACATTCCCCTATGGCAAACACAGGACACTGGCCTCCAGGAATGGGGGGGCTGCTGTTGCATGTCAGGACTCCACTGTGAGGCACCAGAGAATGAAGAGGCAGCCCCGTAGCAATGGGGGCTGCCTCCAGGGTGTGCCAGGGGATGGGCCAGCCACCCAGCAGAGGAGCTCCCTGGCAGCAGGGGCTGCCGCCTTGAGACATTGAGTGCCAGGGAACGGGAGCCCCACAAAATACAGGACAGTTAGCTCATTTTCTTAAAAAAGCTGGGACGCCTGTGAGACAGCTTAAATAAAGTACTGTCCCAGGAAAAACAGGACGGATGGTCACGTTATGCCCAGAGTCAGCAACCTGCAGCTGTGGAGCCGCATACGGCTCTTCAAAGAGCCACTTGTGGCTCTGAGAGCTGCCACCACTGACTCCTCTTGCAGCTCCGGAGGCTGCCGCCACTTAAACAAAAAAACGAAATTCAGTTGCCTGCCATTAAAGCAACTGAATTTAGTTTTGTTTGTTTAAGCAGCAATAGCCTCCGGAGCCACTGAGCAGTCCGCTGTGGCAGGGAGCCTGGCTGTGAAAGCCGTAGCAGGGCAGGGACCCGCCCATGTGGGGGAAGGCTAAACTGTCGGGAAAGCTGTGGGAAGGGGCGGCTGAGCCTGCCGCTGCTGGAGTCGCACAACCCCCAAGAAGGTGGCAGGGAGCTGCATGCGCTGAGGGGAGTTAATCCTGGGGGAGGGGGCAGGTTGGGGCTGAGTGGGGTTAAGCCTGGGGGCGGGGGTAACTTAACTTTCTAGCTCACACTAATCATTGTGTGTGCACTGTTCTCAAAAGAGGGGTGACAAAAAGTCCGGCTTGACGTTATTTATTAAGGACTGTCTCGTATTCACACGCGTGGCGGCTCTTGAAGGATCGATTTTGTAACTGCATTTGGAGAACTGGCTCTTCTTGCAGTTTTGGCGGCAGACCCCTGCCCTGTGCCCATGGCCTGCTCCTAACAATCTCCTGCACCTGGGGCTGGGAGCAGCCTAGCACAGCGCCTTTACCTGAGCTGTATGCTGCCCCCTCCACTGGGTGAGGTTCTCAAGGACTGTGGGCCTGATTCTCAGTTAACTAAAGGCATTACTGGAGGTGACTGGCTCTCAGGTGCCCGTGAGCCTCCGAGGAACCGAGGCCATTGGGGAAGCTGCAGAGCTGCAGCCAGTTCCTAGCCCTTTGATCTGGGGTGTCCCCAGGATCTCATCTATCTGCTGTCCTGGCCTTTCCCGGCTGCAGGTCCTTGAGTAAACCTGAGAGCTTCCTGCCCACCTCGGCGTCAGGGATTGTGGAGGAGGAGTCCAACACGCTGGTGTCTGAGATGGTGGGAGAAGCTGACCTCTACCGACTGCGTGAGCTGTACTCGGGGGTGCAGGATGTGAGTTGGCAAAGTGGCTCCCTCTCTGATATGGACCTGGCCCAAATCCTTGCCCAGAACCGGCGCCTGCTGCCCAGATGCAAGAGCCCTCTGCACTTGCTCGATGGACCGGATCTCCGCTACTTCATGGGCATCATCGACCTGTTCACCGTGTACAGCTTCCGCAAGAGGCTCGAGCACCTGTGGAAATGCATCCGATACCGGGGCCAGACCTTCTCCACCGTCAGCCCCTCGGCTTATGCCAGGCGCCTCTGCCAGTGGGTGGAATCGCACACCGTATGACCAGGGCTCTGCACCGGGGCTGAATCCGGTGGCACCTTCTTTGACAGCCCCAATCACTCGCTGGGAGAGTTACAAGCTCACAGACAGTGCTGTAAGCTGGCTGCAGCTGATCCCTTGCACCACCAGGGGGCAGGCTCCAGGCAGCATCGTGGCTGTATTACTGGGATGCAGAAGGAAGGTTGCCAGCATCCTGCAAGCAGGTTGGTGGCATCAGCCCTGGAGAGTCCGCGGGGCCGGTGTTCAGTCCTGCAGGCTGCTGTGGGGATGGGGTTCAGTGTAAGTGTCCAAGGAGCCCAGTAAATGGGGAGTCTGTGATCCAGCTGCCAGTTTGCATTGCTCCTGCCTGGGGGCTCTCTGGGGGCTCCGGTTTGCACCTTGGGCAATGAAACAGCACCACCCGAACCCACTGATGGTCCCTGGATCGTCTCATGGGACGACAGCGCAACAGGAGATGTGGGAGGAAGGGAAGGGATGGCCTGATCTCCCTCGCTGGCTGTACCACTCCCATCCGCGGGAGCCCCGCCGGGGGCAGCTGGAGCAGAACGCCATTTCCCCTGGTTCAAATGGCACCCGATGAACCAGGCGCATTGTGGGAAGCTGATGACTGACTCAGCAGCCAAAGCCAATTTGTGTACTGAGGTAGCACCTCGGGTAGGCAGAACCTGCCTGCTCAGCCTAGCCCCATCAGTCTTCTGTCCTGAGCTCTCCGATCCCACTGTCCCAGTGCAGGCGTGTGTGATCCCCTATCTTCCCTGCTCTCTGAAGCCGCTGGATTATTTTGGCTGGAGGGCTACACCCCCGATCACGGCAGCTGGGCTGTGGGTATTTAAGAACCAGGCCTCACAGCACAGCTGCTCTCCCTGTGTTAGTTTGTCAGGGTGCTGGGAAGTCAGGAGGCTGTCTAGTGATACCACAGCCCTTGGCCAGGAAAGTCTGGGGCCCTGAGAACGCTCCTTGAGATGTGACTCTCCAGCTCAGCTTCTTGTGACACCCTGGCTGAGTCAGTGCAGCTGTTGTGCTGGTCGTGCATTAACCAGGGCTGAGCTGGGGTTTGCACGTTGGCACTTGGACTCCCTGTAGCCTCCCAGCAGGAATGCCCTGCCAGAGCTGCTCCTGGCAATGCTGACCGAGGGGAGAAACCAGTGGGATTCCCCAGTCAGCAGAGGAAACCACGTTTGATTGAAACAAACAACCCCACAACCCTTTGGCCTCAGAGATGTCAGAGCCTAGGCAGAGACCTGCTGAGGGGACAGTGAAGAGGAAAAGAATCTGTGGTGGTGGGGAGGGGATCTCTTAATAAAAACACAACATTTTAAAGCAGGGATTCCTTCCTGCAGGCACCCAGGAGGATGCAGCTTCCTGGTCTTGTCCAGAAAGGACATTCTGTGTTTAAACACTGGTATCTGACACACTCTCCCCCCTGTTCCCCCCACATCAGTCCAAAGAGACGCTGTCTGAATGAGGCAAGGTGTGGGAGGGGAGCACAGTCTAGAATGGTGCTGCGAGTCAGGGGCCCCTGGGTTCTAGGCCTGGCACTGACCTCACTGTGCCTCAGTTTCCCCATCCAAGGGGATAAATATATTCATCTGCTTTATCATGAGGCTTCATTCAGTAATGTTAGCAAAAGGCTTTCAACTTTTGGGACATGATTTTGTCTACACACAGAGGTGTCAGCAATTGAATATGAATCACTTTATTTCTAGTAACAAAGAGGAGTCCTGTGGCACCTTAAAAACTAGCAGTTATTCAGGCATAAGTTGTCCTGTGTAAAGACCACTTTGTCAGATGTCTGTTAGCATTAAGGTGCCTGAACCCATTGTTTTTGCAGATACAGACTAATACTCCTTTGAGATTTATTTGTAGTATGGTACACCTAGGAGACCTCAGGAACCCCAAAGAGCTTATAAATTGGCGGCATCTTTGTATTTGAACACACTTATATCACAGCTGGCTTGTAGCGCTTTATGAGTGGCATAAGCTAAACTGTTACAAACCAGGTTTAAACCAGCATAAGACTGTCCCTGCACAAACTTGTATCCAAGTGCTAGCAAATCACACCTTACGTGTTCTATGTACAACCAGTGCTTTTTTTATGCCGGTACTTAACAAGTTCCGACACCTCGGCAGGCCCAGCGAATGGATTGGCTGGGGAAGGGCGGGGAGTACAAAAAGCACTGGATAGAACAGAACAGAGGGAAAAATGCTGCTACACACAAAAATGCGTTTCGAAATAGCATTTGGATATTTCGAAATACATCTGCTACACACATAGGGTCTATTTCAAAATAGAGCCATTGGATGGTTTATGGCTTGTTTCAGAATAGGCATTGTGCCTCGTGAAATGAGGTTTACCAATTTCAAAATAAGTCAACCGCTATTGTGAATTCATTTCAAAATAGCGGTTGTGTCGTTCAGATGCTAAGTTAGTTATTTCAGAATAGCAGCTGTTATGGCGACATAACTGTGCTATGTAGACTTACCTTCAGGGAGGAGAAGAAATTAAACAAAAATCAGAGACTCCTCTGTCTTCTCATAACTGCTCCAGACTACTTCAGATGACTAAGCAAGGAGCCATGGCAAACTCAGACCTTCCACCACTTGTACCTACTTCTGCCTGGAAAGAAAAAGGAACCCAATCTGGCTTTCAAACGACCTTATAGATTTAAAATCTACTAAAAGTCCCCTTTAGAGAGTGACTGCCTTTCAACCATGATTTCAATGAATGAAATTAGCTGGTTTAGGGTTCAATCTGATTATCTCTCATGCCCAGAATCCAGCTGGGGTCAGTTGACCATCTCAGGGGACATCTTAAACACACTAGCAATAGGGAGAACAGTCTTGTGGTGAAGGTGAGGGCTGACCAGTGACAGATCTACTGCAAACTTTCCTGTATATCTTGGCCAAATTATTTTACCTCTTTGGGCCTCAGCTTTCCCATCGAAAAATGGGGACGATAACTCACCTACTTCACAGAAACAGAGTCGCTGAGTCAGTGAATTGTTGCAGCACTGTGAGGTCCTTGCATGGAAAGCCCTGGAGAAAAGTAAGTTTTTGTTAGGAAATGCACCAAGGTACAAATCTGTTGAACAAGACTAGAAGACCTCACTGGACTTTCCCACTTCTAATTCCCATGGGCCCAGAGCATTTTTAAACCCCTTTTGACAAGAAGCATTACCACTGTTGTCTGGTTCCCAAAGGGAACAGTAATGCCTGGCTTTTAGTCCCCTCTGGCTGTGCCTCTCTGCTAAGTGGGACTTTTTCACCAGTTCCCAGTGACCCAGGCCACAGAGTTACACAGATGAATGCTGACTGGCTGCCCAAGCATCGACGGAGTAGATGTTAATTTCTTTTCCCCCCTTGACTATTCAGTGTTTACAGAGAGTGCTGTCCGCTAGGCCCTGCTGTCGGGCTGCATGCTGATACAGGGTGCAGTGACCCACCCTGAAATGACCTTTGCTTAGGGCTATGCAAATGGTGCAGGAGTAATCTATCCAATAAAGAGCTCAAGCCCCCAACTCATGTTTCCTTTTCTTTTGTGTGAACCAGGGAAAAGTTTTTGGTGGAACAGCGGCATCTGGAGCTTCCAGTGGGTGTGCATGTCAGCCCAGCTGATGGTAAACCCACTCGGGCAGTGTCATGAATCACTTCTTGGGAGTGGGCCAAATTGCTTAGTCCTTACTGGGGTAAAACCCTCAGTGAGAGTCATAGCAAGTGAGTAAAATGGCATTAGGATTCCTGGGCTAAATCCTAAAGCCTATTTATTCACTGCTCTGACTCTTACTGGGGTTTTATCCAGGCCCGCCAACAGAAATTCACTAGGCTCCAGGGCGAAAACTCAGTGGGCCCCTTGCCCCTTCAGCCAGCATCACAAGCCCCCTGCCCAGAGAAACCCCAACCACACACCCCCACCAGTTTCCTGTAAGCTGAGTGTTTGGGCAACCACCCAGGAAAGATTCAGGTGGCATCCGGCTGATTGGCTGCCTACAGCCAGCACCCATGTGTTTTCATTAGTGGTGCACATCCACACATGCCTTGGTGAACCTAACAAAATGTATTCCGCCCGTGGATGGAAAAAATTAGAGGGAACACTGCCCCCCTCGAGTGGAGCCCTGGGCCAGCCTAATCCCATGCCCCTTCCCTTCCCCAGACCTAACCGGCTTGCTCTGGACAAAGCTGAAACCCTTTTATATTGCAGGGCCCCTGGCAGGGCTGGTTTTTACCTGAGTATTTTATGTACAAACTCCTACATAATCACACTCCCTGCCAAGGTGCTGGGCGGCTGGAATAATATTTCTGAGATGAAAACACCCGCAAGGCAAGAGTTTCAATCAGATGGTGTCCATCTGTGAAGCTCAGCTGTAGCTAATGCTGGGACGTTAACTTGGATAACAGACTATCTGGCATTCCATTTAGGCCTTGCAGAAATAACTTTTTTTAATAATTTCACTGGATCAGATCAATGATTATTTTAAGTGGATTTTTTTTAATGTTATGGATTTAAATTGTCACTGTTTTGGGCAGTTAAGGGGAGAGGTGTCAGAACATGATTCTCTGTGGCAGATGTCAAGATTCAGAAAGATAAAACAGGATGTCATTAAAATCCAAATTGTCAGCGTCCCGTGGCAAAATATACAAAAGGTAGATTCTTCTGTCAAGCTCTGGTAAGTGCTCGAGCAGCAATTTTGTTATTTTGCCCATCTGAAAACGTTGCTCATTATTGATGGAAATGTTATTTTTCATTGTAGTCGCGTTCACAGCAGCCCCTCTCTTTTGGAAGGGCCATGGTAATACATGAGGTCAGAAGATGCTAATGGGGCGCTGGCATGAATATGCAGTGCCTCATTAGCATGGTGGCGGCTGCGGAGATTCGAAAGTGCCGCTTTTGAATCGCATGCTGCCCGTGTAGATAGGGGCTTTTTGAAAGGACCCCCCCGGACTTCAAAAGCCCCGTATTCCTGTTTGGTTTTAGGAAGAAGGGGCTTTCGAAGACTTGGAGGGGGTCCTTTTGAAAGGCCCCCATTTACACAGGAGGTGTGCGATTTGAAAACAGCACTTTCAAATTGCCTGCTGCTGCCATTATGCTAGTGAGGCACTGCATATTCATGGTGGCGACTCGTTAGCATCTTCTGACCTCGTTTATTACCATGCCCCTTCCAAAAGGAAGGGGCTAGTGTAGACGGAGCGTGTGCATAAGGTAAAAGTGATGTTTATTGACATTTCATGATAAGAATCCAGTCCTTGGAAATCCAGTTTTGCTACACAGGAGACAACATTTCAGAGACCTGTAATTCCTCACATCCCAAAGCATAAAATCCGTTCACTGATGGAGATTATGCAGTTTACCCCATTGGCACCACTCTCCATTATGATGTATTTTGGGCTTTCCTCTTGCGGTTCTGAGCACTGTGAAGATCTCGCCAATCTGCTGCCTGAATACCAGATGAGACGGGCTGCTGGTCTGATTTGGTGTGGCACTTCCCTTATATTTAAACCGAAAGTGTTTCAAATACACAGTTCACGTGCCCCTGTTCTTGCTCCCTCTCCGAGTTCTGAATTTCTCGGCAGAGCCAATCGAAGTGAATGAAGTCAGTTTCGGTTTTGTTTGGCCAGTGGTGCTGTACGGCATGACTGGGTGGGGAAGGTTTATGTGGGGAGTGGAAGGTGCTTTGCAAGTGCTGCTGCACAGTGGGATTGGCATAAACCCTGGGCACAGTAATCAGTGCCCCTGGAGTTTAGTGTGACGATTAAGGAAGGTGAAACTGGTCTTCAAGGAGAGGGTGGTAAATGTTGCATTGGAGGTGGATACCAGTGCCTGGAGGAGGTGGCACTGGAGGTGGATACCAGAGCCTGGTGGGATGACACCAGAGGGAACATCTGGGGGGCATTGTTCTCCAAAGGGGGTTCAATGCTGGGGGGAGGCTAGAATTGGGGGAGGGGTAGCAGTGTTAGTGCTGGGGTTCAGGCATCGGCAGGGAAGGTCTTGGGGGACAGAATCCAGGAGGGTTGCTGACCGAGGAGGGGTACTGACTCCAGTGGGGTGTGGGGATCAGAAGGGGATAATAGCAAAGGTACAGGTGCTGGGGGGTGGTATTGATGCCAGTGGGGGGTTGGCATTGGGGAAAGGTCTGGGGCACTGATGTGGAGAACCTGTGGGGGGGGTGGTTTGGGGAGGGAGGATCAGAAATCAGTAGTGGGGTTGTGGGGTGGAGCTGGCTGGTACAGGGAAAAGGGGTTGGTACCACAGGGGGAGGGATTGGGGAGCAGTGTGGAGCCCAGAACTGTGGGGAGGTATGGGGGGTAGTGTTGGAGCTGGGGGCGGTATGAAGTGGACGGCGGTGTGTTGAGGGGGCAGTACGGAGCCGGTGCAGATGGGTGCAGCAGGGGGGCATTATGATGGGTGGGGTGCGGAGCTGGGAGCTGCACGGGGGGAATGGAGCTCAGTGTAGGGGGCAGTGGTCGGGGGGTGGCGCGGAGCCCAGAGCAGGAGATGGTGTTGGGGAGGCCAGATGGGGGCTGGAGTCCGGTGCAGGGGATGGTGTTGGGGGGGGGTGCGGAGCGGGGGGCTATACGGGGAGATGGAGCCCGGTGCAGGGGGCAGGATGGGGAATGGAGCTCAGTGTAGGGGGCGGTGCTGAGGGGGGTGGCGAGGAGTCCAGAGCGGAGGATGGTGTTGGGTGGCCGGATGGGGGCTGGAGCCCGGTGCAGGGGGCGGTGTTGGGGGGGCCGGATGGGGGGTGGAGCCCGGTACAGGGGGCGGTGTTAGGGGGGCAGGGCGGAGCGCGGGGCGGGGCGTGCGGCTGAGCCGGGCCGTGCGGCGGCGCTGCTGCGGGGCTGGTGCTGGGGCGAGGCAGGATCCAGGGCCCGGCGGCAGCAATGGGCGCCGGGAAGCAGCTGAGCCGGACGCGCCCAGGAGCCGCTCCCGGGCTCCCAGCTTCACAGGTGCCGCTGCGAGGCCGGGCCGCGTGGGGTGTCCTCCCGCCGCTGGAAGGGGCCGGGTGCCGCGGGGCGCGGCCAGGGGCTGGCACCGCACAGATGCCCTGGGGACAGGGGTGGGCGAGGCTGAGATCCCATGTGGGGGATGTTGTGGGGCTGGCACTGCGCTGCTGCCCTAGGGGTGGGGGGAGGTGAGGATCCCGTAGGTTGGGGGGACCATGGGGCTGGCACTGCGCTGCTGCCCTAGGGGTGGGGGGAGGTGAGGATCCCGTAGGTTGGGGGGACCATGGGGCTGGCACTGCGCTGCTGCCCTAGGGGTGGGGGTAAGGCTGGACACCCCCTAGGGTGTGTGCAGGCCGTGGGCGGTGCAGCTCTGCTGCCCTGGGGGTGGTGCGACTCCTAGGGTTGGAGCGGGTGACAGACACCGACAAGTGGTGTACAATCACTGGGCTACCTCAGGGCCTTTTGTGTGGCCCACGTGGGTCCCCCCCACACACACACTGGGGAGTCATCTCCAGACTTCTCCCCGGCCCGGGGTCCCGTCTCCGGAACGCTGCCGTCGGGTTTGTCTGGGTGTGCAGCGCTCTGGAGGAAGGCCCCAGCACACTGGCTGGGGAAGAGGGGATGGGTCTCCATCTTTTGGACAAACTAAAGGACAGGCTCGCATCCCCCGCAGCCTCTTCCAGCCAAGAGTCTCAAAGTACCGGCAGGCATTGATGAGTGAAGCCTCTTTCCACCCCCGGGAGCAGGTGAGTCATTGAAGTTCTCAGGGAAACTGAAGCCACATAGCTCCCCCGAGGGAGGGACTGGGAATATGGCCCCAGATAACTGGCTGGTGCAACAGTCTGTAGCAGGCTACGAGTGTTTGATAAATATTCGTATCCTAGGCTCGAGCAAGGCAATACTGTGCTCTGTTAAACAGTGGTGTTCCACCCCAGAGGTGGCTGCATATCAGTGGTGGACAAAGTGATCCCTGTATTTTCTCCCCAGGGCGTTGTGAGATATAGTAATCGTTAAAGGCATTACTGAGTGTGGATTGCCCGCAGAGTGTAAAGCCCATTGAGGAGGAAGGTAATTTGCCGATGAGTTCTGTACAATTGGAGTGTGCTGCTGTTTGATCGCCTGGTGAGATCTGAATATGACATGAGATGCATTCCGGATGGCAGAAGCTGCAGAAGATAGAGCTTCACACCAACAGAGAGGAGATTCTGTGGAGGTTTAAAGAGGAAGCCTGAACATAAGCAGCAGGGGTGGGAGATCAGAGTCACAAGGAAGATGCAGTTAACTGGAGCATTTAGACAGGGGAGGGGGGATTCAACAGGAAGGAGAGTGGTTTTTAGCAAGATATTAGAACAAGAGGAGTGCTCAGAGTGATGGCTCTCCAGACCAAATCCCAGGCACGGTACCATCCAGGGCCTCATGCATGTATTGCATGATGTACCTCTTTTTGACAGACTCCGCTCTATTTATCTAGTCTCATATCAGTGACTTTGCTTTTTGTTTTCTTTGCTCCGTGTTTATTTTCTTGCTGGCTGGCTAACCTGTCTGTATTTTGCAGACTGCAGTTCCAGAGTCCCAAGGCAAATCTGAGGCAGATAAGACACTAAAGCATGAAGGAGCTCGTAAGTAACCAGAACCCCTGATTCCACGATGCTCTCAAACCCACTGGCGACTTGTGGTAGAATTCGGGAGGTGCAGTGCCCTCTCCTGTGCCCCTGCCAAAATTTTAATTGCCAAATGGGGTGCCTCCTCCCTGCCCCTCTGGGTGGCCCTCCCTGCACACCGTCACCCTGCAGGTGCCATGCATTAAACCCTGGAATTTAGGACCACAGTGACAGTGGCAAAATGGGCTGGGAGTCCAGAGCCGAGGAGAAGGTTGCAGAGGGACAGGACATCCTAAAGGGAATTGGGTTCCTGCCCTTAGTGGGTGCGAGGAGTGTATCTGTGTTCCAATCGACCAAGAATTCTCACGGACAGTTGGTGGAAATGTATGTGGTGGCCATCTGGAAATGTTCCCCAGCTCCTGGGTCTGGAGTCTTTTGCCCCAGTTAGAGTTCTGATAAATATCCTCAAACTGCAGAGAACAGGCGAATATATGGGCAGTCGTGTGTCTCAAAGGTGCATTATTCAGCAACACCTTTCTATTCTCACACAAAGGGATACTGTAGAGTACATCATCGACAGCCTGCTTGACTCATAACTCTAGGAACCCTTTTTGTTGTTCTCTCAGCCTAGCAAGTGAGATCTTTGCTGCTGCTAAGCTGTGTCTTTCCTTCTAATGCCCGCTCATCTGCCTCACCAGTGAATCTTCCAGGACTCTGCCAGTCCAAACCTTCCCTCGCAGGTAGCAATCAGTGAACGTCAGTTCCTCAGACAGGTGTGTCTGCAGTGCTTAGCCCTTCTGCTTGTGGCAACTGCAAAACCTTATCGAGTTCACTGCTCATTCAAAGAGATGGCAGCCAGCAGCTTCTCACTGTACCTGGAGGTTACAAACCAACGGTTTCAATCAGCGCAGACCTGGCTTACAATAAAAGCCGAGTGAGTTTATTAACAAAAAGAGAAAGGGCTAAATGATACTAAGTAACAGGAGGACAGAAAGGGTGACAGACCAGCAACAGTAAAATTAGGCTTCTAAGTCTAAAACTCAGCTTAACAAACCAGAGTCTCATGTTCAGAGCAGGTTTTTTCCACCGCAATCTTCCAGCCTCCTGCATGGCTCCACGTTTTGCAAATTCATAGGGTTCATGCCTTCGCTTCCTCACATGTGAGTTCTAGGCAGCAGGGCTTTGTCTGAGTGATGCATGGCCAGGGCTTCGTGTTCATGCCGGGTACTACTGGGACATTTGGAATACTTGTCACAATACTGTTTTGGCATCTCTGTCGTTGTCCTTCCTTCCTCAGGCCAGAAGAGCCCCCAGGCTTTGTCCCTCTCCCCTTGCATTCAGCACACATGCGGGGATGTCAGCAGAGGTGTTACTAATGCAAAGAGCCCAGGGCAAGTTGTTGACCCCCACACCCCCTCGTCCTCCGCATTAGGGCTACGCCCTCCTCTTATATTGGTGTTTGTCAGAGGTCCCAGACGGACAGCCCAGTCACACATGAAGGCAGGGATTGCACAGTTCAGTCCCCAGGGCCCTTCAATTCCTTGGTCTCCACTGAGACAGGCAGCACAGGCCCAGGTAGTAGCTATGTAACCTCCAATGGCTTCGGAAACACCTTCACTCTGCCTGGGGCTGTGCGTGATCCTGGTACCCCTGACACTGATTAGACCCTCCCTGAGGCTCAAGCCACCCGCAGATATGGCAGAAGCCGAGGTTACAATCAGACAGGCACACAGCACCACATGGCCTGAGAGGTTTGCAAGGCTGGCTGCTTGTTGGCCGTGCAGCCACTCATGACTAGATAGGAAGTGAGTCATTCTGCACTACAACAATCGGGCACAGCTGAGTGACCCGTTTGCTGAGCCCTCCCCAGTTCTGATGTGTGACTGAGGGTAGTCATGGCCAATCAGAGAGCACAGTCCTGTGCCTGGTTTACAATCAAGAACTAAGAGACAGGGTGAGGGTGGACTTCCTCGGGACTGTTGTGTAATGCAACTAACCAGGTTAATCTCACCTCTGCGAGGAAGGCGGTAGCTGCTGTTAGCTCTACAGAGATGCACAAAGAGTAGCAGTGAGTGCTGGTGATGGTTACAGCTGTAAGCACCTTGTTTCCTCTCCCCTGCCTGTGTGTCTCCTGCTGGCTTTTGTCTGCAGGGTTCTGTGAAAGGGGGTTTAGCCAGTGGTGAGAGCAGGGGTTAGGAATCTGAGCTCTTGGGCTCTTTGCCATGAACCTGCTATGTGACCTTAGACAGATGCTTGCTCTCCTGGCAGGTCAGCCTTCCTTTAGCTGCCTGGCAGTGTTACCTTGTGGGAATGCTGCGAGGCTAAACGCCTGGGGAAGCCGTTGGGGTGTAACGCATCGCACAGGCTCTCAGCAGGGGAAAGGTTGTGACAGGCAGAGGGTGTAGAGCCCCCTGCCAACAATTACCTTAGTTCCTCTCTCCTGCTTCTGAGTCAGCTGCAGCTGCTTCCACTTCCTTCCCTTCCTAGCCCTTCTGCCCACTTTGGACTCCTCGGAGTGTGTAAATTTAGAACAGTAAGGGTCTTTAATTACCCAGTATTACAAGTCTCTCACTTTGGGGATTATGAACAGCTGTTGAGGTCCCTGCTGACCACTTTTCTCCTTCCCTTGCTGCTGAAGAGGTGGAGTCCCCTCCTGCTACAGAAGAAAGAAGAACCACATCCATTGTTTTATTGTTAGGATGCTTGCCCTGTTAAAAGCACTTTCCCCCTAGCACAATGAGAGATCCCTGGTCACAAGTGATCCCTGTAAGCTGTGTGCTTGTGCGGCCACTCAGGAATTCAGCTGTGAGCCAGCTGATTAGCAGAGAGCTCACAGTTAGGTTTTTTGTTTGTTTGTTTCTATTGGTGGTGCACCCGTCAGTGCACATAAAATTTATTCCACACATGGATGGAAAAGATGAGGGAACGTTGCTGGTCACTGGAATGCAGTCTCCTGTTGCCATGTAACTTTAGTTCTCCACAGCAAATCCTCAGCCTCCCTTCTCAACGTGTTGCAGGTCTGCTTGTTCTTAATTCTGTCTGCTTGTGCTGCGCTCCACATTCTGCTCTGCCTGCACTTCTGCCTGCGGGTGTGTTGGGTCAACTGTCAGCAGCTGGAGGAACACGAAGATACCTCGGTGCCTGGAGCCCTCAGTCTCAAGGGATACAGCCGTGTTCCTGACGGAAAGGTGGGTTAAGGTTCCCTCTGTGAATGTGCTCTCCAGAGACAGTGATGGGTAATGGTTAAAGCACAAGGCTGGGACTTAGGACTTCTTGATTCCATCTGCAGTGTCACTGGGTGCCGGAGGGTGAATTCACCCAGCACTGCCTCAGTTTGTCCATCACCAATGAGGATAACATACTTAGCCTCAACCCTTGTGGGAAGTTTCTTGATTAAAGTTTGCACTGTGTTTGAGGCTCCTAAGATGCCTCAGCGATACGTAGCACTACCCATGGAACTCCTGCCCTTTCCATTCACAAGCTTCTGCTTATTGAGTCTCTGCTGCCTATGTCCTGGAACAAGCTCAAAGCAAAGCGCAGCCAACATCTGGAGTAATCAAAATCCACCCCTCTTGGGTGGGAGTCTGAGTTCACGCATGCTGTTTCCAGCCTGCTGGGGGGAACCAGCTGGCAGTTAAAGGGGCTCGGGAGAGCCTTGTCTGGGAAACTTGAGATCATCCTTGCTGGTGTTTAAAGCTTATTCTGGTAAAGTGGCTTTAATCCCTGTGTAGATGTGACCTGAGAGTGACACATCCTTGTTCCAGCAATGGGGAGTTGAGAGGGTGGCTAAGAGCAGTGCCATGGAGAGAGAGGTGGAAGGGGGCCCTGCAGGGAAGGCATTTCTGCACTGGATTTAAAGACTGACAGGAAGCCAGTGCAGGTAATGGAAGAGTGATATGGCCCAGCTGCCTGGAATGGATATGGCCCAGCTCCCCTTGTGAGCCCTGGGCCTTTCCTGGTCCCTCTCCATTGCTAACAGAGTGTTTTGCTGCAGCCGTTGGTCAGAGCTCCATGCCACCGGTGTGCTGTGGTATCGAGCTCGGGTCAGATGCTGGGCTCGCGGCTGGGGAAGGAGATCGACCAAATGGAGTGCGTCCTGCGCATGAACCAGGCCCCCACCGCCGGCTATGAAGAGGACGTGGGGACCAAGAGCACCATCAGGGTTGTCTCGCACACCAGCGTCCCCTTGCTCCTGAGGAATCAGTCCTACTTCTTCAAGCAGTCGCGGGATACCGTCTACGTCATCTGGGGGCCCGTGAAGAAGATGAGCCGGGAGAAGGTGGGACTGACCTACAGGACTCTCCAGGAAGTGAAGGAGGCGTATCCCCGCCTGCAGATCTATACGCTGACCGAGGGGATGATGGCTCACTGTGACGAGGTCTTCCAGAATGAGACAGGGAAGAACAGGTGAGCAGCTCCCCCCTCCCGGCCTCCAATGTGCCAGAGGTTCCATGCCACAGCTGTTGGCTGGGCACACCGAGTAGAGCTTTTCACCTCAAGGTCATTGGTTCAAATCCTGTGCCGGTCAGCAGTGTCCAGCAGTCATTTGTTCTCAGCCAGGTAGATGAATGGGGGGTTCCAGCAGGTTCCTGATGGCTGGTTGTCCAGAGCTTACAACCAAGAGCTGATGACTGATCTCTCAGACTCATGTAGGGCTTCCATCAGGCTAGGAGGAGCAGCCTGAGAACACTTGCCCTGCTGCTGTCCCTCCCATGCCCAATGCGGATAAGCAGAGAGCAACTGTCTCCAGCACCGTCAGTGCAGCTTTGTTCACTAGAGCCGCGTCTACACGTGCACGTTACTTCGGAGTAGCAGCACTAACTTCGAAATAGCGCCCGTCACGGCTACACGTGTTGGGCGCTATTTCGAAGTTGAAATAGACGTTAGGCGGCGAGACGGCGAAGCCGCTAACCCCATGAGGGGATGGGAATAGCGCCCTACTTCGAAGTAGGGCACGTGTAGCCGATCCGCGTCCCGCACATCGAAATAGCGGGGTCCGCCATGGCGGCCATCAGCTGAGGGGTTGAGAGACGCTCTCTCTCCAGCCCCTGCGGGGCTCTATGGTCACCGTGGGCAGCAGCCCTTAGCCCAGGGCTTCTGGCTGCTGCTGCAGCAGCTGGGGATCCATGCTGCATGCACAGGGTCTGCAACCAGTTGTCGGCTCTGTGTATCTTGTGTTGTTTAGTGCAACTGTGTCTGGGAGGGGCCCTTAAAGGGAGCGGCTTGCTGTTGAGTCCGCCCTGTGACCCTGTCTGCAACTGTGCCTGGCACCCTTATTTCGATGTGTGCTACTTTGGCGTATAGACGTTCCCTCGCAGCGCCTATTTCGATGTGGTGCTGCGCAACGTCGATGTTGAACGTCGACGTTGCCAGCCCTGGAGGACGTGTAGACGTTATTCATCGAAATAAGCTACTTCAATGCACGTGTACGTGTAGATGTAGCTTAGGAAACTCAAGTGGGGTGGGATGGAGAGCAAGTTTCCAAACCCACGTGTATCCTCAGTTGTTGGCCCTTCCCCTGCCCTCCCCTCCGCCGGTTTCCTCTGCCTTGATTGCAAAGGCCATGCTGGGCCTTTGCTTGGAGGAGCTGATAGTACCATGAACCCCAAGCTGGGGGAGGAGTCCAAGAGGAGAATGGCTCAGGAATCTGCCTGTGGGTTCTTGCTTACAGCAGTGTGTACCACATCCACCTTCAGCTGCTGATCTGTGTCCTGGGTGGCGACCGCTCCGCTCCCCTGTTCTCTTTTCTGGCCTTGTCCGGAGAAGGAGATCAGTTACAGTTAGTGTATGTATTCCAGTATTAGAGACTGTGGCCTACCCCGTGGAAGGCTGCTGAGTAGTGTACCCTGGAAGGGCCCAGCTCCTCAATCAAGAGTAGGCAGGCAATAAACTCTTCAAAAACAAAAATCGTGTTTATTTAGACATGAGAGGTTACAGCAAAAGGGAAAAAGAAACAAACAGTCGAACGGGAAGTGTTACAATCTAATCACAGTAAAATAAAGACAACGCTGCAATAACAGTTCCTGTTAAATCTATGGCATATAACTGACAATAAAATTGTTCACTCAGTACTCTAATTCGTAACCCTGGGTCACTCAAGCATATATCTAGTAAATAGAAACAGACCTGGAAGGGACCTCTAGAGGTGATAGAGTCCAGGTCTCATCCTCACAGCGGGACCAAGCACCATCTAGACCCTCCCTGACAGATGTTTGTCTAACCTGCTCTTAAATATCTCTAATGATGGAGATTCCACAACCTCCCTAGGCAATTTATTCCACTGCTTAACCATCCTGACAGTTAGGTGTTCCGAGTGTCCTACCTAAACTTTCCTTGCTGCAATTTAAGCACATTGCTTTTTCTCCTATCTTCAGAGGCTGAGAATAATACAAATACAGTATAATAGCACATAAATCTAGACAGCAATTAAGACATGGAACAATACATAGATTAACATTCAATATTAGTCACTTAAAACTAAATCTCTAGTACCTGCTGGCCTAACAGGTACCAAATGGATATGGAGCTCTCATTCAAACCACAGGCATCCGGCTTTTATGCTTGAAACACTCTAGGATGTTAAAACAAATTAAGTTTCTTTCGAAATCCCTCTGAACTGTCTTAAAATGGTCCTTCTGCTCTGTGTGTGGTGGCTGGGCCCAGGTTTCCTGGTAGGGTCACAGTGGGCTGCTGCGGTGAACAGAGATGGTAGCAGAGGTGAAAGCTCCTTGGGTTCTGCTGCACAGGCCTCCTGCTGGCGAGGTGCTAGAAGTGGCCATGGCCAGGGCAACCCTGAAACCTTGGGGTGGGCTGCAGCTGCTGCAGGAGCTGCCCTTCAAAGCTCTTCCTTTTCTGGGTTCCACTGGAGCAGCTGCTGCTGTTCCACAAACGCTTTCTTCCTTCTAGGTGTCCAGAGAGCTTTGCTCTCGTGCTGCTCCCTGGCCCGTGCAGGCTGCTAGACTGGCCTGCAGCCTTTTATAGGCTTTGAGCTCAGTGGCTGTCAGATTATGTAATCAGTGTGCAGCTGGGCTAATTAGCATAATTTGGTAGGGCACAAAAGCTTCAGGCTGATTGGCTTGCTGCCCATTCTTAATTGGAGGGCTTTATCTGTGTCCTTCAAGGGTAAGTCAGCTAGCCTTAGATAGCCACCTTTCCCTGGAGAACCCGCAGGCAGGTCATACCCTTTAATTCTGGACTAGTGACATTTACTGATACGAGGTATTAAATGTAATATAATTGGTCTCAAATGTTCTGGTAATAACATTTGGCTTTTGCTGTGGCAGGGGGGAACCCTCATCCCCAAGGTCTTAACAGTCCTGAGACCCCATCAGCTGTTTCCAGGGGCTGAGCCTGGCTCTCGGCTGATGAATACCTGACCTCTAGGGAATTGGGTGCTCTCAGCATGACAGGATGGGGCCCACAAGGAGATGGAGTCAGCGGGGGGGATCTGATCAGCAGAGGACTTGGGCTACCACAGTGCTCAAAGCAGAAGCCCCTTCTTCCTCCCCACCACATTTCTCTTGTCCTGCTTTTCTCTTTGCCCGTCTCTTCCTCACACAGAGGCTGCTCCAAAGGCCCTAATCACACCCAGTAAGTGCCTTTGTCTGTCCCCCTCACCCAGGGCAAGCTGTGCCTGACTGTCCAGTCTTGGTCTGGGACATGCATCTCTCCCACAATCCATGGTCCTTGCTTGCTCTGCCATGCTGGATTGGGCATCCTGTCCCCTCCAACTCAGCTGCTATGTGATTTGCAGGATGAAATCCGGCTCCTTTCTGAGCACTGGCTGGTTCACCATGATCCTGGCGATGGAGCTGTGCGAACAGATCTTTGTCTTCGGCATGGTCAGCGCTGGCTACTGCAGGTATGGGGAGACACAGGGAGACTTCTGGGGGCTTTTGCCACAAAGCGCCTCAGTTGGCCAGCACAGCCCTCTAACCACATTCGTCTGTCTGCGAGAGCTTCACCCGCAGGGCAGGACAATACATCTGCCATGCACAGAGACTTAGAAGTTCAGTAACAAACGCCAGCCTGGAAAGGGGCTGTTTGCGGCGGCTTGGACGATGCAGGCAATACATGAAGTGGGCAGATGTGGGGAAGTGGCTTCAAGTATCAGCAGTTGCAGAGGAGAAGGAGCTTGTTCCAGCAGTGGTGGGACCAGAGAAGAAAAGGGCCACAGGCAGGCAGTAAAGCAGAGAGCACCGGGCTCTGAGCTGGGAGCAAGTTCATGAATTTTTCTGTGCAAAGAGGTGGTTTGGAACAGGATCCTCAAAACAAAAGCAAGTCGGGGCCCTGGCTGCAGGGGTGGCAGGGTTCAGCTCTGTGCGTAAAGCCCACACCTGCTGGAGCCAGCAGAGCTGGGATGCAGTAAGGTCATGGGGGAGGGTGTGGTGAAATCGTGGCCCAGGGCCAGGAAGGGGAGGATGAGGATTTCAGCATCGGATGGTCTGTCCGTAACACAGAAGGAAGCTCTGAATTCATTCAGCGCCGCCCACCCCGTCTTGTGGGGCAGGATTGGTCCCCATCATAGATTTGCTTGTGCTTCGTCCAGCCTCGTGAGGCGGTTTGGGGGTGGGTGTTGTGCTGCCTTTTATCTGCTCTGGTTGGCAGGGAGAAGAACCTGCCCGCAGTGCCTTACCATTACTTTGAAAAGAACAAGATGGATGAGTGCAGGATGTACCTCGCCCATGAGCGAGCCCCCCGGGGCGGCCATCGCTTCATCACTGAGAAGGCCGTCTTCTCCCGCTGGGCAAAGAGAAGGAACATTGTCTTCACTCACCCCTCGTGGGCTGGCGTGTAGGAACATCCAGCCCACAAGCTGCTCACGGAGGGCGGTGGGGGAGTGTCACCGTGACACAGGAATCCTGCAGTGTGGCATGGGGCGCTGCCTGGAGGAGCTGCACTGCGGGGCCAGTGCTCGAAGAGGAGGTGCCCGGTGATGGACTTGACAAGAGGCAGAGCGTCCAGGGAGACGCCGTGCATTGGAAGGGCTCCCTCACCAGGGCTGCTCTCAGAAGCATGTTGAATGGTGCTAGAGAGGCCCATCTCGGGTCTGACACGTGTCTGCCCACCGCAGGGTCCCTGCCACTTGTGCTGGAGTATTGATCTGCTGGTCTTGCGCAGTTCTTCCCAGGAACTCAGCTGGGAGGAGGCAGAGAAAACCGCGGGGGGTCATTCAGAGATCTCAAGGACTCAGCCCCTCCATTGCTGCAAGGGGTTCGTGTTGCCCCTGCAGTTCCCCGAGCCCCAGCTCTGACCGTAGTCTATGAAAATTTTTTAGTCTTTGAACTATGCTGAATATTTAAGCCACTGGTCAAGAACTAGGACTCAAACTGCCACAAATTCCCTGTGTGGCCTTGGGCAAGTTACTTGCGATCTGAACTAAAGCCTGTCCACCTCCATGGAAAGACTCCCATTTACTGCAGTGGGGTCTGGCTCAGGCCCTTATCCCCTTGGTTCAGTTCCCAGTCTCCTGCTTGGTCCTTGTATTTGTTCCCCTCACCCTTTGCCCGTCTTGTCCATTTCTACTGTGAGCTGTCTGGGGCAGAGGGTGGTTCTTAGCACCACAGGGAGGCCCTGATCTTAGCCGGAACCTACAGGCTTTGGGGTTATCCCAACAGTGCTGCTCCTGTTGGTCGTAAAGCTGTGCAGCCTGTCTCAGGGCGGGACCCACCACGGCACCTCCTGCTGGTCACCTGGACATTGGCAGGGCGCCTTTGCCTGGCTGGAGTGTTGTCTGTTGTCGCTGCCTGCTCTGTGCACGCTCTGGTTTCTGGAGCTGCCTTGTGTCCTGGATCACAGCATCCTCTGCAGGACACGGCCCATTCAGTCTCACCCTCCTTCCAAGGGTCTCAGCCATCCCACCCCCATGTCCCTACCACTGTGGCCCACTACAGCCTCAGTCTAGCCCCTCACCTCAGGGCAAGCCACAGTCTACGTAGACCGCTCCCCAGTGTGGCCAAGTATAGTACAAGAGGGGAGGGGAGGGACTTGGCCCTGCCCACTACTTTGAGTCCCAGCCCAAGGACCCTCTGGCAGCAGCCTTGTCCCACTCTCCCTTGCTGGGCCACTTTTCCATGACCCCTTGCACCTTCCTGGCCCTAGATGAGGGCCAGCAATCTGGCATGTTTCAGGCTGGAGCCTCTCTCCTGCTCCCCTGAGCCTGCCCAGCGCTGCTCTCCCCAGGTGCTGCCTCTCTTGCTGAGAGCTGGTCCTGCACTTCCCTGACCAGGACTCAACTGACTCAGCTCCGCTCAGTAGCTCCCTATATACAGGGATGCTCCAGCAAGCTGCCCTGTGATTGGCTACCTTCAAGCCCCTTCCCAACTGGCTGGGGTGCTGTGCAGGCTCCCTCCAGCCTCCGTTACCCACTTCCTTGCAGGAGTGGGGCAGCGGCCCCACTACGCTCCCATACAGAGCCAAGTGGCAGGAGGCCCTTGTTCTTCAGGCAGTTTAAAGAGCGAGAGGAGTGGAATGTTTCAAAAGCGTCTCTTGCTGCGATTTGGCCAGACAGAGGCAAGACACCTGTGGGCATGCTGGGCAAGCAGGGAGAGACCCCTCTGTTGCAAGCCAGCCTACTTTTCAGGGGGGCATAGACATAAGAATGGCCAGAGTGTGTCAGACCAAAGGTCCATCTAGCCTCGCACTCCGTCTTCTGGTGCTTCAGAGGGAGGGAACAGAACAGGTGTCCAATGCCAGGTGCTTCAGAGGGAGGGAACAGAACGGGTAGTCATCAGGTAATCCATCCCAGTAGCGGTGTTTGTGCTGAAGGAAAGGAAAAGGACACTGCCTCCTGGGCGAGCTGTCCGTAGTGTCTGTCTAGATAGCTTGTCTCCTTCTGTCTGTTCCAGTACAGTGAATTTTGACCTAACACCTTGCTTGGGGCACCTGACTGTGAATTCCACTGCCGGTCATCACACCTCTCAAAGTTGCGTGCTCCCCTGCAGCTCCTGTTACCCTGCATTACGGGGCCTCCATTCCAGACGTGCCGGGTTGTGTTCTAGACCCTGTCCTGACCTCAGGAAAGGTGGCCGCTTTTTGCCAAACAAATGGGGTCAAAGTTCTGGCTCAATGCCCTGCCTGATTCACTTTACATTTCTATAGCACCTTTAACCCTGAAGGATCCCGAGGTGCTTTCGCAAAGTTTGAATAGTTCCAGGAGCCCCTCAGCTTCCCCTGAAAATGCAGCTGCTTCTGGAGTGGAACACGGTAATTGTTCAAGAGCACACACCATGACCTGAGGACAGTGGTTTTCAAACTGGAGCCTGTGGACTCCTGGGGGCCATAGGCTATGTCTACAGGCCTGTGAAATGTGGTCGTTATCACAGAAGAGAGATGTTCAGCCTGTGGTTCACAGATACCTGAAGGTCCACAGACTGAGTCTAAGATTTTCAAAGGGATCTGCACCTCCAGTCAAAATTGCATAGGGTTTGAAAACCACTGCTCTAGGACAGGAAGTGAGGGAAGATGATGTATCTAATTTAAAACCGTCTGGTTTTATGTTGTCTTGAAATAAAGTGTGCATGCATGTAATTATAACAGCATCTATTTAAAATACTTGGGGGGTGTTAATGGCGGCAGCTGTGCAGGAGGTTTTGGAGATGGCTTGCAATGCCCCTCCCACTTGGCCCATACAGCAGCTGGTGGCAGCCTGCCTAAACAGCCCCTTTTTGTGCCCCGTGCTGTGCTGGGGCCACTTGAAGCCAAATTGTACATGAATTGGTTTGAAAAAGGTCCCTTGGCGTGAGAGGTTTCCTGAACTGGAGCAGAGTGTGGCTACTTTGGAGTTCAGGCTGGAAGATACAACTTTTATCTGCAGCTCCACTGTGTCAGGCAGATCCATTTCCTTCCAGCCTTCTGGGCATGTAGTCTTGGGATTCTTGTGCTGCCTTTGTTACCAAGTGCCCTTGGATTGATACCAAAGCAAACCTGCTAAATAAAATTATTTTTATTTTGGCAATCACTCATTATTGGTGCAAACAGTGTGAATTTCTCCAGCTGGACTCAGGTGTGGAGTCCTTGCTCAGACAAAGGTCCTACAGCCATCCTGCCAGATCCTTAATTGCTGTAAATTCTCTTCTCCAGGATTCCAAGCCTGGGCATGGGGTGAAAATCCAGTTCCTGGCACATTCCGTTCTCGCTAGTTCCCCAGTCAACCGTTGTATGCATTTCCTATAATCCCCTGACAACCGTCCTGTGTAATCCACCTAGCATAGCACTGCTTTTGTGCCCTGGTGGCTATGCCACAGAAGAGATTTGAGTCTGCTACTGTTGCAAGTTTAGTAGGTCCTTTCATTCAAATAGCAGAAGTCAGGCTTTTTGATCACTCAGTCCCTGCTGACCCAGTACACAGGCAAGTTTAGTGCCCCTTCCATCTATCCCCTAGTTTGTCCCCAGCTGACATTTCCAAGTCTAGGGACTATTTCTTTGGCTGAAGAGCCTGATTATCTGTCACACACTATCACACTGCCCTCTGGCTCTCCTGGACTTTCGTTTAAATATAAATAGATATTGTTGAGGGAGGCAGAACCCCCTGTCCCCCTTCTCTGGCAGAGACTGTTGCACTTATACGGGAAGAGCGGGCTGCCTGGAGAAATTCTAGCTACTCAAACTCTTTGTGTATAAATGGAAAGAAGGCAGAGACGCCAAGCATTGGCTGCTGACTCAGCATCACACAGCACTTTGTGTGCAGATTGCCTCGTGCGGGGAAAGAATTTCTTACGTAACCAGGGCAGCAATGAACTGCTTGACTACCCCAAATAGCGTGCACACTCATGATCAACTGACTTGTGTAAGAGCAGAATCAAGCTTTGAATTTGCTTGCAGAAAGCACAATAATTCTGCCAGTTTTCCTAACTGACCAGCTGTGTATTTCCTGAGTTGTCCTGCGAAAATCAGTGAACCTGCTCTGAGTTCATGCCCACTCCTCAGGAATGAGGAGAAAAACTGTAAGAAACCACCATTGTTTGTATTCCAGTTGCCCCAAGAAGTTGCAGCTAAGCTCAGGGCCTTATTGCACTGGGCACAGTATTTACCCAGAGTGAAAGAAAGTCCATGTCCCAAAGTCCTTACAATATAAAATATGACAAGGGTGGGGAAAGGAAAGACTGGTTCTATTGGGTGGCTGTGTAGTTTAGTGGATATAGCAATGGACAGTGACTTTGGAGACCTGCAGTCTAGTCTCAGCTCTGCCACCAACTAGCTGTATGGTCTCGGGCATGTCACATTCTCCTGTGACCATCTAGTCTAGGAGGATATAAGTGTTCTGCAAGAGGGACGGCCTCTCCCAGTGTACAGTCCGGGGGAGGGACAGCATCTCACAGAGTAAGACACGTAGTACAAAACCCCTCAGTTTTAGCTGGGGTCTTTAAACATAAATACTCAGTACTCCTAAATATGATCTACTTCAAAAGACCTCAGGCACCAGGATCAAGCCCTGAATTTCTATGTGCCTCATTTTATGCAAACAACTTGCCTGAGCTCACCCAGCAAATTATGTCAGTGAGAGATAGAAGATCCCAGGGGTTCCTTACCCTAACCACTTCTCTTCATTAACCAATTGGCCTTTACACAGCAGCATCATCAGCAGAGGTATAACAGTGGGAAACACACAGCTTCCTACCACTGAGCTGCTGCATATCTTTGAAAGCAGAAGAATGCCGTGATCTGACATGTGCAAGCCAACCCAAGGGGCTCCAGGACCCAGATTCCGTGATGTCAACGAGGAAGTCATGGAGCCCTGTGGTCACGACAAGCCTCTGGCTTTGGGAACACCCCCTATTTAAAAATAGCACCCCCTTCCCTTGCAATCACAGTGGACTTTTGAATGCCCTGTATTTCCTGGAAGCCGCTTGGTGGCATTGCTCAGTCAAAAGGGCTTTTTACTTATTGGTTGGCTTGGCTGAGTGTATCTGATGCCAACCAATAAGTGCAAACTTTAATTTATCTGCGACATCAGCCCCATTTGGCAGGCTTGGTGGTGGAGAAGTTTAGAGCCGAGCACCAGCAGTTTACAGAGTCAGAGCTGATCCTGGAAATGGATGTGTTCTATATGAGCCACCTACCTGTGCCCAGCTCCCCCTTCTGTGACCAGCGAGAGGGGATTAATGCTATGCAGTGGGATTTTGCAGCACTTCAGCCATATGGTTGCTCGTGTTCCAGAGGGTCACAGTGAAGCATCTGTATAAGGTTAGTGTGCATTGCCCTTGGATCACTCAAGTGCCGCAGCTACTGGCAGCTTTCGGCTCTGCCTTGTGCCCCACAGCTCCACACAGGGTACAGGAAGGGGCAGAATAGCCAGGCCAAGCAGGAGAGAGGGGAGGCACATAAGGCAGGGCTTTTCCAGCAGGACAGATTCGGTTTGATATCTTCATCTCTCCATTGTGCTGCACATATGAGCCTGGATGCTGTGCAGGGTTGCCAAGGCAACTGCAGCACAGGCAGTAACCAAGGAGAACACACGAACATGTGACATGCAGCTAGGATTAAGAAGCCGATTGCCACATGGGGCGGTTTCAGAGCTGGCAGGCGCAGGGCCGCGCTGCGCTTCGCTGGGGCAGAGCCAGACAGGTGAGAAGAGCATCATGCCTGCCTTATTTATGCTGAAACTGAGGGCTGCCTGGCTAGATGTTGTGATGAGGGAGTTGGCTCAGAAGCTGGGTCCTGATCCTGCAGCGGCCCCCCACCCACCACCACCACCACCACCACCTTGCATGCCTGTTTCCTTGACAGCTGGCTCTGCCCAAGGGCCTGTAAAATTACCTCTTGAAAACCTACCCTAAAAACTCCCCTGAAGAGAGAGGCCTCCAGACCCACCTTCCATCCTGGGAGCTGCTGCCCCTGACTCTGGCCGGACAGCGAGAACTACCCACCCCCTGAGACTCCATGTCCTGGCGCTGCATGTGGAATAGCTTCCCAGTCCATTTCTCCATGTGACCCCTATCGTTTGTGAGGAGGAAGTATGGTCTAGTGGTTACAGCCAGGGACTGGGGGGCCCGGGACTCGGGAGCTATTCCGAGCTCTGCCACCGATCGGCGGCAGGACCTGGACAAGTCACTTAACCTCTCCAGGCCGCAGTTTCTCCGGCTGCAAAACCAAGCGTCTCCAGCCCCTGCGGTCCTCACTCGCCCCAAACCCCGCTCGACCTCAGTGGGGAGCCCGAGCACGGAGAGCAGGGTCGGGCCCAGTGTTTGGAGATCCCCGCGGGCAGGACGGCCGGCCGTGCCGAGTCGTATGGCGCTGGCTGCATCCCCCGGCCAGCGTGGGGTCCCCCGCGCCGAGGAGAGCAGCGCAGGCGGGCTCCCGGCAGCCGACGTGGGGGCGCTCGGCGGCCCTCGGGGCTGGAGAGGGAAGTCGGCGCGCGCTAGGACCCGGGGCGTGCAGCTCCCGCTGTGCGGGCAGCAGGTGGCCGCGTGGGGGCCGCAGCTGCCGTGCTCCCGGGGCCGGCGCGGAGGGGAGCGCGAGGCGAGCGGCGCGTGCAGAGGCCGCGGGGTGCAGGCGCCCCCGGCCGGCCGGGCAGGCGAGCGAGCGCGGCAGCGGGGACTGGCGCTGCCCGAGCCAGGCTCAGCGCGGTGTCCGGCTGCAGGGCCGGAGCTCCCGGGCCTGGGGCGCCCGCCGGCGGAGCGGGGTTCCCGGCAGCTCGGATCCGCCCTGGCGTGGGGCAGGGCCGGGCTCGGGCGGCGATGTGACGCGGGGAGCCGCAGCATGGACAGGCAGCCTGCCGAGGGCAGCGGGGCCCGGACGGGAGGGAGAGCCGAGGAGGGGAGACCCCCCCCAGCCACGCTCCGGACTGGCCTCGGAGGAGAGCGCTCAGCCAGGTACGGAACCGGGGGGGGTCACCCAGCCAGGCCTCCCTAAGCCCCGGGAGCGGCCCGGCTGGCGCACCGCTGGGAGGTCCCCGGAGATTCCCAGCGGGGAGGGCTCTGATACTGCTGGGTAAAGGGGGATCGGGCGCCAGCCGGCACGTGACCGGGCAGCCCAGGGCAGCTCAGCCGCCCAGTGCTGGGAGCTCTGTGCTGCTGCAGGTGCAGCCCGGCAGCTGGGGGTGCTGAATCGCCGCCCTCGGGGGCGCCCCGATCATCTGCCTGCCCGCCCACCACCCCCATCTCTCTCGTGTTACTGCCCCTTGTGCAATCTCCTGCTCTGGGAAGATTCAAGGCCTAGACCCTGTCGGGGGCTTGTTGGGTTGAGGAACCTGGCTCTTGCCATGGTGCAGAGGGCAGGGGCCTGAGGTGGGAACCGCCCAGAGCAGCTTTCTAGCCCAAGGGATGATTCCTAGTGTCTCCCCCTCTGCCTCCATCTCCCTCCCACCCAGAACATTACATGGCTTGGTTTTTTCCTTTCCCAACCACAAAACATCTCCTGGTGAGGCTGTGAGAGGAGAGTGATGAGGGAACCATGGACTCTGTAGTTGGGATGCTGAATGTTAAAGAACCTGAATCATGCTGGGGAAGAACAGACAGCTTCCCACGCCAGCCCAGGGGGATGCTGCGGAGTCAGGGATGGGTAGCAGAGTCAGGGATGGGTAGCAGAGCCAGGAGGAGGCAGTGGAGACATCCCGGTCATAGATGCAGGAGGCATTCTGGGTAGCTCTGGGGAGCAGGAGTTTTGCCAGTGCCAAGGCAGGACCGGTGCATGCAGTTTGACAATGCCCCATTCTGCTCAGAAGCCCCCTCTTCTGGTGCAGAGCAGGGCTGTCAGTGCTTGGGGAATGCAGATGGCAGCATTGCCATTCACTCCTGTGTGGGTGCCAGCCAGGCCTGACCTTAGTGGTGGGCAACTGTCCAGGGACTGTGGTCGGCAGCACCCTGGTCCAGAGATGTAGAACTCCCCCTTGCTGCCAGCACAATGTGGGCGTCCTGGCAGGAGTGCCTGCCTACCTGCTCCCAGTCCAAGAGTATTTGCTCATCCCCACTAATGGTTGCCCAGCCCAGCTACAGTCTCATCTTTACACTCTGGTGCAAGCTAGTGGGTTCTTCCCTCGCGTCCTCTGGGCCTGTCTTCACTCTGGGGCCGTTCCTCCCTGCTGCCAGTAGGCAGGTGAACTTTGTCCCCTGTGCAGTACCCAAGGAGGAAACCCACCATCCTCTGCACCCCTCTCAGATGCCTCACGTTTAGCTCTATCAGTAGCAGGGTTCAGGGCTGGCCTGAGGGGTGGATATTGTGGTCAATGGGAAGGGCCTTGGACAGTGGGCCTTGTAATTTTTTCCACCCATGGGCAGAATAAATTTTGTTGTGTGCACTGAGCTATGTGCAGATGTACACTGCCAGTAGAAACACAGGCTGCCGGCTGTGAGTGGATGTGGGTGCCCTGCTAATCAGCTGGGCAGCCCATGAAGCTCTGCTGGGCAGCTGCTCAGGCACTCAGCTTACAGGGAACTCTGGTCAGGGGTGTGAGGCCCTGCAGGGGAGCTCGGGGTGGGGGAATCTGGGAGGTACCGGGGCCCAGGGGGAGTGGGGGATGGAATAGCTAGAGAAGTAGGAGGGGCCAGCAGGGGCGCCAAAATAGAGGGTCACCCAGGAAATAAATTTTCCGCAAGGCTGACTCTGGGCCAGGCTAACCTTTTCCACCCCATGCAGCTTCTTCCAGGGGACCAGCACAGGGGCAGCACCAGCTCAGATATCAGCCTCCATTGTACACGCTCCTCTCCATTGTCCTTTGCCCTTCCCATCCCACACACACGGGCTGGTCGGTGCAGCCGTGTGCAGCTCCTTTGGCCTCCTCCATGATCCCTTTGAACCTGGCCCAAGGGCCTTCCAGCAGCATTTGCTAGGCTCTACCCCTGGCTACTTCCGCAGCAATGCCTGCCCAAGAAAAAGAATTACAGGGAAAACCCACAGACTTAGGGGTGATGTCCATCCTCTCCTTGGACCTCAGGCCCCTGAGATCACCTCTGCAGCTGGGGCTTCCAGGCTGTGGGAGGGGAACTCCCCTTTGTGCGTGGGTGTGGTGTTACTTCCCACTAAGACAGCAAGAGGAAGGAGGAGTTTTCTGATCTCTCTAAGTACTGAAGAGGGAATCACAGTGATTCACTAATGAGGGCTTAAACCAATTGGCTAGGCCTGCGTGTGGTATAGAGCAGCTGGGGAGCCGCAGAGCCTTGCTGTGAGACAACGAGTGTGTGTGTTCATGTGCAAATGTTAGCATGGGAGGGAAAATTAATGTCCTCTTTGGTGTTTCCTTATGCCCAGAGGTGCTGGTGTGAGCTGGGAGCCCCTCTGTAAAATGAGTTTGGAAGTTCTCAGCCCAGTCCAGGCTGCCCCATCCATAGCTGATCTCAGCAAACAGGTCACTGGGCTGGGGCAGGGAGACAGCTGCCCTCTGCTGCTGGGGTTTTTGCAGGATTTCGTCCCCTTCTCAGGGTGGTGGGGAGGAAGCCTGCCCTGCTACAGCCTCTGCTGGGGACCCTTCTCCCAGACTGAGCTGCCTCAGTGGTGTCACCTCCCGCTACCCGCATGCCCCTCTCCTGAGTGAGTAGGGACCTCGGCTAGTGTGGAGAGGGGAGCTTGGGTTTCCCAGCCTGTTTGCTCCTCCGCTCCTGGGCTGAGTGGTGGGGATGGAGGTAGGGATGCAGGTAACTGGCTGGGAAGGACAGAGCTGACACTTCTTACACTGTCTCTCCATTGTCCAGGTGTGGGTGCCATTTCCATAGGCTCCCCGTGCCTCACCCTGGTTCGCGTATTTGTTGTTTCAGTACCCACGTGGGGCAGGGCCAGGCTGATGCCCCCATCGCAGCAGGGGAGGCTGAGGCCTAGGGAGACTGGCTGACTCTACTGCTGTCACACAAGCAGGTTGTGGCAGAGCTGGGGCTGAACTCGGGGCTCCCACACCCTAACGTTGCATCTTGACTGCACGCTGGCCACCAGAGAGCCCTGACATGGCCCCAGCCTTACCTCACTGTCAGCCCATGGGAGGCGGCTCTGAAAAGCAACCAGTCCCTGAGCCAGCCGGCCCTTCCCCTCCCCCCATGTAAAACCCAGCCGGTCCTTCCCCTCCCCCTGCCCAAAAAGCTCAGCCGGCCCTTCTGCCCTCAGGTGAACCCCAGGTGGCTCCCTGTGAGGTGGCCGACTGCGCTTGCTCCTTTCCCAGGTATTTGTTTTAATGGGATTTGTGCCCTTGGAGAGCTTGGGCTGAGGGGCTAGTGGGCAAACGCCCTCCCCCAGCGGGTTAGTGGCCCTTGATCGGGTATTGGTTTGACTGGATTTCACTGAGCCTTAGGGGCAGGAAACTAATCTCCTCCTAAAGCTCCCCGGCTGGCAGGTTCGCACTGCGCTAAGCCCAGGGTGGGGGCATGCTCCCTGGGGCTGGAACCAGGAGGGTTGCAATGCTCCCAGCTTGCAACAATAATAACAAACATCAAGGACGTGGCTTGCATTAGCAGCATGCCCCCAACAGGCTTATGCTGGGCTCTGCCCTTGGGTCCCTTCCTCTCCCCCGGCTCCCCGGCTGGGAGCCTGCCAGGAGGGACTCAGATCCTCTGCCAAGCTGCCCTGGCACAAACCTCATTGTAGAGACACTGGCTTGATCTCAGGCTTGCTCTTCCAGCACAGGCTGAGTACAATTTGCCCTGGGGTGGGAAGAGCCAGGCGGGATCACTGGTCAGAGGAATATCCAGCCCTTTTCTTGGGCCTTCCAGGGGATTGCAATGACCTTTGCAAATGTTAACAAAAGAAATGGTCCCCCAGCCCTTCCCTGCTCTTACAGCATGTGCTCTTCTTATCCCCGGTTCACAAGTGGCCCAGCTGATCCCAAGAGATCCAGTGACTTGCCCAAGGTGTTGGGGGTGGGGGGGAGTTCCAGCTGCCAGAGCCAGGCTGTGACTGCAGTGCTTTGCTGTAATTACCCATTGTACCAGCTGACTTTGTGCTCATTCAGTACACAAACCTGCTCTTGCTGCTTTTCCTCCTGGGAGAGCTCTCTGTGACCCACAGCCGTCCTGGGCTGACTGGGGCATGCCGGACGTGTGGCTGCGTAACACTTTGGGGAAGAAACTGAGCTTTCACCCTGTGGAGTGGTTCCCCTGCCCCTCTCCCCCACTTTAATTAACTGGTGGAGGAGGAGGAGTGGCTTTCCCCAGTAGCGGGGAGTGGAGACCCACACTCTGCTCCCAAGTCAGAATAATGTCCTGGTCTTACTGTGCTGTGGAGATGGGGCAGGTGGAAGCAGACAGCTGGGGAGGGGCGTACATGGAAAGGGCCATTCGGCTACAGAGCTCAGGTTGAGGCAGATGAAGGGCCAAAATAAGGAGGTTGTGGAGAAACTGTGACATCCAAAACGCAGCTGTTCAAGGAAGGCCCTGAGCTGTGAGACACGGCAGGGCAGATGTGGCACATCTGGGACGGCTGCCTGATGCCAGAGGGCCTGTTCAGAGCTCTTGCCAGTTAAAGGCAAAACCCTCGCTGACTTGGCTGGGCTTTGGATCAAGCCAGGAGAGCACCATGCAGCAACGTGCTGCGTCCGGCCCTCTGGACTCCTTTGTGCGCCGCCACCAGCGCGACCTCTTTGGGCCAGCGAGGGCTGCGCTCTTGGAGCACAGTGGGCTGGAGGTGGGCAGCGGAGGACTTGTGTTCGCGGAGTGGGGTGTGCTGTTCGGAGAGTGACCTGGTGTGTGTGGTTCTGTGCAGGTGCTTGAGTTGTGCTGAGGAAGGCTCCAGACTGAGGCTGGCGGAGAGACATGAGTAACAACACAGTAAGTCGTCCCTGGGAAGCAGCCCTGCTGCCCTTGGCCTGAGCATCCATCTCCCTGGGGCTCCGGGAACCTCTGGCCTACCGCGTCCAAGCACTTTGCATCTTCGGAGTAGCTGAGTCAGTCCCCAACAGTGCTCTCCCCATGTCACAGCCCAGTCCTCTCCCACTTTCTCCTCCTCCTCCCTTCCTACCAGCACTTTCAGAGCCTGCAAATTGCTGTGCTTGCTCGTCTCTATCCCTCCCAGAGCTGGAATGCCGTGGTCAGCTGTTCCTAGCATTCCAGCTGGGTGGGAGGCGGTGGACACAGAGTGTCAATCAGGTGAATTGCAGCTCCAAGAGCCCTGGGAGCGAGGGGGAGGAGCAGGTAAGTGCAGGGCTCTAATGCCCCAGTACACCAGAGGGACGTGGGGGAAGGGGAGAGACTGGGGCTGTAGAGGCGCAAGGGGGAAGCCCAGTGCACTGCAGGCTGCTGCAGCCCACTGAGGTGAAGGGCCACTCATACAGCCCCTCTGCTATTTGTGGTTGCCTGTCTCTGAATCAGGCCCAAGGGGAAACAAATTGAACACCCAAATCCAGTGGCCACCTTTGAAAAATTTGGCCTTTACCCTCTTGTTTGGTTTTTCAATGCTACATTACAGTAGCCAACAGAAGCCCCCGTTGGGATCAGCAGCCATGTGTTGCCGGGTGCTGCACATATACACAGCCCCTAACCCAAAGAGCTCAGTGCCCCAGTTTCCCCATTTGTAAAATGAGGCAGATGTCCTGGACAGTTCTCAGGCCAGGCAGGAGGATTAAGTAACTCGTATTTGTGAAGTGCTGTGCAGATGAGGCCGTGCAGGGAAAAATGATTCTTAGTGTTTTTCCCTGTCAGAGCAGGTGTACCAAGTAACAGCGCTCACATCAAATCTTTGTGCCCTGAAGTCATGATGAAATAGTAGTCAGGTAACCTGCCTCTGGAAACTGGATTTCATTAGCTTCCTCCTCTAGGTTACTGGGCTGCCCTGCTTTCAAATGCACCATGGAATCTGGCCAAGCTTTCACTAGAAAGAGGGCAGGGAAGTGAACAAACTCCACCCTTGAGTATTTGCCCTGAGGTTTATTCTCTCTGAAAACAAATTAATTCTGAGGGAGGAGAAAAGCCAGGCTTGGCTCACATCCATCTGAGGTTCCCGGCACAGAAGGCAGCTGGCAGGTTGCTGATGGCTTGCTGCGGGGAGGGGAAGGGCCAGCTGGGTTTTTTGGGGCGTGGGATAGCTGATAGCTTGCTGGGTTCCTGTGCTGTTTCTGTAGCTTATTAGCCCTTGTTAGTTGCCAGTCAAAGAAGGTGGCTGTGGGACCTGTTCCAACAGTCCATGGGACTTTTGCCTCAATATCAGGCCTCCTTTTCTGATGGGGAATTGCATGACATTCTTCGGTGATATGCTCCAGCATCTAAGGGCCTGGAGGGTGAGTAGTGTCTGGTTTCTCCCTCTGTCCTCCCCCACTCCTGAGGCAATTTGTGGATTTTTTCCTACTTGTTGAGCACCGATGTTTTGTGTGACAGGTGGAAAGCGTGTTTGTGGCACATGAGCCTAGTGGTGGCTGACAGATTGCCAAACCATGGCTGGGAGGTTGTTGCGAGTATGAACAACAGTATCTCTTAGTGAGCCTAAGAGAGCAAGAGAAAAGCCAGATAAGGACTCGATTAAACTCAGGGTTTTCATTCCATCTCTCTCTCCATCTTTCCAGCCAGCCTCCTGACTCGGGTATCTCTCCCTGTATTCGGGTCTTGCAAAGACAATGCAATGCCTCTGTTTGCTTCATGGGGAATTTTGGCTGAGTCAGACCTGTAGCGGCCCAGCTGTGCTAAGTGCTGGAGGGCCCTATCCAGCAGAGTTTACTGTTTAATTTGAGATAAAGATACAGCATGTGAAGGGGACAAACAGCCATCTGATCTAAAAGCTCTTTCTGTTGACGTCATTGAGCTTTGGATCAGGCCCCAAATGGCGGATGCTAGGACAATAGTACAGGAAATTGGATCGTGTAGCTCCCCAGGGAGCTTTTGGACAATTTGGAGCATCCTGGTGGTTCCAAATCGTTGTATTGAGCTCTTCGAAAAGCGATGAAATCAGCCGCGTGATGCCAGAGTGAGAATGTCGGCTTGGAGCTTTCATACTCACTGACCAACTGCACTGCCTCTTTCTCCTCTCATCCCTGCCTGACATTTCAGGGAATACGTTCTCTCTTACTTGGCTGGTTTCTGGTTAAATCAACAGACTTTAGTGGTAACACAAAGGAGCCCAAACTAGAGAAGTCCCCAGTGCCCGGAGATTAGGACAGTGTGCCGTGGTTTCTGACTTCTATGGACTAGCAAACTAATCTGTTTACAAGGCACGTCGAAGCACTGTGCAGTATCTGCCAAATGTGAACCTACCAGCCGCACAGGCAGGGAACACCCACGAAACTGGTACGAAGAGGAAACCAGCAGGCACCCCCCACCGGTGTTCCCTGTCAGCTGAGCGCTTGTGTGGCCTCCCAGAAGAAATTCAAATGCCACCTGGCTGATTAACAGGGCACCCGCAGCTAGGTTTTGTGTTTGTATTGGTGATGCACATGTCTCGATGCACATTAAAACTTATTCTGCACATGAGATCAGAAGGAACATTGACTCCCCCACCCACTGGGTGCTCAGTTTGCATGAGGAAGGAGGTTCTGAGGGGAGGGCGGAGCTGAGAAACAGACAAATAGGCCAGATGAAGTAAATGAGCTTGGTGTGATGAGCAGACAGGGTGAGTGGCAGAATACAGAGGGGCACATACCTGAGACAAAGCTGCCCTCACCCATAGCTGAAACTAAGGCTAGGAGAGTGGGGGAGGCAGGCGATAATAATATAACCCCAGAGCACAGAAGAAGCTCACTCATGCCCATTTAAACTGCTGCTTCCCTTTTTGCTTTTGACAGAGCTTGGACAGTGAAGCCAGCCCAGTCAGTTTCATGCGCATTTCAGTTCTGTGTCACGCCTGGACGTTGGAATAGCAGTGTTCGTGCTCCTGGTTCCGGGGGGATTAAAAATAACTTATTTTAATTTAATTTAAAAGAAAACCCAACATTTCTACTTGCATTATATTTTAACACAGCTACAGCCTAAGCATCCAATTCAACACGGTTTCACTCCTACGTGGACCAAACAAACA
Source organism: Carettochelys insculpta (assembly GCF_033958435.1). Taxonomy (NCBI): domain Eukaryota; kingdom Metazoa; phylum Chordata; order Testudines; family Carettochelyidae; genus Carettochelys; species Carettochelys insculpta. Next base: position 10,966,973 of record NC_134157.1, read on the forward strand.
GCTAAGATCCCTGTCTTCCCACTTGGGTCCATCCATGTGGAAATTGTTCTGTTTAAGGTTGTGGTAAGGGCCCCAGTCAGTTTGATAGATGTTTAACATACGTGTCACAAAAAATCCCAGCCTTTGCCTGTGACCGCATGTATTCTGAGCGGGCACTGTGAGGCAGCAGTGCGGATGTGACACACAAATGGAGGAGCGGCAGGGAATGATGAGATGATGAGGAGAAGAATTCACTCCCACGCAGAACATCAGCGAGAAAACATGCGGTGCTTCCATGTCTGTAGAACTGCTAGACCAACCACAGTGCATCTGCGCTCCATGACCCCCTCAGCCTACCCAGCTAAGGAACACAAATGGCATGTTATGAAATGGCTCGAGAGACGAGTAAGCCCAACGGTAGGAAAGTTAGGTCAGAAATGAAACCAGACAAGGAGGTGGGAAGGCGGGAGGCTAGAAAACAGGAGTGGGAGGAAGATGTGGTAATGAAGCAGAGTTGAAAGGTGACAGTAGCCACATTAGGATAATAAATTGTAGAAGGTCCTGGCAGTTTTCCTTAAGTCTGTAGGAAAGTCCCCTTAGAAGCACTAACCATTGGCCCCTCTGCCTTGGGTAGTGTGGACTCGTGCAGGGGTGAGCAAAAGGGAGGGCATGGAGTTTCTAACGGGGTTGCAGCATGATTGGCTGCTGGGCCTCAGGTTCATCTGTCTCATTAAAAATGCTGAAATATGTGACTTTTTATGTCTGCATGTTCACACTTATATACTGATTAATAACGTTTTTACACTCTGTCTTACTCCTGCCAAAAGGGTTATTTTTTTTCCTATGAACCTGACCGAAATTTCCAACGGTTTGGATTCCATTAGATGAATGGAGAATGGGGGTTTTGCTGATTGATGAGAGGAAAAGAGGGGCCTGACATAAAATGTTTTCTCACCCCTGAACTAGTGGTTAGCACTCAGCTCTGGGAATCAGGACTCCTGGGTTCTGTTGACTTAAACAATATGAGTGTCTGTACCTCAGTGTTCCCGTATGTAAAATGGGGTTAAAAGTAACCTTTGGCCACTTCTCTAGGGGGTTTTGAAGTCCCCCAGTGAAGGGCACTGCGTAAGAGCTTGTCTGTGGCGTAGTGATGTCATCACAGCAGTGCTAGGGGAACCCACCCGTGCAGAGGCCTCTGATAGTGACAGAACTGGCGGGGTGTTTCTGTGCTCATTGTAGGAGCTCTGCCTCCCTGAGCGGTGGTAGTTAGGGCAATGGACACGTGCCTCCCTCAGCCTAATTGCATGCCTGCTGGGGCTAGGCGGAGGAGACCAGCGTGAGATGGTGTGGGTGGTTATAGAAAGGCGCAAGTGTCTGCACATTCTTTGGGAGCTCCCTTCCCCCACCACTGCTGGTGAGTGGGGGTGTCAGGCCCCCCACAAGTCTCCTGGGCCACCCAAAGGCTCCGGCTGCTGGTCTCTTGCTCCTCCCATCCACAGCATTTGAGGGGCACATGGCCCCTTATGTGCCCCCCCACATGCAGCCCCTGCTACTTGGCCCCCCTTGGCATGCTCCACTGAGGGAGCAGGGCTCACCGACGGCTGGAGCGCCTGCCTCCTGTCAGCACCAGGGCCTGTTGGGGTAGCGGGTGCAGGTGAAGCTCGCCCTGCTGTCTCCTTAGCCACCCTCCCTGCTGGGACCTTCCCATTTCACCAGGGCGGTGGCTGCAGCCCAGGCCTCTCCTCTGCCCCCATCTCCCAGGCAGCACGTCCATCTATCCCCACCAGCTCTCCTTCCTGCCAGCCTCCCGCAGGCCTGGGTCCCCAGCACCCCCAGGTTAACCCTTTCCTTCCCGGGCTCTTGGCTGCCACATCCCAACAAAGCTGGCACGCAGAGGCAAAAAGCTCGACCATGGTAGGTAACATTTGGTGCTTAAAGCAGCGCTTGGCTTCCCTGTGCCCCTGGGCTTGGGAGAGTGTCCCATGACAGCCAGGCAATGCTGCTTTGAAAGCATGCTGTCCTCCCCCTGTGTGTCCCCGCAGAGCTTGGGGAGGGAGGGGGCACTGGCCGTGCCTGCCTGCCGAAGGGAGGAGATGTGTTTATGCTTCTGGACTTGTGCTGGTGCTGTGGGGATCTCGGATGTCCGAGGGCACTCGCTGGGAGATGTCTCGTCTCCCCTGGGGAGGGACTGGTTGCTGTAGGGAGGGATGTGGGAGGCCTGTGACCTGGCAGAGGGGCCCAGTGCTTCCAAAAGACACTCCCAGGGGCTTTTAAATTGGCCCTCTAAAATCTGAGGCTCATGGGAACTGGAGGCTGAGTGGCTGCCCTGCTCACAGCTGGGGAAGGGAGGAGGGGGTAAGAAATGAGGGGGATGACCTAGCATTTGTCTGGGACCACTGCAGAAGCTTTGCCTGGCCCAGTGGCTGCCCTTTGCCAGGTGCCTTCGGAAAGGTTGGGCCTTTGGCACTGCCCCAGTCCCTCTCTCTGCTTTCCCCACCGCAGGGCCGGCGCACTGCAGTCTTCGGGGTCCTCTTTGCTCTCGTCATGCTGCTGATCATCTACAGCTCAAACAGTGGGAGCGAGGTTTTTCCCAGCACCGCCCTGCGGGGGAGATCCCACCGCCCCCCCAGCCTCAAGAAATGGGGGCTGAAGAGTGGGTATCTCCCCATTTATGGAAACAAGGTACGGCACTGCCAACCCTGGGGCCGCTCTCCTGGGTGGTCGTGTCTCAGGCTTTCTCCCAGGTTGCTGGGGTGATCCTGCAGGGGTTTTACGTTGGGAAGGAAGGGAGGAGGCTGAGTCGCTGCAAGGAGCCGCGTGAGAGCATGCCGGTGCAAGAGGAGCATAAACGGCTGTGGCTTTTCTGGCCTCCAGTCAGCTGCAGCCTCTGCAACTGGCCCATGGGAGGTGGTGGAGTGGAGGTGGCATCACCCGAGTTGCAGCAGCTCAACTGGAAGACGGGCATCAGTGTTTCTATTGGGGGGGGTGTTGCCCAGGGCTTAGCGCAAGGGGCTGGGAGTCAGGTCTTCTGGGTTGTCTTACTAGCTCTGCTCCCGGCTCACTCCTGGGCCCTCGGCAGGTCCCTCTGGCTCTCTCTGCCCGGGCTTGCTCATGTGAGAAGTGGGGGCAGCACGGCCAGGGAGGAGGTGTGTTCAGGAAGCAGGATGCAATTCTTGGATGGCAGGTTCTTAGCGCACAGGCATGAACTAGCCAGGGAGTGTGGAGCTCTGGCCTCTGACAGGGAGGCTGGAGCGACCGGTATACGGGGCGTGCTGAAAGCCATTGACCCAAACTGTAAACCAGAATAGAAAGGAAACCGCTTCAGCTGCAGCACCCCAAGGTCCAGTGCCTGGCACTGCACGGAGCCAGAGCGGTGTGACCCAAGCGCCGGTGCTGCTTGCAGCAGTTCAGGGATGGTATTGCTCTCTGAGCTGCATCCCCACATGCTAGGGGCTGTGCATCCCCACAGAGAAGGTTGCTACCCCAGAGAGCTTCTAATCTGAACAGCCAAAGGAAGGGTCACAGGCTTCATTTCCCAGACGGGGACTTGAGGCCTGGTGACGTTGCGACTGCCCACGGTCGTCCAGGGAGCCTGTGACAGAGCCAACGACTGACCCCCCGCCAGTGTCCTGAGTCCCAGCCCAGGGCCTTACCTGAAAACCACCCTATGCCCTGTCCCCTCGGACAGAGAGCCCCTGCCAGCTCAGGTGCGGGGGCCAGGTCTCTGTCCTGTCGCCTTGGCATCCTGCGCAGGGAAGGTGCACGGGGTCGTGAGGGTGGGCAGGTCTTAGCTGACCGCAGGGTCTTTGCGAATGATGTTTCTTCCCCAGAGCCTGGATTCCCACTGCCACCAATGTGTGATCGTCACCAGCTCCAGCCACCTGCTCGGGAGCAAACTGGGCTCAGAGATTGACCGATCAGAGTGCACCATCCGCATGAACGACGCCCCCACCTCTGGCTACGAGGCAGATGTGGGTAACAAGACCACCGTCCGGGTGGTGGCTCACTCCAGCATCTACAGGGTGCTGAAGAGGCCGCAGGAGTTTGTCAACAAGACGCCGGAAACCATCCTCATCTTCTGGGGGCCGCCCAGCAAGATGCAGAAGAGCCTGCTCAAGCTCCTCCGGCGCGTCAGCATGTCCTTCCCCAACGCGTCGGCCTACGTGGTCTCCCCCGTGCGCATGAAGCAGTTTGACGATTTGTTCAGGGGCGAAACCGGGAAGGACAGGTACCTTGGAGCCCCATTCCTGCTCCTCTGCCTGGCGACTGGTGCTCCAGCCTTGCTGGCCAGGCCAGCCTGATCGTCTGCCGGCCCCCCGCAGCACCACGGAGCTGGGCTGGCTCTCCAGGGGCGCCCAGGAAAACAGGGCAGGCTGCCCTGTGGAGCCGCTTGGGGGGATTGCCTGGGAATGGGGAGCCGGGCTGCAGGGGGGAGCAGAGTCTTGGGAGATCAGAAAGCGGGTGCGTGGGAAGTAAATGGGAGAATCAAGAACTTGGCATTGGTACAATTTTGTGTCCTGCCCTCTTCCCTCCACCCACTTGCCTCCACGCCGCGCTCCTTTCCGTCATCGCTTTTCCCCAACCTCGCCCTCGTCTCCTCTTTGTCCATCTCCTTCCCACCCCCATCACTCTCCATCCTCAGGGAGAAGTCCCGGTCCTGGCTGAGCACGGGCTGGTTCACCATGGTGATCGCCGTGGAGCTGTGTGACAAGGTGCATGTTTATGGGATGGTCCCCCCTAACTACTGCAGGTAAGAGCCCGCCATCCTCCCCATGCCTCTCCCGGGATCTCGGCGCTCGGCCGTCAGCTGGGACCGCTCGGCAGCTCACTCTGTAGTTCTGTCCTCCACAGCAGGCGACCTCAGCCCCGCAAGATGGCCTATCACTACTACGAGCCCAAGGGCCCAGACGAGTGCACCACTTACATCCACAACGAGCGCAGCCGCAAGGGCAACCACCACCGCTTCATCACGGAGAAGAGGGTCTTCGCCAGCTGGGCCAGCCTCTACAACATCACCTTCTCCCACCCGGCCTGGGCCTAGGGGCTCCCTGAGGAGATAGGGAGCCGGTCGAGCGACTGGTGTCAGCAGTGGGATAACTCCGTCTGGAAGGGAAAACCTCTCTTGGGCTTGTTCCGAGAGCCACGCTGGGCTCTGATGGAGGAGGCCCCAGGCCACAGGCTGCCCAGGTTCACGGGCCAGGGCTGGAAGGACTGGGCGAGGGGAGGAAGGGACTGGGGTTGTACCTGTGACCTGGTGGGCAGTCGGAAGGCCCAGGGTGTGCTGCTGTGTACCAGCCGCTGCTGTGCTCGTGGTGGCCCCAGCACCCTATTGCCATCCCCATAGTGTGCATCGCTGGCCCGATTTGAGGTCACCTCAACCCCCACTCAGCGATTGTCCCCGGGTGCCCAGGTGGGCAGCAGCCCCGCTGCGCTCGTCTCTCCCGGCCTCGGGGATGTGCTCCCAAGGTGGCAGGACCATATCCCTCTCAGCTCTGTACTGAGTCCCCGGGAGGCTGTACCCACTGCAGCCCTGCCCCAGGCAGCCTCTGCCTCGGAAACCTGCCGCCTGTGGCCCCAAACTTACTAGGCCACGAGGCCTGTCCAGAGACCAGCCTCCGGGGCGTAGATTCCCCGGGCGGGCCCGCAGCGAGGCAGGGGAGGGGGCCTGAGGCACATTAGAACAGGCTGTCCAAGTGCTGACTATGTAAGTGACAGGCACAGCCCCCTCTGCCCCACGAGCTCTCTGCCCTGCTGACAGGGACTGGGCACTGCCTGGGGCCGATCCGGGGGTGGCTGCTGAGGTGAGCTGCCCTGTGGAGAGTGGGGGTGGGGTGGGGTTGGGGAGCATCACAGTCACTGGAAGGGGTGTTGGGGGAGGGGCGGTGTCCCTGTCACATGGGGGAGTGTCACAGTCGCTGGGAGGTCTGGGGGTGTGAATGTCAGGAGTCGGGAGGCACTGGTGCATGTAGGTGTCAGTCGCTGGGGCGGTGTCACAGTCGCCGGGAGGTCTGGGGGTGTGAATGTCAGGAGTTGGGAGGCACTGGTGCATGTAGGTGTCGGTCGCTGGGGCGGTGTCACAGTCGCCGGGAGGTCTGGGGGTGTGAATGTCAGGAGTTGGGAGGCACTGGTGCATGTAGGTGTCGGTCGCTGGGGCGGTGTCACAGTCGCTGGGAGGTCTGGGGGTGTGAATGTCAGGAGTTGGGAGGCACTGGTGCATGTAGGTGTCGGTCGCTGGGGCGGTGTCACAGTTGCTGGGAGGTCTGGGGGTGTGAATGTCAGGAGTCGGGAGGCACTGGTGCATGTAGGTGTCGGTCTCTGGGGCGGTGTCACAGTCGCCGGGAGGTCTGGGGGTGTGAATGTCAGGAGTTGGAAGGCACTGGTGCATGTAGGTGTCAGTCGCTGGGGCGGTGTCACAGTCGCCGGGAGGTCTGGGGGTGTGAATGTCAGGAGTTGGGAGGCACTGGTGCATGTAGGTGTCTGTCGCTGGGGCGGTGTCACAGTCGCTGGGAGGTCTGGGGGTGTGAATGTCAGGAGTCGGGAGGCACTGGTGCATGTAGGTGTCAGTCGCTGGGGCAGTGTCACAGTCGCCGGGAGGTCTGGGCATTGTCATTGTCACTCGATGACATTTTGTTTGGGCATCACTGTCTGCCCTGGGCAAAGCCCAGCACAAGCACTACATGCCAGGGCATTGGCTGTCCCAGCTCCCTTTCTGCCCTCCGTTAACCCCACCTGTGGAATCATCATCTGGTGGCAGGTGGCCGGGCTGTCTGCCCCGGCAGGACTTGGAGGGCTGTGGTTTATTTGAGACTCTCCCTTCCCCCTGCAAGCTCTGTCCACATGTGCTCCAATGTCTCCTCTACTCTTAGTGCCTTCCTCCCCCTCCTATCCCTTTCTGCAGTGTGATGGTTGTGCCTCTTGTCTTTCCTCCTGGGTCTGGCCAGGCTCTGCCCCACCCCAGTCCCTCAGGGATTCACAGCTTGGGGCCCAAACTCTGTTTCCCCCAGGTACCACCCGCGTATTGCAGTGCAGGATCTTGGATGGTCCCACCAGAGCCCTGCCAGGCGGCCCAGGAGCTGTGGTTTGAGGCTGGCCTTTCCCATCAGGCTCCCAGCTTCCCTCAACCCTGGCACAGCCTGGGCCCTGGGTGGGGGCCTCTGAGATCCAGGTCTGAATTTCAGGCCCAGGCAGCTAGCAAAGGTTCTGGCTGAGTACCCTGGTGGCTGACCCCTGAGTCCTGCCTGGAGCGCTGAGCAGGACCCCATCTGAGCACAGGGCTGGGAGACAGGAGCCCCGAGTTATAAAACATGGGGCAAATTGCTTAATCCGTGTCTAACTTCACCCCGCTGCACAGCTGGTATGGGGGGGCCGGGACAGGTGGGGTTAAAGGGGGGCAGTGACAGCTGCCAGCCAGTGGCAGGGGAAGGCCCCCTTCCACCCCTCCTGATAACATCCCCAGTTCAGGGTGTTTGAGGACTCTTCTTGGCCAGCCTGGGAGCAGGAGCCCCTCAGCACTGGGCCGGGGGTGGTGGGCTGCAGCACGTAGCTGGGAGGTGGCTGTGTGCCGCAGGGTCCTGTCGCTGCAGAGACTTTACAGCAGCCGGTGCACTCGCTGCCTGGCCTGTCTCCGCATGAGGGAAGGACGCTCCCTGCTGGGCCGGCTGGCAGCGCCAGTTGCTAGTCGCTTTTTGCGTGGCTTCTCCACGTCCTCCGCTGAGCAGTTCATCTTGTAGGTGCTTTCCTGCTGCTGGTGCCATTGGCGACCCCCATCTCTCACGTCTCTCCGCTTGCCAGTGACAGGGGTGCGCCAGGGAGGGAGTGGCCCCGGGGTCTGAGAGGACAGCAGGCCTGTGGCCATGGAACTTCTACCCTCAGCATCTCCAACCGGGGCACAGGCGGGAGGGAATTGACTTACCAGGAGCCATGCGCCTCTCTGCTCCCTGTCCTGCTCGACTGCCTCTGGTCCTGGCCTCTGCATCTGTTATGGCCCAGGGCGCGGAGAGCTCCTTAAATCAAAACACTGAGACTTGGTAATAGGTGATCATAACTACCTGGGAGGGTATTCGCTGTCTGCTTGCTGGACATGGCTTGGTCTGTGCTCTCGCACAGCTGAGGGGGACCCTGTGCAGGTGTCAGTCAAACACGGCTCTGTTGTCCGCGTGGTTGCGGCCTGCCGCTTGATCCCCGTTGCCTCAGGTAGGGTAGGTGTGAGGTGCTCCCATTGGGGTTTGCTGTTACTCTGCTCTGGGGGAAATGACAGCACCAGAGGCAGAAGGAGGGATCTCAACTCATAGCCCTGGTGTTTACTCCCAGGCTCCACTCTGTCCTGTTCTCACATCTCCAGCCTGCCTCAGCCATTTCTCAGGGCCGCTCTACCTCTCCGCCTTCCCCAGCAATCAGGGGCTGCGGGGAAGTGTACATCCATGTGGGGCCAGCGGAAGCTTCCTAGTCATCCACCAGGTTGGATTTTGTCCTTGCCTGGGCCTTGGCAACAGCTGCTGAAAATCTCCCAGTTGAATGACTGCAGTCTTTTATAACAACAGCCCAAACGGGGTGGGCCAGATCTTCCCTCCAGCAGGGCTGTGGGATTGGGCCCTGGAGTAACCTGACCAAACTGGTGACAGTGCAGGGGCCCAGCTGATCCTGTGTCAATCCCCCAATGTCGATCAGCAGCCAGCCTGCCAAAGCTGAACCCCCCACAGAGCCAAAGCGAACGAGGTCGGGATTAAGCCCTGTGACTGTAGCATAACAGCAGCCTTTGGAAGCAAGCGTGTGACAACGAGAGGTGCTGGAGGAAAACCTGTCAGCTCTGATCTCCACCTGCGGGGGTTCATTCGGAACCCACCTCCCTCCCACAGAGGTGTGCTCCGTGCAGCTGGGGAGCGGAGTTCTGTCAGGGGTGTTTGAGCTGGGAGTTGATTCACCCCCCCCTGGCTCCTGTACCCCACAAGTGGGAATGAGCCTCGTGCCATCATCTGGACTGTGGTTGAACCCACAAGAGGTGATTGTCCCCTTCTGCTTTGGGTGGCGGGAGGGGACACGTGCAGAGGAATGATGGCGAGGAGATGGGAAGGGGACCTTGAAACTGACAAATGTCCCTCTGTGGCAGAAATGCCATTTCTCCCCCAGGCCACAGAAGAGCAGCCAAATCTAGATCCACTGGTGGGAACGAACTCTGCTCTCGGGTACTACGCACAGTGGAGAGGCTCTGGATTTCTACCTGTGTGACTAAGCGTCAGGTGACCCCCGGGCTATTGAGAACACAAGAAGCAAGGCGTCCCCAGCTGTAATCTCACTGTGCTCAACAGTGCCTATTCTAACCATTCCTGCAACCCTGTAGGATAGAGCCAGGGGAAGAAGTCCCCAGGCAGTGCAGCAATCCCAGCTACCCTTCCTTCAGTCTGCAGGCTATGGAGCTGCTACTTTCCCACCATAGCCAGGACCTTTGGGGGGTGGTCAAAGCAACACTGACAGTGAGAGCAGGGTTTTTCTGGTCGTTGTATTTGTGTTGGTTTCCTAACCTTGTTGTTCATCTGTTTTATACAGTTCTCAAGGAGCAGGGGGAGGGAAGACGGGATCAACTGTGTTGAGGGAAGACGACTTAGAAGGTACCCAGTAGGATGCTCTTGTGGTGTCAGTTTGTCAGTCTGACCCCCATCTGCATCGTTGTGCCTGTGGGCTGGTGAGATGCCTGGCTCCCCTAATGCGTCTAGGACCCTTTGGAAAACTCAGCTGTGTGTCTTTTACTCTGCCAGTAAATTCTGCAAAATTCAACGGGGTCCTGGAGAATGCAATAGAGGAAATAGGGTTGATCGTCTTCAGGTTGATTTTCTGTGCTGCTACTCTTCTGTGCTCCTGTGAATAGCTGATCTGTTTAACCCATTCTGTGCACGATCCTTTGAGCGCGATGGTAAAGTTGCTCGTCCAGGTAGCTCCTGTAAAGATGAGTCACTCTTGAATGTAAAGGTGGATTTGTAAAGGCTTAATAAATGACAAACAGAAGTTAGAAGCGTGTTACATAAACGAGTAGCTTGTAATTAGAAGCACATCAATAGAAGGCATATGTGGTAATGAGCCCTGGTTGTAAGCAACCCAGCAGGCTCTTTAGTAACAATAGGTTAGCCAGTTAAGAGATCTGTTGACTGTTTATTAATCCTTTCAAAGCTGTAAATGGAACCTTAATGTCAAAATCTCGATGACTACAGAGCACAATGTGAAACCATTACATATGAGACTTTTTTGCTATCGAAATAACTAGCAGAGCAAATAAACGGTGCCAAGGGTTGCTTTTTTTCACCCCCTCCATTGTTTGAGCTGTGGAAGAACTGAAGTGCAATGAAATGTCTTCTTCCAACTGGCAAGCAGGGGCCTTTTCCAGTGTTTTGAATGGCTCTCTGGCCTGCCTCTTGATTTAATAGCAGCATTAACCTCTGTAGCTCCTTGTCTGACCACAACATCCGTTGTTTGTCCAGGAGCTGCATGGATCGTGTCAGAACGGCACCAGAGAAAGTGTTTGTTTGCTCCTGCTGCTGTGCAGGCAGCCAGAGGTAAATGCGAAGTTTTGCTTGTAGGTCCACAACTTATATATATTTCACCCGTGGAGTCATAGATTTGAAAACCAAACAGACAGGGTACTAAGAATCCAGTTGTCTTATGTTCAAACAGTTCGACAGCACTCCTGGATTCTGTTCTTGATGCAACAGCTGCCCTGCGTTACAGCTGCCCTGTGCCTCAGTTTCCCATCTGTCAAATGGGAATCGTGATTGTAATATAGCTCACAGGGGCATTGCTGAGGTGTCATTTACCATGTGAGAGCCTCACACATGGTGTGCAAAGGCTTATTATCAGCTCATCAGAATATACCACTGTAAAAATGCTAGTTGTTGAGCCTAAACTACCTGGCCAAGCCCCTTTGAGGGGTTCAAAGTATGAGAAGGCCCAGGCTAGCACAGACAGATCACTGCCAGACACTCACTTCAGCTAGCTCAGGGGCAGGCCCACTCTGACTGCAGGTCACTGCACTCAACACACGGGCCCAGATCCTCATGGGCTGCTTAAGTGTCAACATATCAAATCAGACAGCCTTGGCTGGTTTTACTGCTTCCTGTTTTCTCCCGGCATCAGATCGTCTGTTCAACCAGCAAGGTGTAAATGTTTTGTAATGATTTGTAAGGGAATAAATATTGCTATGATTTCAGCCAGCGCATTTCTGTGAATTTGGGTCTTTCCTTGTTCCAAGGGCTGGGAGAGAGGCTGCCCCAACCTCTAGCAATGGCTGCTGCTCACAGTGGAACAGATTTGGGTCCTTGAAGTGTCTTGCACCTTCTTGGTGCCAGCACTATGAACTTCCCCCAGCAGTGTCATTGTGGGCTAGGGCTCTACAATACCGCCAGCTTCTTCAGCTGTGTCAGCACCGGCCCCACAATAGCTCCAGCTTCTTCTCCAGCTTGGCTCGTTCTCTGTCTCCAGTGTGAATGCCTCTGAAAAGCGGAAATCTGGTGTATCACGTGAGCTTCCCAAGAGCAGTGCCTTCCATGTCTGCTAGGCCCCTGGGTAGAGTGGAAGGGAGAAAGTACTATGGGAAAAGCCTTTAATTTCCCTGTGAGTTCGCCCTGGGATCACACCCCTTCACTGCCCTTCAGGCACATTGTGAGGATACATCTGTTAATAGCTGAGAGCTCAGATACATGGGTGGTGGGTGCAGGATACATAGTGAGGACGTCGAGGCCCTGACAAAATCTGACCCACACAAGACAACCAAGGACCAGTTTGTGGTGCTGGAGAGAAGCAGGGTGTCAACTACACTTTGCTAGAGTCCCCTGGAAATAAGTGATTAAACTGCAGTGCAAAGCCCAAGTTGCTATAAGTCTATAACCACCCCTGCAGCTATTCCAGCATCTGGGCTTCCGATGTGCAGGTCCTGCAGGGAAAGTGACTCTGCAGAGCTAATGGGAAGATAAAGGCGCTGCTGGTTACTCAAACCGGGCGCTGGCTGGGAAGAGGTCATTGTTGCTGTGTGGGTCCAGCCTCATGCAGTAGGACCCTGATCCCCCCTGAGGCCTCTACATACCCCATTACAGCTAATAGATCCTGCACATTTGTGGGGTCCTCAAGCTGGGGGCAGGGCAGGATCAGGGCTGCTGCAAAGCTACGTGGAAACAGACCTGCTTGTTTATAGGCTGGAGAAGAGACAAGGGGGAGCGAGGGCTTGTGTTTTATTGCAGCAATTCAAGGCGTAGCCTTTTTCTCCTCCACTCCGTTGCCCAGCGGACACTGGCAGCCAAAAGACGGCCGCAAGGGGAACCTGATCACTGGTGAGGACAGGTGATGCTATCCAGCGCTGGGGGCAGAGGTAACACCTCCAGGCAGGGGCGAGTGGGAGGCAGCTCCTGGCTCTATGCCACGCCGCAACAGTCGGTAGCTCTGGGGTGTCTGCCAGCCTTGCCTTCTCAGCTGCCGAACCACGGTCTCACGTTTCCAGGTCTTCCCTGCACGCTCTGCCCCAGGCTGCGGGGAGCTGGGGAAGGCTGGACTGGCTCTTCTGCCCCCAGGCACTTCCCAACCGGCCTCCTTGCGGAGCGGGCAGACCCACCTCCTCTTTGGGAGCCCCTCCCGCAAAGCTGCCCTGGCCGTGCCTGCCCATGCTCCCAATTCAAACTTGGGCCTGGTGTGAAAAAGCAACAACCATGGCCCGCAGAATGCCTGGGGCAGTGGGTGGCCAGTGTCCCTTGTGCCCTCCCTCAGCCCCGGCCCACAACCTGCTCAGGCCCAGGGCCCACAACCTGCCCTTCCTCCCCCAGCCCTGGACCCACAACCTGCCCTTCCTCCCCCACCCCCGGGCCCACAACCTGCCCTTCCTCCCCCAGCCCTGGACCCACAACCTGACCCTGCTTCCCCTGCCCTGGACCCACAACCAGCCCTTCCTCCCTCAGCCCTGGACCCACAACCTGCCCATCCTCCCCCAGCATCCTGGGACCCAGCAGTCTGTGCCACCCCGCCAGATCCTGCAGCCCCAGATCCTGCACCTCTCCCTCCCCTGGTCCCCTGCCCCCTGCCCCTTCACCTCCTCCGCCCCCATCCCCTGCACCTCCCCCGCACCCCGTCCCCTGACACCCCCTTCGCCTCCCCTTCACCTCTCCCACCCTGTCCCCTCCCCTCCCCGCCCCTCCCCTCCCCTTCCCTTCATTTCCCCCGCTCCCGTCCCCTGCCCCATAACCCCGACCCTGCTGCCCCCTGCCCTATAACCTGCTCCTCCTCCTCCCCCAGCATTCTGCACCCCCACCAGCCTGGGACCCAACAGCTGCACCTCCCCGCCAGAACCTGCGCCCCAACCCCGCTGCCGGCTGTTCCCCGGCCGCAGCCCCCGGAGCAGGGCGGGAGGAGGCGGGAGGGAGCCCCCGCCCGCGGGAGGAGCCAGCCCGACCGGGCCGGCGCTGCGGGAGCAGCATGAGCGCGGCGGAGGGGAAGGACTATCTCTCGCGGCGGGGGATCCCGCAGCTCTTCGAGGTGAGCGGGGCGGGGGCGGGGCGGCGCCCGAGAGGGGAGTGGGGGGGGCAGCGTGCCCCGGTCCGGGTGTGCATCCAGCTCCGCCGCACTGGGTCCCCGGCCCCCGCCCCGTCCCCTGACACCCCCTTCGCCTCCCACCACCCCTTCCCCTTCGCCTCCCCCGCACCCCGTCCCCTGACACCCCCTTCGCCTCCCCCCACCCCCTCCCCTTCGCCTCCCCCGCACCCCGTCCCGACACCCCCTTCGCCTCCCACCACCCCCTCCCCTTCGCCTCCCCCGCACCCCGTCCCCTGACACCCCCTTCGCCTCCCCCCACCCCCTCCCCTTCGCCTCCCCCGCACCCCGTCCCCTGACACCCCCTTCGCCTCCCCCCACCCCCTCCCCTTCGCCTCCCCCGCACCCCGTCCCCTGACACCCCCTTCGCCTCCCCCCACCCCCTCCCCTTCGCCTCCCCCGCACCCCGTCCCCTGACACCCTCTTCGCCTCCCCCCACCCCCTCCCCTTCGCCTCCCCTGCACCCCATCCCCTGACACCCCCTTCACCTCTCCCGCACCCCCTCCCCTTCGCCTCCCCTGCACCCCATCCCCTGACACCCCCTTCGCCTCCCCCCACCCCCTCCCCTTCGCCTCCCCCGCACCCCGTCCCCTGACACCCCCTTCGCCTCCCCCCACCCCCTCCCCTTCGCCTCCCCCGCACCCCGTCCCCTGACACCCTCTTCGCCTCCCCCCACCCCCTCCCCTTCGCCTCCCCTGCACCCCATCCCCTGACACCCCCTTCACCTCTCCCGCACCCCCTCCCCTTCGCCTCCCCTGCACCCCATCCCCTGACACCCCCTTCGCCTCTCCCGCACCCCCTCCCCTTCGCCTCCCCCGCACCCCGTCCCCTGACACCCCCTTCGCCTCCCCCCACCCCCTCCCCTTCGCCTCCCCCGCACCCCGTCCCCTGACACCCCCTTCGCCTCCCACCACCCCCTCCCCTTCGCCTCCCCCGCACCCCGTCCCGACACCCCCTTCGCCTCCCACCACCCCTTCCCCTTCGCCTCCCCCGCACCCCGTCCCCTGACACCCCCTTCGCCTCCCACCACCCCTTCCCCTTCGCCTCCCCCGCACCCCGTCCCCTGACACCCCCTTCGCCTCCCCCCACCCCCTCCCCTTCGCCTCCCCCGCACCCCGTCCCCTGACACCCCCTTCGCCTCCCCCCACCCCCTCCCCTTCGCCTCCCCCGCACCCCGTCCCCTGACACCCTCTTCGCCTCCCCCCACCCCCTCCCCTTCGCCTCCCCTGCACCCCATCCCCTGACACCCCCTTCACCTCTCCCGCACCCCCTCCCCTTCGCCTCCCCTGCACCCCATCCCCTGACACCCCCTTCACCTCTCCCGCACCCCCTCCCCTTCGCCTCCCCCGCACCCCGTCCCCTGACACCCCCTTCGCCTCCCCCCACCCCCTCCCCTTCGCCTCCCCCGCACCCCGTCCCCTGACACCCCCTTCGCCTCCCCCCACCCCCTCCCCTTCGCCTCCCCCGCACCCCGTCCCCTGACACCCCCTTCGCCTCCCCCGCACCCCGTCCCCTGACACCCCTTCGCCTCCCCCCACCCCCTCCCCTTCGCCTCCCCCGCACCCCGTCCCCTGACACCCCCTTCGCCTCCCACCACCCCCTCCCCTTCGCCTCCCCCGCACCCCGTCCCCTGACACCCCTTCGCCTCCCCCCACCCCCTCCCCTTCGCCTCCCCCGCACCCCGTCCCCTGACACCCCCTTCGCCTCCCCCCACCCCCTCCCCTTCGCCTCCCCTGCACCCCGTCCCCTGACACCCCCTTCACCTCTCCCGCACCCCGTCCCCTGCCACTTCCCCCCTCCCCTTCACCTCCCCCACTCTAGTCCCCTGCCCCTCCCTTCACCTCCCCCGTCCCGTTCCTTGCCCCGCTCCCTTTGCCTCCCCCCGCACCCTGTCCCATGCCCCCATCCCCCTCCCCCGCATCCCGTCCCCTGCCCCGTCCCCTTAACTTCTCCCACGCTCCATCCCCTGCCCCCCTCCCCTTCAATTCCCTGCCCCCCGTCCCCTGCCCCCTCTCTGTCCCCTCCCCCCACACCCTGTCCCCTGCCCCCTTCCCCTGCCCCCCGTCCCCTTCCCCCTCCTCTTCACCTCCCCCACACCCTGTCCCCTGCCCCCCTCCCCTTCACCTCCCCCCGCAAACCGTCCCCAACACCCCCTTCATCTCTTCCACCCCCGTCCTCTGCTCCCTCCCCTTCACCTCCACCCGCACCCCATCCCCTGCCCCCCTCTCGTCACCTTCCCCCGCCCCGTCCCCTGCCCCCTCCCCTTCACCTCCACCCGCACCCTGCCCCCTCCCCTTTGCCTCCCCCCACCCCATCGCTTGCCCCCCTCCTTTTCACCTTCCCCGCACCCTGCCCCCTTCCCCTTCCCCCCCGCATGCTGTCCCCTGCCCCCTCCCCTTCATCTCCCCCATCCCCTGCCCCCCCTTCACCTCCCCTCACACCCCGTCCCCTGTCCCCCACCCCTTCACCTCCCCCACCCCGTCTCCTGTGCCCCTCCCTTCACCTCCCCCCTCCCCTTCACCTCCCCCGCCCCATCCTCTGCCCCCTCCCCTTCACCTCCACTGCACCCCCTCCCTTGCCCCCTCCCTTTGCCTCCCCCTGCACCCCCTCTCCTGCACCCTCCCCATCCCCTGCCCCCCTCCACTTCACCTCCCCGGATCCCGTCCCCTGCCCCCCTCCCTACACCTCCCCCCGCACCCCATCCCTAACACCCCAACATCTGTCCCCCCACCCCGTCCATTGCCCCCTCCCTTCATCTTCCCCCGCACCCCGTCCCCTGGCCCCTCCCCTTCACCTTCCCCCACCCCCATCTCCTGCCCGCCCCTTCACCTTCCCCCACCCCCATCTCCTGCCCCCCTCCCCTTCACCTCCACCCGTACCCTGACCCCTCCCCTTTGCCTCCCCCCACCCCATCCCTTGCCCCCTCCCCTACACCCTGTCCCCTGCCCCCTCCCTTCACCTCCCCCCACACTCTTTCCCCTGCCCCCTCCCCTTCACCTCCCCTGTACACCTTTCCCTGCCCCCTCCCTTCACTTCCTCTGCACCCCTTCCTCTGCCCCCTCCCCTTCACCTCCCGCTCACCCTGCCCCCTCCCCGTCCCCTTCCCCCCACCCCATCCTCTGCCTCCCTCCCTTCACCTCCCCCTGCACCCCTTCCCCTGCCCCCCTTCACCTCTCCCGTACACTTTCCCTGTCCCCTCCCTTCACCTCCTCCGCACCCCATCCCCTGCCTCCCCTCCCTTCACCTCCTCAGCACCCTGTCCCTTGCCCCCACTGCCTTCATCTCCCCCCGCACTCCATCCCCTGACCCACTCCCCTTCACCTCCTCCCACACTTGTCTTTTGCCATCCTCACTCCCTCTCGCTTCACACCCCTGCTGGTCTTCCTCATCTTCACCTCCCTTCAGACCCATCATATGCCCCCTGCCTCCCCTCCCTCTCCCCTCACACCCACTGTCCCTCCCTCCCCCTCACCTTTCTCCCCACCCCCATCCCCTGCCTCCCTCCATCTTCCTCCCCTCACACCTCCTGCCACCCTCCCTCCCCCCCGTCCACCTCTCCCCCACCCCTGTTGGTAAGACCCAGCAGCCAGGTGGAAGGACCTAGCAACAGCCAAGCCCATCCTGCCTAGAGATGCAGCACAGCTGGGGGTGCAGGTCCCCCCTTGCCTTCTGGCCTCCCCAGCCTGCCCGGCGTAAGTCAGGCTCTCACTCTAGAACTACATGGGGTGCCCGCTTCCTCGCCCTTCTGACCCAATGCCCTGCCTGGGCTGGGAGATGGGCCTGATTCTCCTCAGGCCTTGCCCCCGGGTCTCTCCCTGGGTCTAGATCAGGGAGGTGAGCAGCGACAGGGCCCCTGACCGGAACTGACCCCATTTGCCTTAGTGGGAGGTTGTGGGGAGGCTCTTGGGGCGGCATTTTTAACCTGGGGTATCTGGTCATTCTTCCACGAGCGGCTGGTCGATGCGCTGCTCCAGAGCCCATTCCCCAGCAGGTGCATCTTGTCGAGCTTGCAGAAGCGCCGTCCGTTTTTCAGAGCGAGCGCTCAGCTGTTTAACTCTGGGGCAGGGCGGCTTCTCCCCCACCCACAACGCCCCCATGAAGTGAGACCGCACGGTTTGGTTTGACATACCCGTGTGCTTCCTGTTTCACAAGGCCGTGCGGGGCACGGGGCAGGTACAAGGGAGCAGGAGAAACAGCCCATGAGCTATGCCCTAAAAGCAGAGCTACTATTTCAAAGGACGCCTGGAGCAATGGAGTCGAGAGTTTAGCCCCATGGGTGCGTGAAGCACCGAGACCAGAGCAACAAGGCCAGCATCGGAGAGTCTCCGTTATCGAGTTACTGGAGACACTCGCCACTGTCCTTACAAATGAGGCCGAGGGTGGCCCAAGCAGTGAAATCAGCTCCAGACTGTTGGGCTCTGGCTCTGAGAGCAGGAGGAATATTATGGAGCAGCGATAAAATGGGTTCCGGCAGCAGCAGCTCACGCGAATAACCTTATCGGTGTTTTGTGAGGGGCTGGCGCTAAAACACCGAGTGGAGCAGAGAGAAACGGAATGAGGATGCACAGCCCCAGAGGTCTGGCCCACATCTCCTGCTGGTTTCTGTGGTCGCTGGCTAGGGGGCTCTTATGCACTCGGCCCCAGGAAGAATTTCCCCCTGACCCCTGCTGGGGATCAGCTTATGCCTTGGAGCCTGAGGGTCGGAATTTATGGCCTTCCCTGTTGCAAAAAGCTGTAGATGGTTTCTAAGGGAGAGCGAAATTCGGAGTCTCTGCAGCACTTCAACCCTTCACATGGACCAGCTGTTGTCAGTGTAAATGTCACCCGAAGGGAACCCAGATGACTCCTCAGGTGTTTCACCCATGGATCCTGAGCGCTGTCAACCCTTGTAGCATGAGGAGGATTGCCTGCTCTTTGCTGGGTGCTTCTCAATGGCCCAGAGCACTCCAGGGATTCAAAAAATACCTGTCCAAATCAGATGGTGCCTTGTGTGTGTGTGTCTGTCTGTCCGTCCTCTGGCAATGCTTCTGGGCAGCCCTGGCTTCTGCAGGATACAGCGTCTGGCTAACAGATGCGTGTGCGCCTCCTGTCCATGTGTCATGTGGGCTTTACGCAGAGACTCTCTCCTTTCCTGCGTGCTGGGCGGCATGGGTACGGAAAGTGCCAACGTTCCTGGGACCAGGCTGGTGCTGCCCCCCACCCTTCCCTGCAGAGCTCCCGTTCCAGCACCAGCCCTTGCACCAGTCAAACAGGTGATGTGGGAACTTCAGCTTCTGGCTTGGGGCTGGCTGGAGCATCTGCTGTTAGAAAGCATCCAGTACAGGTCCAGAGAGTGCTTCAGTCCGGTCCCCCTCCTGAGGGGAGTGACGGTTGGCTCCTCCGTGGGTGGGAGCCTGTCGGCTGTGCCAGGGCTTTGTTTATTTGACTGCTCATTCAGAATTGCACCCAGCACGCAGGACCTGGCTCACTGCAGGGTTCGTTTTCTGTCCTAGCACGGGGAACTTAGGGCTCTCTCAGCAATTTGCTGGGACCCGGAGAGCTGCACGGGGACCCGATCCTGCACTCACTTGGCACGCCAGGCCGGAAAGAGGGCTGACCCGCTGCTCCCATTGCAGCTGGAGAAACTCCTCCTGCAGGGCGGCTCTGCTATCAAGTGCAGGGACCGGGGAAGAGACTCAGGAGAGGACCTGGGGAAAGCAGGAGAAGGCAGCAGGAGAGGGGTGTTTAGTCTGACTTGGCAGAGGGGCCAGGAAAGGTTCTAATTTTTTCCACCCATGGGCGGAATAAATGTTCTGTGCACCCAGGCATGTGTGGATGTGCACCACCCTTAGAAACACCCGCTGCCAGCTGTGGGTGCACCGCTGGGCAGCAGCCGGATCTCTCCTGGATGGCTTCCCAAGCACTCACCTTACAGGGAACACTGCCGGCAGTGTGCTGAGCATGGCCCTGTAAAATACCCCTTCAGTCCAAGGCCTGTATGAATGCCGTGTCCCCCCTCCCCATGGCATGGCTCTCAGTGCAAGGGTGTGAAGGGTGGGTGGGTCTGCTGACCTCGGAGCCCCTTCCTGCGTGCCCCTCCTGGCTCTGTCACTTGGTCGAGTCCCCTCCCCTCTCTGAGCCCAGCTCCCTGTGTGCAGGGACATCCACGGGGAGGAAACCACCCAGGCACTTGTGGTCACCTGAATGCACAGAGAGAGGAACGGGGAGAACTGGGGCCAGGCAAATCCAGAGCAGAAATAAGACGCTGTTTTGTTCACAGTAGCTACAACCTCCCCAGGCCAGCACTGGAGTCCCTCTGGTGAGGCCTTTCCAGAAGATGTGCTCTAGTGATGGAGCTCAGCGCTGGGGGAACTGGATGAGATTCCCCGGCCTCGATCCGGCGGACCAGAGGATCTAATGAGCTCTTCTGGGCCTCAAATCAGTAACATCTCTGCAGCGCTTGGAGCTCGCTCGCTGGGCGTCATTGCTCGCCAGCGGGAAAGGCACTTCCGGACGAGCCCACCAACATGCAAACTGCTGGGGCCTGCCTGGGAGCGCAGCCTCCCCGCAGGCCTGCGCCCTGACTTGAAGAAGCCGCTTTGAAAGGTGCCAGGGGGCAAATCCCCCGCAGTTGTCTTTGTTCCGGGGTGAAGCTCTCCCCTGCAGTTTTGTTCCTAGCTGCTGTGAGTAGTGGGAGAACTGGCTGCTTCTCGCGGTGGCTGTTAGCAAACACCGCTGGGGAAAGGAGCGAGCTGCGGAGCTGTGGCTGGTGAAGGTAGCAAGTGAGCAGCAACACCAGCTCTGGTGGGACTCAAGGAGGTGATCTTCCCACCTGCAGGGAGTCGCTTGGCTGAGTCCCCCTGTGCTTTGCGGCCCTTGGGCCACAGGAGTGCGGGAGCCTCTATGATCATGTAGCTTAGCGGCTGTGCTCATCTGGTCCTGGACCCAAGAGACTGTGCTTGTCCCTCACTGGGGCTCTCTGGTTCTCGTACGAAGGTCACACAGCCTGTTGTGGTGTTAGGATCCCCGGGGCAGCACCCACTGAGAGAGAGACAGGTTAGCTGAGTGGTTGGAGCAGGGGAGCAGGACACCTGGGTTCTTTTCCTGCCTTTTCTTTGTCTTCTTAGGCAAGTCATCAGAGGAGGAGCCAGGTTAGTCTGTAGCTTCACAAAAACCAAGCAATCTTCTGGCACCGTAAAAACTAACAAACTTATTTATTAGTAACAAAGAGAAAGCCGTGCTAGTCTATGTACTATCAAAACAAACAAGCAGTCCAGCAGCACAGGTGCAGTGATGGTCTCTCCAGAATAGATATGTGGACAAACTCTCTTTTATATTTAAATATGACACATTAACGCGTGGTTTGAACCAGGATGGAGATTTTTTAGGTCATTACAGGGGCTCTTTTGCATACTTGGCTTAATCCAATTCTTGACACCCCTGCCCTTCTGCCCCTCTACTCTCTCATTTGCTCACCTTGATAATATTTTTCTGATTTGTCAACCTTGATTACTATGTTTGGTTCTCTGTGCCTTAAATATTGAGTCTGTTCTGGTCTGGCTATGGTCTGAAGAAGTGGGTCTGTCCCACGAAAGCTCATCACCTAATAAATTATTTTGTTAGTCTTTAAAGTGCTACTGGACTGCTTTTTTGTTTTTATTTATTAGGTTTATAACGACCTTTCGTGGGTGAGACCCACTTCCTCAGGTTTACATTGTCTACAGATCTGAAGAAGTGGGGCTTCTCCCCTTCCCCCCCAAAAGCTCATGACCTCATAAATGCAGTTGCTAGTCTTCAAGGTGCCACAGGATTGCCTGGTTTTTGTTAAGCAGTCACTCCCCTGTGCTGCACTTTGCTCTTCTGTAGGTGCCTGTCTCAGTGGGCCAATCAGAGGATTAGTTAGTTTGTAATTGTGAAATACTTTAGGGATCCTGGCTCTGCGAAGCACCCATACAACAGGGTGGATTCCATCACCTTCATGCACACCAGTTAGGACCTTACTCCACTGCTCACCCTAGTTTCTTCCACCCTGTGAGCTGCACCCCAAGGTGCTCCCAGCATCAGGTTGGTGGACTCTGGCCCACAGCCAGCGTACAGCCGCTGTGCTGGTTCCCAGGTGCCGTTCTGTGCTGGCACGTCTCCCTGCTTGGAAGCTGGGGACGAGCACAGAGAACAATGCAGGTGAGTTATGTCTGAGTTTGGTGAGCCCAGTGTGAGCTGTGCACATTAGAGTAGCTGCTGTAACAGTGGAGGCTGCCCAGCACTGGTTGCCTACAAGCGGAGGTAACGTGGTATGTAACATTGCTGGTGAGAGAGGAATCTGGGTGCTGAGCTGTAATAATGCACCTTCCCTCAGTGTGGACCAGTATGGTTAGTGCTGTGGGACAAAGACGGCAACAGGCCTGGAGAAATAAAGTGATTTGTCCAAGGTTGCACAGTGAGTCAGTAGCATAGCCAGAAACAAAACCCCATTCTCCTCATGCCCATCGCATTGTTCTAAGCAGTAGACTCCCTGCCCTGCCAGTTAGGGAGATGGTTTAATCCTGGCTCCGTGCTGGAACTCCCTGTATGTTTCAGGGTGGCAGGGAAACGTGGCTGTGTCTTGGCACAGGGCTCTCCAAACGGCAGTGTGGAATAACAGAGGAGGTGGTCCAGGCCTAGGTTGGGATATAAGTCACGTGAGTTGTTTTTGGCCACATCCTCAAAGATCTTTGGAGGATCTGGGCCCTGCCCACCTCTCCCATGTCTCCTGCCTTGGGGCTGCAAAGCCCCTGGTGGTGGAGTTTCTTTTGGGACCCCTCTCCAGAGCTTTCCTTCTCGAGATCCCCAAGTCCCAGGGCTCACAAGGGAATCCCCAGCCCTGCAGCACCAACTTTGGCCACTGGGTGTACTCCTGCCTGCCTTTCTGCCACCCTCTGGGCCCCCTTTTCTGTCCTGCAGTCGGATTTTCTCAGGGTCGTGGAGAAATCTGAAGGTGCTGCTGCTACTTCCGACCCACCGAGCCCCAGACAGCCCTTCACCTGCCTTGTGTCCCTAGAGGGCGCTGGGAGGAAAGTTTGCTCTTAGCTGCTTGGAATCTGTGTAGAGAGCAGCTTGGTTAAATCCTGCATGCAGCATCCTTCTCATGAGTGTGCTTGTGCACTGGCTGAGTGCTGGCATGGCAGACGTCCCTAGGTCACTTCTCTTCCTCCTAGGACCAGCTCAGGCCCAGGGTCCAGCCAGTCCGGTGTCCTGTATTCACAGCTTGGTACCAAAAGCTTCGGAGGAAGGTTCCTCCTCACTCCTGAGTATAGTCCGGCTTTGCTCACTGACTCTTTGGACTGCAAAATACTGGGTGTCAAAGAGACCCAGTCCCAGGCCCCCTGCAGTGTAATGAGAGCCTGAGTCCCTGCACAAACACACACAGAAACTTGGGTTACAATGTCCTGCCAGGCTCCTAAAGGGCCAAGCACCTCTCTGGCCTCCATCCCCTCAGTGTGGCTGGCCCCTCTCCACCCCTCTGCCGAAGCCTCAGAACCATGCAGCTGCCCAGGGGTGAGCCCAGCACTCTGGAACTATGAACACTTCCCCACTGCCGAGCTGTTCTCCAGCCTCAGCTCTGCAGCATTATACCACCCAAGTCCCCATCTGTTCCCTGCCTTGCCTGATCTCTTGCTGCTCTCTCCCCAGAGCATGCTAACAGGCCTGATGTACTACTGCCCAGAGGACCCCATCGACTACCTGGAGCACTGCTTGCAGAAGGTCCGGCAGCTGGGTGGTCCAGAGAAGGTGCAATGGGACACTTTCATTGGCCAGGAGCAGCGGACCTTACCCCCCATCAATGGCGGGCAGGGGAAGAAGCCCATGTTCTGGACAGGTGAGCTGTACCTTGAGCTGGCATCTGTTGGGGGGTTGCTAAGAGTTCCCACATGGGGGCAGGACTGCTTGGGGGCAGTTCTCAGGGACCTGAGTAAATGCCAGTGACACAAAGACACTGCTGCTGCAAACGCCCACAGATCCACGCCTGTGTGTGTACACACATCTTCCCCATGCTGGCAGTGGCCTGCGTTCCTCTGCACATGCCCAGACCTGCACGTTTCTCTATCTTAGATGACCCGTTTGTAAATTCACACCCCTGTCCCTGTGTGCACTCAGGCCAGCTCCTCACTGTATCCTCCGCCCCCTGAGGGTGCCGTGTGTCATCCCACTGCCACTGATGCTTGGCCTCTGTTTCTCCCGCAGACGCCCTGGCAGGACCCTACCACTGGTACAGCTGTCTGCCACCCATCCAGAGCCAGTTCTCCATCGAGAGCGACTCCGACATGACAGAAACCACTGGCCTGATCCAGGAGTATGACGTGTTCGACCCCAGCAGGTCCCGCCCCAGAATTGTCTTTGTGATTGGTGAGAATCTTGCTCTGACCTGCAGCTGTAGGATGCAGCTTCGATAACCTCTCTGGGGAGGGGCCGAGGGATATGGGAGGGGGAGGGGAGGAAAGACAGAGGAAGGGTGGAGGGACAGAGATGGGAGTCAGATGAAGAAACATCCTGTAATCTGGGGTCCCTCTAATTTTTTCTATCCATGGGCAGAACAAATTTTGTTCTGTGCACTGAAGCATATGCTAATGTGCACCACCCATAGAAACACATGCCAGCACTGTGGGTGCTCTGCTAATCAGCTGGGTGGGCACCTGATTCTCCTGGGTGGCTGCCTAAACACTCAGTTTACAGAAAATGCTGCTGTGATCCTCAGCCGCTTTCTCTCTTGGACAGTCACATACTAAGAAAAAGGGAGGTTTGCAAGTCTCTATTGCCTCATCTGTAAAATGGGCACAGTGCTGCCCTGCTGTGCAGAGGACTGGAAAGAGTTAATCCAGCCGTGTGTGTTAAGCACTGTGAGATGGTGGAATGGGAGGTGCTGGAGAAGGACTATTACTCCCCAAACTGGCTGCTTCCTCCTCTGTTTCCCTTCCAGTCCTGCTGAGTTTGGAGGACGTTTAATCGGGGTCTCAGTTACATATGTTGTTGTTGGCATTCAGGGGAAATGGCCTCAGCCCCTTCAATGTCTGCAACCAGCTTCTCCCCCGACTTGTGCCAGTGCTATGCCACTGGTTCCCTCCTGATAACCCCAGTGTACGGGCATGAAGAACCAGGCCTCGGTAGTCAGTGACGGGAACTCAGGGGCCGTGTCAGAGGCTCCTTGCTCAGCTCAGTGAAGGCAACTGAAGCCGGCTGATCCCGTGCAGGGGAATCGACCCCAGCACCTCTGTCTGTGCTGGTGCGTTACCTGCTGTCCACCTAAGGACGCTTGCCCCTGCCTGATAAAACCCATGAGCACCTGGGCAGCCAGGAGCAGATCCCATGTTCTCTGGCTCTAAGCACATGGCAAATACCCCTGGAGCTTCTCCAGGGCCGCGAGGTGGTAACTTACTGGCACATGTACCTCGTTGGGGGCAACCTGGGCAGAAATGAGCAGGACAAGGGAATTGTCTCTTGGCCAGGACGTGGGGGGCTCAGGTAGGTGTGCAATGCCTCCCGGGCCCTCTCTTGCTCGCCAGGAGGCCCTGGCAGCGGGAAGGGCACTCAGAGCACCAAGATTGCCTCCCGCTTCGGCTTCGTCTGCATCTCCGTCGGGGAAATCTTGCGCAGCCGGATGATCCACTGCGCCCCTAGCGACAGGAAGTGGGAGCTGATCGCCAAGATCATTGCCAATGGGGAGTTGGCCCCACCGGTGAGTCACGGCCTGAGCTCGCTATCCGCCCTTCAGCACAGCCCACGGGGCATCCATCCAGGCTCCCGGCCTTCTGCACTCCCTGTCCTGAGGCCTCTTCCCCCAGTCTCTGCCTCATCAGCCTGAGCCTCTTGGCTTGGGGCAGATATTTCTTGGCCCCACCGTCTGCTGGGGGAGGCACCAGGGGACTATTTTCCATCCTGTGCCCTCCCTCTTGTGCTGAGTTGATGTCAGTGGCTGCCGGGACCTTGGACACAGCACTTTCTTGGTGGGGATTCCTGTCAGCCAGTAAGAGCCCCCCAGTGGGGATGTCCACAAGACAGTGGGCAAACGGAAGCCTGTTTCGGCCACCGGGTGTCTCCGTTGGGTCTCATTTGGACACATCCCGGGGAAAGGCGATGGTTACTCAGCTCTGGGGGGCCCAAGTATTGAGCTATCCGCAGGCCAGCAGCTGTGCGAGCTTCCCATGCCACCTGGCCACTCGGCCTCTCTCTAAGGTCAAGAGGAGAGTTAAAGCACCATGGCCCTGTCAGGTGTGTCTGCTAAGCCTGCCAGCCAGGGGACAGTCAGTGGTAATTACCAGGTGGGGTCGGCGTGCTCAACGCTGGTCCAACAGGAATGGTCTGAGATCCACCAAGCTCATGTCCCATAAGCTTCCACCTGGGAATGATATTTGGGTCCCTTCTGAGCCAGGCTGGCTTCAGCCCAGCACCTGTAGGTGAGCAGCTCGGTCTCCATCCTCCATTGCCAGTGCCTTGAGCCTCTTCCTTCCCTCACAGGAAACCACCATTGAGGAGCTGAAGCAGCAGTTCATTAAGCAGCAGGACGCTGAAGGCTTCGTGGTGGACGGGTTCCCCCGGGAGATTGGCCAAGCCTTCACCTTTGAGGAGCAGGTGGGCTGCGGCTGTGGACAAGCCAAGGTTTTCCTGTCCGTTCTGGACTGCCCTTCTCACCGCCTGCAGCTTCACTGGACACTAGCTCTCTGGTGCCCTCTCTGAAGAGGTGTGCCCCTCGCCTGGCTCCTTGTGCCCAGGGCTCTTTGAAGAGGGTTCCCCTGCCCAGTACTGTACCCCTCGATGCAGTGCTTTGTCCTTTCCCGTCTCCGACTACTGCATGTTGGCTGAGCCCCTCTGCGCACTCCCACCCTCAAGGACGTTTGCCCCGGCTCCTGTCTCTGGTCTCTGAGGACATGGGGCACAGCCTTGGCACTACCCCACTGCACAAAGGTCACAGGCCACTGCTGTCGGTGACCTTTGCTGGCTAGTGGGAGGTGGGTGGCTCAGTTTCCCCCTCTGTCCTATGACACAGACCTTTGGTCCTGCCCCTGCAGCAAGCACTGGCCTGTGCTTTGGAGCTGCTGGTAGTACCTCTCCATCTGGTTCCTGCCTTTGTCCCCACCAGAGGCTGGTGAGAGCCCTGCTAGTGCCACAGGGACATCATGTCTGCACTCAGGGCCCCAGACAGAGGCCCAGTTAAGAACAGGTGGGGCCGTGGGACAACACAGTCCCAAGGGGCCCCCAATTATATTAAAATATATAATATAATGTCATTATTTGTGCTTTAAAATCTATTCAGGCTTATTATTGCTCGTCATGCGTAATAAACTGACACTTCAGTCAGTTTTAAAATAAGGATGACATGACACATTTCCTTTGTTCCCTTAAAGTGAATTGGTTAAACCAACTCCTGGGGCCCCTTTGCCCTTATGTTAATCCACCATTGCCAGCTACGATAGCATAGGGTAGGGTAGGATACGACACGATAAGATAGGATAGGATAGGGTAGGGTAAGGTAGGATATGCCGGGGAGGCTTTGGAATCTCCATCCCTGGAGATAAGTCAGAGCAGGTAAGACAGACACCTATCAGGGATGGTCTAGAGGGCGCGTGGTCCTGCCGTGAGCGCAGGGGACGGGACTCACTGGCTTCTCGATGTCCCTTCCCGTGGTAGGGTTCTATGATCACGACTTACTCCATTTCCATCCCTTCCACGGGAGCCTTGGAGAAACCACCCTGGGCTCTGCACTTTGGGGGGCGGGGGGCTGTGCTTCCACATGCCCCTAAAGCGCAGGGCCCAGGGTGGCCTGTGGCATTAGCGGGGACCTGGCACTGGCAGCGGGGGTCAGGTCCCCCCCTGCACTTGCTGGTGGCAGCGGGAAGGGAAGGGAAGGGACCCAGCCCCAGCCCCAGCCCCCTCTACTTTGCTGTCTCCCAGTGTGCTTGGGGGAAGGGTTGGCGTGGGGACAGGATGAGCTCAGAGCAGGGGTGGGAAGAGGAGGGGCAGTGTCTAATGTGGTGGGGAAGGTTGTCCTGGACCCCAGGCCCCCCTAGGAGTGGCCCGGATTGGCTCACTTTACCCCCAAGGGTCCTAGGAAAGTCTGAAACCTTCCAGGCCCACACTGATTTGGGGATGCCCGGGGCACTTCAGGCCACTCTGGGGGGTGGCAGGACACCCTGGAGACCTGCAGTTCCTCCGCAGTACCGGGCAATGTTGGTGTGGAGCCATTAGAGCCCTTTGCTGAGGGGGTCTCAGCTCCCAAGGAGCCCTAAAATCCCCAGAGCCCCTGCTGGGACTCCCCAGAGCCACTGGGGGTGGGCTCACCACTGTATTGCCATTGGGCATTCGTATCTCTTACGGACAGATCGGCTCCCCAGACCTGGTGGTTTTCCTGGCCTGCTCGAACCAGCGTCTCCGACAGCGCCTAGAGAAACGGGCCCTGGAGCAGGGCCGCGTGGACGATAACGCCCATGCCATTGACCGGCGGGTGGAGACCTTCAAGCAGAACATCCCGCTGATCGTGAAATATTACCAGGAAAAGGGTGTCATTGTCCGGGTAAGGCTCCGTCGGGGCAGCCAGCGGCTGGGCTGGGACACGGCCTTCCCCAGTGCAGCTGTGCTGGTTAGCGATCCCAGACACCAGCACTTGCACAGCTCCAAGCCTTGTGCTGTGACAGCCTGGTTACCAGCTTGATGAGGGGCCTGAGGAGTGCTGGGTCCAGGCCCCTGGTACTGACCACAAAGGCTAAGCCTGGGGCATGCTTAGAGGCAACCCAGCCCCAGTCTGCTGGCGCTAACCTGCCTGTTCTTGTGCCTGACATCTTGCTCTTCTGAGGCTCAGCTGGGTTCACTGTGGGGGTGTCCTGAGCCCTGGAGTGGAGTGGGATTGGGGTGTAGAGCCTTTCCCAATAGAGCTGCCCCCGTCTGCCTCCCCCGGTACCCCAGAGCTTGGCCAACGGCCGACTCCGTCTTCCCTCTCTCAGTTTGACGCAGACCGGGAGGAGGACGAGGTATCTGTGGACATCAGCTCTGTGGTCCAGGAACGACTCTTCCCACCTGGCTTCGATACAGCAGGTGAGAGCAGAGCCCCTCAGACACACGCAGGGTGACCGGCCCGTGGAGCTGAGCTGAGCTGAGCTGCCTGGGTGCTGTGGCTTCATGTCCAGAGGGGCCCCCTGCTCTCGCCTGCGCAGGGCCAGAGGCTGGCTTTCAGTGTCCATTCATTCTGGGGGCCCTCAGCTCCTCCTGCCCTAGCGGGAGCCTTGGCACAGCTAGTGGGGGAGGCGCTGGGTGGGGTCAGGCAGTGACACACCCCAGAGCCGCTGTTCCCTTTGGGGAAGTCCCTGCAAACGGGAGGCAGCTCCTGCCCTTGGATTGCCAGGGGCACCCCTCTCCTGCCCCTCCTGTCTCCCAGCCTCGCTCTGCTGTCTGGCTCCACTGGCTGCTCCAGGGTTCACCCAGGGGTGTCGGGAGAGAGGGGGATGGGAGACTTGACTGCTGACTTCTGCATGGCCCAGGGAGCAGCAGTCAGCTGAGTTCTGGGCATGTGGTCTGCAGGGAGTCAGCATGGCCTAGTGTTTAGAGCATGAGCATGAGCCACTGCACCTGGCCCTGCTATTGACTTTGCCTGGCACTGGGCAGTTCCCTTTGCCCCTCTGCTTCCCCCCATCGGGACAATACAGACCCAGTCCATTTGGGGGACTTGTTAATGGGGGGTGTTAAAGGCACAAAAGGACCTTGGGCATCCTGTGCCCTCTGAAAATCAGAGCCATGTGGGTACGTCACTGTCCGTCGTCGGGTGACCGCATCGCCCTATGGCAAATACAGAACACTG
This sequence comes from Carettochelys insculpta, assembly GCF_033958435.1. Lineage (NCBI taxonomy): Eukaryota > Metazoa > Chordata > Testudines > Carettochelyidae > Carettochelys > Carettochelys insculpta. Next base: position 10,996,308 of record NC_134157.1, read on the forward strand.
GCCTCCAGGGATGGGGGGGCTGCTGTCCCACAGGGAGGCGCCAAGGATGGGTGCTCCACAGCCTCCCAATGGGGGGAGCAGGGGATGGGGGCTCCACAGCCTGCTGGTGGGGGATGCCAAAAACAGGGGCTCTGCAGCCTCCTGGCAGGGGAGTGGGGAACAGGGCAGCTGCCCTGCAGAGGCGTTTCCCCAGCAGCTGAGGCTGCCACCCTGAGACATCAGCTGCTGGAGAACAGGAGCTCTGCAAAACATGGGACGATTTGCCCATTTTCTTAAAGAAGTCAGGAGGCCTGTGCAACAGCTGAAATACGGGACTGTCCCGGGGGAAACGGGACGTCTGGTCACCCTCCTCGTAAGCCTCTCCTTGGCGTTTTACAAGTCCTTTGAGGTCCCCAGCTGAGAAGGACACAGCACAGCTGGTCTGGGTCCCTGTGAGCAGAGCCGGAGGAGAGAAGGGAGCTTCCCGTCTGCCGGCTGGAGGAGCAGTGCTTGGCAGAGAGGGTCTGCCCTTGGAAGCCCCCGCCCCGCCCGTGCCCTACATCGTGGCCGAGTGGTGCTGGTTGCCGTGGTGACACTCCCGTCTCCATCCCGGCTGTCTCTCCCGGGGGGCACGTCACCACGCCTGGCAAGGGCACTTCCGATCGCGGTGCCCTTTGCTTTCAGGGCATCTCCTGGGGGACTCGGAAGGGGCGTGTCTGGGGGTGGCTGACCAGCCAATGGGGAAGAGTTGCCTGAAGCAGCGGAGCTTGGGGGGATGCTTTTAACCTGTTCCAAGATGCACCTCCTCCCGTGAGGGGCAGGAGCCTGAGTACCCCTTCCCCAGCGGCTTCAGCTTCTGGCCTTGCCTCGGTGTCCGGCAGGGACGGGCCCATCTCCACACCGTGGCTGCCACTCCAGGCAACACCCAGCCCCAGCAGGGGACAGGGATTTCTGCAGAAGGCTGGTGTGCAGTCAGCAGGGCCGACAGCCACCCCTGGACCTGGGCAAGGTGGTGGCGGGAGCAGGGGGGAAAGCTCTGTGCTCCTGCAAAGGGCCGTGGCAAAGGTGGAAGGGGCAGGACCGGGACCAACAGCCCTCAGCACTGCTCAAATTGTGGCCCTGGCCACCCCCACCCCCCGGCCTCCCCAGCCGTGCGGCGTGGCACAGCAGCGCTACTGCGGCACTTCAAAGGGGCCTGAAACTCCGGCTGCTGCCAGTTTCCCCCATGGCAGCCAGAGCTCGTCCCCCTTTGAAGTGCAGGGCCCCAGGGCAACTGCCCCCTTTCTCTCCCCTGTCGGCAGGCCTGAGTGCAGGGCATTGCAAGGGCCAGTGCAGGGGTGGAGGGAAGCAACTTGTGCTTCCTCTCTGCACAGGCTGCCTGGTCCAAGTCTCTCATGGAACGGGTTGGGGCAGCCCCAGGGCTGGCTCCTGTTTCCAGCATCCCCTGCTGTTCAGCCCACCAACCAAGCACACTGCTGGTCTCCTAGAGTTTGCAAATCTCCCTGAAGTCCCCTGGACCAAGGGAGACCCTGCCACCAAGTGCAAAGCCCCTTATAACATGGGGTAAACCATATGACCTCCCCAGGGAAACTGAGGCATCATATTTGCTCAAGGTCACATTGCATGTCAGTGGCAGTCACACATAGACTTCAGAGCTCTTGCCTGCCAGGCCAGCGTCCTGCCCCTTGGGCCATCTCTTCAGTATATATTTGCAAAAACAACAAGAAGTCCTATGGCACCTTAGAGACTGACAGATGTTTTGCAGCATGAGCTTTTGTGGGCAAAGACCCACTTCATCAGGTGCATGGGGGGGTGGGGCAGAGGAGGGTGTAAAGAGGGGAGGGTCTCAGTAAAGGGGAGGGCCAGAGCTGGCAAGGTCTGTTCAGTCAGGGTGAATGTGACCCATTATCAGCAGTTAATGTGGAGCTGTGAACATCAAGAGAGGAGAAAACCAGTCAGTCATGGGAGGGGGGGGGGGCGCTAATTGTCAGGCGCTAATGTGGAGGTGCTAATGTGAACATCAAGAGCACAGAAACTGCTTTTGTAATGGGCCAACCACTCCCAGTCTCTGCTCAGTCCTTGGTCCCTGCAGTCAAATTTGCAAATGAATTGCAGCTCAGAAATTCCTCTTTCATTTTATTTTTGAAATTTTTTGTTGTAGGGCTGCTCCTTTTAAACCTGTTCCTGAGTGTCCAGGGAGAGTGAAGTGTTGTCCTACAGGTTGTAATATCTCAGATGTACAGTATAGAGTTTGTATCCTGGGGCTCTTCTCCTGGGCCATTTGGAGAGGCTCCATCACAGTGCTCCCCCTCCCCATCTCTACCCTGCAGCCCTTCCAGCTCCTCTCTGACTCCTCTACCAACCTTCCCACTGGCCTGTAGCTCGCTGAGGCCCACGTGCCTGCACACACAGTGGGCACTGATGTGGGCTTCTCCCTGGGACCCTGCTCTCCTTCCCACCCGCTCCTTTAATATCTGCTGCAGGTCCCCATTGTTGCTCTGCAGCACCCTACTTCTCAGCCCTTTAAATCTTGCACTCACTGCCAAGCGTAGCCTATTGCCAAGCACTTCCCAGCAGGGCTGGAGCTCTGTGGTCGCAGGCCCCGGGGGACGCAGTCTGAGCCTGTAACAAGGCAGCGCAGCTGGTGCAGGGAACCCCGAGGGGAAGACATGTGCTGGGCAGAAGAATGGGGCTGTCCCAGGGACCAAAGAGTGAGCTCTGGCTCTGGCAGACAGCGGCACTTATGGATGCTGAGCTGCGAGACTCCAGACCTGCCAGCAATGCCCACTGGTGTCCAAGCCCCTTCGGGAGTTTGATGCACAGTATTTCTCTCTCTGGCTTAGGGCCCCTGCAGTTGGCTCTGTTAGAGTTGCCTTGTGGAGACCGGCCCCAGGAGGAGGATGAAGAAGGGCAGGTAAGGCCACAGCGACACGCCCCTGGCCCGAGCTAGGAGCCCCAGGGAGATGCCCTGGGAATTTCCAGGGCCGGGATTGGAACTTATGCAAACTTCCTCTGGAAGGCTGGAAAACAGAAACCAGGGACGCTCCCGCGGGCCTGCGGAAACACGCAGCAGAGTCAGTCTTCCTTCAGGAGCCATCAGCAGCCAGCGAGCTGAGGTCAGAACAGACCAGGTCAGGGACCAGAGAGTGCAGGGTGGGGACCCAGCGCACATCGGGGAGAAGCGAGTGGAGCCAAGAGCGGGGCAGGGTGCTGCTTGAGGACGGGGCCCATGGACGGGGGAGTGCTGCGTGGTGGGCAGAGCGCTCCTGGTGATGCTACGTGATTCCCTAGCAAGAGGGAGGGCGCCCTGCCTGTCTGCGTGCAGTATGCTGCGTGAGCCCTCTGCCCCTGAACACTGGCTAAGGGCAGAGCTGCGGGACGAGCAAACAGCCGCCGGCGCATAGCCAGGGCCTGTGGGGCCAGGGGAGTTAATAAGGGGTCACAGCTTGAGAAGGGGAAACTTTACCATTGAGCTGAGTAACTGAGGGCCACAGTGGCAGCTCCCCACGCAAGAGACTCCCTTCCCGCTGCTTTCAGATCACTCTCAGCGCTGTGTGCGCACAGGAGAGATCAGCCCATCCCTGGCACGCTGTCGGCTATGCGGAGCCGGCTGCTCCAGCCCCAGATGGGCCTGGCTCCTGGCAGCGCAGCTGGGCACAGGGGAGAGGCAGCCTGGCTGCTTTTCTTCTCCTCTGTTGACCCATGCTAGCCTGGGGCCCTTTGGCTGGACCGGTGCAGAGCAGTGGAGGTGAAGCAGTCCTGGGCTGAGTTCTCTCTGCCGTCGATGCGGTGATAAAGCGCCCTGTCACCCCCTTTTCCTTCAGGGACTAGCGCAGGAGGGGAGACGCAGGCTACGGTCAAGCCTTCCCCATCAAAAGTGATAGGTGTGAGGCAGGGAAGCCTCCTCCAAGACACCCCCCAGGCAGCAGAGAGAGAGAGAGAGACATCCTCCCAGCCATGGTCCCAGAGACAGCCAGTAAAGCCAGCCTTGTCATACGGCCTCTGCCCATCCCTGGCTCCTTCACCCTGGGTCCTGCTCTCACCTGCTGCTGTGTTGGCAGCAAAGCTGGCTGAGCGCCAGGGACCTAGTTCCTGGCTGGTGACTTTCATGCTGCCCACCCCAGGGGCGGGCAGTGTGTTGGCACGGAAGGCGGGAGGCAGAGCAACTGGCCTGAGCCCTTTCTGGGACTGGGGTGCAGGAGATGCAGTGTGTCAGGCTGGGCTGGCTCAGCAGAAGCTGGGGAACGAATTCCACGTGGCCCTTGTTTTGGGGCCACTGGGGGATGTGCAGCACCCGCTGTGGAGCCTGCCCAGGAGATAATGCTTCTAATGCTCATCTTGAAAGCCCAGGCTAGGATTAGCAACCCCTCCTCCCTCTGCGTCCAACCCACCCAGGTGTGCCTTCATGCCTGCCTTGAGCAAGGCTGTGATCTCCGGGGGGGCTGGAGCTGTCTCTTACCATGTCTGTACAGCTCCTGACACAATAGGGCTCAGAGCTGCACCTGGCCACTCTGAACCCTCCGAGGCTGTACTACATAAGGACAGCCACACTGCATCAAACCACACATCCCTCAAGCCCAATATCCTGTCTTCTGATGGTGGCCAATGCCAGGCGCCCCAGAGGGAACGAACTGGACAGGGAATCAAATGATCCGCTCCCTGTCACCCATTCCCACCTCTGGCACACAGAGCTGAGGGACACCATCCCCGCCCAGCCTGGTGAATAGCCATCGGCAGACCTACCCTCCAGGAACTGCTCGTTCCTTGTTACACCCTGTTACAGACTTACTCTTCACAACAGCCTCTGGCAAAGGGCTCCCCAGGCTGACGGTTGGTGGTGTGGAGAAGTACTTGCTCCTGTTTGTTTTAAACCTGCTGCCCATTCGTTTGCTTTGGTGACCCCTGGTTCTTGTGTTCTGAGAAGGCACAAAGAACACTTCCTTCCTCACTTTCTCCATAGCAGACAGGATTTTACAGACCTCTGTCAGACCCCTCCTTTACTCGCCTCTTTTCCAAATGGAAAAGTCCCTGTTTTGTTGCTTTCTGCTCGTGCAGCAGCTGGTCCTTCCCCCAGGCAGTTTCTTCCGTTTCAGACCCTTTTCCAGTCATCTCTTTGGAGAGGGGCAGGCCACATCTGCACACAGTATTGTGGGCCTGGGCCTGCCATGGATTTAGAGAGAGGCAACAAACTTATCCCAAGGGTAATCGCTCCTCCTTCACCTAGAGAGCTCCCTCGCCAAACTGCCGCTCGCCAGCTCCTCTGCCCGCTTAGGAGCTGGCTTTTTAAAGCCCCGGCCTTCCTGAATAGCTCTGCCTGCTGATTAAGGGCTGATGGATGCTAAGGAGATTTAGGCATCAAAGCCTCATTAAGGAGTTCTCAGCCTTGCCTAGCAGGCCACTAAGCTCAGTACATGGGCCCCCAAATAGCCCACGTGGGATATGTGAGTCAAGCACCAAGCACACCACAAACACACACTGCAGACAAGACCTCGGTGTGGGACAGGGAGGCCTCTTCCCTGACAGCCCCCAGGCAGCAGAGAAACACCCCTCGCCCTTGGGTCAGACCCCAAAACCCACCTGTAGCTCAGTAACTGTTACTCTGCTGCTACTCCTCAGCACTGCTTGGCATGCAAAGAAAGTGCACACACCCACACACACCACAGAAGTCAATAAATAGCGACTAGGGGAGGAGCAGTAACTCAAGGTGCTCCATGGCCTTGTCACATAACAGTAACTTATCTGGGGCTCTCACAGCACTCTGTAGGCACTAGGGAATTGAGCCTTGCTACTCCTGTAACTACTATCCCCGGGGGAAACTGAGGCACGGAGAAGGGAGGTGACATCTCCAAGGACACGCAGCAAGGCAGTGGCGGCCCCGGGAATGGAAGCCCCATGTCACGAGTCCCAGCTCTGCGCTCTCCCCATTCACTCATGCTTCCTTCGTCCACGCGGACACACAAGGGAAGCAGGAGAATGAAGAAAATCCTACAGAAGCCTTTTAACAACTGGGCTGTCCGGCCCATGGGTCAGCTGCCGCAGGAAGCAGGCAAGTCCTGTGGCGACAGCTGCCCAGCCTGGTGCCACAGCAGGGGCCAGCAGTCTAGGGGTTAACTCCCCAAAGCACTGGGCCTTTCTTGGGTGCAGCTCGGGGACAGGAGGAGCTACGTTCACCTTCCATCAGCAGGCAAGGGGCACGCACGCATGGGCCTGCTACGCCCGAGCGAGGCGACCCTCCATATGGTGCTGCCTCTGTGCTGTGCCCTGCAAAACCACCCCACTTGGTGCTATAATGAACTCTCCCCCAAACTCTTAGAGCAGCGTGGTTCCGCCCTTCCCAGGGGTGGGGATTTCCAGCCAGTTCCCAGGGGGTGAGTCCCCACTCACCGCTTCACAAAAGCTGGCCTCCCCCAGAGGCGCTTGCTGAGCTGCCATCTTTGAAGAGAGGCCAAGGGCTGAACAGCACCTGGAGACAGGGTCCCTCCCGGGCATTGGCAGGTGCTGGGCCCCCAGAGCAGTTCAAGCTGCGATAACTGTACAGGCTTCAAGGGACACCCCTGGGATTAAGGGCCCAATTCTGCCTCTGTCAACTCCAGTGGGATCAGGATCAGGCCCCAAGAACTTCACTGAGCCCGGCCCCACTCTTCCTGCTGTAACGTTAGCGCCTCTGTGCGTTTGCGCTCACTGGGCTCTTTGTCTGCGCCGCTCGCTTCCCCCTTGCCCCTAAATCATTGCTATGCAGCTCACATCTCGGGAGTCAGGTGGCTGTCTGCTGGCTCAGCTCGGCAGCACTGAGAAATCCCCCTCCCGGCATGCAGTGCAGATGACAGCGTTATATGTGGGGTAAAAATAGCCAGGGAGGACATGCAGGGCTGCTGGCTGCACGGAACCAGACCGGGCTGCTCACTGCATGTCTGTGTCCCAGTGCTGAGAGGTAAGGACCATGGAGCCCCAGGGCCTGCGCAGGAGGGGTGGGTTGCTCTGGACGCCTCCTTGCTGCTGCTGCTCTGAGTCTTGTTTTGTTTCCCATCGGCTCTCCCTCCCCAGGAGCCAGGCGGGAGGGTGGAAGGCTGGTGGTGTTGCTGGGGAGGCAGTTTCAGGGTTGGCGGCAGCCGTACCAGGCTCGATGTGGGTGCCAGCAGGCTCCGTTCGTAGCTGTTTGCCACGGGCAGGCCAGCGCTCCCTGGGCGAACTGTTTATCCCTTTCACTGAGCAGTTCTGCTGGCTGCTCTGCACATGTGCTCTGGGTGTTTGTCTGGGTTTGCTTATGATTGCGGTGAGAGCTCCAGTTTGGAAGTCAGGACTCCTGGCCTCCGAGCCCAGCTCTGCCCCCTTCCTTTGTGCAGAGGGACTGAGCACAGGGGCCTGGGACGGTTTTTGTGGTGGGTGTGCTGAGAGCCATGAAAACAAACCCTAAATCTGATGATATATGATGGAAACTACTTCGAGCTGGGGGGGCTGCAGCACCCCTGCACCTCCAGTGCCAGCGCCTCCGCCTGTGCCAGAGCACGGCCAAGTCTGTTACTCCTGGTGCCTGCCTGTGGTTTGTGGCCCTTTGGGTTCGTGGTGCTGCGTCGCTGGGCTCTGTGTGTGCCGGCCGGAGTCGGTGCGCGTGGGCAGCCGTGCCGTGTGTGAAGCCTCGTGCTGGCAGGCGGCTTTGCTGCTTCCTCTCTGCGTTGTGTGCCTGGCTCGGTAGCTCTTCGTCCCCTTCCTCTGAGTGTCTCAGCAGGCAGGGAGCAGCAGGTGGGAAGGCTGGAGCCGGGGGTGTTACGGGCAGGACACAGAGCCCTGGTGGGACTCCTTGGGGCTCTGGGCTGGAATCAGAGGGTTGGGGATTGCAGCTGGGGGTTTGGGGGGGTTGGGGCTCCCGACTATTTGATGCTGCAGCTCCATACTGAGGTGTGGCGGCAGAGCTGGGCCGGGGCTCGGGATGGGGAAAGCTGGGTGAGGCTGCAGGCCAGGAGCATGGAGATGTTTGCACAGAGCCACCCTGCACGGCACTGGCAGCCCCTCGCTAGCCTAGGCCCTGCATTCCCTCGCGGGTGCTTAGGCGAGGAATGCCCAGCCCCCACCCGCACCCCGGCCATCACATCACATGGAGAGAATGGCCGGCAGGACCCCCAGGCGCTTCCCACTGCTCCCGAGAGTGGGGAGTCCAGAGACATTGCACGGAACTGCGAACCCGGCTGTGGATGTTGGAGCCCATTTCCACCCTGGGTTCTGCCCACCCCCGGCCAGCAGCCCATAGCCCCAGCACCTCCCGTTTCCAGTTCCAGGCCAGGTTTCAGCCCCAGAGTCTTGGAAGGAGCCACAGCGTCCCTACAGCCTGGCCCGGGTGCTTTGCCCTCCGGTGGTGGATGGGAGCGGGAGGGGATCTTGCCCATCCGGATGCCCAGAGCCGGGTTCATTTCGATCTGCGGACAGGGTCCTTCCCATTAATGCGGCGTTGCTTTGTAATTGCCCCCAGCAGTCAGATGGCAGCGGGGGCTGGGCAGGCCGCTGGGAGGTATCGCATCCACGAGGGGCATTCATCAGCCGCTGGCCATGTGCTGAGCTGATGAGGGGGCAGCGTCCAGGGAGAAGTGTGCAGTAACCCCCAGCTTTACGCGTCACACAACTCCACAACGCATGGCTGTCAGCCTGCCTGGCTTCCTGCAGCAGCGGGCAGCCGGGTGGGCTAACCCCCACTTCCCAGGGCAGCGCTAGGCAGCGCTCGGAGAAGACAGGGGAAGGCTTTTATCCCACCTGGCTACCTGCCACTGTGGGCAGCCAAGCAGGCCAACGCCCCCTTCCCAGAGCGGCACTGCTGACGGCCCCACTCTGGGAAGGTAGGGAAAGGGGTTGTAGCCCCTCTGGCTGCCTGCTGCTGCAGGCAGCTAGGAGGGCTAAAACCCCCTTGTCTCCCCAAGATCAGCCCCGCCCCCCGCGGCTCCTGCTCAGCCCTAACCAGTGGGGGGGCGCTCCTAGCCCCTGGCGCACTACAGCCCCACACAGGCTCAGGCTCCAGCCCTCAGCACAGCACACAGGGCTTGGGCTCCAGCCCCCTACCACCACCCCCACGGACCCTGCTCCAACCTTCACGGACCTGGCTCCAACCCCCCTGCAGCCCTAACCCACCCCAGGCTTAACCCCTTGGCCCCAGCCCACCACCCAAGCCCCCCGACTCACCCGAAGTTCGGGATGCACGAAGTTGCATGGAACACCCCCCTCGCGTATCCCGAGGGATTACTGTATTCACTTGGGTTCAGGAGCCCATGCTTGTTCTGAGACAGGGCCTGGAGAGCCCAGACCGAGCATTCCCATGGCTTCTCCACTTCCAGCCACTGGCTGACACCGGATGTGCAGCTGGCAGGGGATCAGAGTGGCAAGACAGAGTCCATGCATGCAAAGCTCATCCTGATCTGCAGGTACCTCGGGGCTCCCATCTCCCATCTGCAGCACTGAGCATCGAGCACCTGAGAGTGACCCAATGGGCAAAGAGTGGAGCTAGTCACTGGTAGCATGGTCGCACCCTAACCAACTGGGAGCAAGGCCATGCTGTGCTTGGTGTGGGCCTGGGAACTAGGCATGCAGAGAGTGCTGCACAATCCCTGGGCTCCCAGCCACTGCCCCACATCCTGGGGGCTCCGTTGCTATCCCAGCTTGATGGGGTCCTGGCTGCTGTCTCCTGGGGCCATGGTCTCAGCTGCTTTCCTGTGTGCTGGCTGGCTCTGACAGCCCAGTGTGCCAGAGACTTGCTTCTGGCCTCAGCACCCCACCCCTTACACACCCACGGGAAGAGACAGGCTCTGAGCTTACAGTGTAGGTATTGCACAGCACGCATGATCCTACGGTGTCTATGGGCTGGGAGCATGTGGCCTCTGACAAAACCTCACTAGGCTGAAGCTGGCGATTGATCCATTTATGAACAGGTGTCAATGGTGGGGCTTTCAGCAAGAGCAGAGCGCTGGACTCAGTGGCCCATGAGGCCCTTCCCAGGCTGGTAGGATTTCTCAAGCCGTGCACCCTGCCTCGTTGGATCTGCCTAGGGACTTCCCGAAATTCCTCTGACTGACTGGCTCAGGGGAAAGGTTCTGCTGGCTGGTCCTTGGGGCCGACCCCTCCTGGTACAAGTAGGGACGTGACCCCTGCAGGATCTGTGCCTGGGCCATACTTAGAACCCAGGAGCGGGCTAAAACTGAAGGCTTGTGTCCTTTTTAGGCCTGGGCAGGGGGCTGTAACCTGACCTCTGCTCTTCACCACGCAGACTGGGCCTACTGAGGGAGATGGAGGCTCTGGAAGGGCAGGGATCTATTCTGGGGCTGGGCGGCCCAAGCTGTTTTTTCACATGCCTCCTAATGTGCCAGGCCTTTTCAGGCTCTCCCTAAGGGCAAAGATCTGGGCACGAGGGTTGCCCTGAGGTACCAGGCGGGGTTGCTGCCCACTGGAGAGAAATGCAGGTGTGTCGGGGAGATTGGGCCCCCTCGTGGCAGAATTCGTGAAAACACAAAGTGGACAGGGAACCGGGGACCCTTCTCCAGGTCCCTGGATCCCACCTGAGCAAAGGGCGAGAGCTGCAGTTCTGTACACCAGGGCTGAGGGCTGCGGGGGGGGGTGTGATGGAGTGGGGGGTGTATGTGTGAGTCAGGCTGGATGTCTGAGGCAAGCAGCAGCTCCCAGTGGCTAAGGATGACCCTGGGGCTACAACTGGCAGATAACACCTCTGCCTGAACAAAGAGCAGGGAGGAGCTGAGCTGGGGTTTTTGAATCGGGGGCGGCAGTTAGAGGGAGGAAAAGGGAGAGCTGGAAGGCAGCCAGCCTGAGGAGGGGGAAGCTACACTCCAGAGGGGCACCCCTCGGGGTCTTCCCCCCAGGACAGGTTGGAAGGACTGTCTCGGGCTGCTAGGCTGTTGCTTCTGTGAGAAACTGGACATCTGTTGCCTAATAAACCTGCTGTTGTACCTGCTGAGTGAGAGTTTCTCCTGCCAGCGGACAGGGTGCAGTGCAGGGGGACCCCTGAACCCCATCACACTGGTGTCAGAAGTGGGATGCACTGCACCCACGGATGAGCTCCCAGCAGTGGTTGACTGAGCACCAGAGAAGGAAGGAGTCTCACAAGAGCCAGAGGGGGAACAGAGCCATTCCTGCAGCTGCTGCTGGTGAGTGGATACCCCGGGAGACAGTGGGGAGATGGATTATACCCGACTCCTGAAGGCAGAGCTAGCGGGGCTGTGCAGAGAGAGGGGCCTGACCGTGGGGAAGGCGACCAAGGCCCAGCTGATGGCACAGCTGGAAGAGAATGACCGATCCGGGGGGGCAGAGCCTGTCCCGACAGAAAGTGGCCGGTCCACCTCGGGAAGCGTTTCGGACTCTCCGACAGGAGCAGGGGCTCGACGCCGTCAGACAGACGCGGTGCCCGCCAGGTCGCGCTCAGCCAGCGGTGGTCCATCGCGGGCAGAGTCCCCTGCCGCAGAGCTGCGACGGCTGGAGCTCGAAGTGAAATTAAGGGAACTGGAGCACCAGGAACGGGAGAGAGAGCATGAGCGCCAGGAACGGGAAAGAGAGCGTGAGCGACAGGAACGAGAAAGAGAGCACGAGCGCCAGGAACGAGAAAGAGAGCGTGAGCACGAGCGCCAGGAACGAGAAAGAGAGCGTGAGGAGAGAGAGCGAGAGCGGGAGCATGAGCGAACCATGGCAGAGGCGAGACGCCAAGAGACCCCAGCTGCGGTAAGCGGGGAGAGGGCCAGACGGATCGGGGTGGCCAGTCACTTGGAGACGCGTGTGCTGGCCCAGTGTCAGGACACAGGGGACATGGACGAGTTCATTACCGCCTTTGAGCGAGCCTGTGAGTTGCATGAGGTTCCCCCAGATGAGTGGCTCCGGCACCTCACCCCCTTGCTGGGCCAGAAGGGCGCAGCGGTGCTCAGCCAGCTGGTGGGGCTGCAGCCTGGGGACTATGAACGGTTCAAACAGGCCCTGCTGCATAAGTTCGGGCTGACTCCAGAGATGTACAAAAAGAAGTTCCAGGAGGCGCAGAAGAGGCCAGAGGAAAACCATGTAGATACAACCGCCCGCCTGAAGCAATACTACCAGAAGTGGGCGTTCGGAATGGGAGCCCAGTCTGCAGAGGACCTGATCGAGCTGGCGGTCGTGGAGCGATTCTACGAGATGTGCGCACCTGACCTGAGGGTGTGGCTCGTGGACCGGAAGCCAGGGGACTCACATGATGCAGGGAAACTGGCAGATGACTTCACAAACAGCCGGGCCAGGTTTGAAAGTGAGCCCCACAAAGAGAGGGAGTCTCGGAGAGAGAGGGAGTCCCGGAGGGAGAGGGAGTCCTGGAGAAACCGAGAATCTCAGAGAGACCGGTCCCTAACTGTACGACAGAGGGGACCACCTCTTGGGCAAGCCCAGGAAAGAGGGGCCAGCCACCCACCCCCCAGAGAGCCAAACAGAGCCCGGACAGAGCAGCCGGCCCGAGGGACACAACAAGACCCAGGCTGTTACCGCTGTGGGCGAAAGGGGCATAGAGCAGCCCAGTGCCCCAAGCTCCCAGACAGGTTGAGCAGGCCGGGGGGTCATGGAGTCAACTGGGTGGGGTCCCAGAAGCCAGAGGGGCTGGCGGCCAAGGCGGGTGGTGCTGACAATGGGCACTCGGCTTGGGCCGAATCCGCCCCACAGACCAGCTCCTCAGGGGGACCAAATGCTCAGAGGCCAGTTTACACAGTGGGGGCGGCAATGCCTCTGTGGAGCAAGTGTCTCAAACACCTCGAGGTAGACGGGAAAAAGGTCACGGGGTTCTGGGACACAGGCGCTGACGTGACGCTGGCCCGACCCGGGGTAGTGGCACCGGGCTGCATGATACCCGATTCCCACCTGACGATAACAGGAATTGATGGGACCCCTTTCAAGGTGCCCATGGCGAGGGTGCACCTGAAATGGGGGAAGAAGGAAGGCCCCAAGGAAGTGGGCGTGCACAGCCATTTGCCGGCGGATGTACTGATGGGGGCTGACCTGGAGAACTGGCAAGGTGAACGCCCTCGTGCCCTGGTCCTGACCCGTAGCCAAAGAAAACGAGGGGTGCGCTCCCCAGATTCAGGGGTACAAGCCCAGCCAAAGTCACAGGGGCCAACCCTGAGAGAAAGGGGGCCCCCAAAAACCAGATCTCACAGGCCAGGGATGCTGGAGCCAGGCAGGGATGGGGAAGTAGCCTCCGCTCCTGCCCGAGCGGAAGAATTCCAGGCAGAGCAGCAGAGAGACCCCTCCTTGCAGAAGCTGAGGGAACTGGCCAGTCTCAGCCCAGCTCCACAGCTGGGGGAGGGCTGCAGGGAGAGATTCCTATGGGAAAAGGGATTCCTGTATCGGGAATGGGCTCCCAGACGCAAAGCGGAGGCATGGAAGGTCCAGAGGCAACTGGTGGTTCCCCAAAAGTACCGGCGCAGGCTGCTGTACCTAGCCCATGATGTCCCGCTCGCAGGACACCAGGGGATCCACCGCACCAGGAGAAGGTTGTTACAGAACTTTTTCTGGCCAGGGATCTTTGCAGCTGTCCGTCTGTATTGCCTGTCCTGCGATCCCTGCCAGAGGGTGGGGAAGAGCCGGGACAAGGGGAAAGCTGCCTTGAGGCCACTGCCCATCATAGAGGAGCCTTTCCAGAAAGTGGCTATAGACATAGTGGGCCCCTTCAGCAAGGCAACGCGTTCGGGGAAGAAATATATTTTGGTAGTGGTAGATTTTGCCACGCGATACCCAGAAGCAGTGGCCTTGACCTCTATCGACGCTGACACCGTGGCAGATGCACTGCTGTCCATTTTCAGCAGAGTGGGGTTCCCCAAGGAGGTCCTCACAGATCAGGGGTCCAACTTCATGTCGGCCCTACTGCAAAGCTTGTGGGACAAGTGTGGGGTCCGGCACACCTGGGCCACAGCCTACCACCCGCAGACCAATGGGCTAGTGGAGAGGTTCAATGGGACTCTGAAGCAGATGCTGAGAACCTTCATAAATCAATACCCCCATGACTGGGACAAGTACTTACCCCACCTGCTGTTTGCATACAGGGAGGTGCCCCAGGAATCCACGGGGTTCTCCCCGTTTGAGCTGCTGTACGGAAGGAGGGTACGGGGACCCTTGGACTTGCTCAGAGAAGAGTGGGAGGGGACGGCCTCCCCTGAAGGGGAGTCAGTGGTACAGTATGTACTGACCTTCCGGGAAAAACTCACCGAGCTCATGGGCCTGGCCAGGGAGAGCCTCTCCATGGCCCAAAGGAAGCAAAAGGTCTGGTATGACCGTAACGCCAGGGCCCGAGCCTATGCCACCGGGGATCAAGTGATGGTCCTTATACCTGTGCGGCGAAACAAGCTGCAAGCGGCCTGGGATGGGCCCTTCAAGGTCGTCAAACAGCTAAATGACGTGAATTACGTGGTGGAACTGTCGAACCGGGCCCACAGCCACCGGGTCTATCATGTGAACATGATGAAACCTTACTGGGACAGACAGAACTTGGTGCTGGCCGTGTGCAGACACTGGGAGGGGCAGGGGGATGATCCCTTGGTGGATTTACTCACAAGGACTGGAGCCGGCTCCTTGCTGGAGTCTATTCCCCTCTCAGACCAGCTGACCCCTGCCCAGCAGACGGAGATCAAGGAGGTGCTGCATTCGCATCAACAGCTGTTCTCGGACACGCCCGGACGCACTGACCTGGCTGTCCACCGGATAGAGACAGGCACCCACGCCCCTATCAAGTGTGTGCCATTCAGAGCCACAGGGAGGACGGCTCAGGACATAGAGCGGGAGGTTGAAGACATGCTGGCTCTGGGGGTGATCCAACCCTCGTCCAGCCCCTGGGCCTCTCCCGTGGTGTTAGTCCCTAAAAAAGATGGGTCTGTTCGGTTTTGTGTGGACTATCGCAAGCTCAACGCCATCACTGTCTCGGACGCCTACCCCATGCCCAGGCCTGATGACCTTTTAGACAAGCTGGGGGGAGCCCGTTACCTCACCACCATAGACCTCACCAAGGGGTACTGGCAAGTGCCATTAGACCAAGATGCCCGGCTCAAGTCGGCTTTCATCACCCCTGTGGGGCTCTACGAGTTCCTGGTCCTGCCCTTTGGCCTCAAGGGGGCACCCGCTACCTTCCAGCGTCTGGTGGACCAGCTACTGAAAGGGATGGAGAGCTTTGCCCTGGCTTACATGGACGACATTTGCATCTTCAGCCAGAGGTGGGAGGACCATGTGTCCCAAGTCAAGCAGGTGCTGGACCGACTCCAGAAGGCTGGTCTGACTATCAAGGCAGGGAAGTGCAAGGTGGGAATGGCTGAGGTGACCTACCTGGGCCACAAGGTGGGCAGCGGCTGCTTAAAGCCAGAGCCAGCTAAAGTGGAGGCTGTCAGAGATTGGCCAACACCCCAGACTAAGAAGCAGGTCCAGGCCTTCATTGGGATGGCGGGGTACTACCGGAGGTTTGTGCCCCACTTTAGCTCCATCGCAGCCCCCCTCACGGAGCTGTGTAAAAAGGGAAAGCCTGACAAGGTGGTCTGGACCGAGCAGTGCCAAGAGGCCCTCTGCGCGCTGAAGGAGGCTCTGGTCAGGGCCCCAGTGCTGGCAAATCCAGACTTCAACAAGCCCTTCCTGGTGTTCACCGATGCCTCAGACGTGGGGCTGGGGGCGGTGCTAATGCAGGTGAATGACAAAGGGGAGAAACACCCCATCGTGTACCTGAGTAAGAAGCTGCTGCCCCGGGAGCAGAGCTACGCGGCCATAGAGAAGGAATGTCTGGCCATGGTGTGGGCGCTGGGGAAGCTGCAGCCGTACCTGTTTGGACGGCGTTTCACCGTGTACACCGATCACTCACCCCTGACCTGGCTACATCACATGAAAGGGGCCAACGCCAAGCTCCTGCGGTGGAGTCTGCTCCTGCAGGACTACGACATGGAGGTGGTCCACGTCAAGGGGAACAACAACACCATAGCCGATGCCCTGTCACGCAGGGAGGGCCCCGAACTTCCCCGGGTCACTGGCTAAGTGACCCCGCTCAGTGCGGTCTGGAAGGGGGGAGAGATGTGATGGAGTGGGGGGTGTATGTGTGAGTCAGGCTGGATGTCTGAGGCAAGCAGCAGCTCCCAGTGGCTAAGGATGACCCTGGGGCTACAACTGGCAGATAACACCTCTGCCTGAACAAAGAGCAGGGAGGAGCTGAGCTGGGGTTTTTGAATCGGGGGCGGCAGTTAGAGGGAGGAAAAGGGAGAGCTGGAAGGCAGCCAGCCTGAGGAGGGGGAAGCTACACTCCAGAGGGGCACCCCTCGGGGTCTTCCCCCCAGGACAGGTTGGAAGGACTGTCTCGGGCTGCTAGGCTGTTGCTTCTGTGAGAAACTGGACATCTGTTGCCTAATAAACCTGCTGTTGTACCTGCTGAGTGAGAGTTTCTCCTGCCAGCGGACAGGGTGCAGTGCAGGGGGACCCCTGAACCCCATCACAGGGGGCACGTGCCCGAGGCTGGGCAGCTCCTGCGTTTGGGTACAGGCTGGCGAGTGGCTCCGTGGGAGAGAGCCCCGAAGGCTCGACAAGCTGGCTGCTGCGTGGGAGAGATGCACGGGAAGGACAGGCTGTTCTGCGGGGGCGGGGGGGGAGGGGGTCATGTCTTTTATATACAACAGGGAAACCCAGGGACATAGCAGGTCCCAGACCATGCTGGTGAGTCCCCGTCCCCACACAATGCAAGTGGTAGACAGCTGCTGCACCGGCTGCTTCTGAGCCAGCCAGCGCGCCACCAGGCACAGGCTTGTGAGCTGTTCAAGGGGCCGCTGCCCTGTTCCCTCCCACCGCGGGAGCGAGGCCCCAGCTGCGCAGGGGTGGGGGTATTGCACCAGTACAGCTGGGCTGGTGTCGAAAGGATTTACTGGTGCACAGTGTCCACTCTGGAGCAGCTGCATCAGTGCGACAACCCCAGTGTCGACCCACCGGCCGGGGTGAAATGGGAGCATCTCTTCACGCATCTGCCTTCTCTCCGGGTTTTCCCCTGAGGCCTCACTTCCCTGCGCTCCCCCTAATGTTTACATGGCTCTGTTCCATGGGCTCACTCTCCGTTCTAAGCACACCAGCCCTGCAAGGAAGTAAAGCCACACACCAGTCAGTCCTACTGGCTGCACCAGCTTCACTGAGGGGGGAATTGTCCCTAACTGTACCTTTAAGAACATGTAACTACCCACAGGTGAACTCAGACCTGGGACCTCTGTAGCTTAGTACAGGAGCCTCTGCAGTGTGAGCTAAGAATCAGCTGCCTAAGGCTGTAGCAAACTCATTGTTTCTCTCTGTAAAGGGTCTAGGTGTCGCTCCATGGAAGAGTGACTCACACCGGGTAGGTGTCAGGGTTACACTTACTTGGGTGGCTGCCCATCAGAGGGTTTAACTCCCTGCTAGAAAGGAAGCTGAAAGCTAATGAGCTCTGCCATATAGCAGCCCAGAGGCAGGTAGCTACAGGTGTGCAATGCGAGCCTTGTGGTTCCAATCTAAGTTGGCTGCGTCATAAGTTTGCAGGCCAAGATCACCCCGAATGACACCCGGGGTTTAGCTTGGCTCATCAGTGAGGTCAGCCCTACTCAGGTGGTCTGTAAGGGTGGAGCAGTGATTGGGCTGGGGAGGAGCATAATGGAGGCTGGGACATGCTACTTCCTCTCTGGGATCGGGGAAGCAGCCGAATTCTGGAGGTGAGCTCTGAAGTGTGCAAGAGAGCGAGCGAGTGAGCAAGCATCGCTCAAAGGGTTCCTGCCATAGGCGTGTGGCAGTGGACTCATTCACGCCTTGTACACTTCATCAGAAATTCAGGCTTTTAAACATCAGGCATTATTGCTGTCGCCAAACGTTTCATCTGCGACTAGTTTGGAGCTTTTACAGTTAGTTCATGAATATAATCTGACTGAACCTTATCCAGATTTGGAAATTGCTTTTTGTCTGTTTCTCTGCTTGCCAGTGACTGTGGCTTCTTGCAAAAGAAGTTTTAGTAAACTAAAACTGTTGGCCCTGTTTCCAGGTGAGTGCAGCAATGCAAGCTCGGGTGATTTTTCTCACAAGACTTGTGATACTTGGTGTGGTTCTTAAAGCCCCAGTTCTTGGAGTCATGTGATTTGGTGTGAATTTCCATGTTTGTTCTGGTTTGCTTAACAAAGTCAGATTTCAGCCCTCCAGGCTCCAAAACAAAACTTGAGATGTGAATCCAAGTGCAGCCTAATAGGTCAGAAACCAAAAGACAACAGGACCCTCACCATTTATTATTATTTGAAAAGTTTCATGACTTTGAAGGACTCCAGACTTCTTCTTCGGGGACCTGACTCCTGAGGCTCTCCCTTCACATCAGGCTAGAGGATTCTGCTGGTGCTCCCATTGACATGACTCGTGCTGGATGGATTTTTGCAGGATTGGGCAGCTTGGGGGCAGGTGCTACCTCCAGGCACTTCACCCTCCTGAGGTCCTGTCCCAGCACTACGTTGCTGTGATTCACTGGTAGCCAGGGAGGATAGGGAGTATTTTGTCAAGAGTCTCGCTGGATTCTCTTTTAAATCGAGGTTGACTACGTAGCTAAGGGAACTGCACTAGGGTTATTGTAACAGAGAGGAAGCCGTGCCAGTCTATACACTATCAAAACAAAAAGCAGTCAAGTAGCACTTTAAAGACTAGCAAAATGGTTTATTAGGTGAGCTTTCGTGGGACAGACCCACTTCTTCAGACCATAGCCAGACCAGACCAGACTCAATATTTAAGGCACAGAGAACCAAAAACAGTAAGCAAGGAGGACAAATCAGAGAAAGATAATCAAGGTGAGCAAATCAGAGAGTGGAGGGGTTGGGGGGGAGGTCAAGAATGAGATTAAGCCAAGTATGCAGACAAGCCCCTATAGTGACTCAGAAAGTTCCCGTCCAGGTTTAAACCATGTGTTAATGTGCCAAATTTGAATATAAAAGCCAGCTCGGCAGCTTCCCTTTGAAGAACGGTGCGATATTTCCTTTTCAGTAACACACATACCTTTACGTCATTGACAGAATGCCCCATTCCATTAAAATGTTGACCAACTGGTTTGTGGATCTGGAGTGTTTTGATGTCTGTTTTGTGCCCATTAACCCTTTGTCTAAGGGAGTTAGATGTCTGTCCAATAGGATTATTGTGAGGGTGTTCTCTGGTCTGTGGTACAGGGGAGAGCAGCCTAAATGATCACAATGATCCCTTTTGGCCTTTGAATCTGTGACTGGAGGCAAACTGCCCTCCCCACTAGGGCCGGAGCTGTGCCGTCAGTTGGTGCAGGTGCCAAGGGACTGGGGGAAAGGGCTGGAATCATGGCTGCCTGCCTGCGGGGAAGGGGGGCTCACTTAGATGAAGGAGTATGGGAAAGATGTGCATGTTACGGTTCCTGGGCCTCCACAGGCCACCAGGGCTCCCTCTTTCTGCTGGACACCTCCAGGCCGCTGCCCCATCATAGAAGCCCTGCAGCATGAGCAGCTCCCTAGCCAGGCAGGGCTGGGAGTAGCTTGCTATGGATTCTGCAATGCGACTGTATCGTCTTGAGGACACTGGGCTCTCAGCAGGGCCATGATGAGCTAATTTTGCACCTCAGGCAAGAATATAAAATTGCGTCCCCTCAAGTTTATATATTCATAGTAGTTATTTCATTGAAAAAGGGAAAATAATAATGCAATGTTTATTTATAGTTATGAGATTTGCATAAACAATCAATTAATACATATATATCTTAACACATATAATATAATCTATATATTAACACATATAATTATAAAATATCACCAGGTCAGGTGCTATTAGGTACTTGTTTGTAATTGTACTTTGCACACTTTTAATGAGGCAAACTCATCAATAGTTGCATTGAAATTAATATTATTCACTACCATGTGTTCTATGGACAAGATGGATGAATTTGATAATCTCTCCTGACCCATGGATGCTCGAAGGTAGTTTCACAAGAAGCCACAGTCACTGGCAAGCAGAGAATAGTTACAAGGTGATTTCCAAATTTGGATAAGATTCAGCCAGATTAGATTCATGAATTGACTGTGGAAGCTCTCATCTAGTTTCAGATGAAAAGTTTGGCGACAGCGCTAACGCCTGATGTTTAAAACTCTGAATTTCTGATGAAATTCCCAAGGCATTCAAATTGCCGTCATATTTAAATCTGCCTCTTTTTGAAGACTATCAGGTTTTCTATTTTATCAAAAGAATGTCTGCCTACCCTCAAACACAATACACAACTGATCAGAGCATCGTTCTCACGCTCCAGTTCTTAAACTTAAATACAATAGCCTTTACTGGCTCACACTCCTGCTTAAAACACTTCTCTTGAAAATTGGAAACACATGTTTAAGAGGTTGACACATTGACTGTACCAGGGACGTTATAGAGAAAACATCTTTTTCGAAATCGAACAAAATCATTGTTGCAAAGCAAGTTAATTTACTATACCTGTTTCAAAAAGATGCACCTCTAAGGAAACAGTGCCCCAAAGAGCCCTTGACCATCCTCGGTACAGGAAGGGGTGCTGACGTGGTGTGAGGCATGTGTGCAGATAGCTTACTAGCTCTTATCATAATTAATTTTCTATATTATTTTTCTGCGCCCCCTCAGCTATGCTCCTGAGGCAAGTGCCTCGGTTGGCACGCCCTTGTTACGGCACTGGCTGTATGGACGAACAAAACCTGTGGTCAAAAAGTGAGGAGAGATGGGCTGGACGTGTCCAGGCAGACATACAGCAGAGTATTGGAAGGGAACTTTGGGTTTCTCTTCTAGAGGGAAATTGTTCTGAATATTGCAGCCCTCGGCTGTCCTCACTGCTCCGGGCTCTGCGGGTGTCTCCCCAAAGTCCCGCTATCCTTCTCTGTCGTCCTTGGTTCTTGCCTGTAAACAACAGGCCCAGGGGATGGACTCTTACGGGCAGGTTGGCTCTTGCCTGCGGACATGTACTGGCACACTGGACCCCTGTGCCGCTGTGACCCCGTTGGCTTAGGTGCAGTGATGCCGTGCCAGGCAGAGTTCATCATTCGTTAAAGCCTCGCCATGGTGTTTCATTACCAAAAGCTCTTCCTCCCAGGCCCCTGGCTTGGAACGCTCCACCCCCGAAGACTTTGTCTTCTCCTCTAACCTGAGTCTTGGGAAGAAGAAGGCACTTCATCTCTCCCCAGCTATTCGGGGCAGCCCAGCTTCCCCCTCCTCCCACCAGCGAGTCATAGCCCCTTGCCTTCTCGGCTGCCACTGCGAAACGCTGCTGGAGAGCAGCGAGTCCCCCAGGCCAGGGCTGCGCAGTGGAGTCTGCCTGCTGCCAGGAGACATCACTCAGGGCTCCCAGCATCTTGGGGCTTGTGGCTAGCGATACAGAATCTTCTACAGAGCGCTGTGCCTGAGAGCACCATCCAAGAAGTGACTTGCCCACCTGGCTGAGCCCAGTATCCCAGAGGGGAAGCAAATGGGGCTGAAGAAGAGGAGGCAGGAGCTGGGAGTGGCCCCCCATGGCCTCAGCCAAGCTCTCCACCTGCCCTCCAAGGAGCAGGGCGTGTGGCTGCCTCAGTCTGCTCAAGCCAGGGCCTCTTGTCTGCTGCGGCGACGGTACACGCAGCCCTGGGTCACGAGGCCGGAACAGGTTCTGTAGGATGCTCCTCTGTCCCTGAGCTCCTGCTGTAACCAAGCAATGCTTATTAAATATGCAAAGGCAGCAAGTGCTGCTGCTCCGACAGGCAGGGCTGGATCGTTCAGGCTGGTGACTCGGTCTGTCCCTCTGCCCATTTCTGGCCGTCTCTGATTTCCTGCAGCTCAGTTCCTGTCCTGGGTGGGTTTTATCTCCTACGTTTTCTCTCTTGCTCTTGCTCTCTCTCTCTCCCCCTGCCTGGGTGGAAGAGGGGGCTGGTTGTCACAGTGACGTGCCACAGTCACTGAGACACTCTCAGGTAGGTGGCTGGGGGATTGCAGTTCTCTGGATCAGACCCTGTCGCATAAAGCAGCTAGAGGAAGGCTCTGAAGTGCGTGTGCATGTGTGTGTGTGTGTCCATCTGTCAGGTAATGGGACTGCTGGTTCAGATCTGTGGAGCTAGAGCTGCCGGTACGCTGAGAGCCTTCTTGGCTGGAGGGGAGGGGAGGACTCCTCCTCTGGAGTCTTCAGGTATGTCTTGAAATGCACCAGCTTCCAGGAAGCAGGTGCCTGCTTTCCAACCCGCCGGCGAGCCCCAGGGACCTGCACCGCTGCCCATCCCTCACTGAAACAGAGCAGGTTACTAGGGTGCTGTGTGTGTGGGTCAGCGCCGTTCGTGTGGGGGTAGCCGGGGTTGTCTGCAGGGGAGCTGGTGCATCCTGCTCCAAGGTGCAGAGAGATCAAACTCCTGGGAGCTAAGGGTAAGGGTGAGCAGTGGGAAGCACTAGTTAGTTGCAGGAGGGATGGGACGGGCCACTTCTAAAGTCAAACCAGCCCCTTCCCTAAGCCTAGGGCTGACCCGCCAGACCTCCCTGCACTGTCTGACCAGCTCTGTTTCCTTTCAGCCTGAAGAGCTTCTTTGCCCGGATCTCCTCGGAATGGCAGCAGGTGAGCGCTCCCTTGCCCTTCCTCTCCCAGGACACATCCCCTTCTCTCCACCCGTCTGTCTCCATCCTATTGAGGTTACGTCCAGTTGTCTAAGCCCAGAGCAATTGGCCTGAGCTCCAAGAGCAGAGTTAGGGTGTGGTGGGGGATGTTAGATTCAGAGTTCTGGCCCAGGGCCATCTCACCTAACCAGGCTCTGGTTTTGTTGTCACTTCCTTTATCCCCTCTTAGCAAGCCTGGCCCTCTGCGCTCCTCTGCCTCCTCTCCACTAAGATCCCCGCCAGAAGGAGGAGAGAACTAACCTTGAGCTAGGCACCTCCCTTCATCAGTTGGTCCGGGCAGCATCCATTTGTGATCCTTGCAGTGTGGATTTGCTGCTGCCAGGGTGTTTTCCTCCCTCCTCTTTGTGTTGCATGTGGCTCTTTGCCTGCTCTAGCCTGGAGGCAGTGGATCGCTTTCTGCTCTCACAGCCCTGTAAACAAAGGATAAACACTTGCACTTCAGTAGAGCCAATTCACGTTCCCATTGGAGTGGGAGAGAACAGCACCTGGCCCAGGGAATCTTCCTCCCAGGCCCCTGTGGCGGGTTCTGCGCTGGTGAAGGGTCCAGCCATAGGCTGACATCCCTAGAGACTAACTGGCCATGGCCTGTCCCCACACCAGCCTGCAGGGACTATTCCTGGACGAGAGGGGAGTTCAGTCCCCAGGGCCCAGTCGGTCCTTGCCAAGGGAGTCTATTAGTGCTGGTTATGATCAGCATTCCCTGTAAGCTGAGTGCTTGGGTGGCCACCCAGGAGAGATTCAGGTGCCGCCCAGGAGATTAACAGAGCGTCCACAGCCGCCCCCTGGGCAGCATGTGTTTCTACTGGTGTTGCACATCCACAAATGCCTTGGTGCACATAACAAAATTTATTCTGCACATGGAAAAATGAGAGGGAACTATGGTTATGAGGTGTCTTTTGTGAGGCCAGCTCTTGCTCACTGGGAACTGGCTTGAGAACAACTCAGCTTGTTTCTCCCAAGCCAATGAGAAGTCATCGAATAATGATGATGACTTTGTTTCTATCGGCCTGAGCCGATGACCGACTATACAACCTAGGACCAACCCCCGGGCCTAGCTATACACCTTTGTCTTTGGTCCCCATTACTGCAGGCTCTGCCAGGGGCTCACAGCATCCTCAGCAGGTAGTGAAGTATTCTCTGTTTGCCTGGTGGGACTGGTGTCACACAGGGAGGATGGGTAACAATTTTCAAGTGCACACAAGTCTCATGTTCAACAGTGGTGCAGACACTCGGGCATTTGCTTTTAGTGAAACTTGAGGCTGCTACAAGTGGGAGTCACTTTGGCAGGTCTATGCTAGAAACTTACATCAGCATAGCTCCTTCTCTCCAGGGTGGGCAAAATCCACAGCCCCAAGAGACGCAGCTGTACTGTCCTAACCCCTGCTGTAGACATGGCTAGCAAGAATAGTTCCATCGACCTAAATACCGCCCATCGTTGCAGCAAGCATCCATGTTTCAGCATTTTCGGCGTAGACAAAGCCTTTGAAAATGGGATTTAAGTTCCAAAGTTTCTTGAGCATTTTTGAAAATGTGACTTAGTGCAAACCTGTGACAGAGCCAGGAACTGACCCTGTGTGTGCCACGTGCCAGCCAGGGCAGTAATATAACCATCAAATCATCATTCCTGCAGCTCCCACTTCTGCGCTGATACTTGGAGCTCATCCCTGGTGTCTCAGACAGTGCTTGTGACCACAGCTCTGCCTCTCTCAACACAAGTGTCTTGGCACAGGCGGACTTGATCTGCCAAAGTGATCGAAAAGCCCCCAGCTGCCCAGGGCCAAGCTGTTCCCCATCTGCTCGGAGATGTAATTTTAGAAGGCGGTAATCAGAAGCCCTCTAACTGCTGGGAGCAGCAGACTCCAAGCCACAGCCAGCTCAGAGAACACCCTGCTTTATTTTTAGCACCTCTCCTTGGTCCTTGGGCCTCTCAAGACAGGCCCATTCACCTAGCTTGGAAATGTTCCAAAGCGTGTGGGGGGCAGGGGCTGTCTATCCGCTCCGGGCACTGGAATTGATGGTGACTTCAAATTAAATTGCCCTCTTCCAGAATGGCTGTGGCCCTCAGGGACCCTCGCTGGTGTGGAGCAGGGCTGTTGGCACTGACTGGGCCTTCCTAACTCTCCCTCACAATGTGAATTTGTGGCGGGGAGCTGGGATGGGGAGGTTACAACTTTTCTGAGAGGGTCAATTGTTTGTTGCTGTGCCCTGCCTCGAGTGTTTGGGAATCCTGGGATTTCCTACCATTTTCTCCCCTGTCTTTAATATACATCCAAAGCCTCAACTCGGTGCTGTGGGATGGGTCCCGGGTGACACCGGTGCAGGTGCCATGTTTGGGCGGGGGGGACATGGCTGTAGGGTTCTGTGGTGTCAGGCTGTTCTCTGAGAGGTGCCACTGAGAGCTGGTGTCTGAATCCATTTACACCAGCCCCGCTGCTCCAGGAGTCACTCCGGATTGGCCCTGGCCAGCTGAGATCAGAATCTTTGCCCATTGGCTTCTATGAAGTGGCTGCAGCTTGGCTCCAGCCGTATCCTAGCAACCATCTCCGCGGCGATGTGTGTTAGCTCTGACCACAAGGCTCCAGCCTGGCCCAGCAGTGAAGGGAGGCTTCTGGCTCAGGCATCAAAATGTGCTGAGCGGAAACTGCTTGGCAAAGGCGGGGGGGGCGCTCGAGGAGAGCAGGAGCCGACGAGTCGGGGAGATGGGGACAGAGTGCTCCTGCCTGGCTGCCTCGCTGGAAAAGGCTGGCAGAGGTACCCTGGGGGGCCGTGTCCCCAAAGAGCCATCCCTGCATGGCCCACTGCTGTGTGTGCTCTGCACCCCTTTAGCCCTAGGGACCTGGGGCTGGCTGCCAAGTCGCCTCCTCCAGGCAGCCGTGGCAGAGCCCCGGGGGAATTGGTGGGGAGGGCTCAGTCCCGGCGGGGTGGAGGTTTCCTTCCTGCGATGGCTCCCTCACTCCCAGGCTGACCCGCTCCTCTGCTTTTCCTTCTCCCGCAGAAAAACTGAAGAACAGCAAAATCATCTTCGTGGTGGGTAAGTCAGCCGGGGGCTCGGGAAAGCCAGGGAGTTGTGAGCGGCGCTTTCAGTCCTGACTTGGCTGCATAAGGCCCATCCCCTGGGCTGACTGGGGCAGTGACCAGTGTTCTCTGTTGGCTGAGCACGTGTGGGGGTCGCCCAGCAGAGACTCAGGTGCTACCCAGCTGATTAGCAGAGCGCTGACAGGCACCGCAGTGAGTGGTGCGCATCTGCATAGGCCTGGGTGCACGTAACAAAATTTATTCTACCCCGCTGATGGGGGGAAAATAATAGAGGTGCTGTGACTGAGGAGTCTGTCCTTCCAGCTTTAAGTGGAGGTTTTCAGAGCACCTTGGGATTTCCAGGGGCCAAGCTGAGATGCTGTAAAGGGGCCTGATTTCCAGCAGGCAGGTGCTCAGTGCTTTCTGGGCATCGGGTGCCTTTAAGCTGTCCTAAGTTGTGCTCTAAAAATTGCTGGGTGTGCCTGCAAAGGGTGGCTCTGGCCTCCAAGGGGAGGTCAGGTCTGTCATCTGAAAGCAGATGACAGAATACTTGGGAGTGCATCACAGAGGGTGCCCTGTTGTTGCCTCAAGACAGGCTGCAGGCACCTGTGGGCACTTGCTGCTCTGGCTTTCCATGTTCTTGGGGAAGGAGCCCTGAGCACCACGTGTTACCCTGTCATTGGGCACAGCACAGGGGAAACCTGCATCCACGCGCTGCCACGTCCTCCTGCCTGACCTGGAGGAGCCAGTTCTGCAGGCAGGACTGGGCGTGGGCGGAACTCAGTCTCCAGGGTCTATTCAGTGACGTGCCACGCAACAGCCACGCAGCCCCTCCCACGCAGGCCACCAAGCAGAGTCCAGCACTGAACGACTTGGTCATGCCCAGCCTGGGCTAGCTTTGTAGTGGCAGAGTGAAGCACAGAGTGCGGCTGACGTGCTGGGCAGCTGGGAAGACGTAGGTCCTTGGTCTGTGAGAGCAGTTCTGCACGTATCTGTTTCTCTCCCTGCCGTCTGTCACTCGTGAGAGTGCCACCAAGACAGGAGCTTTCTGGCTTTGGGGTTCAGCCGCTGCCGGTTTTGCTGCACATGATGACCTGCTGCAATGAGATCATCATAATCACCCCAGAGCTGTCTTTGCTGCTGTGGGCAGAGGGCCCTGAGGCTGACAAGAGCCTGACAAGAGCCCTGAAGGCCTTCACTAAGGTCTCAGTTGTGTGCAGATGCCACTAGAGAGGAGACAGGGCTGCTTCTAAGTAGGATTTTTGCCAGGAAGCACTGGAGTGCTGTTCCCTTCCACCTCCCTTTATGGTCTGAGTTTGTGCCTGGTTCTTGTGTGAACTGCAGGTGGGCCTGGCTCAGGGAAAGGGACCCAATGTGAGAGGATCGTCCAGAAATATGGCTACACTCACCTGTCCACTGGAGACCTCCTGAGGGCAGAGGTTGGCTCTGGCTCGGAGAGAGGCAAGAAGCTCTCTGCCATCATGGAAAAGGGAGAACTGGTGCCCCTGGTGAGTCTGCGCCATTTTTGCAGCGGGAGGAAGGGGGTCTTAAAACGCTACCCATGCCAGCGCGAGGGAACCCGATGCAGTGGGTGGCTCAGGTCACCCACTCTCCTGGCTACAGTGCCTTGTGGAGACCTGGAACAGGCACATTGATGGGCTGCTGGCATGGTTTCCCAGGACTCTGGTCGCTCTTGGCAGCTCCAGTTAGCCGTGCTCCAGCAGCTGGGGAAGGGAGCTGGTTAGGATGTAAAATGGGGGAGAACAAGCTCCGTGTCTGTGAGAGTTCATAGAATCATAGAACACTAGGACCAGAAGGGGCCTCGAGAGGCCATCGAGTCCAGTCCCCTGCCCCGACGGCAGGACCGACCACTATCTACACCATCCCTGATAGACATCTATCTAATCTGTTCTTAAATATCTCCAGCGAGGGAGATTCCACAACCTCCCTTGGCAACTTATTCCAGTACTTGACCACCCTGACAGTTAGGAACTTTTTCCTAATGTCCAACCTAAACTTCCCTTGCTTCAGTTTAAGTCCATTGCCTCTTGTTCTCTCCTCAGAGGCCAAGAAGAACAAGTTTTCTCCCTCCTCCTTATGACACCCTTTAAGATATCTGAAAACCGCTATCATGTCCCCCCTCAATCTTCTTTTTTCCAAGCTAAACAAGCCCAATTCTTTCAGCCTTTCTTCATAAGTCATGTTCTCCAGACCTTTTATCATTCTAGTTGCTCTTCTCTGGACCTTCTCTAATTTCTCCACATCTTTCTTGAATTGGGGTGCCCAGAACTGGACACAATATTCCAGCTGAGGTCTAACCAGCGCAGAGTAGAGCGGTAGAATGATTTCTCGTGTCTTGTTCACAACACACCTGCTAATGCATCCCAGAATCATGTTTGCTTTTTTTGCAACAGCATCACACTGTTGACTCATATTTAACTTGTGATCTACTAGAACCCCTAGGTCCCTTTCTGCTGTACTCCTTCCTAGACAGTCTTTTACCATTCTGTGGCTACGTCTACACGTGCACCCAACTTCGAAATAGCTTATTTCGATATTGCGACATCGAAATAGGCTATTTCGATGAATAACGTCTACACGTCCTCCAGGGCTGGCAACGTCGATGTTCAACTTCGACGTTGCTCAGCCCAACATCGAAATAGGCACAACGAGGGAACGTCTACACGGCAAAGTAGCACACATCGAAATAAGGGAGCCAGGCACAGCTGCAGACAGGGTCACGGGGCGGACTCAACAGCAAGCCGCTCCCTTAAAGGGCCCCTCCCAGACACACTTTCATTAAACAGTGCAAGATACACAGAGCCAACAACTAGTTGCAGACCCTGTATATACAGCACGGACCCCCAGCTGCAGCAGCAGCAGCCAGAAGCCCTGGGCTAAGGGCTGCTGCCCACGGTGACCACAGAGCCCCGCAAGGGCTGGAGAGAGAGTATCTCTCAACCCCCCAGCTGATGGCCGCCATGGAGGACCCCGCTATTTCGATGTTGCGGGACGCGGATCGTCTACACGTCCCTACTTCGATGTTGAACGTCGAAGTAGGGCGCTATTCCCATCCGCTCATGGGGATAGCGACTTCGACGTCTCGCCGCCTAACGTCGATTTCAACTTCGAAATAGCGCCCAACACGTGTAGACGTGACGGGCGCTATTTCGAAGTTACTGCCGCTACTTCGAAGTAGCGTGCACGTGTAGACGCAGCCTGTATGTGTGAAACAGATTATTCCTTCCTAAGTGCAGCACCTTACATTTATCTTTATTAAACTTCATCCTGTTTACTTCAGACCATTTCTCTAATTTATCTAGATCATTCTGAATTATGACCCTATCCTCCAAGGTAGTTGCAACCCCTCCCAGCTTGGTATCATCTGCAAACTTAATAAGCGTACTTTCTATGCCAATATCCAAATCATTAATGAAGATATTGAACAGAACTGGTCCCAAAACAGACCCCTGTGGAACCCCACTTGTTATGCTTTTCCAGCTGGATTGAGCACCATTAACAACTACTCTCTGGGTGCGATTAGCCAGCCAGTTATGCACCCACCTTATTGCAGCGCAATTTAAGTTGGACTTGCCTAGTTTGTCGATAAGAATGTTATGCGAGACCGTATCAAATGCTTTACTAAAGTCTAGGTATACCACATCTACTGCTTCTCCCTTATCAACGAGTCTCGTTATCGTGTCAAAAAAAGCTATCAGGTTGGTTTGACATGATTTGTTTTTTACAAAACCATGCTGGCTGTTCCCTATCACTTTACTACCTTCCAAGTGCTTGCAGATGACTTCCTTAACTACCTGCTCCATTATCTTTCCTGGCACAGAAGTTAAGCTTACTGGCCTGTAATGTCCTGGGTTGTTCTTATTCCCCTTTTTGTAGATGGGCACTATATTTGCCCTCTTCCAGTCTTCTGGAATCTCTCCTGTCTCCCATGACTTTCCAAAAATGAGAGCTAACAGCTCAGCTACCTCTTCTATCAGCTCCTTGAGGATTCTAGGATGCATTTCATCAGGCCCTGGTGACTTGCAGACATCTAATTTTTCCAAATGGTTTTTAACTTGTTCTTTTTTTATTTCAAAAACTAACTCTACCCCTTTTCCACCAGCATTCTCTATGTCAGGCATTCCTTCAGACTTCTCTGTGAAGACCGAAACAAAGAAGTCATTAAGCATCTCTGCCATTTCCAAGTTCCCCATTACTGTTTCTCCCTCCTCGCTGAGCAATGGCCCTACCCTGTCCTTGGTCTTCCTCTTGTTTCTAATATATTTGTAAAAGGCCTTCTTGTTACCCTTTATGCCTGTAGCTAGTTGGAGCTCATTTTGTGCCTTAGCCCTTCTAATTTTACTCCTGCATTCCTGTGTTATTTGCCTGTGTTCATTCTTTGTAATTTGTCCCAGTTTCCATTTTTTATAGGATTCCTTTTTTAGTTTGAGATCATGCAGGATCTCCTTGTTAAGCCAAGGCGCTCTTTGCCCATATTTACTATCTTTCCTACATAGGGGAATAGCTTGTTTTTGGGCCCTTAATAATGTCTCTTTGAAAAACTGCCAACTCTCCTCAGTTGTTTTTCCCCTCAGCTTTTCCTCCCATGGGATCTTACCTACCAGCTCTCTGAGTTTACCAAAATCTGCCTTCCTGAAATCCATCATCTCTGTTTTGCTATTTTCTATTTGCTATTTTCTATTTTGAGTTGGTGCCCAGAGACTATGGTGAGAGGCTTCTGCTTCTTTGCTACCCCTGGTGAGTCGGGAGCTGCACATGGGCCCTGGACTCTACAGAGAGATCTGTCCGATGGGGTGATTAAGGACAAACGCTGATGCTACTGCACTCAGCAGTGGGGGCTGCCTGTGGGGAAAGGGCGCCCCAGTGGCCAGAGGAGGGGCTTTCTCCCAGGGAGGAAGGGGAGCCCAGCAGCCGCAGAGGACACTGCAAAGCTGCCAGGGAGCTGGAACTGGAAGCGCTGTCCCTGACTCTGAAAAGTCTGCGGTTCCCCTCCCCCAGGATACGGTGCTTGATATGCTGCGGGATGCCATGGTGGCCAAGGCAGACGTCTCCAAGGGGTTTCTGATCGACGGCTACCCCCGAGAGGTGAAGCAAGGCGAGGAGTTCGAGAAGAAGGTGAGGAAGTGGTGGCAGAGGGTCCACTCTCCCTGGGAGGGTCATTGACCTGCCATGGCCCTGACTCAGTCTGCTCCCTGTTGCACCACAAGCTCGTCAAACTGAACCAGACCCCCCAAGAGGGCACAGCAGGGGCGGGGCAGGGCAGGAAAGGGGCCTGCTCCCCCGGGGACAGAGGCACACACTGATCATAGCCAGCAGCAGGAGCAGAGTATTCTCACTCCCTGCCCCAACCACATCTACACCTGCTGTCCTCTTGTCACAAAGGCAGCATGGTGGGGCTTGCTCTGGAGCTGCCTAGGCCAGCCCCAGACATGGTACAGTGGTTGGGCCAATTCACTGTGGGGCAGAGCAACCAAAGAGGAGTGGGAGAGGAACCAAAGCCCCACGAGGAGCCAGAAGGGCTGCTGCTGGGAGAACCATCTCTAGCTCGAGATGTCAAGCCAAGGTCTAGATCACTGCTACTTTGTGTAGAACAGGTTCTGACCCTGGTATCCCAGCTCAGCTGGCGCGGTTACATTCTGCCTCCCCTGGTTTCTCAGTGACTTTCAATTGGGTGTCAGATTCACCTTTACTTCCTGTCCTAAACAGCTGAGGCAGTGTTGCTGCATGCTGCTAAACAGCTGTCGCTCCACCCTAGAAGTGGATGCAATGAGCCCCTTACACAGCCTGAAGGTGTCTGCAGTGGAAGGTTGTACATAAAGGTATTTAATGGGGTTAGAGCAGGAAGGCAGTTCTGTTAGCTGCCCGGGAGCACGTTTTATTGTCTGCTCCAGGGAAATTCCCCCTGCTCATGGAAGCCTGTGAGAGAGGAAGGTACTGGTGCCGAGTGACCCCTCGCTGCAATACGCAGGACCAGCACAGGGTGGCACAATGGCTGCTCCACGGCCACACAGCTGGAGAGAACAATTGAGAAGGGTTGTTTTTAGCAGGCCCTGGCCAGGCGGTGACCTGGGGTGAACTCCCCAGTCAGGGCGACTGGCCTGAGGCGAATGAATATGTGCAAAATGACAAGTAAATGGAGGTGGAATGTGCCCAAGCACACATGCAGCAGTGTGCTCCAGAGCAAAGGCAGAGCCAGGCCTTACCGAGGGTCCCTCAGTGCCAGGAGAATCCACGTTACCCACAACCAATTTGCCCTGGGATGGCTGGTGTCAGCGGGTATTGGAGCACACCCGGGTACTGCTCCGAACCTAGCTCCCCTTCCTACTCAGGGTGGTTCAGTGATGGCTGGGGCACAGTCCCCCCTGCCGTCCCCCTCACTCCCGGTGGTTCAGTGATGGCTGGGGCACAGTCCCCCCTGCCGTCCCCCTCACTCTGGGTGGTTCGGGGTGGCTGGGGCACAGTCAATGTTCCCTCTAATTTTTTCCACCCATGTGCAGAATACACTTTGTTCTGTGCACCAGGACATGTGGCGGTGCACCACCAACAGATGCACAGGCTGCTGCCAGCAGTGGGCGCTCTGCTAATCAGCTGGGCAGCATTTGGCTCTCTCCTGATTGGCTGCCCAAGCACTCATCTGAGGGGACCGCTGGGCCTGGCCTCCCTCTATCTTACCGCCCACTGAGGGTGCTTCAGTGATAGTAGGGGCACAGTCTCCTCTTACCCCCTGCCCCCCAGCTCCAGATGATTCAGCGATGGCAAGGAGCATGGACTCCCCACCCCTCGGGTCGGCACACTGGAGGCCTAGGGCAGGGAGCGGTGAATCTGGTGAAGCCAAAGGCTGGCTGGTGAGATGTGGCCCTTTCCCCCGTTCTCCTCCCCACAGATTGCACCCCCAACGCTGCTGCTCTATGTGGATGCCGGGAAAGACACCATGGTCAAGCGCTTGTTGAAACGGGGGGAGACCAGCGGGCGGGTGGATGACAATGAGGAAACGATCAAGAAGCGCTTGGACACGTACTACAAGGCGACCGAGCCAGTCATTGCGTTCTACGAGAAACGCGGCATCGTCCGGAAGGTACCTCGGCTGCAAGGCACTCGGCTCGCGGCTGGAACGGGGGCTGGGTGCGGGTGGGACTGGCCCTCTCCCATCAGCAGAGCCCACTGGGGGTTTGGGCAGGTCCGAGCCACTTGCCAGCCTTGTGTCTCACGTGGTCTGGGGCTTCCCAGGGGTTAAAGCCGCCCTCGGATGCCTCTGAGCAGAGGAGTCCCAGAGGACGCGGGAGTCAAGGGCAGCTGTCAGCCTGCCCTGCTACTGTGATTAATGACATGAGTGTGTGTTGGGGGGGCAGGTGATGAAGGATGGGGCTCCGGGGAGGGAAGAGGAACACCAGAGAGGGCGTTCCCAGCAGTCCTCAGACCCAGCACCTCAGGCGCCTGGCAGGCCTTGGGTGCCCCAGAATGGATGCTGGTGGCATTGCGCCTGGCCGCCTGCCAGGAGCAGAGCCTCCGGTCAGCATGGAGACACGGGGGCAGGGCTGTCCGAGCCTGCACGGTTCTGCACAGGGCAGGATGTGGCCTAGACCCTGTCCTGACTGGCTGTCGTGCTTCGCCCCTACAGCTGAACGCAGAAGGCACCGTGGATGAGGTGTTCCAACAGGTCTCCACTCACCTGGACGCCCTGAAGTAAAGCGCAAACGGGCCCCCCACCTCTAAACCACCCCCAGAGAATGTCTCCCCCTTCCTCGCCCAGCCCCGAGCCCCTCCCTGCATTTGAGCTCCAGGCAGAGACAGCGGAAGTGGCTTTATCCTGTTTTTGTGGACACAGCCCCGTGGAGGAAATTTCAAGGGCATTCTGTTTGGCTCCTTCCCTTCTTGACACAGTAAAATTCACTTGAAAGAGCCCAGGGTTTATCCTTTTCTTCTGCAGCCGGAAGTGAGTTTTTCTTTCCGGAGATGTGCCCCCCCGCCCCCCACTGCTCCCTGAGGTTGATTAAAGGCAGGAAGTGGCCTGTTTATCCCACTCCACAGCATCAGCCATGGAAGAGGGGAATCTGCTCCTTCTCCAAGGCAGGGAGGGAGTCTCTGACCCTGCAGACAACTTGCTTCCCAGCAGAGGAGCCACTTGGGAGTCTTAAAATCTGCCTGGGACTGAGGGAAATTGAATTAAATGCAGAGACAACCCCCCTGGAGGCAAAATCTCCCTATGTAACGGTAGAGAGACCCTGACCAGTGTCACACACTGCTACTGAACTGCAGAACACACCCTCCACACCCCTGGTGTGAGGTGAGCAGAGGCAGTGTGGTGACCAAGCCAGGGGCATCCTGGGGCTGGGACTGACACTCCCACGGGGTGTGTGAAATCCCTCCCTCCCCAGGGGCTGCCAGCCTTAACAGCAGGGAACCTGGGGGTGGAGTATCTGCTGCTGCTGTGTCTCCAGGAGCCTGGGGTCTGGCTGCTTGTGTAGCTGTCTCCAGGGCAGGCGTTGGAATCTGAAGGGCCTCTCTGCTGACTGACCTCTGGGCCTGCCTTCCCCCAGCCCTCCCCAGACTGCCTGCTGCTTTGGGCGAGTTACCAAAGGCCGGGGCCTGGCTGAGCCTGGGGGCTATTCCGAAAGGCTGGGATGTGAACACTGTGCCTCATTCAATTGCTTTCTGACTGTGCTTGTGATGGCTCGCACGCCGTGCGCACACACTCACGTTTCACACCCCCCACCCACGTGCATTCTCCCATCATCTCCCGCACACTCGGTGGCGGCAGCTCTTGCTCCTTTTTTTTACAATGGTTACGTACAGAAGTGTTTAATGAATGAAAAGCAGCAACCCCCCGAGTCTTAAAGGCTGCAGGGTTGCCCTGCTGCCCCAGTGTACGCTGGCATCGTTATTAAAGATTGTGGTCAAAAGGTGCTTCTGGCTGTGAGCTGTGCCTTTATTGGGCTTTCCCGTGGTACCAACCACATGGAGGATGAGTGGATTGCTGTGCTGATTCTCACGCACACTCTGTTGGCCGGGATCCTGCCTGTCCCCACCAGCATGGGAGACCTTTGAGGAAAGCCCAGGATGTAGGCAGTTCTCCAGAAGGGGTTCCATACAGTATACTGTCACGGGTCTGGGCAGGGAGCGGTGCCAGCCTGAACCCGGCCTGGAGAGCTACAGTCCCGTGCTCTTGTGGCCTGTGGCACTTTTCCCCCATGGGGTGTCAGCCCCTGGTGTGCTGGGCAGGCTCCAGCCAAGCAGCCGACTCCCACGCCACATCCACAGGGTCCCCGTGTCCCTGCTTGGGTTGCAAGAAGGGGCTTTAAAGTGGGTGTGAGTGCAGCTTACAGCCCTTTACCCTGCCGGGGCCCTTGCTGTAAGTTCCCCGCCTCTTGTCAGTGGGTCGGGGCCTCTTCTCAAATCCGACTGGGGCTGGGGCTGGGGGTGCCCTGGCAGCGCAAGGCCATTGGGGGAGGGACCAAATTATCGCTTTCATGGCAAAGTGCCACTAATTTCAGCGGACTGAGGAGGGGGAGCGTTGCTGAGTGGAGGTCACTCCTGGTGGCTGCCGTGTTTCCAGCCAGGCACAGCCCAAAAGACCGAGAGCAGCTTTGACTCTCACCCAACAAGCCAATGGACAAGCAGAGCCATTGCCTGGGGAGTATCCTCAGTGGTGCATGGGCTGCCTTTGTCCTCCTTTGTACCCCATTGGCTCTGCTGCAGCCACGGCTCCTGGGCTGCTCCTCCAGGGTCGAGGGGGTTGAACAGGTGCACAGGGCCAGTGCATACAATGGCCACTGCTTCTCTTGGCGAGTTAAGAGTCAGTGGAAGGCCACTGAAGTTGGCAGGGCCCTTTCGTTGACTTCAAAGGGCTCTGGCTCAGGCCCTTCCTAGACAGGGAAGATCATATCACAGTAAATCAGCCAGCAAGGGCCTGGGCAGATCCAAGGTCGGGAGAAGAGACGATCTGGAAGGAATAGAAATTGCTGAGCTGGTGACAAGGAAGGAAACGAGCCGTAAAACATGTTCAGACGTCAGACGAGTTCTACTGGGGCCTGGAGTCTGGGTCACAAACAGGAACCACCAGTAGGTCTGTGACAAGCAAATAACCCCCGTCTGGCTGCTGCCGAGAGGCATCAGTCAGACACAGCGTGTGTCTGGAATGTCAGTCGGGAAGGATGTTGCCTGTCCACTCAGGGGTACATCCCATCCAAGGCAGCTACTGCCGCAGCCGTGGGCATCGGGTAGCCAGCACAGCAGAGCACTGTGTGCCTGGGGGAATCTGTCCGTGTGTCACTGGTGAAGTTCATCTGGAGTTTATGAACTGGCTGTATCCTTAAGCCTCCTGGTTGTGTTGTCTGCTCACCCTCCTCACGCTATGCGGAGGCGGGAGCTGGGTGTCAGTCCTCAATGGCCAACTAGTTCATAGACAACCAGCATCTAGCTAGATCTGCCCCCAGGCTGAGCAAAGGAGTCACTGACTCCTGGAGGAGCCCGGTTCTCTCCCCTGGTCAGCAGAGGCTGCGGGCTGAAGGAATGGAGCGGCCCCAGGACGGGGCAGGGGTGTGAAACACAGGGCCTAGGTAGGGCCGGGCTGCGGGGGCACAGGCCGGTAGCTGGTCCTGTCTCCTTTAGAAGCCCAGGGCCTGGGTGGGTCAGTGTCTGAGGCACAGGTCGCTTGGGGCAGGAGAGAGGAACAAAAGTATCAGGCTTGTGGAGGGAGAAGGGACTTTTTGACTGCGGGACTGGCCAAGGAAGCTGGCTGCAAGAGGCCATGGCTTGGAGGAGCAGCCAGGAGGTGGAGGGCTGTGGCCCAGCAGAGATGATGCAGAAGCTGAAGGCTGTGTAAGCGGTGAGGACCTGGGGCAGGCTGCTGCCAGCAGGTGCTTTGTATTTTGCTTGGATTTGTGTCTCTCTCCTGCTGGCTGGTTGGCGCCGGAATTGTCCCTCTCTCAGAGCCAGGGCATGAGGTGCTGCACCTGGTCCCTGGAGCAGTAGAGTGTTTGCCTGAGTGCCCCCAGGTAAGAGCTCTGGGGCGGGGCTCTTGTCCAGCTGGGGGCTGGGGAGCCGCCCTCCTCTGAGGGCCCAGGCAGGTGCACAGTGGGATCTGCGCAGTCAGAAGGGCCTGGGAGAGCAGAATCCGAACTCCGAGCTTGGCTTGGAGGCCCCCACCCAGCCACCTGGTGAGTGAGCAGGGCTGTGGCCCCGCACGCGGCTAGCAGTGAGAAGGGGCTAGCGTCGGGGGAGGACGCCGCTGACAGGCTGGCTCCCCGAGGCTCACCTCAGACTGGGGTGCAGCTCTGCTTGGCTTTTGGAAGGAGGGTGCGTGACAGCCTGGTACCAATGGGATGGGAGCCCTGAGGGCCCAGCACTTTATAGGCGTAGATCTAGCTGGACAAGGAGCCTGCTCCTCCCTCCTTCCCATGGCCTAGTGCTTTGCAGGTGTTCGTTTGGCCGGAACCAGGCCCAAGAGGTTTGTGCTGCTTGTCACAGCCCTCCTAAGAGATCCTGAGCTCTGCCCTGGTCATGTCATGGCAGCACGGCCTCGCCACCTGGGGAGTCCTGAATTCCAGTCCTGGCTCAGGTGCTGCTGCCTTTTGTGGCCTTGGCCTGCTTCACTGCCTCAGTTTCCCCAGTGTGTAAAATGGGGTCATGCTGCACTTCCTCCTGGAGAGCTGGGGACAGTGCGCTGTTCCTGTAGGTGGGACAGGTGCCAGGTTAGGGGAAGGACAAACAACCCCTACCCAGGTTGCATTGGAAGAGGTAAAACCAGCACTAGTGCTTGCAGCATTGCAGGGGATGGCCTTGGAGCCAGCATGCTGGGGAAGGAGGAATGGCCTCTCTTCCTTAGGGCTGGGCTAAGCTAGGAGCCAGAGGCTGCCCAGGCAAGGAGCCGCCCTTTGATTTCTTTCAATGAACTCTCCATCCGTCTCTGGCTAGGGCTTGTTTGTCCTTCTCCTAACCTGGCAGCAAAGCGAACAGGAAGGAGAAGCCTCTGCAAAGCCCAAACAATGGGGCCGTCTTGGAGCCTGCGGAAATTGGAGTGCCTAGAGAGTTGCTGGAAAACAAAAGCAAAATGTATCCAGGAAATTGTTGATATGGGGCCGCTGCAGAGTGGGAGATCAGAGAGCGCTGGAGCGGAGACAGGGCCAGGGCCAGGGCTGTGGATGCTGGACGCAGAGGCGAGGCGTAACTATTGCCAGCCCCGGTGGTGAGCCTGGCTCTCCCTGGCTTCACCTGTTGCTGGGCAGCTCAGAGACCCTGCCCTGGGAAGCATGGCTGGGGACTCAGAATTCCCTGGTCAGACAAGCCCTGGCCTCCCCCCACCATAGCACAGTGCCCAGGGCTGAGTGCTCGTGTCCCCGCGGTCCCTGTACTCAGCTGAGAGGTGGCCTGTGCTCTTCAGGTCAGGCCTTTAAGGCCCTTAGGCACCTAAACTTGCAGACCGGGAGCTCGTGGGATTTCCAAACCCTCCTCGGAACTCACTCACTCTCTGACCCCACCCCCAGTTCCTTCCCCCGGGCTCAACCCTCCCCCTCCTTTCAGCACCAGCACCATGGACCTTCCCAGGATCTGCTCTCGCCTCCTGCACTGCCCACCATGGTGAATGTCCCCATTGCCCCTTCTGCAGTTGCCCAGCTGCGGTGTCTCCCTGTCCACAGACGCCTCCGCTTGTCTGCAAATCAGCCCTGGTGCCGGGAGCCGGGGTAGGTGCACTGCCGTTTCCAGCCCCCAGCGAGGGTCCCTGAGTAGGGGGAGAAGCTGTGCGTGAGGGAGGTGGGGAATCTCCTGCTGGGGGTTACAGGCATCACTTCCTCCCCGCAGCAGAGCTCCGCGCTTCCTCGCAGCCTGGCTCTGCGGCACCCTGGGAAGCGTGGAAGCGTATCGCTGAGTTGCTCCATCGATTCAGAGAGCTCCAGACCCCACGTGAGGCACAGCTGGGGAAACTGAGGCACAGCGACGCGCAGACTAGGCGTTCCCCCAGGGTGTGCAGCGAGGTGTACCCCCGGGCTGGGTGAAACGCCACCCGCTCTCTGCTGCTGTATCTGGCGTGAAAAGAGGGTTATACCGTACCGGCTTTGTAGTGGCACCTGTTGCTGTTGTGGGCCTGTCCAGGAGATGGCAGTGCGCCGTCACAGGCACGACAGCCCTCTCTGGCGTCTCTCTAGATGGAAGGATAGTTCCAGGTTGAAAACAATGGACGATGGCTTGGGGGAAGGTGCCCACCTGTGTTACTGTACAGCTCTCCAGCAGGCAGGTAACCCCCTGGAGCAGCCATGGAGGGGACTGGCTGACACACAATGCTGGGCGTACCTGTCTCCTGCAAGCACAGCCTGGATCAAGAATACAGGGTCACCAGACTGGGTCCATCCTGCAGCCTGTCTCTGGCAGTGCCCAGCGCAGGTGTATCAGAGGACAATGCAGGAAACCATACAGCAGGCAGGTGTGGGCTAAGCTGAACGCAGGAAGGTCTCCTGATCCCTATGAGTTGGCATTTGGTGTGAGCCCTGAAGCAGTAACATCTAAAGTTCCCTGTGCGAGTGGAGAAAAGCAAAGAGTTTGGCCTTGTTATTGGGCATGATCTCTACCAACGGAAGTGCCGTGGGGAGTACATGGAACTGAGCAGATTTAGAAGAACTGGTTAAAATGTAGAAACCTGGAGAAATTCAGAGATTCACCAGGGCCCAACCGGTGAGCCCGCTCTGCGACCAGGGCGCAAGTGACAGAATTAGGCCATCTGGCTGCCCTTGTAAATCAGGCACTGCCATATTGGAGGGGCTGATTCCCTTGAGCATTGACAAAGCAGTGTTTTCTCCAGGCTTTCTGCCGCTGCCAGTGGCCATGCAAAGCTCAAGGCCAAGGAGAGTCAGTCCTCGACCTGCAGGCACCGAGCGCAGGTTCAGCCTCCTTTAACTGGCCTGCTAGCCTTGCAAGCCCGAGGCGCTCTTGTGCGTTGGAATGCTGTTTGCGTGTGCCTGAGGAGGCAGCACACAGATGTGTGTCTGTGTGTGATGAATCATTCTCTAGATGCTTGTGTGCGGTGTCGCACACAGTGTGTCCCCCCCAGGTGTGACACAATGACTTTTTGGTATCACTTGTATGCTGAATAGTGAAAACTGGGAGCACTTTTCCCTTTGCCAACCCTTCACACCACAGAGCCCCAGTCGTTCACACAAAGGCACAATTGAACCTGGAGGAGACTGACAGCTGCCGCCCACGCAGCCCATTGAGAACTTCATTAAAAATTAGTTCGCTTCTACAGTTGTCATTGACACAATATTGAGCAGAGCTCGACTGCCCGGAACGACTTTCACGTCAAACAATCTATTCCCACTGGAAGTCTTGTGCAGCGAAGACAAGGAGAAGGCAGGTGCTGTTAATTCGTTCACAGCAACATCCTGGATTCTGTCTTTAGTGTGTTGGAGTGAGGGCTGGCTCTGTACAGGAGTAACGGGGTAGGATCAGGCCCACTGACAGAGGAGGGCAAAGGGAGTAATTCCATCGGGGCCTGGAGGATTTAAGGGGGCCCGATGCTGCCACTGCCTGGGTCCTTTTAAACAGCGCAGCTGTAGCAGTGTGATAGTGACCAAGGGGAGCCTGGGATCTGCACAGCTGCAGAGC
Source organism: Carettochelys insculpta (assembly GCF_033958435.1). Lineage (NCBI taxonomy): Eukaryota > Metazoa > Chordata > Testudines > Carettochelyidae > Carettochelys > Carettochelys insculpta. The sequence goes on from NC_134157.1 coordinate 11,036,517, forward strand.
AGGAGGGGGACCAGAGGTTATAACCATGTAAGCAGGGAGGAGAGAATGGGGCTGGGAACAGAGTGCAGAGCCAGGCTGGGAAGAGAAAGAGGAACCGAGCTGTAAGGCAGTACTGGCGCTGGGACGGCCGGGGGGGCGGACTGAGCAGGGCAGAGGGACCAGGCTGCAAAGGGAAAAGAGCAGAGGGGTGGGGACAGAGGTAGGCAGGCATGGCTGGGAGAAAGGAGCCACGGGGGGCACAGGACCACTGGGGGGCAAAGGTGGGCAGGGAGGCAGAGCGGGGAAGGAGCTGGGCACAGGACCCCTAAGGGGAGAGCTGGCCAAGGGTGACTGGGGTGGCTGAGCTCCATGCAAGTGGGGATGGGGTTGTGGTGGCCCAGGGGGTCCTCTGTCGGAAGGGTGGTACGCAGAGTTTCTCTGGGCTTGTGACGCTGTCCCAGGGAGGGGACAGGGGACCCACAGCCTGGGCTGTCCTAGGGCCTGGAATTCCTGTCCTAGGGCCTGGGTAGGATTCTCTGGCCCGCCGTGTGCAGGAGCTCAGAAAAGAGGGTCATAATGGATTCTTCTCACTTAAAAATGTGCAGAGCCTGCTGAAGTCAGAGGCAAAGCGAGCTGCAGACAGCAAGGCCAGCCACGCAGCAAAGACGCCCTCAGCAGCTCCCTGGGGTAGGAACAGCCTCTTCCACACAGCTCAGGCATTTTTGCCACCCTTTCAGGCAGCACCATTGACTGCCCATCAGGAAGCCCCGGTGGGCTGGCATAGCCCAGTAGGTCACCGGCGCAGCTAAGGTTAGACTGCAGGGTAACCCTGAGGCCCAGTGTCTCCAGACCACCCTGCCATCGTGCCTGGGAAATTCAGCAAAAGTTCAGGCGCAGGAACAAACATCATGAGGCAGCAGTGGAGCTGGGGCTGGGATGGGCCAGCCCTTCTTGTGCAAAAATGAATGCGCTCGGCTGTCGGTGTAATTACATCAGTCAGTGAGATGGGGATGCGAGCGGAGCTGGGCAGGTTTACACCTGCAGGTTCTGGGCACACTTCTCCTCTCTCGCACTCTGGCATTTCTCCTGAAGTCCAATACAATTGCCATTTAGGAGTAACTCTGGCGCAGATGGGGGAGACTGGAGTAAAAGTGGTGAGATAGGAGAGTTGATTCTTCTTCCTCCTGGGGGGCAAAGCTTCATCAGAGAAGAAGGAGGCTGGCTCAGCTGTTTGGGAGCTAGCCTGGGACTCAGGATGTGATAAATTCTTTGTTCTCCTACCAACTTCTTGTGTGACATTGGGCAAGACTTAGATGCTCTGTGCCTCAGTTTCCCCATCTGTAAAGTGGGGATAACAGTGTTGCCCTGCCTGATGTAGGTGTGAGGATAACGACCTTAAAGCTTGTGGGGTGTTCTGTTGTGATCGTAGCGGGGCCATAGAAGTGCAATCAATGACTAGAGTCTCAAGCGACTGGCCGATGGTAGCATGAGGCAGGCGTGCTGGGAAGAGGCTGATCTTTGTTGCTGCGCTCAGACACAGGGCAGAGGGCTGTGGCTGGGGCCCAGAGGGGAGGCGAGAGAGATGGTGGCAAAGGGCCATGGGAGCGAAGAGGCACACGGCCAGGTCCAGGAGAGGGAGCGTCTCCCAGACAGCCGGGACCTGCCCTGCCCTCCCAAGGAACATAAATAGGGCAGCGAAGGACGCAGGAGTTTCCTCACTCCAGCATAAGTGTCACCACAGCCACAGGCGCCAGTGCAGTGCTGGGGGTGGGCGCTCTAGCAATCAAAGTGGCTGCGCCGAATCAGGAACAAACCCCAATTTATTTGGGGGCACAAGCCGCCAGGCCCAGCCCCCAACCTCTCTCTGCTCCCTGCCCTCTCCAGGGGAGGAACCGCCCATGGGACAAGCCAGCGCTGAGTCCAAGCCTATAAAGAAGGTGTCAGTGATGGACATGTAGAGCAGAGACCTCATCTGGGGCAAGTGAAGTCTCTGCTGTACAGCCCCAGCTGGAATCCAGCTGGCCTTTAGCTCCTGTGGTAGAACGCAGGGCTTCAGACCCTGTGCTTGCAGGTTCTGTCCCTGGTGCTGGCATCCCAGGTCTGTCGGCGTTACAGACAAATGGTGCAGGGTGGCATTTCCATCCACCAGGCCTGCGTCCCCCACCCTGACTGCAGCTCTGGGCTTTTTGCCTGTCCTACAGTTGAGGTCCAGCCCAACCTGTAATCAGGGTAAGGTGAGCGGGGCACTCTCCAGGGGACAAAGGGATGGTGACGAATTCGTGAGTGCAGACGCAAATGGCTCTCGGGGTCTCAGCTAGATAAGGCCAAAGCCAGCAGAGATTGGGTAATGCCTGGGGCCGGCTGTGACTTCCACCGCCTGCAGAAGAAGAGGGCTGTTCCAAGTGCGTCTCTGCTAAGCCTTTGATCCTCCCGAGGTGAAAGATCACTGGGAAGGCATCTCTTCAGAACGCTGTCAGCTCGCCCCCGCCCAGGGCTGTGCAGCCTGGAGAGAGACACACTCTGAGTCCAAACCAGACACGTAACACACCGGATGAGGGGGCCAGACTGGAAGCTGAGCAGGCGTCTGCTGGAGGAAGCCTCATGGATGGGCGTCGCAGAAGGCCTGTGTTGCAAGGGAGGGATGGGACGGAAGAGGACGGTGGTCCATGCAGAGGCGATGGGCATCCACATTTGCAGTTAGGTGAGGAATCAGAAGCCCAGGGACTCTCCCGATCCCAGCGTGTGTTTTGCTGGCTGACTCGTTGGCTGTGTTCATTCTGTGTTGACTTACTCCAGCTGGACGCATTCTGCTGCTAGCGCGACTCGCTCTCTGGCTGTCTCCCCGCTCTGGCTGCGTCCGTGCCAGCTGCTCTGTCTTCTGAGGTCTCGAGACGCCACTTCCCAGCCCAGAACTTACACAAATACTTGCGCCATTGAGCAGCGGCTGATGCACGGAAGCGTAGAGGTGAACTTCTGCGCTGGCTCTCAACCCCCTGCCAGCTGCTTAGCCCAAAGCATTGCAGGGCACCGTCCGAGCCTGGGATGTCAGCTCCTATCTTCAGCTGACAGCTGGGGGAGGGAAATTAGAAATGAACCCACCCGAACATCCCAGCCGACGTTCCCAACAGTGGAGGGTGACTACTGGGGGCACAGGACGACGCACCTCAACAGGCCCTGAGGGGCTGAAAGTACTGAGGATTGGGCCCCTTTTGCATTGGGCACCCAAAGTTACAAATTCCTTTTGGGAGCCGGGGGCCCCCCTTCCCAGAGCCACCCCCCCACTCCCTGGCTTTCCTTGGGGTGTGTGAAAGCCACATCCCAGATCTACAGCTCTCCTCTCGGCTGGAGGGGCCAGGGCAGGCCTCCGAGCTGGTGTGAGGGCCCAAATGTGGGCACTGGATGTCTGCTTGAGAAAGGGGCCCCTGGTAACTGCCCACTCTGAGGTGGGTGGCCAGTGAGTGGGCGAGGCAGCAGGGAACGCCTCAGGAAAGCAGCCTACCGGCGTCTGTGGGCCATAGGGGAAGAGGGCAGAGGAGCAAGGTAGGACATGGCACCTCCTGACAGGGGCAAGATGGCAGCGGGAAGGGCAGAGGAGTGGCTGAGGGGCTGCCGGAGGGACTCTGGAGCATGGCGCAGCTGAGGGTGCCCAGGCACTGCCAGAGCAGCCTGGCACTAGCTGAGCTTGGCAGCACGCTCACCTGGCCCCAATAGAGCCCCAACCCAGCACAGCCTCCTCCTCCTCATCCAAACCAGGGGATTCCTGTGGACTCCGTGGTAAGCCCTTCCATGGCACTAGCCACACTTCCTGTAGGTGGGATTCTTATGCTGGCTTCGGCTGGGACTTACTGAAGCTGGGGGACTAGGATCAAGTGGGGTGGGGTGGGCTGGGGTGGGGTTGGCTCTCCCTGCTCCTGGTGGGCTCCCAGCCAGGGGTGCCTAGCCCAGGGGCACATACAGAGCCTGCCAATGAGCAATTACAGAAATACTTCTCTGTGTAAGGGCTGGAACAACACTCTGCTGGGATGGGCCTGGCCGGGGAGTGAACCTCAGTCAGAAATAGGGAGACCTCCCCCAGCTGCTACGGGACGTTGGCATCTGAGGTCATGAAGACCTATTGTAGGTAGGTCCTTAGTGACCCTTTCACTATAGAACAAGCCACTCTCTTGCTCTCCTGAATGGCCAAGGGACTAAGGCCTCGCCTGGGCTTGGGCCTGTCCCCCAGGCTGGGTGCATCCCCATTGTATGATGCTGTAGTCTAGCTGGGACCTGAGTGGCATTCCCTAGGCAGGTGAAGGCCTTGGCTGTGTCCAGGCACAGACCACCACATGGAGCCTGTTGGCACTAGGGCTGAAGCCTGGTTGTAACTGGGACCCCTGCCTTGGCCAGCAAGTGTAGCATGGACACATGGAGCGGGTCCATCAGCCACACACCAGGGCAAACACAGAGGCCTGTCAGGCTGGGCTGAGGGGGCTGGAGGAGCTGTGGCTACCCCAGAGGAAAATCCCTTCTCAGTTGTTACTGCTTTACCTGGGAAGCTTCCTCCCCTCTCCGGGGTTCCTGGGCTAGCCTGACATGGAGGCGGCCATTGGCGAAGCTGCAATGTCTGTGTCTCCTGACCCAACAACGCAGTGCCCCATGTTCTTGAGTTTGGGCCTGCCCTCCCCATTTGGCTCTTAGCTGGCTCATCAAACTCCTACTGGCACCCCTGAAATGACCCTGGAAGCCCCTGCAAAATGCTCGCTTGTCCACCTCCATCCCGCCCTCTCAAAGCACTCTAGGTTCACCAGGGCAGCCACTCAGCACCCCGAGATTAGCAGCCCCATTTGAGAGGGAAACCCAGGCACAGAGCAGGGAATTGACTTGCCCCCAGCAGGGCTGTGGCAGAGCTGGGCATAGACTCCAAGACCAGTGTGTTAACTGGTAGACCACACTGCCTCCTGGGAACCCTAAAGGGAGGACTCTGTACATGGGACTCGCGAGCAGGGCGGTGGCCACACAAACGCTGCAGCTGCACTGAGACAGTGACACCAACGCACCTCTGTCTCTGTGCAGCATGTGGCCGGGAAGCCAGAAGTCACTCCCTGGCGTGGCCCATGCAGATGTTCCTCGGGATGCAGCTGTGCCGGGGGATAGTGTCGGTTGTGGGCTTGGCTGAGGGCAGACAAACCGGAAATGCAGACCCCCACAGCCACCTCCAGATGTGCTGGGAGCACCGGCCCGGCTGTGCTGCTCCCTGCAGAGAGAAGCAAAACCTCCCTTGCGCTCCCTCTGTCTTGAGCCACAGCTCCCTTGGTGCTGTCAGAGCACGACCTCCAGCCGAGGCTCCAGGCCTCTGAATGCGGCATTTCCTCTTTCCATTTGGCAGGCGATCGCTTGGCAGACCCTCCTCCGAAGGGAGTTAATTTCCTGCCGCACCAGGTCATCAGGGCTGGGTTGAGTCAGTGCTGCACATTCAGGCATTGCGAGCCCTGTGCAGCACACCCACTCGGCAGAGTAGCCTGGGTTCAGCAAGCTGCAGCCACCTCACCGGCTCACGACGACCTGGTCTGTACGGCTGCTGCCTCCCCTTCTTGTTCGCCGCGAGCGCTGAATCTTCCCGAGGCTGGAGTGGAGACGTTTCCTCTTCCAACGTCGTTTTCTCCTCAGTCCCACAGCGAAGCCGTGCAGCCCGTCGGGTGTCCCTGGGGCCAGGCCCTGGCCTCTGGACACGGGCTAAGAAGAGCCAGGCGGCTGAGGAGAGAGGCCGGTCAGGGACTCAGCATTCCCCCGCCATGGAAGCTGGGCTGTTCCTAGCAGTGCTGCTGCTCTCGTGCACACCATCACACACAAGTGAGTGACTTCCCCTTGCTTGTGCTCTGGCTGCGGGGTGGCTGGCGGATGAGGTTGATTTAATCTGCATTCTCCTGCTCTGCCTTAACTCCTTCTCCCGCTAGACCCGAAGCCAGCGCAGCCAAGTTCCCTGTTTTTCTGTGCTACCCTCAGCCCAGGGCACTTCCATGTGCACTGGTGAGTTAGACCCAGGGCTTGTGCCGCTCTGCCCCCAGCGACCACAGCCAGCGTCTGGTCTTGCGCCCAGTGGGAACTCATTGCCTGTCACAGGCTCATCTTGCTGTCTGTGAAAAGCCAGTGGTGAAAGTGAGCCCCTGCTTTGCTTTCACTTTTCCCTGCACCCAGGAACATCCCAACACTCTGGTTAGCTCCGTCACAGCCTGTCATTCCCTTGGTCAGCCCAGGAACACTCACCCGGCATCCTCTGCTGTCAGCTGTCAATCAGCTGAATTCCCGCGGCTCGGGATGTGCGGGGGCTGCTGGATCCTAGGGGCCTGGGACTGGGGCAGCTGGTTTCTCAGGGGGGCTGTGACCTACTGGGCAGGTGGGCGGGCACACACTGGGACCAAGACTGTAGCGCGAGGTCTCTCGCCTGTTGCTGTTTGAGCCAGGTCCTGCAAAGTGCTGAGCTTTTCTTGTCGTGCCCTCAGCTCCATTAGCTCCAGCGGGAGTCAAGGCAATCTGCAACCCATGGGATCAGGCTTCCTGGGTCTCATGCAGACCCATGGAACTCAACCAGAGCCTGTCTGTTGGCATCAGTGGAGGTTGGATTGGGTCCATAGTTAGCAAGTAAGAAAGCAGATGGCAGGAGAAGAGCAAAGGGAAGGAAACACTGTCCCTCGGGCCTAGGGTGGGGAGTGTTTTGTAGCTTCCCAGTGACCCACCCAGTAAATCTCAGCTCTAGGAAGCCTCATAGGACTGGACAATACCAACGTTGTGCAAGGCCAGTTGAACAGCTGTTTGGATCTTCCGTGGCTATGCCAGGCATCAGACTGCTGTTTGGGGGCTCCTACCTCATTCCAGTGTTGAGCTGGGGATAACAGACATGATGCTTGGTGCTGCGAGATGCAGAGTGGGTAGATCCTCAGCTGATGAGCTTTAATGCACTGTGTGGACGGGAGGCCAATCTGGTCCCTTAGGTTTGGTGTAAAACAGCTTTTGATTCCGCATTCAAATCGAACTGGTGTGGCTGCAGCCAAAATGCTGAGAGCTGGAGTTTCACAGCGGCAGTAGCTTGAGACGTGGCTGGGATTTAGAAAGAAAAAGCCCCGTGCAGACTTGACATTAGAAGAGAGCAGAACCAGATGTGTTTGTTTCGCTTTGGACTGCGGAGGTCCCAGGCAGAGCAGGGAAAAGGGGAAATGAAAATAACATACGAGCCTTTGAAAAGTGGGAATGATAGAAATAGGAAATTTGGCCCAATACCATGGACTGGGCTAAACCCTCTCTCTGCAATAATGTCCTCTGGAGAAGGGAATTGCTTGGGAAATTCCCCAGTTGCATTTATTTTATTCACCCTCCTGCAAGAATTGAGGCCAAAGAGTAAAGCAACATGAGGAGGGAAAAGTTGGATTCCAGATGAGCAAGCGAGAAAGGATGTGAGCAAATGAGCAGAACTGCAAGACCAAGAACGAAAGAGAAAAGAAGGGCAGAGAGCGGGAGCCGGTAGCGGTTAGCAGAGATGGAATGTAACTCTTGCCTGGGAAGGGAAGGATGGGCCTGTGTGCATATCTAATAGGCAGGGTGGCTTTGGAGTAGGGACATGCGGTGAAAAGCCTCACTGAGTGCACACTGGCTCACAATGCTCTCCGTTCTCATGCACGTAGCCAGGCCAGCATTAGGCCATATCCCTGTTCCATGTGTTAGGCTTGGCCACAGGGATCTGCTGGGGAGATCATGGGTGTGGGAGTCACCTGGTTAGGATATCCCGGGGCACAAGCCAAACCGGTGAGGAGCTGCCCCCACCCGACTTGCAACCTGGGGTGCCTCTCAGTGCTTTGCTGCTGCAGCCCCCAAAGGGCATGAGGAGCAGCCCCAAAGTGTCTGCATATAGCCACAGGCCTGGTCCAGCAGCTGAGACCCCAACACTGGTTTGGATTGTGCCATGGGACTCCAGCAGCCTGTCAGCAGTGCACCAGCCATGCTCTGGCTCCCTCCAGCCTTGGTTACTAAAGGCAGGGAGACCCCAGTACATGCCCAGGCCCGACTCTTCTCCAAAGAGTTTGTACTCTGCACTGTCCAGCCCCCTGCCAGACAGTCCAGATGTGTTAGGTCCCTTGGCCCTCCAAGGGAGCAGCGCACACTGGCTTGCTGCTTGAAATGGAGTTACACCCCAGGCCCGAGTGCTGCATTAGGTTTGAATAGAGAATAACGAAAGTTTAGTGAAGTACAAGGACTTAGTATTTAAGTGGGAACAAGTCAGAAACAGATACAACAGAAATAAAGGTAAAGACACTTCCTAAAACTAAATGTAACAAACAGATGTGGTTCCAGGTGAAATTCTTACCCGCGCTTTCCAGTAGCATTGTTGACTGAATTCTCAGCTCAGGATCTGCTCCCAAACGACTCTTGTCTTCTTAGACTAGACAGGTGGGTATGGAGGGAGACTCTGGAGTGTTTGGCCCCTGGTCTTTTATAGTTCCATCACTTTTTGCAAAGAATTTTCCTGAGCTTTTCCCCTAGTTAAAGTTGTTTCCAGCTGGGAGCAAGGGCATCTGGTGGTAGAGAGAGGCTCCCTGCTGTCTCCAGACTGCCTGTGCCTACGAGATTAGAAAAGATTTGAGATTCCCCCTCTACTCAGCACTTGTGAGGCCACATCTGGAGTATTGCATCCAGTTCTGGGCCCCCCAGTATAGAAAGGATGTGGATGCATTGGAGAGGGTCTGGCAGAGGGCAACGAAAATGATTAAGGGGCTGGAACACATGATCTGTGAGGAGAGGCTGAGGGATTGGGGGTTATTTAGTTTGCAGAAGAGAAGAGCGAGGGGCGATTTGGTAGCAGCCTTCAACTTCCTGAAGGGGGGCTCTAAAGAGGATGGAGAGAGGCTGTTCTCAGTATGAGAGATGGCAGAACAAGGAGCAACGGCCTCAAGTTGCAGAGGGAGAGGTGTAGGTTGGATATTAGGAAAAACTATTTCACCAGGAGGGTGGTGAAGGACTGGAATGTGTTACCAAGAGAGGTGGTAGAATCTCCATCCCTCGTGGTTTTTAAGTTCTGGCTTGACAAAGGCCTGGCTGGGATGATCTAGGTGGGGTTGATCCTGCTTTAGGCAGGAGGCTGGACTAGATGACCTCCCGAGGTCTGCCAGCCCTAGAATTCTATGATTCCTTTAACTGGTGGATTCTGAAATGCATTTTCTGTCATCCTCCCCACTTCCCACACTTGCTGTCTGAAGATTCTGTACAGCTTAGATGCAAACTGAGGTGAACACACATCTCTTTGTGGAAGCCAGGCCTGCACAACCAGTTCTCCTCAGGGCTGTGCAGGTCTGAACATATGCCTTCAGCATCACACAGGGCCGGTCAGAACTTTACACCTAAGGTTTCTATGGGCACTGTAGGTGTTACTGGCCAGCGAGTTACTAGTTTTTAATGTTACCTTCCAAAATGTATTTTGTACAAAAGCTGTTCCAGTTGCGGCAGGGTGTGAGTGCTGGCGTGTGTTGGCTCCCTGTCGATATGGATGGTTTTTAAACACTGGCACCCCAAGGCCTTGGCCCATAAAACCAGGGAGGCTGGTAGGCATGGAATCATCTTCCGGGGTATCTCCTGCAGTTTTCTCAGGAGCTAACTGTAAGATTCCCACTCAGCAGGGGCCTGGGACAAGGATGGAATTCCCCAGGTCATCTTAATGTATTTTTGCCAAGTGCAAGCATTCAGAAATCACACTTCAAACCCCACCAAGCATCAGAGCAGCTTACAAGTCACAAGCTATTAGAAAATGTGTAAATATTTGGCGGGGGGAGGCCATTGCCTTTTTGTGTCTGAGCTTTCTGGCTACAGCTTCAAGCCACATTTTCAAACTTTTCTGTGCAACCAGCCCTTTAATAAATTGTAGCTCAGATATTCACCTAATCACATGATTCCAGAAGCTGGGTCTTTAAGATACCCCCCTCCAGATATCCCAGGACTTGTGCTAAAGCCACAAGCTTTGACTGCACTGTAATGAACAGGGCTGGAAGAGCAGTGTGGAATCTCGGGAGCTGGGAAGCACACTCCTCTGCAGAACAGCAGTGGTGGATGTATGGAGACACAGGGCAACTTCCAGAGGATGGGAGAGGCTGCATCCTGAGATCGTGCATCACTAAGGGAAGGTACATCCCTTGTGCTTGTGTGGTGCCTAGAGGTGGGGAACGACTGAGCTGTTGTGGGCACTGAGCTCAACACAGTGAGGAGATCTAGTTTAAAAGATGTTTCATGGAGGATGCCCGTGTGGCTGGATAATCTGGTTCAAATGGGACTGGACTGTGGGCAGACAGCCGTACTGAGCCAAGTCCATCCCTGGTGGAACCCTATGACTTACACATGGGGTTAATTTGGCTCAGTGTCCTTAGTAAAACCCCTGAGGGGTCTTGTCCTCTTGACTAGCCCCCTGAGGCTCATCCCTTTCATCCCTCCATTGATGTTCCACACAGCAGCCACCAGGACCTCCCTTTGAGCCCTTCAGCATTCGTGAGGGGGAATCTGTGCTGCATGACAGGCAGAGAAGAGCACACTGGCTCGGTGACTGGTGGCTCTGAGCTGCTGCTATTGAATTGGCCCCAGAACAGGGTGTGTTTCTCATTGTCCCCATCATGGCTGGCACTTTGAATGGCGGTAATGGGGCCAGCGAGCCAAGTAAAACACTGCTAGACCCTATCTCTGCAATTCAGAGAGACAGAAAAATTTTCCTGATTCCAGTTTCCGTGGAGTCAGTCGGTAGCTGGCACCACCTAAGTGCGCAAGCCCCCCCATCCAGAAAAGAAATCACTTGAGAATCTCTTTTTTGAGGGTGCTCCAAACTCCTTCCCCCAAGGAGCCAGTAAACAGAGAAGGAATGAGAGCATCCCCCAGCGAACCATGCAGGTACCTGTGAGCTCTCTGGTAATGTGTCTGTAGCCAGGCATGTAGTTTTAAGCCCCTGTAGAAAACAAAGGCTTAACCAGTATTTGTTAACAAAATTTAAAAAAAAAAAACACTTTTATTATTAAAACGAGGTTATTTTTGCAAGCATGGTAAATGGCTTGGTGTTAAAAATCCACGAATTAAATCAAAACACAGGGATTCTTCCCTTGATCAGATTCTTGGTTACAGAAGATAACAAAAAGAACAATTAACCAGCTCAGACATAATTTCCAAAACCTCAATAACTAAAACAATAAACCTTACACAACTACCTAAGCTTTTTCCTACTCACACATTCTGACAAGCCCAGTGGCTCTGTTTTGCAAGAGCTCATTTCTCCCCTCTGCTCCTGGAGAAGATCCCCATTTTTCTGTCTTTAACAAAGGAGCTGCTGCTGTGATTCAGTTTCAGGTTAGGATTTTTCTGTTACCTCCTGTTGGCTCTTGGCCACATTTCCCCAACCGCTCTCCAGAAGAGGCAGGTTAGCTTAGAGGCAGGTAGCTTAACCCTTTCCTACCTCTCCTGGTGAGTTTAGGGTTCCCCTTGCAGTTTCCATTCATAACACCTCTGGAAAGCATGAGGAATTTGACACCAACCCTTCTGAGTGATCAAATCAGCCCAGGAGGAGGAACTATTTCACTGTATACAGGTAGAGGGGAGCCAGGCCTGGCACTACACACTGGGTGATCCAATGGCCTCTTCTGCCCTTATAAGCTATGACCCAGCTAGTAACAGCCACACAATGTGTGGCAGATGGTGCAGTCTTGTGCAATGTCCTTGGGACCCATATTATATCACATTTGTATGCCACTGGGGGGTGGGCTACACTGGCTTCTCCAAGAACCACAAATAGAGGGAGCTGCAGGTTGTAACATCTGCAGAGAGCATAGATTGACTCCAGTGGGATTGTCCAGATGCCCTCTGACAAAGCCAGGCCATTTGGCTAAAGAACTGGGTTTGCACAGGTTCAGGCCTTCTTTTTGATCTGGCAATTGGACAGGACCATGCGTCCAAGGCCCCAGCCCTGGCAGAAGAGTTGGAAAGATTTTGGCTTGCTAGGGTCTGTAATAAGGAGGTTTCTGGGGAGGACTGCTGCGAGTGTCAATTCAAAGCAAATTGCTTTGAGACAGTGTCAGTGATACTCATTTATTTTCCTTTAGCCAGCGCACCGACATTCAGAATGGGCAAGCAAATGGGAATTTCCTGTCCCATGTTGCAGCCCACAGGGCTGTTCCCAGACACCTGCCTGGCAACTAGGGTAGGTCCCTCCATGGCCGAATCATTACCTGTAATGGACACAGGAACATGTTCTTCATTGTCACAGTTCTCCACGCGGGTAGCAGGTATGGTATAGGTTGCTGACTCATGCTCCACTAACCTTCCCTTCCAAACTGTTAATCAGACAAAGCCATCAGCCCACAAGGCTGCTGGGCACCTCTAAACTTTCTTTGCCTTCCTCTCCCTCATCCCAGCACCCAGGGCTGTTTACAGACAAATACAGGAGAGTGGAGTGCCTTCCTTCACAGACAGACTGCCACTCCCCGCTGTCCTCCACACGCTGTGCCTGATCACACTGAACTACTTTCAACATGCCCCTACCAGCTTCATGAGCCAACAATCCATCATTCACAAAATCTTTACCCTTTTCCTCAGTTAGGGCTTCAACTGCTCCTTAATCTGCTCCTTACACGCTTTTTCCTGGCCCATGAGTTCTCCCTGGCCGTGTCTACACTATCCAAAAACTTCGAAATGGCCAGGCAAATGACCGTTTCGAAGTTTACTAATGAAGCGCTGAAATACATATTCAGCGCCTCATTAGCATGTGGGCGGCTGCGGCACTTCAAAATTGACGCGGCTCGCCACCACGCGGGTCGTCCAGATGGGGCTCCTTTTCGAAAGGACCCCGGCTACTTCGAAATCCTCTTATTCCTATGAGCAGATGGGAATAAAGGGACATTGAAGTAGCCAGGGTCCTTTCGAAAAGGAGCCCCGTCTGGATAAGCCGCGCGGCGGCGAGCCGCATCAATTTCGAAGTGCCGTGGCCGCCTGCATGCTAATGAGGTGCTGAATATGTATTTCAGCACTTCATTAGTAAACTTCGAAATGGCCGTTTGCATGGCCATTTTGAAGTTTTTGGCTAGTGTAGACGTAGCCGCTGTGTTTGATCTGATTCCAGATTCGCTTTTGAGATGTTGGACAGACATTCAGAACCCTCATTTACAGGTACACTGGCCGCACAGACAGCTGTCCTCAGACAGCTGTTTGGAGAAACCCTCCCCTCAGTCATTGCAGAAGTGGTTTATACAAACAGCTGCTCAGAGCCATACATTGCTCCTCACTCCTCCACACACATATACGTCCCCGTTATTTACAGAGAACACGGAAGAATTACGTTCATATCCGTTTAGGGGCTGTGTTATGACATTAACCCAATTAAACATATCTGCCCTGTTCCAAATTGAAGTAACTGTTGTAATTGAAGTCCAAACTGTTGTAAATTGGACTTCTGTAGTTTTCAGTTTCTGCTGTTTTTCCCTTGCTTTTGCGATGTGGAGCTGAAATTTGGCCACTTTCTGCAGCAGCCAGTCGTTCCATTCCTCTTGCCTGGGTTTCTTTCTCTCTTTTAGCAGCCTCTTACTGTCTTTTGGCAGCTTCTTTCTTCAATTCAGTTGTGCTTTGCTTTTCCATTAAGCAAATGTCTGCAATGTTCTGTTCATACTCAACAAAGCAACAGAAGCAGTCCTGTAGAATCTTAAAGACTAACAATGTTATTTATTAGGTGACAAGCTTTTGTGGGGCAGACCCACGTCTTCAGCGCTGGAGAATCCTGATAACTGAGAGGACGGTTGCGTCAACACTTGCACTCCTCTTTCGAAAGAGAAATGCAAATGAGGGAAAACGAAATGTAAATGAGGCACTGATTTACATGTCTTATGCTTCATTTGCATAATCTCTTTTTGGAAGAGATTCTTCTGAAAGAAAAAAGCAGTGTAAACAGGGCTCGTTCGAAAATAAACCCCATCTTCAAAAGAACCGGTCTTCCTGAAACAAAATAGGAAGAAGGGTTCTTTTGAAGAAGGGGTTTACTTTCGAATGAGCCCCATCTACACTACTTTTTTTTCTTTTCAAAAGCATGTCTTCTGAAAAGAGATTATGCAAATGAAGTGTGAGATGTGTAAATCAGTGCCTCATTTGCATTTCCTATTTCCCTTATTTGCATTCCTCTTTCGAAAGAGCAGTGCAAGTGTAGACACGGTCGAAGAGAATTTAAAAGAAAGATCGAAAAATAAAAGAAAGAAAAACTGATGTATCAGCTAGATAGGGCAGAAGGAGGGTGGGGTAGGGTGAAGGAAAAAGCCTCTGCAAGTGTCTGTAGGTTAAGTTGGATGCTTAATAGACACTTGCAGAGACTTTGTTTAGTTCCCCTTTCTTCCCCGGCCTCCTTCTGCTTCTATCTCGCTGATTCATCCATTTTTATTTCTTTTTTTTTTTTTCTCCTATCTTTCTTTTAAATTCTCTTCTCTGGACATGAGCAACGAGCTCCGTTCCGGATTAGTTGCTTTCTTTGGGAAGCTGATTCCTTGTGTTGACCACAAAGTTTTCAGGGACTTTTTGCCATACTCTTCCTATTATTGCTGACTCATTGTAACTGCTCTTTACCCAACAAAACTCTCAGTTCCAAAACTCCAATTTTGAATAGCGTGGGGTTCTGAGGGAAAGCTCAATGGAGCTGCTTCTGTGGCCCTAGCTGGACAATGTCACTGCAAGAACAGGTTTCTGGGGAACACTGCTGAGTGTCAGTTGAAGGGGAATTAGAGACAGAGCAACTTACAGCCCGAGCCTGGGGTCCTTCACTATAAGGCACAAAACCAGTCACTTCCGCTCACCACACTAGCTAACAAGTCACATAAGCAAGTCCCTCAGCCACCCCAGTTCTCCTGTGTTGCCACCAGGGCCACCTATCTCCAGAGGAGAGGTTATGAAAACCAGTCTCACCCCCTAAAAAAGGTTCTTCTGATCCCAAAGGCCCAGCCACATTCCTAGGTCAATTTATAACTCAGCGCTTACCACAAAAGCCATTGCCTATATTGTAGAATCTAAAATCTAAAGGATTATTCATAAAAGCAAAGGAAGAAACAGGCCTGGCTTTAGGCCAAGGTGAACAAGGCAGTAATCTTGGGCCCTGTGCCTTCATGGGCCTGCACTCCAACTGAGAGTAGCCTCCACCAGCTTGGCCCTCCTTTCAGCTTTGGGCCCTTCCTACAAGAAAGAAAGCAAGAAAGAAAAGTGTTAAAATGGTTAAAAGAATCACACATATAGCCCTCGTTGCAAAGTTACCGGTTCAGGCTTACAGCACAGATGGAATAAACTCCTGGCTTAAATCAGGTCTCAGACATACATCTGCAGCTGGGATGGGTCCTAAGAGGGAAGACTGAACAAAAAGGGGGTCGTTTAACCTGGAAAAGAGAAGATTGAGAGGGGACAGGATAACAGCTTTCAAATACCTAAAAGGGTTCTCCATCACTGGAGAGGGGAAAGTGCAGGTTACGGAAACACCTGCCGGTGGTGGTCTAGAAGGTACTCAGTCCTGCCATGAGTGCAGGTTGCTGGACTCAGTGACTCCTCGAGATTC
The DNA here is from genome assembly GCF_033958435.1 of Carettochelys insculpta. NCBI lineage: Eukaryota > Metazoa > Chordata > Testudines > Carettochelyidae > Carettochelys > Carettochelys insculpta. The sequence goes on from NC_134157.1 coordinate 11,052,061, forward strand.
CTTCCAGTTGTAGTATTTTATGATTCCTAACAATCCAGCCACATTTTCCATTGGGAAGGGTATTTGTCACTGCCTTACGGACTGACTAAGCATTGTTGCCTGCTGTGAAGCTGCTGTTGTGTCCACCGCAGAGGTGGCTGTGTTTCAGTGACTGCGGAGGTGAGCCCCGTGTATCCTTTATGCACAAGCTATGGGGAAAGGCATTGTGTGAATGGATAATTGGGATCCAATGCCTGAGTCCCCTCAGCGGAGCCCCGCCTTCCCCTGTCTTCAGCCATCCTGTGTGCGCGTCCCACCCAGCCCCCTTGCCTCCCCTCTGCTAGGAGCTGGCACCCCTCTGCATCGCTGGCCATTTACTGGCATCGTGCGCCAGCTCACAGAAGGGATTGAATGGGATGGCTGTGTCCCGGTGTGCTGATCTCACCCAGCCATTGCTGCACCCAGACGCACGAAGGGCATCAAAGCGGGAGGAGCTGTGTGATGACTGTGCTGCCATTTGTGAAATTCGGTTGTCCAAGGAGTCCTCTCATGCCTGGATTTACCTGGTTCTGCCGGGAATGGCAGCTGGGTACCTCCCACTGCCCTTGTGTCCTCATGCGAGCAGTGGAGAAGAGCTCAGGAAATGGCTCCGCTCTTTTGACAAGGGCTAGGAGCCTGGCCAGCATGAGCCACAGTGAATCACCAGATTCCCGCTCCCTGCAACAGGACAAAGGTTTGGCGCCAGTTCCTGTCTCCCGCATCTCACTTCCCTCCGCATGTGGGGGCAGGAGCAAGGCAGCTGTAAGACGCTGACCGTCCCTGTGATAGTTCTGAGCCAGCTGCAAAAGTCCCCATTGTCTCCCTTAAACCGCCAGGCCTGTCAGGAGGCTCTGGAGCCCCCAGGCAGATGGGTGATCTCACTTGTTGCGTGGAGGACAGAACAGGCAAGTAAATGTCGCGAGACGTAAAAAGAAGAAGGGCTTATTCCCTTTGTTTAGTCCTGGACACAGGCTGGTGCTCTCCTCACGTGTGGGGAACAGTTTCTCTAGCCAAGGCCGGGAGAAGGAAAGGGTCTGAGACAACTCTAACCGACCTGAGGAGTGAATTTCCATCCCTGCAGCAGGCAGAGGCTGTGCTTAGTTAACCTGGTAAAATGCCTTTCTGGGCTGATGTGTTGCCATGCCGCCTGAGAGGCAGATTTCTATGAGGGTCCATTGTGGGGCTGGCTAGCCTGCCTTGGTGCTGAGCAGCAGCGCTGTGAAGCTTGCAGCTGCCTTGTACCTAGTGAAATGTCCTCCCAGTAGAAATGCCGGGTAGGGCTGCGTGCTCCACTGGTCACAGCAGAGAGCCCTGGAGTCTCATTCTAGTCTCACAGAGCCACTGCATGACCTGAACGTGTTCATTTCACCCCCTGTGAGCTGGGCACGATCAGCTCTGAGAAGCACAGGGACCCGACCTCTCTTTGCCATCTCTGCAGACACAGCCGCCCAGGGGCCAGTTAGGCCAGCGGTGGTGTTGGGTTTTGTGAGGTGGGTTCTTGGGCCCTGGCTCCTGACTGGGAGCCACCACCTCAATGCACGTGTGCCAAGCCAAGATGCTTCTCTGGACACCACTTGACACAAGAAGTGACAGGCTCCACATCCTGTTGTCAACCCCTTACTCCATTCAGTGCTCCCTGGACTGTGGGTCTTACTATGGCTGTATGGGAGTTCTCCCCCCGCCCAGCTCCCATGCATAGGGCTTCCTCCAGGCACCCTATCATGGCACCCCAGGCAGGGGCTGTGCCATTGTTCTGCACTTGTTTGGTTAGCGTCTGCTTGATCTGCTTACGGAAAACAGGGCCCCACTCCCCACACCCCTCCCTAGCTCCCTGGTCTCCTCTAAGCTGGGGTGTGGGGAGGGGTGAGAGGGAAGGAGTTTGAACAGGTTTTTTTTTTCCCCCGGAGCACAAAAATAAACTCTCTTATCTGATGGCCCCGGGGCCCTGCAGGCTGGGCCCAGCTGAGCTTTGTTATCTGATCATTACATAATGGTGGAGCCAGGCTGCCGTCCCCCCCCTCGCAGAATACCAGCGGGCTGGGCAGGGAGGTGAGGAGCCAGCCGTGTTTACGCGACGGGCATGGGGCGTAGCTAAGCCTGAGTGCAACGCTGCCAGCCCCGAGCCGTCCACAGGGAGAGGCACTCACGCCACTCTTGGCACAGGATGAAGCCTGTTCGGGCAGTGCCTGCAAACGATGCCGAGGTTTTTCCCTTCTCAGCCCAGCACCTGCACCGCAGGGGAGGCAGGGACAGTGGAGAGACAGGCTGATTTGGGGTCCCCTCTGAGCTGGGGCCAGGGATAGGCCGACCATCCGTCCCCTATTGGGCAGGACGGTCCCGTATGTGGGATGCCAAAAAGGCGTCCCAACTTTTTTTTTAAAAGGGATGAATTGTGCCATATTTACCCCATTCCCCCCCGCCCCCGATCCTTGGGGGTGCCACCGGCAGCTGCCCCTTCCCTAGGGAGCTCCGGCAGCTGCCTTCTCCTTCCCGGCTCCCTGGGGGCTTGAAGGAGCTGCCCCTCCCCCCATATCTCCCTGTCCCGTATTTGGGACAGGGAGATATGGTCGCCCTGGCCAGGGGAGAAGCCAGGAGTCAGTTGAGGGCCCTTGATAAAGAGGGTGGCGTGTAGCAAAGTGAGGGTGTTGGCCAGGGAAGAGGCAGGGCCACGGAGGGTGACTAACAGGAGCTATGAAGGCATAGGCTGCCTGCAGGGGCAGCAGGCGGGCGGGGTGAGATGGGGCCATTAGACGCCTGAGGCATCAGACAATGGGGCCTCCGGAGTGCGGGTGGGTTGGGTGCTCTCTGGAGCGGAGTGGGGCAGTCGTGGGGGGCTGTCCTGCTGGAGCGGGAGGGAGAGGTGAGTGAGGATTGCAGGGGCAGGTGTTTGGCTGTCTGCGCTGAGGAGCGGGTGGGAGCAGGAGAGCGGCGGAGGTGGCAGTGGGGGCGCTGAGTGACATGAATGGAGGGAGTTGTGTGCTGGGCAAAGGGGACCTGTGGTGGGCAGGAGGCTATGACCTGGTGGGGCAGAGGCGGCCTCGGCCTCTTTTCCTGCCTGGACAAATGAAACGCGCGTGCCAGCCCCAGTGGCCGGCTCCTCCCAGCCAGCGCGCCCCTGCGGTCCCTCTGTGCGGGGAAGGCTTTGCAGCCAGGCCAGACGGCTGGGTGCTCTCCATAAGCCGCCGGTGCCGCTCATGGAAACAGTCTCCCAGCAGCGCCCCGTCGCCGCGCAGATCTAATCTCGCCCTTTTGTGTTCTGCTGCCAGAAACCTCTCGGCGTGAGGCGGAATCGGGGCCGGAACAGTCTGAACAGATCCGGGCTGTCTGCAGCGTTCCGAGCAGCCGCAGGAGCCTGTGTCTGGTCCCGGCTGAATTGCCCCAGCCTGGCTGCTGGGGGTAGGGCAGGAGGGGAAGAATGACGCTGCCTGTGGAGTCTAGATAAGCCTCTGTTTATCTTCCTCCTGATGCTGCTGACTGCGTGGCTGGTCTAGGGTGGCGTGTAGAGGAAGTGCAGGACAATAGGTGGATAGTGGACGCCACGTCATGGACACGGCCTGAGCCGTGACCTTAGAGCAAGGGTTGCTGTGGAATCTGCCCTTGGTTGACTTCTCTTCTCCCCCCCCCACTCACTCCCCCACCCGCCGCCTCGTCTCTCCCCGCCTCCTCCCCAGCAAATTCATCTTTTCAGCCGTCGCCCGGCAAAAGTGAGAGCCGCGGCCTCATCTTCTGCAGACTGGGAGCCGGAAAGGGCTTTGATGCTGACAGAACCCAGTGGCAGGGCTTGAAAAGTTGCTACCCGATGAAGATTTCCTTGACATGGGTGTGGTGTTGTGGGCCGGAGTGGCGGGAGCTGAGCCATCACTTTTGCGGAGCGTGTAGTTGTGATTTAAAAGTGTGTGCCGGTGCTCATTGTGGATTTGCACAGGATGTTTCCTGGCTCCTGAAGAAAGCCGTCCGTAGGCGAACAGAGTACAAAGGGGCACAGGGCTACAGACAGCTCAGCTCCTCTGCCAGCTCTTCCAACAGCTGAGGGAAACTGCCAAGAAGCCCATCTATTTTCACTGCAGCTATTCAAACCCTGTGAGCAAGCAAGAAAATGGGGCTGGGGGTGGCATGGGAAGCCTAAGGCCAGAAGGGACCTTTGTGATTATCTCACCTGAGCTCTTGCCCACAGCGCAAGCCAGAGAGCAGCTACACTCACACTGTAGCCCACAAGCCACAACGGGGTCTCAAACACGTCTCCGTGCGGCACATGACATAAGCACACCGGCCGATTTCATTGTGCTCCAGCCCCAGTCATTCACCAGTCAGGATCCTGGTACTGTTCTTAACTGATGAAGTAATTAACTTGCCCTAAGTTATTAACTTATTGGCTGTGCGAATTAGATAGATAGACAGACAGACAGACAGGGTGTATGGGGATAGACAGACAGCTAAGAATGTATGTAGCTAGCTAGAGGATAAACATTTCCCGTCATACTATTTAGCCGTGAGTGGCACTGCAGCAAATGAAGCAGTGCATTCACACTACTGGGTTGTTGTTTTGGGTAATGTTGGATGCGCATTTGGCCCTTGATGCCTTGGAGGTCTGAGTGTTCCCCAGGAAATCCCATTGGTGCTGCGTATCTGATGATCTGGGGGAGCTCTGGGCAGAAGCTGCAGCCAGTGCCAGGGCTGAGGACCACTCAACAAAGCAGAGACTGGGGGAAGGGCTGGGCAGCGGGGAGCCACCTGGAAGGACAAAGTGTGGCCCGTGTTGGTAACCGGGAAGCTGTGCGGTGCTGCCCCGGGGCTCATGCCTGTCCTGAACGTGGTGAGGGAACAGGCAGCCTGAGCAGGGACCTCCAGCCCTGAGTGCTGCTTGTTGAGTGCATTGCATTGGGCATGTTCCCCTCAGCCTGACTGTCTGACATGGGCTGAGCCTGGGGGATAGGGCTGAGGCAGCGACCGGCTCTCGTGGGCACTGAGTGTGCCAGTCCTTCAGTGCCTTTGCAGAGCTCAGCCTTGGGCTTCCCGGTACGTTTTCCTCCTGTTACAGCCAGTCCGGGATCCCCATGGCTGGGTCTAGCAGCTCCCCACCCTGCTCCAGGGTAGGTGCTTCAGTCCTCTGAGGCTCCTGTATGTGGGATCTCTATGGTTAGAGCCAAGGACTCTATGAGCGGCCCCGAGATGGGGGGAAGCAGGCCAGGCCCAGAGCCCCCCTCTTCCCAGGAGTTGGGCCAAGGTTCCTCTCCCAAGTCCAGCCCAGCCCAGCCCAGCCAGGTTGCTGCCTAGTGCCCTCTGTTTGCAAGCCAGGGAATGTCAGCCAGGGTCAAAGGCCTTCTGTGCATCCACCCGTGCCCCAGCAGCAGCGTTCCCTGGCGCCCAGCAGGAAGTTAGGGGCCGGGAGCAACCCCAGCACCGCGGCCAGAAGAGCTGAGGTGGGAGCTGAGGGCAGGGAGCTGCCAGGGCAAGCAGCAGGGGTCAGCACCCTAACCTTTGTCCCCACCCAGCCTGGAACAGAGACCAACCAGGGGCAAGTCCTGGACCACGGCCAGCCCTGAGTCCCTGCAGCTCCTTCCGTGCTGCAGGTCCAATTCTGGGGCTCTGAGCACTGCTGTGCCTTATGAAAATGGGCCTGTGTGTTCCTCCGATATGCAACTGTAGGGACTGCATGTGCACAGCCTGCACCCTGACCCTGCAGCGTCCCTGCGCCTTCTCCTCGTATGTAATTTCCTCCTCTCCCTCCCCCCTCGCCGTCCTCTAATGTGGCGCTGCTGCCGCTTGCCTGTAAATTCCCATTCCCGTTTCTCTGCCCTTCCATTTCCCGTCGCTCACTGGAGCTGTAGATAGCGTCGTCCAGTCATCCACCCGTCTCCCTCTCCAACGTCAGGGCGTCTGGACAACCCAGGCCGAGCATCCGGCCCAGCCCCGCTGCCTCCAGACACCTCAGCTTGCAGGCACTTGTCTGGAGCCACTGGTAAGCGGCAGTCCCCAGAGGGAAGTGATGAAAATCCTTTCAGTGGCCCAGCCATCTCCAACAAAAACATTACCCGGAGGGGGCAGCCAGGCCAAGGTGCGGGACCCTGATTCACACCCTTGGCTTCACACACATTCTCCCTTGCTCTGTGTATTGGACTCAGGAGGTTTGTTGAAGGAGGGACCATCTGATAATACAGCTTCCTTTAGGGACGTTCGCTACTGGCACCTTAATGAAATCTGTGTTACATTAAGATGCTGTTTTAAAACATCTGTAGCCACTTAAGGCTTCACAACTTTTGCAGTGCTGACTGCCGGGGACACTAGGAACCTAACAGAAGCAGTGGGAAAATCAGATCTTGCTCGAATAGTCTAGAACTATTTGCCAAAGGAGAATCACCACCAGCTGTTATCAGTATAAGGCCTCTGACACAGAGTTGAGAACAGCTGAGTGATTCCTCTTCTATCTGTTGAAAGCTGTCCTAGTGTGTCAAAAGCCCTATGCTGCTGGCAGCTAATGGAGAGTCTACTTTGGCACAGAGGCCAAGATTATCGGAGCACGATCTGATGTCCTGGGTGCTTCTATTGAGTGTGTGAGATGAGGTGCCTCACCATGTCCCCACGCGCTTCTCAGGTCTAGCAGGAGGAAATTTTTCCAAGGTTAATGCAAAATAGCCTCAAGCCCCCATATTTATGTCTTTTTTGTTTTCAGCCACATTGTTACGTTTTCATTTTCTTGAGGTTTGGCCAGGTCTAGTGTTTGCTTCTGCCAAAGAGAGCCAGGGGTCCATATTCTGATAGCCTTATTCACACCGTGCCGCATCTTATTAACACTGTGAGGAAGGATAAAAGTACCATGCAGCAGATATTGGCACTAAGACTGATAGCAGAGAAAGCTCGATGAAAGAACAAGAACATCCACAGTTGCTTTGTTGATTTTCAGAAGGCATTTGACAGTATAGGTCAGAAAGTGGCTTGGGCAGTATTGGAGTCATACGGAGTGGATAGGAGACTGTTATGGTTGTTGAAGGATATCAGCGAGAATGTGGAGGCAGCGGCAAGAAAGTACAGAGAATTGGGAAGTTAATTTAGAACGAGTAGAGATATGAGACAAGGAGAGCTGATGTCACCAAGTGTCTTCATTGTGCATCTAGAGATAGCGATGGACAAGATCATGGAAGAGGTAGAAGTGATATCGGTACGCAGGATGAGAATTAACAACTTGACGTTCATGGATGATATAGTTATCATTGAAGAAGAAGGGAAGCTAGCGAGAACGGTGCAGGTGCTGAGGAAGTGAAGCCATACGTTCTGATTATGAACATTGATAAAATGAAGACGGGTATCTGGAGATAAGGAAATAGGAAGGAAGATCAGTATAGACGGGATCGAACTAGGGAACGTAGAGAAGTTCATGTATCTGGGGAGCAACATGACATATGATCTAGACTGTAAGAAGGAAATAGTGACTAGAATAGTGAAAGCAAGAGTGAGTTTGAAGGTGATGGATAAGAGCTGGAAAAGCAAAGTGATTAACTTAGGAATGACACTGAGTGTCTTGAAAACGTGTGTATTCAGCAGCATGTTGTACGGATGTGAGACAAGGTGATAATGAGAGAGTCAAAGAGAACGACATTGGCCTTTGAGAAGAGTTGTTATAGAAAGATCCTGAGAGTAGGATGGATGCAGAAGGTCACCAGTGAAGAATTATATAGGAAGATACAGCCGAAAGAGAACCTATTGCGGAAGGTTCTACAGCGCAAGTTACAGCTATTTGGACAGATCTGCAGAATGAACAACGAGGGAAAAGTCAAGACCCTGGTATTCGGCAGAATGAACGGGTCAAATAGGAGAGGCAGACCCCACAGAGAATGGGAGATGATGTAGACTGGTGCGGAGCTGGTCTACAGAAACTAAACCACTCCGCACCGGGCAGGGAAAGGTGGAAGGAAATAGCGAAGGATGCATTGGACGCCAGCGGGCGCTGAGCCCACAGTTGATGATGATGATGATGATGATGATAAGCATCTTACTCCTTTAAAAGTACCATTGCCTTCAAGGGGACAATTCCCCAGATAGCTGCATTGCAGTCAGTGGGAGTCAGATCCGCTTGCATTCCAGTATTTGCTGTTTAGGAGGTAGTTGTTTTTTCGCATTGCATGTTGTTATTGTCCCCTCAGTGCAATGTTGCATGTCCTAGTCTTCAGATGACTTAAATAACAGCTTCTGATCTTTCCGATTTCCTCTTGCCGTGCTGCGGCCTGGTGGGGGGGTTGTACGTGGCCAGGGGAGGAGGGTAACTTCTTGTGTTCAATTGTTTGTGAAAGGTAGAACGTGATTTTGTCAAGGACTGGTAGCTGCAGGGACATAGCATTTTCCATACCGGATCAGAGCTTTATTAAGTTCAATCTCCTGCCTTGGGCAGTGGCCAATATATGACACTTCAGAGGAAGTTTTAAAAAGACCCAACAGAGAGCACTTGGCGTGTTGCGAAATGCTGTGTGTTTAGGTGGGAGGGCACCGGGCTGGGATTCCTGACCTCGGTGATAATTGACTGCTCGTGTCCTGACGCATGGCAGTGTGTGAGTTACATGTGTTTCCCTGTGCTCTGGCAGGCTGAGATCTCATGGTCAGTTTGGTAGGGCTGGGCCTGAGCTGCAATATTTCACTTTGAATAAGGTGTGGGATTTCAACCCCCAGTGCACGGGAGCGTTTAATGGTGGAAGATTTGGGGCTGAGTAGGCATGTGGGATGCTGTGTGTGGGTCTGGGAGCAGTGGGTCAAAGCCCACACAAAATGAAAGCCCCCTCATAGCTAAGGGGGACGAACAACTAATCACAGACCACAAGTGAGTATGTGGGGCAACAAATTTAAAAACAGGAGCAGGCATGAGGTCAGAGATTAAAAACCAGGGAGCCAAATGTGGATGTCAAGTGAAAAGTCCAGGACAGAGCCTGCTGTCCTTCCAAGGTGCTTGCTGCTGGCTTGCTTCAGGTTCTGTGGCACAATGGGGAGTGGGTGGAACTGCTAGTGAAAGAACGAGAGTACATTATCCAAAGGGTGAGCATTCAAGTCCCCCCAGAGTCATATTTTAGGAGTTAGACTAGGTGAGTGTTGTGCTCCATTCTAACACAGTGATTGTAGGACAAGGCATTGGGCTGGGATTCAGGAGACCTGGGCTTTGTTCCTGACTCCACCACACACCTACGGGGTGACCTTGGGCAAGTCACTTCATCTTTGTTTCCCCCTTACACTTGTCTACTTGGATTGCAAACTCTTCAGGGCCAGGCTCGTCTCGGGTTACGTGCTTGCGCAGTTTCTTGCACAACATTTTCCATCTTGGCTTGGGACCTCTCGGTGCTACATTTATATAAAGTGCAGCATCACATACATCAGGAGATCATTTGCGCAATTATGCTGGTGGAACCCACTCTTCAATGTATTGTCCAGTCCTGCCCTGGGGCTGGGATATGACGGTAAAACTGCTAAAGGAGTTTCTCCTTCAGCTCAGGTGGTAGCAGTTTGCACCATTCGTGGTGGGAATCCAAGGTCTTGTCTGTGCCTAGGATGACCTGGGATGGCTGTTGTTACACATGCATCGGGCAAAAAGAGCATAATCTTAGCACGGACTTCCCTGTCTGTCAGAGCAGTGCTTTTGTTTTGCTTCTGCTTTTCCTGAGAGCAAGGCTCAGAGTTGGCCTTCATAGACCCTAGTCAAAGTCTGTGGAGCTCCACAGTGGATGGAGAGTGGCCTGCAAATATGTAGTATAGGCCATAGTTAAAGATTAAAAAACCCTCCATGAGCAAGTTGATCCAGCTGCAAAGACAGCAGGACTCCATCTCCGGAGAGAGGATGTGTTCATGATGAGCTGGTGCTTCCTTGTCTCTTAGCCGGAACGCTGGAAGAATCCCCTTTGGTTAGTTTTTTAAAGTGCCGTGACAGCTGATTGAGGAAATGTCCTTTTCACGAACCTACCAACGATTCAAGTGATTTTCTCCATCTCTCTGTCTTCGCTTCCTTAATTCTTCCCATATTTGTGGCCTCTACAACAAACCCTTGGCGCTAAGAGATCTGCCAAAGCAAACTTTGAACCTTATAGAATCATAGACTCCTAGGGCTCGAAGGTACCTTAGGAGGCCAGCTAGTCCAGCCCCCTGCTTAAAGCAGGATCAACCCCCACTAAATCATCCCAGCCAGGACTTTGTTAACCTGGGGAACTTCAAAACTTCTAGGGATGGAGATTCCACCACCTCTCTTGGTAACACATTCCAGTGCTTCGCCACTCTCCTGGTGAAATAGTTTTTCCTAGTATCTAACCTACACCCTCCCCTCTGTAACTTCAGACCATTGCTTTTTGTCCTGCCATCCGTCACTACTAAGAACAACTTCTCTCCATCCTCTGTAGAGCTCCCATTCAGGAAATTGAAGGCTGCTATAAAACCGCCCCTCACTCTTCTCTTTTGCAAACTCAATAAGCCCAAATCCCTCAGCCTCTCCTCATGGGTCAGGTGCTCCAGCCCCCTAATAATTTTCTTTGCCCTCTGCTGAACCCGATCCAATGCGTCCACATCCTTTCTGTACTCGAGGACGCAGAACTGGACGCAATACTCCAGATGGGAATGAGAGGAGAATAATAACTTCTCTAGATCTGCTGGCAATGCTTCTCCCAATGCACCCCAATATGTCATTAGCCTTTTTGGCTACAAGGGCACACTGCTGACTCATAGCCAGCCTGTCATCCACTGTAATCCCCAGGTCCTTTTCTGCTGCTCTGCTACTTAGCCAGTCAGTTCCCAGCCTGTAACAACGTTTGAGATTCTTCCATCCCAACTGCAGGACTCTGCACTTCTCCTTTGTTGAACTTCACCAGATTTCTTTTGGCCCAATCCTCCTGTTTATCTAGGTCACTTTGGACCCCATCCCTACCTTCCAACCTGTCCCCCTAACTTAGTGTCATCCGCAAATGATTCCCTGACTCCTTCTCTTCTCTGGCCACTCTGTGCTCCTGCTTCCCTCCTGATAGCCCACACTCCTTTCTATTCTCTCACCCTCCTCTGCTCCTTGCCCCCCGGAGCTCCCCTCCTCCCTGGGTGTGTCTACACGACTCAGCATTTAGCAGCCTGGCTCTGTGGTGCCGGCCTTGTTGCTAAAAGTCAGCTTGTGTGAATGCTGTGGGGGAGCACTTTTTCGGACAAAATCCTTCCATCCCCTGGGGGGGGTTGTTTTCTCAGGAGGAGGGTGCCCCTGTGACAAAGCCACATTCACACTTCCACTTGCTGCGGCAAACCTTTATCCTTCTGTTATTTTTGTACCGTGTCCGTCAAAGACCAAAGCATTGTCGCTCCGGTGCCAGGGCCAAGGTACTGGTGTCTCTTCTGCAGGTCTGGAGCGACATGACTGACGCTGAGTTGCTTCCCCTCTAGGTCCCATGATGAGTGCTGGTGATTGCACCCATCTGCCGTCCTCGCGGGACATGGTGTCTTACCTGACAGGCAAAGCCCTGAGCGGCTGCGTGAGCCGCAGCAGCATGGCAGGACAGCGAGAAATCCATGTTCTCCAGCTGAAAATGAAGGAGCAGGTTAGTCACTGTGGGGCAGGGAGGGTGGAGGAGAGGGGCTTTCACTGCCTGTGGCATATGGCTCCATAGGCGGAGGCTTGGGGGTCAGGGAGAACATTGTTCCCACAAATGCAAATCTTGCACAGACAGGCAGCCGGAGAGCGCAGTGTAAGTAGTTCTGCTTTCTGCAGAGGAGGCTGGAGAGATGCTGCTTAGCCCCGGGGCAGGGAGTCAGGATTTTGTTTATAAACAGTGAACAGGCAGTCCTGTAGAACCAAAGGGCGTTTCTGCATGGCAAGGTTATTGCGAAATAATGTTGTGAGCGTCGACACAGCGCAGCTGCTATTTCAGAATCATTTCTCCAAAGTTCGAATTTGGTCCACCTCACTGCACAAGGAATAGCGCCTGTTTTGAAACAGGTATTTCAGATAGGGGCTGTGTGGACAGGGAATAGGGGTTATTCCATAGACTCATAGAATCATAAAATTCTATAGCTGGAAGGGACCCCAGGAGGTCATCTAGTCCAGCCCCCTGCTTCAAGCAGGATCAACCCCCACTACGTCATCCCAGCCAGGACCTTGTCCAGCCAGGACTTAAAAACTTCGAATTAAATTTCAAAACAAGCAATTCTGGAAGAGCTTGTGTAGACGTAGGATTTCAGATTAGAGCCCATAGAAGAAGTGCTTCCAGAATAGTCTCCGTTGTGTGTGGATACACTGTTTTGGAATACGTTTTGCTTATTTTAGGGCTTCCCTGTAGTTTAGATGTGTTATTCAGGAACAGCCTATTTCAGAATAATAACCCTGGAATAAGCTCTCCCAGAATAACTCTGTTGTGTCGACATGCCTGTAACAAATGTATTAGCTTTCATGGGTAAAACTCACTTCTACAGATGAAAATTTTCACCCACAAATGCTGATTGCTCACTAAATGTGTGTGTCTTTGAGGTGCCACAGACTTCTTGTTGTTTTTGAAGATACAGACTAACACAGCTACCTCTCTGCTACTAAATTTGTGTGTCTTTAAGGTGCTACAGGGCAGCTTGTTCTTTGTGAAGTGCTATCCCTCTGAGACTGTTTATCAACAGTGATTAACAGGTGATTGAGATAAGAAAGGGCTGTTAAGATGTTTCCTAATCTTAAGCATCTCTTCCAACCAAGCAGGCCCACCAAGGAGGGCAGGGGTAGGAGGGGCAAAGGGGGCAGTTACACAGGGTTGTGACGTTTCAAAGGGGCCCAGAGCTCCAGCCACCACTACTGCTACTTCAGCAGAGGTGGCGGCTGGAGCTCTGGTCCCCTTTGAAGCCCCTCGGCCGTGCAGCTCTGCGTGGCTCTGAAGGGGGAGTAGGCCCAGCATCCATGCAGGTCTGTGTAGCGCTACATCTGACTGCCCTAGGGCCTGCCCCTTCTTCCCTCAGCCCCGCCCCTCTCAAGGTCATGGGGCTGGGACCCCCTCCCACCTTGCTCCGAAGCCTGCAGAGACTCTCAGCTCTGCTGGCAACATGTGAGTAGCCAACAGGATTGATTTTTCGACAGTTGTTTCAACTGTTGTGTTAAAGTTAGGGTATGTCTGCCACGGCACAGCTTGTAATGACAGGGCTGTGTCGAAACCGCCTTGTCGCTCGGGTGACCGTCCGTCCCACATTCGGTGAGACAGTCCCATAGTTGGGATGCCAAAAAGGCATCCTGCCTTGACTCGTGGTCCCGTATTTGCCACTGCCCTCCTGCCTTGGGGAAGCAGGGGGAGCGTGGGCAGCTGCTGCTTCCCCACGGCTCCCCAGGAGGCTGGCAGCTGTGGCTTTCCCAGGGCTCCAAATGATCACCAGCAGCTGCCACCTCCTTCCTGGCTCCCTGAGGCTTAGCCGAGCCGCCCCTCCCCACATACCTCCCTGTCCCACGTTCGGGACAGGGAGATATGGGCGCCCTGCTTATCACTAAAAGTCAGGGGGTTTCGCTCAGTGGGCCGCGAGCGCTCCTGTAGACAAACCTGTGTTCGCACTTGCCACCACCAAACAGAACAACAAATGCTTTGTCACTCAGTTGCCAGTGGAGATAAAGCCTTACTCAGATCTAATATCTTACTCGGATCTTGCGTTGAGCCAGGAACTGATTTTTTAGACAAAGGAAAGGCAGTTGATCTAATCTGCCTGGATCTCAGAACAGCACTGGATATAGAGCCACGTGGGAAATTATTAGCTAAACTGGAGATGAGGGGGATTAATACGAGAACGTAAAGTGTGGCTCTGGAACCAGTTAAAGGAAACAACACTACAGCAGGTCATACCAGAGGAGTAGACTGTCAGGCTAGAGCAGGGATTCCCAACCTGTGGGTTGGGACCCAAACGTGGGTCCCCATTAGATTTTCTAAGGGTCGCCGGCTGGGCTGCTTCGAGCCACATGTGGCTCTTTAAAGAGCCATTTGCAGCTCCCGCCACTGCCACCATTCCCTGCCCTGCGGTGCTGAAATGGACCTCAGTCTCATTGGTTTAACAACTGGCAGGGGGGGATCCAGCCATTAAACCAATTAAACTAAGTCCAATTTCAGTGCCACAGGGCACATGGAAGAAGGGAGTAGGAGGGCTGGGACGGAGCTGTGCAAAGGAGGAGGCGGCGGCCCGGTGAAGGAGCAGCCACAGCAGTGCGTGGAGCCCGTGTGAGGTAGGTGTGGTGGGCGTTTTGGGGCTGAGAGGGATTTAAGCTACGGGGCAAGGGTGGCATTTTTCCCTTGGGAGAACCTCCCCCTCCCCCTCCCCCGTTTTGAATTGCCTTGGGTCACAAAGCCTTACTGAATTGTCAAAAGGGGTCCCTGCCTTGGAAAGTCTGGGAACTGCTGGGCTAGAGGGAGCTTACGAGTGAAGTTCCTCGGGGAGCCCTCTTGGGACTAGTCTGATTTCACAGTTAGATTTATGACTTTGGCACAAAGAGGGGGTGTGCACTAATAATATTAACTGATGACACAAAATTGGAACTTCCCCCACACCCACTGGAAGCGGCTAGCAGGGGCAGAATGGGCCAGGGGCGGGGCATGGGCAGGGAAGCAAGGAAGGGGCGGGGCTTGGGCAGGTAGCTGGTGGGGCAGGAGCATGTGGCCGCTGCCCCTCTGGAATCCCTGCACCAGTTGCCTCTGCAGGTATCTGCTGGGTGGATCTTGCTCATGTGCTCAGGGGCTAACTGATCATCAGGGTCAGGAAGGAATTGGGGTTTTTTTGCCTTCCTCTGCAGTGTGGAGCGCAGGTCACTTGCTGGTTGAAATGAGCATCAAAGGTGAATTCTCTATAACTTGACGGCTTTAAATCATGATTTGAGGACTCCAGTAACTCAGCCTGAAGTGAGGGCTCTGTTACAGGAGCGTTACAGGTTCTGTGTCCTGCCATGGACAGGAAGTCAGGCTAGAGGATTGCGCTTTTCCCTTCTGACTCCAAGTAGCTGAGTAAGAATCTGCGAGACGATGTGGGACCCAAACAGAGCCCCTTAATGAAGTGACTTCCCACAGGATGTCAGAACACGTTCATATTCCAGCTGAGTGGGTCTGATAGTTATTTAATTTTCTTCTTGGCAGAGGAATTAGGTCCAGTGCTCCTGCCAGGTAGTTCTGAATTATTGTCTGCAAAGCCATTAGAGTTTTCAAGTGCCAGAGCAGCTCTGGAATCGCAGTTACTGTTGCTCCCTCCTCCTGAATCTGAAATGGTGCCACTGTGTGCAGGCAAGAAATCCGCCCCCCGCAGCCCCCTTGGTCTGATTGGAGCCCCCCCACTCCAATATAGAAATCAAACTACGCCTATGCAAATGGCTTCTGGACCCGGGGAAAATCTGCCCCAGCGCAGAGGTGTGGTATGGCCATTTGGAAAAGGATCCTTTATATATAGTGGCCAATAGGGTGGGAAATTCATGCTTTGGGCTACCAGGCGGTCGCCTGAACTTGGTTGCCTGGTTGATAGGGGGAGCAACGCTGGGAAGGTAATTGTGTGTGGTTACGCCACCACCAGAGAGGTAGTGAAGGGGCTGTGTGGTGGTGTATGAGGTACAGGGTGTGACAGCTGTACGGGGCAAGAGGCAATCTAAAGAAGGACATCTGTGTCACTGCTGCGGCATTGGCGGTAGAGAGCTGTGACTTAAGCTCAAGGAAGTCCCTCAGTGAACTCTCAAAAAACAAGCCCCTTAAAGGCTACTAATAAACTAAAAACTTCAAATAGGCGTCACAAAACATCTGGTTTGCTGTTATTTATTGAGGACCGGATCCTCTTCACATGCATTGCGGCTCTGGAACTGCTGCGATTTTTACGGAATTTGGAAAAAATGGCGTTTCTTGCTCTTTTGGTTGCCAGCCCCAGCTCTAAGCCACCCGGCTGCAGGTCAGCTGGGTCTCCTTCCCCAGCTGTAACTTGTTTGACTGAGCCGCTTTCCCCCTGGCTCTCTGTAGGGTGGGATCTCCTGTGTGCACGCTGCTCATGCTTTGTGCACCTCCGTGGCATGCTTCCCTAGCTGGGGCCCTTTGCCTGCACTGGACATCAGGACCGGGAAAACACATAAACCTCTAGGGCAGCACTTTAACCTCCCTGGGCATCCAATAAGGCATTTCAATGTAGCCGTTCTTCTACAAAAAAGTGTTACCACAAAATTACAGAGGGAGACATCTGAACTGGAATGTGTTTGCAAACTGGGTGCATTTAACCTGGGTCTGAAAGAGATCTTAACTGTCTTAGAACTTACAAGGGCGATTTCCCCAACTTTGATAGTCACAGGAATTCGACAAATCCTACTTAATTTGTTTCATCTACTGGTCCCACTAGGCAGGGGTCAGCAATCCCGGGCAGAGGTGTCAGGAGTGGCACGCGAGCCGATTTTCATTGACACATGAGGCAGGAGCTCAACCCCACCTCTCCTCTCCCAGGCCGCCTGTGGATTAACACAACACCAGCTAATGCTACCAACTTCCATCTAAACGGGCAAAGCTCGGCATCCTCACTTATTTATTAACGCAGCTGTTGTAAGTGGGACTGTTCGTGACTTTAAAAAGTGTCACAGGCACTCAGACTGCACATAGAGGACAAAAAGTCAAATTTCGGCACTCCGCCTTGGAAAGGTTGCTGACCTCTGTACTAGGGACAGGAAACCTCTTTTTATTCCTTCCTCCTCCCCCTCAGCCCCCCATATACATCCTGGATTCTATTTTTCTACTCCTTTCATCTGAGGAAGTGGGGTTTGACCCAGGGTTCAGCAACCAAAATAGCAAGAAGAGCAATTTTTTCCAGTTCGGTAAAAAGCTGAATAAGTCAAGAGCCTCAATGCATCCGAATATGAAATGGTCCTTAACAACTAACGTCAAACCATACCTTTTTGTAACCCCTATTTTAATACCAGCACTCACACCATGATCTGTAATGTGATACATGTTTACTACAGGACGTTCACAAACTTTTTACATATTCTATTTCCTCACACTTTACGTGTGCGTTTGTACCACTGTCCCTCTGACTTACACTCCCGAACCTTCTCTCTCTCTGGAGGATGCTAGGGGAGTTATCCAATGTTTTGAGATCATATGTTGTTTGCTATTTAGATATGAGTTGTTCATTTTTGGGCTTTTAGACATTCACCATTTAGCGGAAATAATCAGGAGGGTTTTGGTTTGGTTTTGGGTATTTTTTTTTGTTTGTCTGTTTGGGTTTTTTGTTTTTGTTTTGCTTTGCAACTATAGCATTGAGAGCCCCATAGAAGTCCTTAAAGAGCCGCGTGTTGTTCCAGTCACAGGTTGCAGACCCCTAGTCTGACCCATGAAAGCTCATGACCTAATAAGTTTGTTACTCTCTAAGGTGCTACAGGATTGCTTGTTATCATCAAAATTAGTCAGATCTAATACACCAGGACCCAGCTAAATTACGAGTTGAGGAAGGGTGTCAGAGAGGAGCCCTGGGAGCTGAAGTTGACTCTGCTGACTGGTACAGCAGCAGTATTGCAAGTTTTCATCACAAGCTGCCCTGTGAATACACCTCAGCTGGCACGGTGCCATCTGGGAGCAAAAGGGAGTTCATGCCTCAATCTGTCCCTGCCTTCTTTGCTGCACACAGCTGCCTAGAGAGGACGAAAGGGTGCAAATTCTGATAGTGGATTCTGAGCTCAAGGCTGAAATGCTCCGCATGTAGCACTCCATAGCTGGAAATCCACATGTACGTTCTCAAGGACATAGTCCTCTCTGTTTTCTGTAGTGTATGCAGGCAGCTGACATGAAATTGACAAGCGCATCAAAGAGCATGAATCTTGTGAATTCCACTTTACTTCCTGCACATGAACGCAGAGCCAGGTGCACAGCTGAAAAGGAGAGGAAAGGGTTATGTATAAGGGCTCTCCGGTCCCCCATGTCTATATAGAAAACACAAGCTGGACATACTTTTAGCTTGTCAACCTCAACTATTTCCCTGTACACGAAGGAGGACAATGGGTGGTGGAGTTTCATTTGGGAGCTAGAACTTTTTTTGAATTGTTCTGAAACTTATACTAAGTTGTTCTGAGTGTCTGAAATCTTTCTCCCATTTAACTGAAGGCGCTGTTTATTCCCCCCGAGGGGGGTTTCATTTTTAAAAAGATGATTTTCTAGCTAACTGGAACCTTGAGCTATATAAAGGTTATGAATAGTGACAGAGAGATAGCTGTGCTAGTCTATATACTATCAAAACAAAAAAGCAGTGCAGTAACTTTAAAGTGCTATTGGACCGGTTTTTTGTTTTGATTAAGATTACGGTTTGAAATTAATGACAAGGGAACAACATTTACAAAACAAATGTCAGGCAGCAGCTCAGATTCTGAGGTGTGGCAAAGCCAATTGGAGCTGGAATTGCTCTGTTCTAAATTTAGAAATCATGTGCCTAAATTTGCCAGAGTGCTTCCTCATTTTGGATGACGCCACTTTTGCGTGCCCAACCGGAGATACCTTCCAGGGGCCTGATTTTCAGAAGTGCAAAGCCCAGACCCTCTAAAAAGCAGGACCCTGGAAGATTTTGTAAATGGAGCACTTAAAATCACAAGTAACTTTTAGAAATGTGGGCCTGATTTTTTGTTTTTTTGAGCGAGTTCTACGTATGACATCTATTTCCTATATTCGCTTTAAATCCACGACTAAAGGCCTGCGATTTCAGCTGTGGGATCCTGAATTTAGTTATCTAAATCCTGTAATGGCCTCTTTCCAATGCTGGTTAGCACCTACGACAGCTACTGAAGTCCAGGGAGATTCAATGGGTGTAAAACCAGTGTGAGAGAGGAAAGAGGTCGGCTGTCAGGGTTATGCAGAATATTCACTGCCTGATGATGAAATATTTGTTGCTTATCTTCAACACTTTCGCTACTAAAAAACCAAACAAGCTGTCCTGTAGCACTTTAAAGACTAACAAAATAATGTATTAGGTGATGAGCTTTCGTGGGACAGACCCACTTCTTCAGATCTAATAAATCTAACACCTAATACATTATTTTGTTAGTCTTTAAAGTGCTACTTAACTGCTTTTTTGTTTTGTGAAGATACAGACTAACACGGCCACCCCTCTGTGACTTTCACTACTGTGGGTCTGAAGCAATGTTTGCACCACATCCATGCAATAAGGACCTTTAACTGGAGTGAAAAGGCAGTTGTTGATCCTACAGTGTCAGGGGAATTTTATAGCAAGTCACTATCATGCTGTGCAACCCTAGGTGTCAGGATTTTATTCATGCCAGTAATGTTCCCCGAGAGAGACTGGAGCACAAAGCCAATGAGAGAAAGAGCAACGGACCTGTGTGAACCATTTGAATTTTGGCTTAAAATTCACCACTGCCTGGCAGTACTCTCACTCCAGCTGCTCTCCAAGATCATATCCACAGGCATTGGATTTGAAAGTTAGACAAGGGGAGAAACTTGCCCTTTCAGATGCTTGCAAAATGCATCCCCTCACCTGCTCCAGCCATGGGACAATGTTCACTCACAAAGAGCAGGGATGAGTTTTCCTACTATTCTGTAGACCAGTGGTTCCGAAACTTTTCAGCATCACGGCCCCCCTTTTGATTTTTGAGAAACCCTCATGCCCCCCACACCACTTCTTTACCATCATCCAACCCCCCTTCTCAAAAAAAATCAATTCATAATTTAAAATAAACACAAGATCTTGAGCTAAAAACGTCACTTAAAGTAGATATAAGCACAAATAGTTTTTCTGGGCCCCTTGCGGTTGCCTGGTACAGCCCCAGCTGGCCAGATGCCTGAGCCCTGTGCCAGCTACCGGAGCTGCCCGTGCCAGCTGCCCACCTGCCCGCGCCCTGCACTTCCAGAACTGACCATCTGAGCCACACACTGTGGGGGCCAACTGCCCACCCACCTGCCAGCCACCCAAGCCCCACACTGCTGGAGACAACCACCTGCCCTCCCGCCAGCTACCCCAGCTGCCTGCCCGAACCCCACACTGCCAGGATGAGCCGCCCACCCACCAGCCACTCAAGTCTTGCGCTGCCAGAGCCAGCTGCCAGCCAGAGTCCCACAAGCCCTGCGAGCCACCTGACCGAGCTCCGCGAGCACCTGCTAAAGGCCTTCCCCTTCCCCAAAGCGAGAAGCCACCAGCCCCCTGCTCCTACCCCATCTCCATCCCCTTCCCCTGAGCCAGGCATCCCTAGCCCCCCATCTAACCCCACCCCCCTCCTGTCCCCCTCTTCCGCCTCCCACACTCATCTTTGCAGGAGGCAGCTAGCTCCATGTGGGTCTTCACTGGCTGTCTGTTGTTTATAGTGGCTGCACCAGGTCGCCAATGTAAAATAACAGGGGCTGAGAGCCGGAAACAAAGTCCAGATCTTTCTCGGGGTGCAGGGAGCCTTGGCCCCCTCCCCCGGAATTTCTCCATGCTCCTCCCCAGTTTGGGAAACCATGCTATATAGACCATTGATTCTCCCCGGGGGGTCCGTGTGGGTATTGCAGGGGATCTGCAAAAAAAATAAAACATAAATCAAAATGACCACAGAATATAAATTTTAATTAAGTTGCAAAGTTGCAATCTATTATTATTTTTAAATTAAAGATCTTCCAATAATGTCGTTAGTCGCTGTCCGAAAATCTATGACGCAATTTCCTTTTTCATTGAATGAAGTGGCTAAAATTGGCTTTGATGGGGGTCTGCGAATGGCTTGGGGGAAGGGTTGGGAGTCTGCGCTAGTGAACCACTGCATGTGTGAAGAAACCATTGGTCCCAAATTGCAGGTGACAGGGTGCCGGGCAGTCTGTTCCTGATCCACTGGCTCTCCCTGACAAAAGAGATGGAAGCAGTGGCAGACCCGCAAAACAGGTGATGTCTTCCCCCATGTAGCTGGGAACTCGTAAGTCCTGGCTGGCTCTGTTGACGATTGCCTACTTCTGCTTTGTCAGGGCAGGGCTGGAAGACAGAGTCTGTCGCTTGTAGACCTGGAAGAGTTTCTAGAATTGTGGTGGCAGCGAAATCTCTCAGGATCTATAGTACAAGATCACTGGAGGTTTAAGAGACTTGGAGTTGCCACAAACTTTTCAGAGCCTTCTTTCTGACCCGTTTTTCTCTCCTAATTTTCTACCCAGAACAGATTCTTTCTAGCAGCGTCACCTCATCTGTTCCCACTTCTGCACCTGTTCATGTAT
This sequence comes from Carettochelys insculpta, assembly GCF_033958435.1. NCBI lineage: Eukaryota > Metazoa > Chordata > Testudines > Carettochelyidae > Carettochelys > Carettochelys insculpta. Next base: position 11,073,213 of record NC_134157.1, read on the forward strand.
CATGTGCATGGACTTTGTCTGAGTTAGGCGGTAATTTCCCTTTTCATGGTGTGTTGAGAAGGGCTCTTTGTGCTACCAGTGCTCGCTAAATAATCTGTTTATTTTTCCTAAACAGTTTCACTTAAATACTGTTAAAATATGACTGTTCTAGCTGCACAACAGTTAGAGTGCATGGCTGTGTTAGATTAGGAAACCGTAGCCAGGGAGCCCAAAAGTGAAGTCTGTCAGAGAGAGAGCATGGTGTGTGACTCCTTCCTCACTGGAGAACACAACAGTGTTTTGATCTGTATGTTTATACAGCAGCTGCCTCCGTGGCGGTCTGATCCGTGCTGGACTGCTGGTTGCTACAGTAATCCAAACAATAAACAGTAACAATAACAACGGCGGCTGTCTCCACATACCGACAGAGCTTGAAAATTCCAGAGAACAAAGAGCATCCCAGCTTCACAGCTCTGTGTAAACAATGCAAAGCGCCAAGAGAAGGCGAGGGCCCAGGATTTTTCTGTTTCCTCTTTACCTCTGTGTCCAAGGACTGGGCACGATATGTACATTTTTTATTGTATCCAGAGCTGAGCTTTGCTCTTCCACTCTTGCTGTGGGACTGCATCACCCAGTTGTGGCTGCTGAACCAGGTCTTCTGATCAAGCCAATGCAGCCATGTCATTTGATACTCGCTGAGGCGCTTGCCTACTGATTTTAATTATTATTTTGGGGTGCGGCGCAGCGTTCCCTTTAATTGCTTCCATCCACAAGTGGCAGAAATTTTGTTATGTGCACCAAGACATGTGGATGTGTGTCACCAGTAGAAACACATGCTGTGGGTGCTCAGCCAATCAGCTGGGCGGCATTTGAAGCTCTCCTGGATGGCTGGCTACGCGTGCGGCTTACAGCGAGCGCTGGGCCAGAGGCTGTTTGGGCTCTGGGCCCTGAGAAGAATCAAACAGTGCAGCCGGGAAACTGGTGTGAACATAATGGGCTGGCCAAGGCAGTTTTATTTTCATCAGCTTTCACCATAGTGGAAAGGCTGAACCCAGCAGTGCCCAAGCTATAGAGAACTCTGCATTGAGGCTGTGGCACTTTCTGGGACGCAAGCGGTTGTCTGATCGCCTGCCCTGCAACCTTGGGTGCCTTTGCTGTTGATGTCGCATCTGGGGCCATCAACAGGGGGAGGCAATGGGGGGGCTGCCCCGGGGCCTGGCAGTTTGAAAGGTCTCGGGTCTGCTGTCACTGCTATCTCGGCAGTGGCAGCAGCCAGAGCCTCTGGCCCTTTAAATTGCTATCAGACCCCCTGGCAACATGTGCCTGTGGCCCTGAAGGGCTGGCTAGACCCCAGTCCTGCCTCTTCTGCTCCCAGCTTTGGCTGCTCACAACCTGCTTGCAGGACAGATCCAGAACTGTCTGTACTGGACAGGACGGGTTCACCACTCTGACCCCAGCAGTCCATCTACAGCCCTACTCTGGCATCCACCAGCCTTGGTTACTACCTGCAAGGTGGCTCCAACACACTCCCAGTCCTGGATTTCCCCCAAAATGTCTGTGCTACGATGTTCCACTCTCTGCCCAGTTAAGAACATCCACACTGGGTCAGACCAAAGGTCCATCCAGCCCAGCAGCCTGTCTGCCGACAGTGGCCCATGCGGGGTGCCCCAGAGGGGGTGGACTGAAGACAACGATCAAGTGATTTGTCTCCTGCCCGCCATCGCCAGCCTCTGACAATCAGAGGCCAGGGACACCATCCCTACCCTTGGCTAATAGCCTTTTATGGACCTAACCTCCATGAATTTATCTAGCTCTTCCTTAAATTCTGTTACAGACCTAACCTTCACAGTCTCCTCTGGCAAGGAGTTCCACAGGTTAACCATGCGCTGAGTGAAGAACTTCCTTTTATGAGTTTTAAACCTGCTACCCATTAATTTCATTTGGTGTCCTCTAGTTCTTGTATTATGGGCACAAATAAATAACTTCTCTTTATTCACCCTCTCCACACCTGTCATAATTGTATATACGTCTATCATGTCCCCCCTCAGCCTCCTCTTTTCTAAACTGAAAAGTCCCAATCTTTTTAGCCTCTCCTCATACGGGACCTGTTCCAAGTCCCTACTCATTTTAGTTGCCCTTTGCAGAACCTTTTCCAGTGGCAGGATATCTCTTTTTAGGTGAGGAGACCACATCTGTACACAGTATTCAAGAGGTGGGTGTTCCATAGATTTATATAAGGGCAGTAAGATACTCCTTGTTTATTTTCTACCCCTTTTTTAATAATACCCACCATCCTATTTGCCTTTTTGACCACTTCTGCACACTGCATGGATGTTTTCAAGGAACTATTCATGTTAACTCCAAGATCTCTTTCCTGATTAGTTATAGCTAAATTAGCCCCCATCATATTCTAAGTATAGTTGGGGTCATTTTCTCCAATGTGCATGACCTTACACTTATCCACATTAAATTTCATTTGCCATTTTGTTGCCCAATCACTCAGTTTAGTGAGATCTTTTTGAACTTCTTCACAGCCTGCCTTTATCTTGACTATCTCAAACAGTTTAGTGTCATCTGCAAAAAGATATTCTTCCGCTGCCCCTTAAAGGAGTCAAGATTCAACAGTTGGTTCTTTTCTGTGGAGCTACAAACCAGCTCAGTTTAAACACTAGAGGGATCAGAGATTAAAAATAAAACATGTTTATTAACAGCAGCAGGTCAGCTTTTAAGTGAGTTCAAGAGAGCAAATCAGAGACAGCTACCAGCAAACAAAGACTGAAGACACATCTAAAACTCTTAAACTCATTCCAGCAAGTCTGGGTGCCAGGCTTTGTTCAGGATGTTCTGTCTCTCGCCCACAGGCTTTCAGCGAGCCGGTGACTGACCCTCCCTGTGGTCAGGATCTCTTCCCGAGGCCCAGGGGGTATGGGTGCCTTTGTATTCCTGGGTGCAAGAGAGCCATTGGCATTCTCTGATGCTGTCCGGACTAGCCCAGTGAACTTGTGCAATGGATTAATCTGCAGCATGGATTCCTCAGAGGAACGGGGCTGCAGTGAGGGGGGGTGACGTTGAGTCTGGTGGAGAAGGAGGCTCCATGCCCTTCTGTCCCCCACTTGCGCTTTTCAAATCAGAAAGGGTTTTGTTGCCTACCTGCTCCTCCCCCTACTGACTTGAGGACCTTGGTTACTACTTATATGTAAAGTGACAGAAACACACATTTTTGTCACGTAGGATGGGCAGTTCAACAGCTGTTGTCTACAGTTTATCTACAGGGGCTCTTGAGTGACAAAGATTTTGTCCTTCACAGGTGCTTAAACCCCAAAGAACAAAAGCTTTGCATAGCGCGTACTAGGTAATGTCTACACTAGAGCATGAAGTCGATTTTAAGGGCGTGAGGTTGATTTTATAATGTACCTGTCTTTACTGCAAATATCAGTAGGTCGATTTCAAGGGGTCCTAAAGTCAACTTTTCTACTCCAGCTTTTTCATGAGAAGTAATGTCAAATTTGAATGTACAAGATCGACGTAATGCTAGTAAAGACACAGTGTGATTTAACTCGATTTTATTGGCCTCCAGAAATATCCCACAATGCCCCCAATCTGCCCATCGCTTTCACCTTTACTGCTCTCCAGGCAAGCAGGAAACAGGAAGCAGAAATCAGCCTGGGCTCTCCAGCTGCCCTCTATACCAAGCAGCTGCTGGACTCTCTGGCTTGACACCCCACCTCCCGCACCATGTGGCTGCCAGGCTCTCCAGCTGCCCTCTGCACCAGGCAGGTGCTGGGCTCTCTGGCTCCCCACCACATGGCTACCAGGCTGTCCAGCTCAACCCCTGCCACCACCACGTGGTTGCAGGGTCAAAATTAAATGTGTCAAAATACCACTATCACAATGAAGCATTTCACGAGTACCAAAAACAACTTTTCAATAGCTCCAGATTGCAACTTTTCAGATTTTTATTTCTGCATTTTGCATTTCTCAGGACTGGCTGCTAGCCTTGCAACGGCGCGTGCCAGAGACAAGCTATGGGAAAGGGGCGTGAAAATGCATGTGGCAGTTTGTTTTCAATGGGAGCGAGGGCAGTGCATGCTGGAGTGATGACGTCTGACATCCACAACCACGTGTGATGCATTGTTTTCCCATAACACACTGGCACAGACACCCAGAAAGCAATGGGGGTGCAGGAACTGTGGGATAGGCACCCATAATGCACTGCTGGCACAGTTGAACTTAACAAAGGTATTGTGGGCCCCCTATGTCGACTTTCTAAATGTGTGCGGGCACTCGCCATGGACTTAGGAAAATCTAGTGGTATAAAGTCAACTTTAATAAAGTTGACATTACTTCCCAGTGTGGACACAGCCCTAGTGTAAACAGTGATCTTCCCCAAGAGTGCGCTTCTGCTGACAAAGCACATGCTGTTCCTAGGGATGGAAGAACAGTGTTTAATACTGCCTGGGGTTTAGTCACGCAGCTGTGTAGTGCAGACATACCCTGAGGCAGGGCTGTCTGCTTTTAAACAGGTGCTTATAACAGGGTAAGTCATAACAGTGCATGGTAACTGGTAACTGCTGCTTCCTGTGTTGTGTCACCGCTCAGAAAGCGATGCCGGAGTGTCCTCTCCGGGGCGCAGGCCTGGGCAGGTAAGTTTGAAGAACCAGCTGATGCCCAGCAGCAGGTTCCCCCTCTCCATGCCACTGATATAATCCAAAGGAAAGGCGAAAGCCACTACAGCTTGGCACCAATGTTGTCGCAGGAGCTGCCAGAGTGAGATTGAGCACAACCTCAAACTGCCTTTGGGGCTCCATCTCTGGAGTTTTCCTCGGGGTTTACTCCTGAAGCCTTTCCCATGACTAGGTATCGCCACAAGGCAGCGGAGGTTTTAAATCAGAGTTTCCTTCTCCTAGGTGGGTGGCCTTCCCCATCTAACAAGCCCCATCTGCCTGAAGCAGCTGGTTTTAAGGCGCCAGTGACCTGCCTTCGCCCCTTCTCCTGTCAGTGCAAACAGTTTCACCGGACCTAGAAAATAAGCCACCCGTGAAAGCCAGGAGCTGGACTTTGGTTGTCAGAGGCTATTAGAGATGCATGCTATGGGAGCATTTTATAGATAGTGGGAGCTTATCCCTGCTACCACCCCTGGCTATGACAGCCCTTGAAACCAGAAAATACACCCCACACAGGCATGAACTCATGATCCCTGGTTTACAGGGTCAGTGTGCTAACTGCTGAGCTATGGAGCCACATGGTGCAGGTGGTGTTGCTATATACATCTCACTGTCATATTATGGACTAGCACAGGGTTCATTTTTAGATGATACCACAGAAGCATATTTTGTACAAATATCAGAGGTGCAGTCGCGTTAGTCTGTATCTTCAAAAACAACAAGAAGTCCTGTGTCACTGTATGAACTAACAGGCATTTTGGAGCATAAGCTTTCGTGGGCAAAGACCTGCTTCGTCAGATGCATGAATGGGTGTTCCGGAGGAGAGTCTAAAGTTATAGGCTTATGAAAAGGAGAGAGTCCCAGTCAAGAGGAGGGCCAGAGCTGACAAGGTCAGTTCAGTCCTGGAGGATGTGGCCTATTACAAACAGCTAATGTGGAGGTGTGAATATCAAAAGAGGAGAAACTGCTTTCGTAATTGGCCAGCCACTCCCAGTCTCTGTTCAGTCCTTGGTTGATGGTGTCAAATTTGCAAATGAATTGCAGCTCTGCAGTTCTCTTTGGAGTCTGTGGTTGAAGTTTTTTTGTTGCTGGACGGCTACTTTTAAATCTGTTACTGAGTGTCCAGGCAGACCGAAGTTTCTTTTACAGGTTTTTGTATGTTCCCTTTCCTGGTATCTGATTTATGTCTGTTTATTCTTTTTTGTAGAGACTGTCCAGTTTGGTCAATGTATATTGCCGTGGGGCTTTGCATATATTATATATGCCATCATGTGCCAGCAATGCCCCACAGCAATATACATTGGCCTAACTAGACAGTCTACATAAAAGAAGAAATGGACACATATCAGACAGCAGGAATGGTAACATACAAGAACCTGTAGGAGATCACCTCAGTCTCTCTGAACACTCAGTAATGGATGCTACTGCCACGGGACATTTTTTACAAAGATTATCATGTGCATATGGGCACAGATACAGGGACGCTTTCCAGCACAGGCCGCTGGATGTAGGCAGCACTTAGATCCTATAACCTTCAGTTTATGCATTCCCACCTCATCTTACGGATGGGACAACCGTCTTAGACTAGCACAGAACCATCAAACTTTCCATCTATTCCAAGAGAGCAGCCTGAACCAACAGCTGGCCCTTGTGCTGCCCCAAGTGGTGTGGTTGGGCTTCTCTCCACAGGAACAGCTGTGACTCAGGGACAGCATTTGGGTGCACTCAGACAATGTCTCCTTGGCCTGTTGGAGGCCACGTCCGTCGCCTGGCTGCGAAGGTGGGGACGAGATGGCGGGAGACCTGGTTGTGAGTCTGTGTTGTATTGTGTAAATAAATGGCATGGATTTCCCCCCCCTTCACACACACACTGTTTCTCTGAAAAGGAGATGGGGGGAGCCAGCCATTGATGTCACATCTGTGGCATTCACGGTAGCTGGCTCCAAGCCCTAACAGAGTGGAGGGGGCCCAGGCGTTGAGACTAGGCTCCACTTATAGAAGAATTACTGGAAGCCAGTTTCTATAAGCAGAGCTCCTTGGAAAAGGCAGCAGTTGGGTCAAATAAAACCTCCTGCCACTCTGGAGGAGAGAAACAATGGCCCCTGGAAAAAAACAGGTGGTAAAAATAGAAGCAAGGCCCTCCCCATCACAGGGCCAAGGGGGACCAACCAGCTGGGTCCTGTGGCCACCCACCCCAAAATATTTACTGAACACCTCGTGCCGTCGCCTCAGGCCTGGACTTGTAATAGATGTGAGTTTTCTTGAGAAGCTGGTGTAGACTTTTTGGCCGTTTATTTCCAGTAGCTCCTGATAAGAACATCTGGGTGTGTATGAATGCGGGAACCGAGCTGCCAACAATCCTGTATGACAAGAGACGTCTCGTATCTAAACAGAAAATTGCCTGATTTTGAATGGTACGCCTGGTATCCTGTCTTTCAACCGAGTACAGATATTCTCATTATGCACCACCCGGTGTATTATTCGCTTGCCATCCAGTGATGCAGTGTTTGTCACAGCCGCCAATGCCGTAGCGCAGAACCAGTACCAGGATTTACTGAGCCAGTGTGTCTGCTGCACAGAGGTTCCCCAGCTCTGGGGTGAGCTCTCCCTGGAGCAGCGGGATAAGGTTATCAGGGAGCAAGACGACCTGAGTGGCCCACGCTGAAAGGCAGGTGTCAGGAGGGGCTTTGTCTGGCAGAGGTAGCGGACAGGGCTCTGTGCAGGTGCTCACAGCTGCCGGGACCTGACTCCCTGCGTGTCTCCCTCACCCACTGCTGCAGCCGCCACCAGCCAGCCGCTATGCTCCTTTGCTGGGCATGTTGGCTGAGACTCTTTGAGAGGGAGGCTGTGCCTTGGAGTACTGACCTGCCCCCACCTCCCCTCTCCCCCGCATTGCTAGGCAGAGCTCGTTCCTGGGCCTGGCCTGTCAGTGCAGATCCAGGACACAGTCCCATCCAGTCGCCTTGCCGCACACAGCCAGCGTGGGGGAAGCAGGTGGAGTCAGCGGAAGGCCCTGGCTGGCGAGGGCTGGTACTCACGGGTGCGCCTCTCCACTCCCCTCCCGAATCTGGCCCTTCAGTGCTGCCCTGTTTAATTCCAGAGCTGGTTCCAGCATCCCCGGCTGCCTGGTGCCTGCAGGGTGCAGAAGGTTTCCTACCCTGCCATCTGGTTAGTAATCGCCACCCGCTGTGGAAGTGGGCACCCCACCGCTGGCCCCATGCTGACTGGGTTCTCACGCCCCTGGGGGTGCTAAGAAAACAGGCCCCTACTTTTGAAAGACATTGCTGGCCACTCTAGGTGGGGCGTTCTGCCCTAGATCACAAAGCCGGCAGCCCAGCCTTGCCAGAGCAGGGGCAGTGTGAGGGGAAAGGAGAGTTGTGGGGGTGGGGTGGGGGTTGCAATGTCATGCAGATGCCCCTGAGGCTGGGAGAAGGGCAGAGAATCTGTGACCCTGGGAAGCTTTTACGTAGAAGCCTATGGCGCCTATGGAGGCAAGGTATTGTTAAGGTCCCCTGCGGGCCCCCACCTTCTGCACTCAGAGTGGCGATCAGCTCATGCCACTCCACAGCTGCCTCTCAGCTACCTTCTAGCTGTGGTGGGGAAGAGGCCAGGCCTGCACAGCTCTTTCCACTCTCTCCTGCTCTTAACAAGCCCTGCTGAGGTCGCATCTTCTCCGTTGCTTCACACATGCAGGGGCGCTCTAAGTCCCAACAGGGTTCTGCTGACGCTATTAATAGAAGGAGGCTGGGCTCTTTGCAGGGCAGGGTAAAGGGACAGGTGGGGGGGCGTTGCACGGAACCACATCTGCTCTGAGGGCTGAGGGGGAAGGGCATAAACCAGATGTGAGCATCCTCAGCAGCCCTCAGCCGAGTCCAGTTCAAAACAGCACATTGCAGCACAGGGAGTGGGTCGTACATGCATCAGCTGAGCATAGGCAGGCAGGGTCTCTTTCTCCCCTCTGACAATCCCAGAGGGCAGAGGTGGTTCCTTCCCTCCCCGTCGATGGAGCGGCCCCTCCCTGCCTGAACCAGCACAACTGCCGGGGGGGGGCCCAACCCTCAGGCAGAACCGCACAGAGCTGGTCACTCTTGCGCATGGAGACTTTTGATTTTTTTCTTGTTGCGTTGAGCTTTGGAGCAGAACAGCAGCAGCAGCATCCAATGCTGGAGAGCCCCGGTGTGCCCGGTCCATGTGCTCTCGGGGATGTGGCCCACCGAGATGTGGCTGTGAGGTTTTTCTCCTCTACTCCCTCCCATCACATCAGGCCCAGCTCAGTTCCTGCCAGGGGACCACCTGGCTACAGTGAGCACGAGTGACACTTTCTCTATTCTTTTCCCCCCATGAAGACCCTCCAGCTGAGCGTCTCCTCATCGGAAAGGACCACCCCCCAGAAGCGGCCGGTGCTGTTTGTGCTGTTCTGCGACAAGCCCTGTATAGTGAAAGTTCATTCGGAGGAGCTCACGGTGGACTTTGCCTTGGTGAGTATCGCAGCTGGAAACACCGCAGCAGTGTTGAGCAGAACTCTGAAATGCTCCTGGCAGTCAGAGGTGAGGTGGACGCGTCCCAGCTCCCGTGTGCTTGTTCAGGACTTTTACAAACCACTCCCTGGGGTGGGGGGGGGTCCAAGGTTCTCCGGGCTCGGCTGGGCCACACAGAGAATTTTCGGACACTGAGTAAAATCTGATTGAGGCTTTGGTGGCTGTGCTGAAGCAAAGCGGGAGGAGACAGCGTGGAACCATAGGGGGAGGAGGCAGCATGGTTTCCACACTCAGCTCCTGAGGGTGAGTTCAGGGTTTCCCCACAAAATTACATCAGGCGCAGCATCAAGATACCACTGTGTATGGCTGGGTGGGTGGGAGGCTCCTCCTTAGATTTTGCCCAGTGATCCCTCCCTGTAAGCGGAGCGCTTGGGCAATCGTCCAGGAGAGATTCAGGAGCCACTCAGTTGATTAGCAGAGCGCCCGCAGCCACCCACAGGGGGCAGTGTGTGTGTCTGTTGGTGGTGCACAGCCTTGTATGCCTCGGTGCACATAATAAAATTTATTCTTCCCATGGATGGAAAAAAATCAAAGGGAACAATGTTCTTTTCGCTGGGTCAGGGTGGAGTTGGAGGAAATGCAGACCATGATGGGGGACGTGGAGGTCCTGAAGTCTATAAGGTCTGGCACACCATGATTAGAGAGCAGCTCTGTCCATCTTTATTATTGTTTTCTATGAGCGTCGTCTAGTAGCCCCAGCTGAGCTCAGGGCCCCATGGTACTAGGTGCTGTACACGCACGGAGCAAGAGACCACCTTGCCCTGCAGAACAGGCAGTTGGAATATGCAGGACAGGATGAGAGGAAAGTGACTTGCCCAACCTTATGCACAATCAAAGTGTCAGGACCAGATTGAAGAGTCAGGTCTCCTTGTTCCCAGTTCAGTGCCCTGCACGGTGGAATGTGCTGCCTTCCGGCCTCCTCCAGGGATAGGGCTGTAAAGCTGTGAAAAAATGGGGACCTTTTGGGCTCCCTACAGGAGAGTGACAGCTGCCCCACCTGAGAAGAGAAGCAGACTTGACTGTCACCTATTCAGCCAGCTCGGTGGAGGACAGTGCATTCAAAGCAAGAAAGCTCCAACCTTCTCCTTCGTGTCTGACTAGAAGCAGGCTGGAGGAGCAGCTTTAAGTGCAGCACTGATTTCCCAAATGAGATCCGGGTGCATGGGGGGAATGTGTAGCTGGGATCTTGGCACTGCTGTGTCCCTGGAATAGATACATCCTCCGCAGTCCCCCACAACATGGCCAGGAGGCTGGCTGGTGCTGTTCTCCTGAGTTTTACACATAGGGAACTGAGGCACTGAGAGACTAAGTGACTTTCCCAAGGCCACACAGGAAGTCTGTGGCAGAGCTGGGACCTGACATCTGATCTGCTGAGTCCCAGGCTGGCATTCTAACAGCTATTCTTCCAAATGTCTGTCCCTACCAGGCCAGTCATGCACACAGACAGCGTCTGAGTGTTTTGCTGTTTTAGGGCAGCTGGCAGAACCAGCCCCCACCTCAGCCTTGCCCAGGGATCACTGACCAGCTCTGTGTCACAATGCCCCCACCTTGAAAATGGGGGACTGGTACTCTTTGCCCTGTCTCACAGGGGCCACATGCCTCATTATTCATCCATTTCCGTAACGCATGTTGTTCCCATCAGGTGCCTGAGGCAGCGGAGTGTCATTAGAAGAGCAGGCAGCAGAGCAGAGGATGTATCTATTCCAGGGACACAGCAGTGCCAAGACCTATGAGGACAGGCTGAGGGATTTGGGCTTGTTTAGTTTACAGAAGAGACAACTTAGGGGTGATTTAATAGCAGCCTTCAACTTCCAGAAGGGGAGCTCTAAAAAGGAGGGTGAGAAACTGTTCTCAGTGGTGTCAGATGGCAGAACAAGGAGTAATGGTCAGAAGTTGAAGAGGGAGAGGTGTAGGTTAGATATTAGGAAAAACTACTTCACTAGGCAGGTTGTGAAGCACTGGAATGCGTTGCCTAGAGAGGTGGTGGGTTCTCCATCCCTCAAGGTGTTTAAGTCCCGGCTGGACAAGGTTCTGGCTGGGATGATTTTGTGGAGGTTGATCCTGCTTGAAGCAGGGGGCTGGACTAGCTGACCTCCTGGCATCCCTTCCAGCCCTATGATTCTGTAATACTCTAGAGTTGCCAAACCTCCAGGATTGGCCTGGAGTCTTCCAGAATGAGCAGATAACAGCCAGTGATTATCATTATTAAGCTATTCTAAGAAACCGCCCTTCTGGCATGTGGGGTGGGGGGAAATCCCCCAGAATAGCTCAGTCAGAGTTGGCAACCCTAATCTACTCACCAAACAATACTACCCCATGGCACGGTAAGAGTCAATAGCACGTTGTTGCCATTAATACAGGCTGGTGCCAGGACTCCCCAGACCACTCCCCACAACTATCTGGCTTTGCTTTCCCTGGGTCCCTGAGTAAATCTCCACCAACTCCCCTTGCTCAGGGAGAAACGACAGCTGGGGACAATGAGTCCCTTCTAGGGAGGGACGTGTTATTGAAACAACAGGGCTGTGTGCGGGTAGAAGAGGGAGGGGAGGAGAGTTTAAAAGAAGGGGAGAGGGAAACGGCTCTGTCTAGTCTGGGCTCTCGTGCAGTCTTTCTGGCTCCCATGTCCTGTTGTTTGCCTGGGTCTGTCTGTCATTTTTTTCTTGTGCGAATGAGAAGCCAACAGCTGGCAGCATCTGGGAGAGCAGCTCAGCCCCTCTGGTGAGGCTGAGCAATGGGCCCCACGGAAGGGGGAGTTCTTGGCCACTTAGCAGCTGCCGCATCTGGAAGAAATCCTCCAAATTCCACAGCAAGCCCCCCCAGGACCCATTAGTACTGATAACAAACAGCAAGGGCTGGAGATGGCGTGTCAGCCCCCTTGGAAACATGTGCGCCGCCTCCCAGTGACTGAGGAAACAGCCCAGCGGAGAAGCCAGTCCTGCACCCCTGCTCCCCCACATGCAGAGGTGCTATGAAGGCCCTGGGAGCACGTGGGCCTGGGACCGCGGACTGGAAGGAACACTGAGCTTGGGGGGGGGGGGGGGTCAAGACAGGGCTTTCACGGGTCAGAGCTGGCAGCTAGGTGGGGAGAGGCCATGAGGGGGGTGCCACAGGCAGTGGGGACAGTCTGAGGTGACGGGTGTGCTGCAGGGAGCAGCGGGATGCCAGGCTCACCTGGGGCCAGGAAAGGAAGGGGGAAAGCAGTGTTCTCCCATGGGCCGTATTTCTGCCAACACAGCCCCTGGGATTAGGCCCTCAGCAGGGTCAGAGGCAAAAATGTCAGCTGCATCTCTGCCACGGGGACAAAGGGCCAGCCCGGCTCCCCAGCGTCAGGCAGGCACACGGAGCGGCTGCAGCCGGGGCCTTGGGGAGGTGATGGAGCAGCCCACTCCGATGGGAAACCCCCGGGTGCCACCAGCTCCTCTGCAACAGCCCGAGCTCACTCCAGGGCTCAGCCCCACGCGTTAGAGGGGCCTCGTCTCGCCGTGGAGTGGCCCACGCTGCCCCAGGCTGGTGCCTGGGCCGTTGACAGGCAGGGCTGTCAGGCGCTCTGCCCTGAGAGGATGAGCTCTGGGTGGCTGCTCAGTGCTCGTGTGGGGAAGGGTAGCACCTCCCAGCCCATCCCTGCTGCTCCTCTCTGCCCCACTTCAGCCCTTGCGGGTGGGCTCTTTGCAGGCACACAGAGGGAGGGACCCTATGGGGGCACAGTGGCCAGGCACCTTGCAAGCAGCAGGCTCTGGCTTAGGCTGGAGAGAGGAGAAACCCAGCTGGTCCTGCCCCTCTGCTAGTCCTCCGGCAGCCCTGAGCGTTCACACACATCATGGCTTCTGCGCCACTGCCTGTCTGTGCCATGCTGGCCACCTCCCAGGACGAGGGCAAGGACCCAAGCACCCCCCACCCCAGGGGGGAATGCATCTCCCCCCAGACTGCCCCACCGCAGCCTTTATCCCACTGCCTCCTGCAGCACGCCCCTGCCACAGACTGCACACCCCCCCCAGCCTGTATCTTATAGTGTGCCCCTCCCCCCCAGACAGCCCCCCCCACCTGTCTCCTGCAGCACCCAGCCCCTAGTCTGTATCCCACAGTGCCCCTCCCCCAGACTGCCCCCAGTCTGTATCCCACAGCGCCCCTCCCCCAAACTGCCCCCCCCCGGCCTGTATCCAATAGTGTACCCCTCCCCCAGACTGCCCCCCTGGCCTGTATCCCACAGCGCCCCCCTCCCCCAGACTGCCCCCAGTCTGTATCCCACAGTGCCCCTCCCCCAGACTGCCCCCAGTCTGTATCACACAGCACCCCTCCCCCAAACTGTCCCCTGGCCTGTATCCAATAGTGCGCCCCTCCCCCAGACTGCCTCCAGTCTGTATCCCACAGCACCCCCTCCCCCAGACTGCCCCCCCCAGCCTGTATCCCACAGCACCCCTCCCCCAGCCCGCCCCCCCCCAGCCTGTATCCCATGGCGCCCTTCCCCCAGACTTCCCTCCCACCTGTATCCCACTGCATGCCCCTCCCCTGACTGCCCCCCACCCCCGGCCTGTATCCCACTATCTCCCATTGCGCACCTCCTCCCTTCAGTTTTAGGCCCTGTACCCCATGCCCGGGTCCTGCTGCCTCCAGCATCGGGCCCCCCCCCGCCTCCCCGGGGCTCAGGCACCGGCTTTGCCCTGGCTGACTTTCCCTTCTGGCCACGGATCTGAGCAGAGCGACAGTCTGCGCAGCGAGTGACGCAGCAAACTTGACAAAGCTCCCATTTCCTCTGCCGGCTTGGAGGAAGGTCAGGGATGGGCTTTGGCTCCAGCGAGCTCTGCCGAGGCTGGGAGCTTTGTTTGCAAAATACACCCTCCTTCCTATTTGTGGCTAATAATAACCCAGCCTGACAATGGCAGAGGCAGGGGCAGGGGCCAAAGTCCTAGCAGATCGAAGGGGGCACCGCTCCTGCCAGCAGCCCCTCCACGCTCCCCCTCGCACTGCCCTGGGGGAAGTGAGGGGTCAGCCCAGCTCTGGCTCACACTTCCTGGCCCCTTCCCCGGCATTCACTCACCGGGGCTGGTGCTGGCCCCGCTGCACATTCCTGGAAAATCCCCAATCCTGTGCCAGCTGATTCAGCTGCCGCGTGGGGCCAGCAGAGCCCGAGAACAGCCAGGCTGCCTGTGCAGTACCGGCCGAGATTCGGTGTCCAAGGAGAGACCCCACGGGGCTCTAATCACCCTTGTGAGATCTGGGCTTCCAGAGCAGTGATACCAGGGCCTTCCCTAGCTGTGTGCCGGCCCTTTGCTAAAGCAGCCAAGGAAGTGGCAGAGTCTAAGTTTCCAGTTGCCTGGTCACCCTTGTGCCTGATTTCCAGAGATGGGAGCGTTCCCAGGTGCCCTGGGACCAATAGGATGTTTGGAGCTCTCCTGATACTTGCTGGGTTATGGGACTCTGGTGTGGCCCTCAATGGGGAGCCCCGTCCGCAGACCTGGGGGGCAGAGGGAGCGTTTCCAGTCTCTTGCTGATTTGTTTGTTCCAGAACAACAACAGCCAGATCTACAGACTCACAGGCAACGGGTCAGCCTTCAACGAAGGGGCTAACTATGCAGGTGACAAGCCACTCGTGCAAGAGGTGAAAGACCGTTATAGGAGCATCACTTCCTTCACGGAGCTGGAAAACCCCCATCACATCCGCTTCCAAGTGGGCGAAGGTGAGTCCTGGGAGCACGCGAGGCCGGGAGCAAGCATCCACAGAGAGGCGATGCGCTATCGGCACTCAGAGGTTCACCGGTGCCCACATTCACTCTCACACGAGCAGAGTCTGTGGCCTCTTTCAGGGAGCTCCTGACTCCCACCCTCCTTGGCGGGCCGGCCCTCGAGTTTGGGTGTAAAAAGAAACCGGTTTTAGAGTGAAAATCTGCATTGTCCGAAGACAGGTCTCAACTCAGGATTGAAGGGTTAATCAAGACGTGGCAAGTGGTGGAGGGTTGTTAATGCTGCGGACTTCCACACAGCAGTGGCCTGTCGATATCAGCTGGCATCTCAGCCGTGTCAACGCCCTTGTGGGCGGGCGTTGGTGCTGATCACCAGGAGCAGGAGCTGGTTTGGAGCGAGTCAAGCAGAGGCTGAGGGGAAAGGGGAGGAAGGAGATTCTCTAGCTGACACACCTCCCTACTAAACTGCTGCTAAACATCTCAGTGTCATGTGTCAAACCAACTTCTTTGACTCTTGTGGAAGGCAACGGGCCAAATTCAGCCCTGATTGAAGAGGTTGCACCTCCCCCAGGAATCAGCAGGAGCTGTATCCGTTTCTTCCAGGGCTCTGTGTGTTGCAGCTTGGGGGCCCTACATCAAAAGTCCCCAGTGTTGTTCTGTCTACCCATACCCTGGTCTGGAGAGCAGGCCTCTGCGAGGTGGGGAAGGGAAGTTGCTGCTGCTCAGCAGAGCGTCCCACCCTACAGAAGGCAGCTGATTTTTTCTGCTCTCTCCCAGATGCCAGCAGCCCAGAGGACTGCATCGTCCAGCCTGGCTTCAACGCCCAGCGGTACCTGCAGACCGAGTTCTTAGTCCAAAAGGCTAAACACTGCAGGAGACCTCGTGCACAGATGTTGAAGGAGGCTCACATCTTACGTGTGCAGCAGGGCCCAGAGGAGACCAGGTAACTGGCGTCCTTCCAGCCCTGATGTCCTGTGAGGAGAGCGGGGCAGGCAGGCCTGTTGATGCGGGGGGAAAGGGGCCATTGCTCCATGGCCTCGTATTTCAAAGGGGCCCAGAGCTCCAGCTGCCACCACTGCGAGTTTGACTCTGGGCCCCTTTGAAGTGCCCTGCAGCTCTTCTGCACATGGTTCGGGGGGGGCCAGTGCCACAGCCCAGGTAGCAGGAAGGGCTGACTGCCCTAAGCCCCACCCCTTCTGGGGGAGCAGAGCCAGGCCCCCTCTACCTTGCCCCAAGACTGTGGTGGGTGTTAGTCTCGCTGGGGGCTGGTCCTTTTCTGTCCCGGGCCGTCCCGTCAGCATACCCCTGAGTCTGGCTGCAAGCACTTGGCTCTTGCCTAGTTTGGGGGGATGCCTCTTAAAGAAGCAGCCCCTGGAGTTGGGCCAACAACCGCAGTGCAGGTTAGCTAAGATCACTGCACTGCTGGGGGTGCATACAGTGGGTCTTCCTTTAGGAAGGGAGCCCCCCCACAAGTGCTGGCGGGGCCCAGCAGTGTGGCCGAGAGTGCACCCCCCATGCTCTGTCTGGGGAGGAAGTTGTGCTGGTGGCAGGGTGGGTGGTGCAGCTCAAGGCAGGATTGGGGTCTGTGAGTTATAATACTGGATGGAGATATACACCTCATAGAGCTGGAAGGGACCTTGGAAGGTCATTGTGTCCAGTTTGGGGGGATGTCCCTTAGAAAAGCAGCCCCTGGAGTTGAGTCCAGTCCCCTGCCCTCTTGGCAAGGCCAAGCATTGCCCCGACAGGCTTTTTTTGCTTCTGTTTGCCCTAGACCCCTAAATGACCTCCTTGAGGCATGAACTCTCAACCCTGGTTTTAACAGGCCAATGACGAAAGCACTGAGCTAGTCCCCCCCCCCCACGGGGAGTGCTGGGGAGGGACCTGTGGGTGTTGTGTCAGAGGAAGCAGGAGGGTGATTTGGAGGAGGGTTGTGGTTCCCTTTGCCTGTTGGCAAGAGCCCAGCAGTAGTAAGAATAATTACAAGGGTCTCTCCTTGGCATGGGTGGCTGGGCAGAGTTGTTGATGGAGGGGGACAGCCCCCATTTAAATGGGGACTTGCCTAGGAAGACGGTGGAGTGAGAGGTCTATGGGGCTGGGAAAGGTGTGCAGGGTCTTGAAACCCACCCCGTCCATCCAGTCTCCAGTGAGAGCGTGTTCCTCTCTGGCTGGGCCCAGGGGTGTGTGACGAACAGAAAAAGAGAACCCCACGTGCGTTTTTTAGCGGGGGCAAGATCTGGGGACTGGCCTCTTGGGGTGTGAGAAGCGCTGAAGCTGGTGGAGGCTTCATTAGCAGAAGAGGCCTGGCTTTGGAGGCCTTGTCCAGGCTGGGATGGCTGGCTTCATGCAGCTGAGAAAGTGGGTTCACTGTGGCCAGAGGGAGGCCCTTGGCTCATGAGCTCATTGGTTATTCTGGGGTTTACATTGTAGCTCTCAGTCCGTGGAGGTGAAGGTGAATGTGGTCTGTTCTGAAGCAAAGCCACTGCAGGACCTGCAATTACTGCTGATCCTCCCAAGTAAAGACAACATGACCTGGGACATCGATGTGCGAGGCATTATGAGCATCTTGGTAAGGCTGGAGAGAAATCCTGGTAGAGAGGTCAGATTTCTGTGATGCCCCTTAGCTCGAAATGTTTACAGAGCGGCCACCGAGAGCTGCCAACTTTCCCAACCAGGTGGGCCAAGTGCCTTTTGTGGCAGCGATGTCTGGAAAACGTGAATCACCTCATCTGAAAATCAGCCACTTTGAGGGTGGAACACCAGCAATACTGCAGAACAAGACCGAATGGGTAGCAAAGAGTTCTGTGTCCCACTCCAACAGCTGGAGGAGATACACATCACATGGAACTGGAAGGCACCTGGGGAGGTCATGGAGTCCAGTCCCCTGCTCTCTTGGCAGGACCAAGCACCATCCCTCTTTTTTTAATCTATTGGCTCCAGATCCCTACATGGCCTTCTCCAGGATTGAACTCACAGCCTTGGGTTTAGCAGGCTAACACTCAAAACACCAAACTATCCCTCCCCCTTAAGGAGGGATGTAACTGTGTGAAAATTCGCCCAGGATCTTTAATGGCTACACGTGGTCAGCACAGAGGTTAAAGTTAGAAGGAGTGCAAGGAACACGTGTTCCCCTCCTCTCCCTTAGTCGGGCTCCCCATCTCTGGCTAATGCATGGAGAGAGCCCCCCACCCTCCTGTTTTGATCTGTTTTAACCACTAGCGCTACCTATTGAATCCCAAGCGCTATTTCCTGCTGGCTGTCCTGGAGCACTCCCCAGCTGTCGCTTTCCAAGTACCAGCCCAGCGTATTGCAGCTTCCCTGGGTCCTGATGGGATCCTGGCACCAGAACAGATGGGCTTGTCCTGCTGACTCCTCAGATGGGTAGTGGGGAGAACTGGGGACCTGTTCGCCCAAAGCTTTAGGTTTGCTAAGGGGGCTTCATGAGGTCTCAAGGGCAGCGCCAGGTCCGCACCGGGAACATCTGGGCTCCTGCAGGCTTGGTCCCTAGGCTGGCCAGGGCTAGAGAGGCTGGAGAGGATGCACTTGGTTTTGCCCTCATTGAACCTGCCTGCAAAGTGGCTGGCGCTACCGTCAGATCTGCAGTTGCTCGTGGAACACAGAGGAGGTTGCTAGCAGCCACCATCAGCCTCCAGCTTATCCGTTCCTGCCTTATCCATCTCTCTGCTTCCTAATTCTCTCTCCTCCCTCTTCTCCTCCCACAGACGCCTGGGTCATACCGGCTCACCACATTCCCCTCTGCGAAAATAAATGGCACGGCCATCCCTGACAACGAGAAGGATCTGATTGACTTAGCCCACCAAAAGGGCTATGGTGACATAACTTCATATATGGACATCCCATCTGCAACCAATGTGACCCTTGACCTGCACAGATGTGGTAAGCCTACATTAAACACTGCCTGGTGCCAGCCACTTGACTCAGTTGTGAGCCAGGTTCTGTAGTTATGTGTGCACTGCAAGGAAACGCCCCGGGCTGGCCCATATCCGCTGGCTTGGGGTTGTTTATGGTAATGCAGCCTTTCCTCCTCAGCCTGTACTGCATCTAAGCAGTCCTATAGTGGGGGCCCACGTGGGCCAGACACGGGCAATTAAATTGCAGTGTGGATATACCCCAGAGGCCCCACAGAAAGAACTGTCATGTGGCTGCAGGAGCTGGAAATGGGCTGCAGTGCTTCCACTCCAATAGTCACTGGCTCACTAGTCACTGAGAGAGGTTGTCCTCTACTTGGTAAGCCTCCACCCAGAGCCCTGTGAACAACTGCCCCCACCAGAATTCACACATATTTTTTCCCTTACTGGCAGCCTGGAATCATAGAATCCCAGGGCTGGAAGGGACCGTAGGAGGTCAGTTCGTCTAGCCCCCTGCCTAAAGCTGGATCAACCCCACCTAAATCATCCCAGCCAGCACTGTGTCAAGTCGGGACTTACAAACCTCTAGGCATGGAGATTCCACCCCCTCTCTTGGTAACGCATTCCAGTGCTTCCCCAACCTCCTAGTGAAATATCCAACCTACACCTACCGCTCTGTAACTTGAAAACCATTCTCCTTGTTCTGCTGTCTGTCACTCCTGAGAACAGCCTCTCTCCATCCTCTTTAGAGCCTCCCCTTCAGGAAGTTGAAGGCTGCTATCAAATCCCACCTCACTCTTCTCTTCTGCAAACTAAATAAACTCAAATCCCTCACCCTCTCCTCATAGTTCATGTGTTCCAGCCCCCTAATCATTTGTGTTGCCCTCCACTGAACCATCTCCAACGTGTCCACATCCTTTCTATACTGCAGGGTTCAGAACTGGATGCAGTACTCCAGATGTGGCGTCACCAGTGCCAAATAGAGGGGAATAATAGCTTCTCTAGATCAGCTGGCAATGCTCCTCCCAGTGCACCCCAATATGCCATTAGCCTTCTTGGCTACAAGGGCACACTATTGACTCATATCCAGCCTCTCATCCACTGTAATCCCCAGGTCCTTTTCTGCTGCTCTGCTACTTAGCCAGTCAGTCCCCAGCCTGTAACAACGCTTGGGATTCTTCAATCCCAACTGCAGGACTCTGCTCTTGTCCTTGTTGAACCTCATCAGATTTCTTTTGGTCCAATCCTCCAATTTATCTAGGTCACTCTGGACCCTCTCTCTACCCCCCAACATATCTACCTTTATCTACCTCTATCTTAGTGTCATCTGCAAATTTGCTGAGGGTTCAATCCATCTCCTCCTCCAGGTCATTAATAAAGGTATTGAACAACGCTGGCCCCAGAACCAGTTCTTGGCACACTCCACTTGTAACCAACCACCAACCAGCAATTGAGCCATTGACCACTCCCCGCTGGGCCCAACCATCTAGCCAGCTTTCTATCCACCTTGCAGTCCATGTATCCAATCCATACTTCCATAACTAATGGGCAAGAATGTTGGGTTAGACTGTATCAAAAGCTTTGCTAAAGTCAAGGTATATCACATCCATTGACTTAGTCGTGTCCACAGAGCCAGTTATGTCGTCATAGAAGCTCATCTGATTGGTCAGGCACAGGTTGCCCTTGGTGAATCCATGTTGACTACTCTTAATCACTTTCCCTTCTTCTAAGTGCTTCAAAATGGATTCTTTGAGGATCCCCTCCACAATTTTTCCAAGGATTGAGGTAAGGCTGACTGGTCTATAGTTCCCTGGATTATCCTTCTTCCTTTTTTTAAAGATGGGCCCTACATTTGCCTTCTTCCAGTCACCCTCTCCCGATCTCCGTGAGTTTTCAAAGAGAATCGCCAAAGGCTCTTTGATGACATCTGCCAATTCCCTCAGTACCTTGGATGCACTAAAACCAGACCCGTGGATGTGTGTGCATCTAGCTTTTTCTAAATAGCTCCTAACCTGTTCTTTCCTCTCCAAGGACTGCCCACCTCCTTCCCATACTGCATTGCCTAGTGCTGTAGTTTGGGAGCTGACCTTGTCCATGAAGATTGAGGCAAAAAACGCACTGAGTACTTCAGCATTTCCTGCATCGTCCATCACCAGGTTACCTCCCTCAGCCAGTGATGGCCCCACTCCCTCCCTGATAACCCTCTTATTGTTAACATGCTTTAGAAACTCTTCTTGTTACCCTTCGCATTCCTTGCTAGTTGCAGTTCCAATGGTGCTTTTGCTTTCCTGATTACTCCCCAGCATTCTCCAGCTTTATATTTATACTCCTCCTTATTCATCTGTCCAAGTTTCCTCTTCTTGTACACATCCCTTTTGAGTTTAAGCTCACCAAGGATTTCCCTGGTAAGCCAAGCTGGTTGCCAGACACTTATGTTTTTCTTACTGCACATCTGGATGGTTTGCCCCTGTGCCTTCAATAAGACTTGTTTAAAATAGTGCCAGTTCTCCTGAACTCCTTTCCTCTTGATATCAGTTTCCCTGGCAATCCTGCCCATCAGTTCTCTGAGGGAGTTGAAGTCTGCTCTTCCGAAATCCAGAGTCTACGTTTTACTGCTCACCTTTCTTTCTTTTGTCAGAATCCTGAAATCTACCATCTCATGATCGCTGCAGCCCAGGTTGCCACCCACTTCTATTTCTCCTACTAGTTCTTCCTTGTTTGTGAGCAGCAGGTCAAGCTTGCATGGCCCCTGGTTGGTTCCTTCAGCATTTGGTACCAGAAGGTTATCCCCAACGTTCTCCAAAAACTTCCTGGATTGTCTGTGTGCTGCTGTATGGGTTTCCCCCACAGATGTGCCCTGGATTGGCTGGGCCCCACCTCTACCATGAGATTTCTCTCTCCAGCTCAGGGCCAAGACCCTTGTAACCTACACACATTTTTTATCTCTTCCACACTTCAGGGACACACACACCTTTACCCAATTCCTAGGGCTCAAAACATAACCCTGTTCATTTAAATGCCTACTCTCACCCAATTCCTTGAGCTCGGGGCACAGTTCCCTGCGGGTCTGCAGGATCTGTGCCACTGAAAAGCCTTACACAGTGCTATCCTTATTCTCTGTGTATTGATTACCAAGCAAGCAGAGTAGGTGCTAAGCACTCGGTGTCGTACTCACCAGTCATGATAAAGGCAGGCAGACCTCCCCTACTGAACAGACAAAGCCAGTCTCTCTGGATGCTGGTTGCAGGGGCATGCAGAGGAATTCTGGCAGCTCTGGTCTTAGACTGTGTCTTGGGGTTGAGACCTTCTTCCAGGGCTACTTCCTTCTTCTTGCCTTTCTTTTCCTGTCCCCTCTGCCCTTCCGTCCAGCTTTTCCCTCTTACACCCCAGTTTAAGTAGTGGAACTTGAGTCCTGCTTAGCTCAACCTTGACCTAGTATTTTAGTATAATTTTACTAATCAGTCATAACCTACTGTAACAGAATTACCTAACCAATCACACCCCACCACCTTAATTTATTTACACCTAGCAAAACTAATTAGACAGCAGACAGAAACCCTTACAAACCAGACAGAAACCCGGCAGACAAACAGTAGGAAAGGGAGGCTAATCATCATAGAATGAGGAGTCCACAGCCTCAGGTATTGATAAGTAATTTGTTTACCCATCTTGGGTGCATCTTCCGGAAGCGGCAAAGTAATGAGCCGTTTGGAAAATGCTAATAAGGTGCAGATGTAAATTTCCCATGCCTCATTAGCATAATGGCATGTGGTTCGGAGTCTGGAAGTTCTTCCAGACTCTAAAATACATGTGCAGACACACGGCCCGCGGGGATCTTCCGAAAGGAAAATTTTGAGGAAGAGGGGAATTCCGGAAGGAGAGTTTCCTTCTGGAAGATCCTCACAGACCACGCTTCTACACATGTATTTTCGAGTCCGGAAGAGCTTCTTCCAGATTCTGAACCATGTGCTCATATGCTAATGAGGTGTGGGAAATTTACATCCATGCCTCATTAGCATCTTCCGGCCAGCTCATTAGCATGCTGCTTCCGAAAGAAGCGGTATGTGAAGACACAGCCCTTGAGATCTGCTTCCTTTATTTGGTGGCAGTGGGTGGCATTAGGATATGGTCTTCTTCTAACAGCCTGGTGTTACACTGGTGTAATGAAATTCAGCTGGAATGTGTGCATGTTACTTCTAGCCTTACAGTGGTTGCTGCTCATTCTGGCTGCAGGAGAGGGCCTTAAGCTGCTCAGTATGGTTATAGAAAAACCATATTTGTTATACTTTCACACATTGATGGGGCAGCGTTCAGGAAGTTGGCCCTGCTACTGCCTGCGCTGTACCTGTTGTGAACATCAAGCAACTGTCTCCCTCCAGAGCTCACCTTTACCTAGCACTAGATCACTGGGTTTTATCCTCCGCCTGCACTGCAAGGGTTACTCTTGAGTTTGCAAGGACATCCTCCCCGTGAGTTCATCCTCGTAGAGCCCAACCACCCCTCTCTGGGCTACCGAAGGAACTGAGCTGTTCCAGCCCCTGCCCAACGCTTCCTGATTATGATTTCTACAGCCTCAGAAGTGACGACTCTGCCACCGACATCACCCACCGTGAACGTCGATATCACTCACCAATATTTCAGCCTGACCCCAGTCTGGAAGTGCACGGACGACACCATCGAGCTCTCTGTGTCGAAGATGTCCTTAAAGGTGAGCGGCGGCGCTGTGGAACGTGGGTTTCCCGAGCACGGGATGGAAGTGTGGGAGCAGAACTAGGTGCTTCAGGGAGGGGGCTCAGTGTCGTGCAGAGCTGGGCTCTTGGTTTCTTCCTGTCACCAACACGTGGGCGCTGGCGGGGTCAGAGGGGTCTTTTTTACTCTGCCCCTCTGCCAGGGCTGGCCAACCAGTTAGGGACTTAGAGCCACAGGTAAAGTGCAAAGAGCCACGTGGGCCGAGTGCAGAGAGCCGCGTATTATGGATTTATTGTTATATCAATAGGTAGACAGCTAAAAATAAATGTATCCTATGCGGCTCAGTGCCGCCCCCCAGAACCAAGCAGTGCCAGCTCCCTGCTCTAACCCACCCCCCCTCCCGCACAGCCAGGCATCCCCCAGGCTCCCCTGCTCAGACTCGGTGCTGGCAGCTCACCAGCTCTGCCACCACCGCCGTGCGCTCCTCCCGCCCAGCGGTAGGGCCTGTGCACAGAGCAGCGGATGGCCCTTCCGGCGCGCAGCTCCGAGCAGGAGCCACATTTAATTGCTCAAAGAGCTGCATGTGGCTTAGAGCTGCGGGGGGGCCACGCTGCCCAGTGGACTGAGGGGAAAAGCAGCGGAGGGCCCAACGTGTTTTCCGCAAGCAGGGGTTCTAGGGGGAATCCGGGATTCTGCCTATGGCAGGTGCTGGAGGCCTTGGTATCGTTCTCTAGCCTTTGAAGCAGCACATCACGGACATCACATTGCAAGACCCCCGTTGCAAAGCCGAACAAAACGCAACGTACTTTGTGCTGAAACGGTACTTGGGAGACTGCCACACCACCCTGGAGAACGGAGGCCTCCACGCCACAAATAAGGTCAGCGATCAGCCAGAACAGGGCTCGTGTCTATGCTCGGAGCCCTGTGAATGGCTCAGTGTTACTCTCCGCCAGCGTTCCCGCTCATTTTTCCATCCATGTGCAGAATAAATTTTGTTCTGTGCACCAAGGCATGCAGGGATGTGCACCACCCACAGACATACATGCATGTGCGGCCAGCTGCGGGCGCTCTGCTAATCAGCTGGGTGGCATTTGAATCTCTCCTGGGCAGTCGCCCATGTGCTCAGCTTAGAGGAAACACTGCTGTCTGCCCCAGTGCGCTGATTTCTGCCTATTGCTCGGGGATCTTGTCTTCCCCCTCCGCCCCGCCGCCATCCCTTGGTGCGAAGATTCCTGCTACACAGCATTGTCCTCATTTGGGTCAGAGATTCAGGTACATGTCCCTGAGCTTGTCACCTTCATGCGGCAAGGGAAGGGCCTGGCGTATCTCACAGAAGCTGGGGGGGGGGGGGGGGGGCGTGCTTAGAACCCATCCTTGCTCCCAGCAAAGGAAGGTTTGGCCATTGCCTGCAGTGGGAGGGAACTCGGGCTCTTAGCCACTGGACTTCTAGCTGGTAATTCCAGACCCCACTTCCAATGCTCTGTTAGCCTGATTTTTCAGACCAGCTGTGCAGCCATTACACTAAGGTCAGGCACTGGCTGCTGTGGGGACGGGGAGGGCTGCTCGGCCCTTTTGCAAATGGAATGGATCCAAACTTTCCTGTTCGTTAACACACGTGCATCAGGAATGCCACGATGTCTGAAGCTGGCAAACCCCTAGTGCCGTGAGGAATTGCCAGGGAGTGTCCATTAGTGCCAGTTGCAGATAATTAAAGGCTGTTCTTGGCTGATACCCTGGGCCAACAGCCATTGCATCTGGTAAGCAACTAAACTAGACTCAGTTGGTTCCAAAACTGCCCATGTGCTGGACACCACTCCTAGGCAATGGCAGTAGGGGACTGAGCCTCCGGCTGCTCATGGTTCCAACAGGCCTGGGAACCCAAGCCTTGCCAACAGGGTGCCCTGCAGTCGCTAGAGCCTGATTCGGTGCGGTACGGAGAATCCTCAGCAGCCCATTAGCTTTGTTGGAGGGCGAAGCTGCTCAAGGCCTTGCGAAAGCAAACCGCCCTGTCGTTAATACGGAGGGGGTGAGCGGAGACTGCGGGGCCCAGCGTGTGAAGCTGCATGTCGGACCCAGTGGCGAGAAACTACACCGTCTTCTGGACTTTTCACCCGTCTCTCCCCGCGAAGTCCTGGCAGGCTCCGACGGACGCCACACACGGCTCTTGGGGCCCCAGGAGCTGGACCGCTGCATCTGTTGTGTGAGCAGAGTCTCATGTTCTCTCCCTGCTCTTTGTGTTCCCAGCTGATCCTGACACGGGCGGCGCCTCTGCAGATGGTTGAGGTAGGAGGAGTTGTTTGGCTTTTAATCCCCAAGTCGCCAAGGTATTTCAGAGAGGAGACCCGGGGTGGCCAGCGGGCGTCCCAGCCTGTGATTTGAGAGGCTTCTTTTCATTCACGCTTTGCTCCTCCCCACTGCCCTAGGGAAATCTGGGTGCCTAGGAACCAGCCTTCCTTCCCCTGCCCTGCTAGGGTATTCACAGCAGAACCCTGGAGGGGAAGGGAACCCATTTGCCCCCAGTTCAGCAAGACGCGCCTGAATGGACAGAGTTCGAGTGGTAGAGAGCAGAGCGCATCCTAGACCTTCCGCCCAGGGGCTGTAGGGGCAACTACAGGATTCCTGCCATGCTGGGGACTGACTGGTGAGAGAGGCCAGCAAGTGCCCCTTCCAGCTACCCACCAGGACTGCTGGGAGGGGTGTCCAGGCTAGTGCTGAAGCCCCTGAACTGAATCCAGCCAATGTCCCAATCTTGGGGTCCCTGGACACGCTCAGAGCACAAGTCTGCTGTGTGGTGGCCCCCTCTGAGGGCTGGAACCTGCTGTCCAGCTGCCTCACGCCTCCGGGCACAGCCCTGACCCTGGGAGTTAAACACACCCTGCTCCAGAACTCCACCCTGCAGGTGTGAGCTGAGTGGTTCACAGTCTCTCTCTCTCTCTCTCGCTGAGGGCCAGGCGGTTGTTGTGACACAGTCAACACACACAGAGTACAACATCCATATGTGCAAATCACAGGCACATGCAAAACAGCTAAATGCCGTGTCTCGCCCGAGCCCAGCCTGCTCCTGGGTGCTTTGAGGAGTGTCTGTGTTCTGGCAGGCCAGGGCCACCACCCCTCGTCTACATCCCGACCCTCACCTTAATCTGCTGCCTCTCCCAGTCACGGCCCATTCCCCTCCTATGCGGCACCTGCTGCTTTGGTTCACTTCCTGGTAACATCTGTTCCTCTCACCCGAGGAGGGGGCATTGTCTCCCACCTAGACCAAACCCATGGGCCCCAGATGTTTGACTTTGCCAGGTGAGGGTTGCGGTTTGATCCCTCGCCTAGCAGAGACATGACCCCCCCACCCCCGTGAATTCCCGGGATCGCCCCCGCGGGGGCCATCCGCCAGGCAGGAAAGCCGTCACAGTTCACAAGTGGTGCGGACAAGACCGCCAGATTGTAATCACTCACTGGCTCACAAGCCAGCAATCCAGAAACGTGTGGCTGGCTGCCACCAGCCCCAGCTCCCCGCTGGGTGCCAGGTTGGCCCTGCCCCAGGGTTCCTCAGAAGTGACACGAGGAGAGAGTGGAAATGTCTCTTGCGAGCCCCGTGGTGCCCATAGGAAGTGACAGGAGCCCCACTCCTCAAGTTGCTGGCCAGGACAAACCAGTGAGGAACATGCTGTCGGGACCAGACCCCCACTGCTTTACTGTCACAGCTCTGACTGTGGAGGGGCTTCCTCCAGATTATACTGAGCCCAACACCGACTAAGCACTGCACAAACTGCCCTATGCAGCCGCTGGCACTTGAATTGCCAGGGGAGGTCAGAGGTGAGACTCGGAGCCAGCCGCTGCCTGAGTGTCTGGCCTGGCTGGTCTGGGTGCGTGGGGAGCAGTAAGGCATCTGACGCTATAGACGCCATCTCTGAGGCATTCCTAAGGCCGACGTGCTGGTGCCAGGAGCTTAGATTCCTATAGCGATGCTCAGGATCCATCAGAGCAAATCCCACTACACCAGGATGATCCAGCACCCGCAACTCCCAGCAGCGTGGGGGAAGCCTGGCAGAGCGACAGCAGCCTGGCACTGAACCCTGTGTCCTTCACTCGTAGGTGTCGTTCACTTGCAAACTGCCCCAGGAGCTCCAGCTGCAGCTTTACCAGACCCAGGACTTCAAGTGGCCCCCTACCCCCATGCTGCAAGTCAACAAATCTGCTTATGTCCAGGTACTGGGCGTCAATCCTGCCCACTCTGGGCCCAGCTGGCACCAGGCTTGGCCAGGTTGAGTTCGCGGGGCCCTGCAGGGCGCTAGAAGCCTCCACATCTCTTGGAGAGTGGCTTTGCCCAGCCCGGCCCTGGGCCTCGGTTTGTTTGTTCCCTGCTGTGTCCGTAGAGTGGGCAATGCCTTGGGAATGGGGACTTAGTGCTGTGGTGCTTTAGCCCTAGAAAGCTGATGGGAAACCCTGGGGGTTTGACTAGAATCAATTTGTGCACCCCCTGGAACAAGCCCCTGGCTCAGCAGGGTTTGGCTGAGGGGCCAGACTGTTACCACGGGAGGCCACCCCCAGGGTTACACTCATACGCGTTTTATTAAATGCCACCATTGGATTAAAGGAAAAGGGGAACTAGCTTTCAGGCTCACCCACACGTGCTCCTACCAGCACGCATGCACTTAAGCAGGTGAGGACAGCGGAGGAAGCCAAGGCATAGCAGAGCCCCTGTCTGCCTGCATTCACAAATCCAGGGCAGGGAGCAGATCGTACGTCGCCCCCTTGTCACCTTGCTCCCTTGTCCGCTGCAGTACTCAGGAGCAGTCAGTACCATCCATCCTGGGGAGAGCGGGAGGGACCCAGGGTCAGGGCCTCCTTCTGCCTCCCCGGCCAGCCAAGATGAACTCCTACAGCATAGTGATGGCAAGGAATGCACCGATAGCTTTGTGCCCGTCTTTGTATACGTTCCAGTCCAACAGCCCTCGCTCCGTCCCACTGCCCCAGGATGCTGTGTGAGCATGAGTCATCACCACTGTCCCTGTGGTGCTCCCAGCATGTGCCCGGCTTTATGCTACTCCCCTGAGTGGGCTGTATGGGAAGGGGATGGCCGTGCCTTGGAAGTGAGGCTCGTGCCGAGGATTGCATAGGAACATGGGTCTGTTCCTGGGCCCGTCTGACGGGTCCCAAATTCCCTCTCCATGCCAATGCTTCCTCCTTGCCCCCCACCCCCAGTGTACGCAGTACCTTCCAGCCAGGGCTAACCCTGCATGCCAGCTGCGTCAGGCTCTGGTTTCCTACAGACAAGCAAGAGCGCGGGACAGCCGCTCAGGGCGTCGCCCTGCTCTAGTCAGCCGCACTTCAGTCTGCGGTGGGAGCACCGCGCTGGCTGACTCCTGTCAGCCCAGCTCAAAGAGCAGTGCAGCCACAGCAGCACGCGCCTCAACGCAGGCTAGTAACAAGCGTACATGCCCTGGTGTTCTTGCACAGCCCTTGCCGAAGCCTACACGGGGGCAGCTACGCCGAGGCTTTTAGCAGCAGTAGCTTAGGCGTGTCTGCAGTCAGCCCTTGGCTCACCGGGTAGCTGTTCCCCCAGGGAGCATGTGCGGCAGAGTCAGATTGGGTCAGACTGGGCCATAGAATGACCCCAGTCATACTGTGCCCGTAGGCACGTACATTGGTAGCTACAGCAAGCTAGCAAAGGATTTAGCACACTCCTGCCTTGCATGCAGGGAACAGGACGAGCTGGTATATCACGGTCCCTTCCAGTTTTACTTCTGTGAAAAGCAGGTCTCTGATGGCTCAGGTCAAAGGGTTACGAGATTATTTTGTTGGAGTAAAGCTGCAACCTTATCACTTAGCAAGCTGGAAGGTGTCTGCAGGCTCCGCTGGCCGCAAACACAGCCGCTTGGCTTGGCAGCTCTCTCGTTTCCAAACCCCGTCTGTAAGCAATGGCTCCCCAGTGATGGGCGCCAATAGTACAACAGGGCCTTCCGCCCAGGGAAAGTAAATAACTCACTTTGCGTCAGTGCGTGGCAGAACAGCGGCTGGGAACTTGTTCTCAGAGTCCAGAGGGGTTGGGCTGCCCCTTTTCGCCCCCTTCCTCCCATCCACTAATCAAGTTTCGGGGTCTGTGTCTCTCAGGGCTAATCGCTGTTCCCAAACATCATGGTTTCCTGCTCACACTCTGTAGGCTCAGGAAGTAGGGCCCTAGCTTTCCTGACGGGTTATCAGTGATACAAAGGTCTATCCTCAGAACCGATCTGTGCAAACTCCACCGGCCACATGGCTGTCATGAGCATAGCCCACAGCCCAGGGAGTAGTGGCAGTCACTGGATCCAGCCCTTAGAGCCTGGCGCTGTCTGTGCGGGGGATCAGCACCAGACAAACCACAGCTGCTCATGGAACACAATATGTTGGCCCGGACCAGCGTGAACAGGGCATTATTATGGTCTGAAGCCATGTTAGAACCCCAAGAGTAAGGCAGTGGACCAAGTGGGCAGGCAAGAAACATCTCGGCACCCAACAAAGCCTTAAATCTCCAGTGGTGATGCTTGTATCACAGAAGCAAAAATCTGTGACCCTGAGAACCCCACACACACAGCCTCTTCCTTGAGCACATGGGCTGAGCTAGAGCAACCCGTTGTGCTGTGGAGATCAGGTGGCCGCTGTAAATTCCATGGCCAGTAAATACCCAAGGCCTGGTGTCCATAGCATGGTCGTGGCTAAGGCCTCCAGCGGCTGGCACACTCCTCTGTGCTCTTTGTTTTCCCTTGTACGCACAGGGACTACCCCCAGCCTCATTTGGCAGATCCCCTAATGCTCACATGGGGACTGAGCTTGGGGGGCAGTGAAGGTTTATTCTGCTTCTGCCCTTCTTCCAATCCCTCCCTTCAATGCTACCATCTCGTCCAAATGCCTGTGTGTTGTGCAGCCCTATTGATCCCAGGCAGGGTTTGCCGCACTATCACCCTGGTGGACGTGACTCTGGGTGTGTATTGGGAGCAATAACTCCAAACTCACCTGGCCAAATGAAAAGCAAAGAGAACTGTGGGAAAGCTTAGCAGACAGGTGTGGAGGAGCACATGGTTCCTACAGAGACATCCCTTAGGGGAGGATCTAGTAATGGAGATTCTCTGAGTCCTATCGAGGAGGTGGAAAGTGATAAGATATGGGTAGGATCTGATCAGAAACAGTCCAGTGAAAAAGAGCCCCACTCAGTTGCCTCATGCAATGGCAGACAGCTAAAACATGACAAGTTTTTAAAGCACTTATATACCCGTGCTAGACGGCTAAATAATAAGATGGGTGCAGTAGAGTGTCAGATTAAATGAGGATACTGATTTAATGGGCATCATAGAAACTTGGTGAAATGAGGATAATCAATCGGCCACAGTAATGCCAGGGTGCAAAATATATTGAAAGGGCAGAATAGGTTGTGCTGGGGGGGCGGTAGTGACAGTGAAAGAAAGTGTAGAATCAAATAAAGTAAAAATCTGAAATAAACCAAACTACCATAGATTGTCTATGGATATTAATTACATGTGCTAATAATAAGGATATAACATTAGGGATATATTCCTGACCAGAATGGTGATAGGAACTGTGAAATGCTCAGGCAGATTTGAGAAGCTAATAAGATTAAAAAGTCAATAATAATGAGGGATTTCTGCTACCCCCTTTTGACTGGGTACTTACCACCTGAGGATGGGATGCAGAGTTGAAATTGACCTTACATGACCGGTTCTTGGAACAGCTAGTTCTGGAACCCACAAGAGGAGAGGCAAGTCATGATTTAGTCCTAAGTGGAGCACAGGATCTGGTCTAAAAGGTGAATATAACTGGACTGCTTGTTAATAGTGATAACATAATTAAATTTAACATCAGTGTAGCAGGAAAATCACCACAGCAGCCCAACGCTGTACCACTTAATTTCAGAAAGGGGACTACACAAAAATGAGGTTAGTTAAACGGAAATTAAAAAGTACAGTGCCAAAAGTGAGTACTCTGTAAGCTACACTGAAAATTTTGAAAGACACCATAATAGAGGCTCAACTTGAAAAGTATACCCCATGTTGAAAAACACAAGAGGTGAACCAAAGAAGTGTCACCATGGCAACTAAGGTAAAAGGGCATCCTTTAAAAAGTAGACATTAAATCCAAGGCTACATCTACACGTGCACGCTACATCGAAATAGGCTATTTCGAGGAATAACGTCTACACATCCTCCACGGCTGGCAACGTCGACGTTCAACTTTGATGTTGGGCAGCACCACATTGAAATAGGCGCTGCGAGGGAACGTCTACACACCAAAGTAGCACACATCGAAATAAGGGTGCCAGGAACAGCTGCAGACAGGGTCACAGGGCGGACTCAACAGCAAGCCGCTCCCTTAAAGGGCCCCTCCCAGACACAGTTGCACTAAACAACACAAAATCCACAGAGCTGACAACTAGCTGCAGACCCTGTGCATGCAGCATGGATCCCCAGCTGCCGCAGCAGCAGCCAGAAGCCCTGGGCTAAGGGCTGCTGCACACAGTGACCATAGAGCCCCGCAGGGGCTGGAGAGAGAGCGTCTCTCAACCCCTCAGCTGATGGCCGCCATGGCGGACCTCGCTATTTTGATGTTGCGGGACGCGGATTGGCTACACGTGCCCTACTTCGACGTTCAACTTCGAAGTAGGGCGCTATTCCCATCCCCTCCTGGGGTTAGCGACTTCGACGTCTCGCCGCCTAACGTCGATTTCAACTTTGAAATAGCGCCCAACACGTGTAGCCGTGACGGGCGCTATTTCGAAGTTGGCGCCGCTACTCCGAAGTAACGTGCACGTGTAGACGCGGCTCTAGTGAGGAAAATAGAAAGGTGCATAAACTCTGGCAAATGAAGTGTACAAGTATAATTAGGAAGGCCAAAAAGAATGTGAAGAACAGCTAGGCAAAGACTCACAAAGTACTAAGGAAGAAAAGGTTAAGTAAACCAGAGACAGGAAGCCTGCTAAACAACCAATGGGGCCACAGGGTGACTGAAATGCTAAAGGAGCACACAGAGATGATAAGGCCATCGTGGAGAAATTAAATGAATCCTTTGCCTTAGTCTTCAAGTCTGAGGATATGAGGGAGATTCCCAAACCTGAGCCATTCTTTTTAGTTAAAAAAATCTGAGGAACTCTTCCAGATTGAGGTGTCATCAGAGGACATTTTGGGACAGTTTGATAAACTAAACAGTAATAAGTCACCAGGACCAAGAGTTCTGAAGGAATTCAAGTGTCAATTTGCAGAATTACTAACTGTGGTCTGTACCTAGCAGTTAATCAGCTTCTGTGCCAAACGACTGGAAGATAATATGACACCAGTTTTTAAAAAGGGCTCAAGAAATTATCCTGAAAATTACAGGCCAGTAAGTCTAACATCAGTTCTGGGCAACCTGATTGTCAGACATGTAGACAAACACAATTTGTTGGGGAAGAGTCTTTTGTAAAAGGAAGTCATGCCTTTACAGCAATCTACTACAAGTCTTTGAAGAGGCCAAGCGGGATCCAATGGATATAGCGTACGTGGATTTTTAGAAAGCCTTTGACAAGGTCTTGCACCAATGGGTCTTAAGCAAAGTAAGCTGCCGTGGGATAAGAGGGATGGTCCAGTCATGGATTAGTAGCTGGAAACAAAGGGTAGGAATAAATGATCAGCTTTCAGAATGGAGAGAGGTAAATAGTGATGGTCCCCAGGGGGTCTGTAGCAGAACCAGTCCCATTCAACATGTTCATAAATGATCTAGAAAAAAAATAAACAGGAAGGTGGCAAATTTTGCACATGATACACAACTACTCAAGACAGTTAAATCCCAGGCAGGCTGCAAAGGATCGCTCAAAACTGGCAACAAAATGGCAGATGAAATTTAAGGTTGACAAATGCAAACATACGCACATTGGAAAACCTAATCCCAACAATACAGCTAAAACAATGGGTCTGAATTGGCTGTTATCACTCAAAGAAGAGCTCTTTGAGTCATTGTGCATAGTTCTCTGAAAACATTCAATCAATGTGCAGCAGCAGCAGCCAACATAAAACAAAACCAAACCAAAAATGTTGAGACTTATTAAGAAAGGGCTCGCGACAGAGAATGTCTTATTACCTCTCTATAAAATCCCTGGTATGCCCACAGCTTGAATAACGTTGGCAGACGTGGTCACCCCAGCTCCAAAAAGCTCTGTTGGAATTGAACTAAGGTCCAGAAAAGGCCAACAGTTATGATTAAGGGTATGGAAGGGCTGCCATATAAGTAGAGATTAACGACTGGGACTTTTCAGCTTGGACAACAGGAGTATGACTGAGGGCTGTCAAATCACAGCTGGTGTAGAGAACATAGCTGAGGAAGTTCTACGTACGTCCCAGAACACGAGCCCGAGGGAGTCCCAGATGAAACAAATAGGCAGCAGGTTTAAAACAAAAGTCGGTATTTCCCCACAAAATGCACAGCCAGCCTGGGGAACTCTGCCAGAGGGTGCTGGGAAGGCCAAGACCATAACAGGGTTCAAAAAGAACTAGATACATTCAGGCAGGATAAGTCCATCAATGGATATTAGCAGGGAAGCTGACAGTTTTCACAGCCCCTAGGCAAGGTGGGGGCAGGTAGCTCCATGCCTTGGAAGGGGTGGGGCCTCAGGCCGAAAGGGCGGGGCCAGAAGCAGCCAGTCCTTAACCCTGACTGGACCGTGGTGCTGTCCCTTTCTCAGCCCTCAGCTGTGTGGAGCAGCGCCCTGTCATTCCATCAGCAATTTAAAGGGCCCAGGGCTCCGGACACTGCCCCCAGCACAGCAGCAGTGGTGGCAGCTGGGAGTCGTAGCCCATTTAGAAACTCTGGGGGTGGGGGCAACTGCATCAGCAGGCTGGCTGTTGGCCAGGATGGGCAGGGAGGGTGGCTCTGTCTGCTGGGAATGGGCAACAGAGGGTGGGTAAGCTGACGACTCCCTGTTCACATCACTTGCTCTGGAGCACCTGGCATTGGCCACTGTGGGCAGACAGGGCACCGGGCGAGCTGGCCCTTTGGCCTGGCCCAGTGTGGCCGTTTTGAGTGCCCATGGGCTAGACAGTTGTGTTATGCTGGGTGCGAGGTGGGCACTGCAGCAGGAGCCGGGGGGAAGGATCGCGGTCCACGCCACTGTCTGAAACCATCCTCAGGCTCTGCCACACCAGCTGTGTCTGAACACAGTTCAGGCAGCCGATTCTGATCCCAGCAGAGACACAACGTCACAGCAGCCGGAGCCGCCCTCGCCCAGGCCTGCATGTGACTCTACTCACCCTGGGGGGAGCTGGAACATGGGGATCAGGGCTGGCTTCCCCTCCCAGCCCTCGCCCCGTGTTCGGCAGAGCCTTTGGCTTCCTTCCCTCCAGCCCAGATAAGGAGCTGAGTTACAGCCCCTGAGACCTGCTAACCAGCCTCTTGCTCCCCGGCTGCCCCTCTGCAGGTCTCGCTTCGGCCAGCGGAGTCCCAGAAGCAGCTGACGCTGAAGGAGTGTTCTCTGCAGACGGCTGCCAACAAGCCTGGGCAGCTGCTGTTCCGGCCTAACGCAGCAAACGGGCAACAAGTGACCATCCGCAAGCCAACAAAGGCCACCCTGGGCCGGGAGCTCCATCAGTTCAGCATTGTCTACAACCCGGCTGGGGTGGGGCCCGTCCCTCCTTGCGCCACCTTGGTGTGCACAATCAGCACGTCTCCCAACGTGAGTGTGGGGGCTGCCAGCTCCTTCGTGGGCACCCTCCAGCGGCCTTGCGGCCAAAACCCTTTGCCCATCAGCCAGGCGAGGAGGCTGTTCCCACTGCCTTCGCTGGGCCGTGGGGGTGTGGGAAGGGGCTGGAGGCTGAGATGAGAAGTTCCAGGACTCCATTCCCATGTCCTGCCATCATGTGCCTGGGACCACACAACACATGCAGGCTGTGTCAAGGGCTAACAGGCGCATTGCACCACCCTGCCAAGCCCAGAGGATTACGCGGAGTGGCAGTGCACCCACTTGCCCTGGTCCCTACTACTGCCACAGCCTTGCCACAGGGCACGAGCCAGGTGTGAAGTTGCCACTCGGCTCCCAAGCGCTGTGGAGCCGTGGCCAGGGAGGGATCCTGGAAATTGCACTGTGTGCCTACGGCCCAAGAACCCCAATGTACTTTACAAACAGGAACAAACCCGGCTGCACGCCCGTCCTGGGGATCAGTACCCTCATTTAGAGGAAGAAACTGAGCCCCCGAGGAGGGGAACGAACCCCCTGCCCCCGGCTCTCAGGCTGTGACAAAGATCAGGTCTCTTGCCACCCTGTCCTGCCCCTTTGCCACCAGGACGCGGAGGGGTGCTCATTCCTGCTGCTGCAGCCTTGGGATCACCTGCTTGGGAACCGGTGGGGCTCTCTTGCTGGGCACACCAGCGAGGTGCTCATCTCCTCTTCAACCCCCCTTCTCAAAATCACAGGGCAGCACCATCGAAGAAGTATCGCTGGAGGTGAAGCTGCAGGAGGCCCACCCTCCGTCGCCGAGTGAGTGTGCAGTCTCCCTGGCGCGTCCCCTTGGGTCAGAGCTGAGCGCTGCACCTGCGCGCTGCCCCAGGGCTGGATCGGCCCAGAGCCCAGCCTGCACATCTGTTGAAGTGTCTCTGGTGGGAGGTGCATGAGCGTAGGTGTGGCCAGGAGCAGCGCGCGGCCTAGAGTCCTTGCTGAGGTTCAGGGCAACCAAGACACTTCTGGCGGGATTAGCACCTTGCTGAGGACGGGCTCAGTGTGTCGGGGGTGGGGGGGCAGGGGATGACCAGACAGGAGAGATGTTGGCACCTGAGCGGGAACAGGAGCAATCGCCAGTGGGACGCCTTATAACGGGGAAGTGATGCCCAGGCTGGGCTAGCAGGGCCCAGGCTCAGCATGTTCCTCACAACCGGGGAGGCACTTGAATGACTGGGAGACCTGGCAGGTCAGGCTTTGGAACTGCAGGGGCAGGAGGTCACCACTCAGAGAACCGGCCGTCTCCAGCAAGTGAGATGTCTTCATCGTGACTGGGGGTAGGGGGAGCAGAGCCGGTCTGGGCTGGAGCCCAAGACTTAGCACAGGCTTATCCCAGCGCTGTCCCGCTGGCGCTCTTATCAAATTTCTGGCAGTTTCATCACCATCATTTATCCTTGAGCCGCATTCCTGGCTGTGGCTGTTGTGAACCTCGTGTGTTGTTCATCTCCCCAGCGGGTTGCGGCTGGGCCAGGCCCTGACCTACAGGAAGTGACGGTGCACCACTTGTCAATGCAGATGACAGGCTGCCTGGGGAAAGGGAAGGGAAATAAAGTTTGATATGAGCCAGAGCCCATGTAAGCGGCCTTGGAATGATAGGAAGCAGCCAGACGTGGGGAGAAGCCCAGTGACATTGGATGCAGTAGCCTTGACTTCCGGTCCCAAACTTGTGCGGCTTTGTCACGTTGCTGGTAAACAGCAGCCACATCCCTCCCCAGAGGTAGCTGCACCGCACTGAGCTGACCAAAATAATTAGGGGGCTGGAGCACATGACTTACGAAGAAAGGTTGAGGGAATTGGGACTGTTTAGTCTGCAGAAGAGAAGACTATGGGGGGACTTGCTAACAGCCGTCAGCTTACTGAAGGGAGGCTGCAAAGAGGCTGGAGAGAGGCTGTTCACAGTGGTCACGGAGGCAGAACACGAAACAATGGTCTAAGGTTGCAGTTGGGACGGTCCGAGTTGAACAGTAGGAAAAATTTCTTCACTAGGAGGGTGGTGAAGCACTGGAATGGTCTCCCCAGGGGAGCGGTGGCGTCTCCATCCCTGGAGGTGTTTAAGTCTCTCCTCAACAAAGCCCTGGCGGGGCTGAGCTGATGGGTTTGGTCCTGCTTAGGGCAGGGGCTGGACCCGATGGCTTTTTAGGTCTCTTCCAGCGCTAGTGTTCTGTGATTCTCTGATATGAAGCTAGACTGTAAAGTGTCTCTGGGTGGTTCTAAACCAAGGATGCCACTTGGATGTAGAAGAATTAGCGGTCCAGTTTGGGGGTTGCCATTAGCATCGCCCTAAAGAGGTGGTGGACTCTCCCTCGCTTGAGGTTTTTAAGTCCCAGCTTGACAAAGCCCTGGCTGGGATGATTTGGTTGGGGTTGGTCCTGCTTTAGGCAAGGGGCTGGACACGATGACTTCCTGAGGTCCCTTCCAGCCCTTCTGTGACACCCCCAAACTTCTCCAATCCCAGCAGGCCCAGCCAAGAACCCCGAGTGGGTTATTTTTCCAATCTGACTTGGGGCGGGGGGGCTGGCTCAGGGTTTTGATGCGTTGCAGTTGGTGACACTGCCCAGAGCGGTGCGTGAGGGAAGCCTGATGGCGAGCTCGCTGGGGCAGGAACCATGCTTGCGTGTGAACAGCACCTGGCACAGGACAGGTGCTCCTGAAAGAGCCTGATGTGGGGATGCTGATGGACAGGGGATTTCTGGCCTCAGCTCCCTCGCCGGGCCAGTCTCCTCTGGCTGGATCCTCCAAGCAGCTGCGACAGCCACGTCCTGTTGCCCGCAGTTGTTTTGGCAGGCACCCGGGGAGTGTGGCCGTTTTCCTGCCCCGCTGAACCCGTGCCAGGCAGGAATGACTCTTCATCCCCAATCAAGAATGGATGACTTCCTGCTTTCCTCCCACCTGGGTCCCCTCTTCCTGCCTCTGTTTGCTCAGCTCCCCCCAGACGGCCGCCCAACAACACAGGGAAAAGCTTTTGACCAGCCTGGAATTCGCGCTGCTCATCACACGCTCCAAGACATCTCACGTCCCCAGGCAAACGGGTTAACAAACTCCCGGTGGCTGAGAGTAGCTGGACTCAGTACAGGGCACTGCTCCCTCTAGTCGCGGGACTCAGCGGCTCCAAGGAGTCCAGGAGCCGTTAGCAAACCAGGCTCGCTGCCATTCAGCCTGCCCCCGTCCACCTCAGGCTGCTTGGCTGGCCCAGCTGCCTCAGCAAGGAGGGGCGTCCAGTGCAGAGCCTGCAGCAAGCACGGAATACATACACCCTAGCGAGGGCTCGTGCCTTCCCTGGCTGAGCACTGCTGCCAGTGCCGACACGGCTGGTTTCCAAGGCCCTCGTGAGGCCGTGCCCCCAGGCATGGCTGTGGGATGCTGCGATGCTGGAATTGCCATCGCTGGAGATGTGACTTTGAAATCCTGAATGCCTCTGCCCCTGAACAAGCCCAAAGCGTTACCCCCCCCCACCCCTGCCCCCAGACACGGGGAAAGCTTCCATGTGGTTTCACCGCCAGGCATTCCTCATTAACCCGCCCGCCAAAAATCCACCGGCCGTGTCGCTCTTCCTGGCTGCTGCCAAATACCTGCCATGCCCACACCTAGAGGTGGCTGCATTTCGCTGTGGCTCGGAGGTAGTCCGCTGAGCATGTACTGGGACAAATGGCCAAGCAGGCCCAGGCCAGCATGTGGGACAGTCAGGTGGGTGCACAGGTGTTGGGGAGAAGGCCACTGAACCGCCAGCTCCTCACTCTCTCTGTCGCCCGTTGACTAGTACAGGTCATTGGCAGGCTTTGAGCCTATGTTCCCAGTAGTCTGCACGCTTAGGTAGCTGCCCATCCACTGGCCTGTCAGCCAGGTCCCCCAGCAGGGATAAGCCCTGCCCTGGTCATCGCTTGGGCCTTTGGTTCCCCCTAGGCTTTCTACTTGGCTAGCTCCTGAGCCTGCATGGAAGCGAAGGGGGGGCTCTGTGGCTGGGGCCGCTCCTGCTGGCCTGGCACAAGTGGCGGGGGGAGGGATTGAGCAGAGAAGGCACCGTGTGTATTAACCTGGCTGGAGCAGGGAGGGGGCGGTGGGGGCGTCCCGTGTGGCAGAGCAACAGCAGGGCTGGCCCCTGGCCAGGGAATGCGCTGACTGCTGTCAATCTCCTCTCTCCTTGCCTCAGCCACAGGCCTAGGGATTGAAGCAGTCGTGGGCATCACCTTCGCGGCGTTCTTAATCGGCACCCTCCTCACGGCGGCACTCTGGTGCATTTACAGCCACACGCGTGAGTATCTGCGCCACTGCCCTGCTCGCGCGGGTCGTGGCCCCCCCCGGTCCCAGTGCCGTGGTGCTGGGCTGAGCCTCAGGCTGCAGGGAGCTCGGCTGAGAGTGACACCGGCGGAGCCCCCCGAGGCCTCGTTGGCCTGTGCTGGGCCAGGTCTGCTGTGGCTGAGCTGGTGCACGGCGAGCAATGCTCAGGGCCACAGCCCCAGCCCCAGCCCACAACCAGGGAAAAGGCTGGCCTGGTGCTACAGGCCCCTTGCCAGAGGCCTCCTGCTGGGAGCGACAGGCAGCATCTCGTCTCTGCAGGGAGGCCCCTGCACGCGTGCGCTCGCCCGTGTCCCACGCTGCTCAGGGAGCCGAGCCCCCGTTCCCAAGGGCTGGTGCACTTGGGCCATGGTTGCCTCCCACTGGATGCTTGGCCACACGGCGCTCCAGTCTCAATAGAGCCCTGCCAGCCAGCCCAGACAGCCGCTCCCCTTAGCGCCTTCCCGAACTGGCGGGCCAGGCCCGGCGGCTGGGGGACCGGCTGATTGGTTTAGCTGTAGCCACGCCCACCATTTCCGTCCGATGCCGGGACGCGCATGGGCCAGGTGGCGGCTCAGTTCCAAGGGCCGCGATTGGGCGCCCTTGTCATCACCCAATTAGCTGCATGCAGCCCCCTGAGCCTGGCCTGGGGACACCCCTGCCCACCTAACTGGCTCTGTTTTTTTTCTGACATGCAACGTCCTCCAGGGCCCCTGGCCCAAATGCAGCCGGTCTCCACCACCGTCCCTGCCTCCGAGAGCAGCAGCACCAATCACAGCATCGGCAGCACCCAGAGCACCCCCTGCTCCACCAGCAGCACGGCCTAGGCCGCAGGCACCCCCCGGCCCCGCCTGCAGGGAGCCAAGGGCTGCCAGGCAGCTGCCACCATGGACTTCATCAGCGCCGCAGCCAGCTCAGCTCCCTGGCCCTGGGACAGCGGTGGGGGGAAGCCAGCAGGGCTTCATGCACTCGCCGTGCAGGCCGGGCGCACGCGCAGGCCACCAGCTCCCCCAGAAGGGTCGAGCCGCGTGCCGAGGAACCAGGCCTGAGGCCGAGCAGCCAGCGCAGAGGGAGAGCCGGCTGCCCAGGGAGGGTTTCGTTTCTAGGCCAGTCCCACATTGCCCAGCAGCCGGAGCACCCAAACCCCCTGCCCCCACCTGCAGCTGTTCTGCAGCAGCCTGAGGTGGGGGGGGGCATCCGGCCCTGGCCCCCACCCCCCAGCCTGCCCCACTTTGGAGAAGGGACGAAGCCCAACTGGGGTGTAAGGACTGACTTGCTCTCTCCGGGGCCCCTAGCCAAGGAGCCAGCCCAGCTTGCGCAGCTACTGCCCCAGTGCCCAGCCTCGAGAGGAAAGGCCCCCCGAGCCCTGCAGCCATCCTGGGCCCCACTGCAGCATTACAGCCTGTCTGCGCCCACTGATGGGGTCTCACCAAGGCAGCTCTTAGCGCTGGTCCTCGGCGCCCCCCCAGTGCCTCACCCCCCCAGTGCTCAGCCCAGGGGCTCCAACCCCAGCTGCTTGTACCCAGTCCCAGAGGCACATGCCCC
This sequence comes from Carettochelys insculpta, assembly GCF_033958435.1. NCBI lineage: Eukaryota > Metazoa > Chordata > Testudines > Carettochelyidae > Carettochelys > Carettochelys insculpta. The sequence continues at coordinate 11,114,169 of NC_134157.1, forward strand.
CATCCGCCTGCATCGGTTACCAAATGCTGGCACAGCCCCACTGGGCTCCCAGCTCACAGAGGCACGGGGGGGGGGCGGGACAGCTGGGTGACTGCTTCAGCCAGGCACAGGGCGGGCTGCTCCTCGCCAGGCTAGCCAGAGGGGCCAGACAGGATTTTCCTGGTGATGTGGTGCCTGGCACCCAGGCCAGCACCTCCTCAGGGAGCCGCACCTCCAGCTCTAAGCAGCTGAGGGGGGAAATGCTGCCCTGCCGGAGCAAAGCCAAGGCACCCGCACAGCAAAACGGAGGCACCAATGCCCACCAGGCTGGGATTTGCTCCCCCGCCCCCATGATTGGGGCAGGCAGGACAAGTGCGGGCCCAGCTGGGCTGCAGCACAGGGCTCAGGCCAGGCAGGCATGACCCCCCAGCGGTCCTGGCTGAACCCTCCTGCAGGCACAGCGGAGGAGGTGGGGCGGGGGGGCTGGGCTGCCTTCAGCCTGCAGGCAGAGGCGGGTACATGCGGGCAGGGGCCCTAGGCACAGCCCAAGGCAGTGCTGCAGGAACCCGGGGCCTGTGGAGCAAAGCTGCTGGGAGATGCGCAAACTGAGATCACTAACCTCAGCCCCCCCAGGACAGCCCATTCCAGCCCCAGGCTGGCTGGGCTCAACCCCTCCCCACCCTCAGCCAAGTACCGCAGCTTCAGGGGCTGAGTGTAATTAGTCATGTGTGACCCCCCCCCTCCCCCCATAGCGCTGAGCGGCACGGGGCTCTCGGCTGAGGGTCCGGCTCCTCCGGCTGAGACGCCTGCAGACTCAGACCCCGTCTGACATGCGCTGGGCCCCAGCCCCAGCCCCCCCGGCCTTGGGCTGTAAATATCTGTACTGACCTGTAACCGCGCTCATGTATAAATATGAATAAATATAAATACAGTCCTGGGTTGGCTGGAGCCTGGGGGGGATGAGTCCAGCACCACCCCCCCAACCCCCCCAGCACTGGCCCTGGCTGAACCCTACCAAGCCAGGCCCCCAGCAGCACTGGCTCTTGCTTTTGCAGTGTATATGCAGCTCTTCAAATGTGGGAGACAGCCACCGTGGGCCACCTGCCCCCACAGCCACTAGCCTGACCCCAAGTGCACCACCTTGGCCCAACCCCTTGGCCAGCAAAGCTCCCCCCACATCTGCAGTGCTTGGCACTAGAGTATCACCCATGGTGCCCCAGGGCCTGCTAGGCTCAGCCCAGCACCACCCTGCACAAGTGGCAGATGGAGCCGGTGGCTCCCACGGCTCTGGGGTTGCCCTAGAGATCCCAGCAGAGGGACAAGGCCCTTGTCAGCCAGCAGGAGTGGATGGGCAGAAAGGGCTCAGCTGCCCCAGCCAAGGCCAGCGCCTGCTCTGCGCCCCAGCCTGGGGCTGGTGATGCACTAGTGCTGTACATCAGTCACTCCAGCTTGCAAAAGCCTGGGCTCAGCCCCGCTCCCTGCCCCAGGCCCAAGCCCTGCTCTGAGCCAGCCTCCCACTCCTAGACCAAGCTGCCACTTGCGCTGCCGGTGCTGGGTGCAGGGGCAGCAACATGCCTGAGAGCTACGCTGGAGGCAGCAGCTCCCTGCACCCGTGTGCTCCAGCTTTTCCCTGGGCACCTGGCCCAGCCCTGCTGCACAGAAGGGCCCAGGCAGGCTGGTCACAGTGAGTTAGCCTGGCTTAAGTGCCCCAGCCTGGGGGTGGCTGGGTAATGGCAGCAGCCCCGTGTGTCCATCTCCCCCCCCCCCGGCCACAGCCCGGTGCTGCAGTCAGCGAGCCCAGGGTGACACCACAGATGTTACTTGGGCCCTTGTGCCACAGCAGCCTGGCCAGCAGGCAGAAGGGAGCAGGACCAGCCCTATGCTCACCAGCTGCACCCCCCTCCGGGCCTGTGGAAGGGGAACTACGTGGAGAATAGGGACAGGAGCCAGGGCTGAGCACTGCTTGGCTAAGCCCTGCAGGAAACACCTGTGCGCAGCCGGCCAGCCACTGGGCAAACACCTGGCTGAGGCCCTGGGTACTTGGAGCAGGACCCAGCTGCGGTGCCCTTGGCAGTGCTGCCAGCCTGCCTAGGGTTCCAGGGGCCCAGGCCCCATGGTGAATGTAGTGACACGGCTGCAGCACAACCACCTGCCCCATGCAGCCTGGCTGAGACACAGCTGGGCTCTTGCTACCCAGCTGCCCCGATTAGATCCTTCACGCCATATCCAGCCAGGCCTCCTTCCTGCAGCCCTGGCCCCCACCCTTTGCAGGGGCCGCCCCCACACCCTTCCCAGCACACACCCGCCTGGGACCAGCAGCAGAGCAGCTGCACGCTCCCCTGGCCACGGAAATCTCCCCTCAGAGTGCAGAGCAGGGCACCAGCCTTAAAACCCAGAGCTGGGGGCGAGCCAGCTGTCTGCTCCAGCCCAGAGCAGAGTAACCAGCAGGTGGACCCTACCTAGGACTCACACACAAAGACTTCCATTGGCCAAGCATTAACTACTGCTCACCTGTTGTGCAGGGCAGGCGCCAGGCCTGGTGTATCTTGGGCAACCCAGATGAGGTCCACCCGTTGAAATGGACGAGCCCTGGTGGGGTCTTCCCTGGGCACAGTGGGTAGTTTTCCTACCTCTAGCAAGGCTATGGGATTACGGGCGTCACAGCTCCCAGCCTGACCCCACGCAGGAAGCAGAAGACGCCGTATAACACTACAGTGAGCGGGATGTTTATTATTTACAGCGAGAGGGCAAAGGAGCAGCCGCTCAGGGCACACTAGCACCATTGTTTCACTTTCCAAACTATAATCTCCTAGAAGCAATCAGGACATTTAACCGCTTCTTTAATCTACAGAACATGTAATAAAACCCCCCAATTGTGAGTTAAGTTATTTGAGTCCAAGTAACATTTCACCTCTCAGCAGCGTCAGAGGTGGGACACGGGTGCGACTTCCACCCTTCCCTCCCGGGTCGGAGCCCAGATTCTGCAGGGCGCAAGAGCAGCCACGAGCCAGGCTAAGTGGAGCCAGCAACTGTAAGCTTCAAGAGCAGGGAAGCCAGAGCAGAGCTCCACTGCCCTGCCCCACGGCCAGGCAGGCCTGACTTCGCTGTAACTGGTGCTTGGGTGAGCTCAGGTCTGTGGCCCCACGCTGCAGTTACACGTCCCACTTGCTGGGCAGGTGGACCCCTCTCCCTGAAGCCTAGCTATGCAAATACAGCTGCCATCCCATATCAGGGCCCTTTCGCTATTGCCCAAGCACAAGGGCACCCAGCCCTGGTTAGCACAACACAGAGCACTGGCCGTCCAGCACAGCAGGCCAGTCAAGGCAAACGTAGGCAGCCCGGCCCCAGCTGGCCCCTGGGAACACTTGCTGGTTCACTCCGGGCTTGTGTGTGACCCCCTTCTGAGGGACAGGCCCCATGCTCCAGGTGATTCTCTGTATAACAGCAGGGCCCAGAGCTGCTCTGTGGCAGGGCCCCAGCTGTCTCACCCCACCTCTGTTGTCAGGCCCCAGCCCCCACTCGTCAGTAGTTTGTTCCTAGACCAAGAGGATCTGCGAGGAGGTATGTGGATCAGGCAGCAGCAGCATTATTCTGGCACCCAGACCCCCCCCTGCAGAGCGGCTGGACCCACAGGCCGCTGGGTTTGACAATAAGGGGCCGTACTAGGCCCCGAGCTTACAGCAGTTTAAGATTTACCCAGGTCAGCCACTGAATCCACCGTGACACACAGGGGATGGGTTAGAGCATCAGCCACACGGACCCAGAGATACAGCTGACTCAGACCAGGGCTGCCGTCAGCATACCCCAAAAAAGGCACAGGGTGCGGGGAGGGGTGGGAGGCGAAACACTTGCCAGGGCAGGGAGGGCCGGGCCCATTGTGCCGCCATCCCTGGCTCATGGGCAGAGGTCCCCACACAGCCTCTGAAGGTGCTCTGGAAATAAGCAGTGAGGCAAATGCCAGGCCCAGCCAGCAGGGGGCAGCACACAGTGCCCCGCACTGCTCAGGCTCAGCCAGCAGGGGGCAGCGCACCCTACCTCACATCACCTGGGCAGGGAGGAATTACCTTCAGACCCTGGAGCATGGGCCAGGACTCTGCCCCTGTGTGACCCCAGTATTACAGGCAGGGCCTGGCTGGGGGCAGTGCAGCCTGGCAGGGCCCCTTCTTTGACTTGCCCCTGCTGGGAATGGCACTGACTTGCCGGGACACTCTGGGCTCGGCCCAGAAGACACAGCCCCCGCTGGGTTCTGGAGCAGGGGCGGGCTAGCTCGCTGCCTGGCCTGAGGCAAGTCTGCAGGGATCTGAGCACAGTGCATCCCCAGCCAACAGCAAGAGACGCTGGCTAAGTGTGACCACACCAGGCAGCTCCCGGCCCTGCACCTGGAGCTGTTCCCATATTCCTCACGCCACAGGGACAGGGCAGCTCTAGCCCCGTGCTCCCTGCAGTCCCTGGGCCTCCATAACGTGGGCAGATGGACCCACTGCCCGGGGTGGCCTGGGAGATGCTCATGGCACTAGGGCATCAAAGCCACGATAGCGCAGTGCCCCTCACTCCCCTGGGCTGCGTCACACACCTAGCACCACCGGCTGGGCGAGAGTTCAGCTGGCAGCTCCGCGCCTGGCGCACGACTCCGAACACCCGGCTCACGGGCAGCTCCAGCGGGACCCCAAGCCAGACACACCCCGTACGAAGGGCCTCCAGCGAGCGTCAGCCAGAGCCAGTTCTCCTTACAGGGAGCAGCACAGGGCTCCCCCACGGCGCGCACAGCCCTAGGGAAGGGTCTGACGTAGCCAGGCTCAAATCCAGCCCCGGATCATGCAGCCCTCGGCTGTGCAGCTCAGCGGCACAGACCCCGAGGAGGAGAAAAAGGCACAGGGGTGGGGAAAGGAGTCCCCGGGGGAGGCAGGGGGCTGTCATTCTGTAAGGCGGCTGGCGCAGCTCCCAGCAATGGCCACACAGCAGCCCAGGGAGGCCGACACCCATAGGGGCACCTGCACCGGATGCGCCCGCCGCCCTCTGAACAGGGAAAGGCCTCACCCCGGCAGAGGACCAGTGCTCAAAACCTGCACCCTGTCCTCTGCCACCGCAGGGCCCAGAGCGCTGAGGCAGGCAGGACACAGCACCATGGCAGAGGCCAGGAATCCTGCCCCAGCCCGAGCTCCCCTCCACTTCTGCTTGGGCAGGGCGAGGGGAGTTCCCAGGGGGCAGTGCCATGGAAGATCAAGTCAACATACAGTGCAGCCAGTCCTTACCCCAGGCCCTGCAATCCTGCCGCTGCTGCAGAGGGCCTGGCCAGAAGGGCAGAGCCCCAACCCTGGCACTAACGAACGGCTCCTGCTCCGCGGGGCTGGCAAGAGGCTGCAGGCGAGTGCTGGTGCCAGGGTTACGCATGACACAGCCACAAAGGGCTCAGCATGAGATGCCAGGGCATGGACCCTGGCTGCTCCAAGCCCAGTCCTAAGGGCTGTGCGCCTGCCACAGGCTCAGCATGAGAATCCCAGCAGCACGTGCAGTGTCCAGCACCCAGGCCAGCAGCCGCCCTGCTCAGGGGGCCGTGAGCTCTGGGAACAGCTGGTAAAAGTGCCTGGGAACATTCAAGTAAACAACGAAAGTGGCAGGCGGGCCCCACCCACCGGCCCCCGCTACTGCGAGAGCGATTGGTCGAGCAGCTTCAAGACCCCGCCCACCAAGTGCAGGCTCCCCGTCACCAGCACACGGATGGTGGCTGCTTCCTTGAGCAGGACGGCGCCGCTGCTGGCCACGGGGTGTAGGTGGAGCCCCTTCGTGGCGGGCGCCTGGAAGTGCGGGTCCCGGCCCTGGGTGACCCACTGCAGGGCGTGCGAGATGCAAGGGAACACCAGGGAGTTGGAGTTGAGGGGGCGCTCGGTGGAGGGCACGAAGAGCAGGGGGCCGCGCAGAGGCTCCGGCTTCAGCAGGCCACCCACCCCGTCCACCTGCAGAGGGGTCGACAGCCACAGGTCCTGCCCCCCCTTCTCCGCCATCAGCCTGTTCCACGTTTTCTGGTTCTCCAGGCAGCGGGTCAGCACATTCTCCAGCGTGACGTTGAAGTTCTGCTGGTCTGCAAGGGAGAGAACAAGATGGTCTCATGGTGGCCTCGTAACCGCTCCCCTCTGCCTGTCCCCATGGCCTCCCCTTCTGTGGGCAGACAGAGCCCCCGGCCGATGCCCCCCACGCCCCACAAGCCGGCAAAGTCAGCCCTCCAGAGGAGGGGACTCCTGGAACAGGTCTACACAGCAGGGCTGAGAAGCCAGCAGAGGAATCCGTGACCCCAGCCCTGGCTTTGCGGGGCCATGAGACTGGCCCAAGGGCTAGCCCCACCCAGAAGGCTGGTGTGTGGGGCAGCTTGTCCAGCCCCACCGCCTGCGGGAGCAGCACATGCATTCCCAGTTACTCCGGCCAAGAGATCTGACCAGTGCCGGACGCAGGGCACAAATCCGACAGATGGCAACTGCAGGCAGAGACGTCCAGCAAGGAGGTTTCCGGGGCAACCTGTTCCCAGCCCCAGCCTCGAGCCAACCTAGGCCCTTGGGGCAGGAATAGTCCTGCAGAGAGATCCCCCGATGGCGGGCAGGGCAGGATCCAAGCTGGGTAGGGTATTCCTGCCTGGGCCGGCTCCCCACAGAGCTTCACCTGCCGTGGCACTGACCTGCGTTCCCCACCGCAGACACCTCCGTGAAGTTGGGGCAGAAGACGGCGTAGTCAAACTGGCAAGGCTGGGCACAAGAGAGAGCGTCAGCCCAGTGATCCACACCAGGCTCGGGACCGGGGGACAAGGCGCTTCAGCCACTCAGCGGGGGGCCAATCCAGGCCAACGACTGCCCCCAGCCGCCTGGCTGGGAGCCCAGCGCTCCCCAGGGAAGGGCTGCTCCCGATGGAGATGGAACAGGCGCTGAGGGGCGGCCGGGGGCCACGAGTGGGCGCTAGCCCCACCTGCTGGCACCTGCTGGTGCGTGGCAAAGTCAGAGGCAAAGGCTGACCCCGACCAGCCGGGCGGGCGTAGGGCTGGGGTCAGACACCACTGCTGTGGGAGCCCCCAAAGCTGCCCCCACCCAGCCGGGCCAGGCCACAAGGCTTGGAACCTGCCCAGCATGGCTGAGACACCTGCCAGCGCCCGGCGTCGCCCCAGGGCAGGGACGAGGCGCTGAGGGGAACGACTGAGCCGAGGGTCGGGGCAGGGCTGGGAACAGAACCCAGGAGTCCGGGCTGGAGCTGGCAGCCTCAGAGGCCGGCATGTCCCTGTAACGCCCGCCCCAGCATACACACGTTTGCTGCGCTCCCCTCCCAAGGGCCATCAGCCCCTCCCTCCCTCACCGACCCCCCCACCCTGGCTGGGCCCAGACAGGCTCACCAGCAGCAGCTTGAGCAGAGCAGCCGTGTCCCGGTCTCCGGTGGCGTTGAAGAGAAGCACCCGGACCTCGGAGCCGCTGCCGACCAGAAGAGACCAGCCCGGTCAGTGGGGGGCTCTCGCTCCCAGCCCCACTCGCTGCTACCGCCTGACGGGGCCCAGCAGCCCAGCAACCCCAACCTGCGGCCTGACCCCCTGTCCTCCCCCACCCACCCTGGCGCCAGGCAGTTACCGAGACAGAAGCTCCACCCTCCATACGCCCCAACACCCCCTGCAGCGCAGGGCCCCTCTCCCCGCCCCCGCCGGGCCACAGGCCTTCACTCCCACCCCCCAGGCCGGCTCCGGGAAAGCCCCAGGCCAGCCTGCTCCCTCCAGCTGCCCTGGGCGGGGCTGGGGCCGGGGCCAAGCCGGTGACAGCAGAGCAGCGCCAACGCCTCCCCGGCCCAGCCTCCTTACTCCACGGGCTTCTCCTCGTTGAGGGCTGCCTGGCGGAACCAGCGCACGCAGGCCTGCACGCTGCTGGTGGTGTGAGCCCCGTCGATGTACCACGTCACCGTGCCGTGCCGCAGCACCTGCGTGCGACCCAGCCACTCCGTGTCCCGCAGCCCTGCGAGGAGAGAGGGGCCATCAGAAGGGCCGGCCCCCGGCCCAGCTGAATTACGCAGCACGAGGGGAGCAGGCACCGGGGGCGGTGGCGTCTAAGGACAGGCCGGGGGCCCAGCTGACAGCACTGCAGCCCGGCCAGCACAGAGCTACGTTAACCCGCCCGGAGCTCTTCCTCCGACGAGGCCGTCCAGGGCGTTTCACAGGGGAGACGCCTTCCTCTTGCGCCACTGCCGAGCTCCCCCACGTCCTGCGCTGCACCAGCCCAGCCCACCTCCCCCATTCTAGTCCTGGCTGCTGGGGCAAGGAGCCTGGCAGTGACCCACTGCACCCCCGGCCATGGGCAGCCCCCCGCAGTGGAGTGGCCCTGAGCCAGCACGCTGCAGGGGAGACACCCAGCGTGGGCAGGGCAGGGCAGGGGCTGCACCATCACCGTCAGCACTTGCAGGCGCCTGGGGGTTAAAACTGCGGCATAGGAAGAGCTGCAGGGCAGCGAGGGGCAGCCTGGGAGCCCCACGTGACAGGCAGATGCACTGGAGCAGCAGTGTCCTCACCCTGCACCATAGAGCCACTGGGCCTGAATGTGGGCGCCAGGGGCACAGGTCTCTTGTCTGAAAGCTCCGTGCTGGGCTGCAAGGCCTTCAGCTCCTCAGCACCTGCAAGGAGACGGAAGCACGGCTGAGTCACCCTTCGAGAAGCCCCCACGGCCACCCCAGCACTCGCCCTTCCCCCCACCGCCGGGAGCCACCCGGGGCCCACGCCCCAGAAACCAGAGGCGGAGGCGACTGAAAGCTGAAACCACCAAGTGGAAACCCTCAGTCCAAATCCTCCCTCTTAATCCTTCTACCTCGTCAAATCCTAGGGCTGGAAGCGACCTCAGGAGGTCACGTCCACCCCCTGCTGACAGCAGGACCAGCCCCAACTAAATCATCCCAGCCAGGGCTCTGTCCAGCTGGGACTTAACAGACCTCTAGGGAAGCAAACAACCTCTGCCCTAGATAACCCATTCCAGAGCCTCACCACTCTCCAAGTGAGAAAATTTGCCTCAATATCCAAACCACACCGGCCCCTCCACAAGAAGCTACATTCTCACAGATTTACAGCTGAAGGACCATCCACACTTGACTTGGCCCCTCTCTTTGCTCCCCAGGAGAGGACCCGTTACTCACACGCCTTTCTTTTAGCAGGGATGCGGATTAGTGTTTTCAGACTCTGGTTAACTCTGCATTCCTCGTGGCTTAGAAAACGGTGGCTACCCGATTGCTTATGGACCAGAGAGAGCAGAACCTCCCAGTTACAAACCCCCCAGGAACGGACGCTGCTCCTAAATCTGAAATTTTTGTATGTGAACAAAACACGAGGGTTGTTCTTCCAAAAGCTCACAGCTGAGCCCTGACTTAATGCAGCTCAGAAAGGGCCATTCTCCAGTCATCGACACTTAACACGGTTCTGTTCCCTCTTTGCCTTTCACTGTTGACTGCTGCCTGGCTGTGGACTGCGGGGGCCAACTGAGGAGTGTGGCTCACGGGTGGGTTTGAAGCTGGGAGGTTCCAGTGTAGTTAACTGTGCTCAGCCCTGGAACCCAGCTGCACTTGGCTGGTAACTTGAATTTCAGGACATGCAAAACAGCCTAGAAAATTTATTCTTAAACAAAAATCACCTTAAATGTTTTGGATGCAAAAATCTGAGTGGTTTTCCATGAGCTGGAGAGCGAGTTTCCAAGATGGACAGAGTCATAAATATTCATAATTTGAGAACGGGGCCAGTCAGAGCCCAGACTGGGAGAAGCTATAAAAGAAGGGGTCCGGGACCTTGCAGTGGGCTCTGCTGAGACGCTGTGAAGCTACACAGTGTGGTCTCCTGGAGGCAGAACTGGGTCCCAGCCCCTCTGACGACTTTGCCACTCTCTTGTCCCAGCAGCACAGCCCTGCCCTCCCCAGCCCCGAACACAGCCCGGCACCCAAGAGGGGAAGGAGTTTAGGCCTTAGCGTATTTTGTATTAAATTCACATTTTGTTTTAAACCGAAACCCCTCAGATGAAATACAACGGAAGTTATCCCCGGACTGGCCACCCCTTCCCGCAGAGCTCCCCCTGCTCCCAGCAGGTCAAGGGTGCAGAGCGGCTCCCCCAGCCCCAGTCTCCCACCAAGTGCCAACGGGCTCCCAGCCCAAGCTCCTCAGGTTGCTTGGGAAACACCCCAGGGGCATCTCCAGGGGCCAGGCAGGCGGGGAGCTCTGGCCAGCAGCGCCAGGCTGGGCACAAGCAGTAGCACAGACAGCCCAGTCACAGCTCCCCCTGGACCCCGGGAGAAATGCCCAATGCAGGGCAGGGCAACGGGGGGAGGGTGACGCCAGCCCCTCCCACACTGCCCCTTCGCCCCACCGCTGGGGCGTGCTCCTTACCCCGGTAGCCCTGCTGCTGCAGCCAGGCCCGCGAGAGCTGCAGGGCCAGAGCGGCGTTGGGCCGCTGGTGCTCCCCGGCCAGCCCCAGCCGAAGGGCCTTGTCGTCCTCTTCGAAGGCGTCCAGGTCGGGGCACAGGTACAGCGAGCACTGCACAGGGGAGGGGGCAGGGGGTGAGCAGAGCCCCCAGCTGGGTTCTGCCGACCTGCACACCAGGCCGTGGCAGCAGTGCCTGGAGCCACCCCGCCCAGGGTCTTCCCAGGGGGCCGTTGTACTGCCACGCGTGGACAGGCCCCCATGGGGCGCCAGCACCAGCAGCGCCCACGTCTGGCTGGGGCAGAGGAGAAACGCGGGTGCCCCTGGGCCACCCTGCAAAGGGTCCTGAATGGGCAGGACCACTGGAGCTCGACCCTCCGCAGCTGGAGGGGAGTTGGCGAGATAAGGGCCCCTGTCAGAGCCATGTGGGTGCAGCAGGGGGACTTGCATCCTCCGACCCAGGCCCAGGGACAGCAGCAAGGTGGCCTCAGGAGGGACGGGGGCCCAGGGATGGTGTGTGCACCACAAGAACTCACTGGGCTCTGCCTGGCTCGCTCCCTCAGCACCTCCAGGGGCCGCTCCGGCTGCAGCACCGTGAACGCCGGCACACCAGGCTGAAAGCAATCCAGACAGGCCCTAGCTCAACAGCTGCGCTGGGCCAGGGCTCCCCATCCCCATGTGGGCCTGGTCTCCAGCAAAGGGCTGCAGGTCTGGGGCAGAGAAGTCCCTAAGGGACCTCACTCAGGTGCCCCGCAGCCTGTGCTCTCTGGCTTGGGGCCAGCCTCCCGGGGCAGGGGTACAGGGGCCGGAGGCAGCTGCCTTCCCACCGGTGCTGAGAGCTCCAGCAGGGGGAGCCAAGGTCCTGCTGACCCAGCACTGCCTAGACACCCCCCCACCCCTACCTTGAAGATGCCCCCCTTCTGCCAGGCGATTTTCTCAATGGTGTCCCCCAGGATGCTGGTGTGGTCGATCCCCAGCGAGGAGACCCCGCACACGACCGGCTTCCTGGAGACAGAGAGAAAGTGAGAGCCCAGCCATGGGCCGGCTCTGCTGCCAGCAAAGCGCCCAGACCCCAGGGCCCCTGCCAGCTCGCCCCAGGGCCCAGAGCCTTTTCCTGCCCAGGCACAGCTAGACCAGCATCCCTCCGGAACGGGCCAGGCACCCCACAGTCACTAGCCAGCGGGGGGTCAGCAGCTGACCCAACCCCCTGCCGGGCCCAGGCTCTGGGACAGCCAGCGGCCCCAACAGGCTAGTATCACGCAGAGGCAGGTGCCTCGGCCCCGCACCAGGCCTGGCCTGCTCCTACCTGATGATGTTGGTGCAGTCGTAGGCACCCCCAATGCCAACCTCCACCACAGCCAAGTCCACCTGGAGAGGACACAAGAGCCTGGTAAGGGGTCCCCCTGGCATCCATGCCCAGTACCGCCCTACGGCACTGCCCTGAGCAGGGGCAGGGGGCTCAGCACCCCACGCAGGGTACCTCCTGCTCCCTGCAGCCTTCAGAACTCGCTGGGCAGGGACAGACCCTGACCCAGCCTGGCAGAGGAACGTCCCTGGCACGCATGGGTGCCCAGAGAGCTGCCCATGCCAGCCTGCAGCAGGCACGTGTCCACGAGGGAACATGAACCCAGGGCCCTCACACACAGAGGCCTCTGCCTGTGGAAGCCAGGGGAGAAGCTCCACCCCCTCGCAGCAGCATTACCCCACAGGCTGCAACCCCACGGGGGCTGTCGCCCGCACGAGCAGCCACACGTGGGCAGCTGCCAGGACTTTGCCCCCGGGCAGCACTAGGCCAGCAAGAGAACAAGGCTCCTGCCCCATCCCTGCAGCAGACGACTGGCTGAACCGGGGCCTGGGCATGAGGAGGCCCAGGGCTGCAGCGACCAGACCCTCAGCTCCCGCTGGCGCCCGTGCAGGGGGGAGCTCAGCCCATCGGGGCGCTGAGCAGGGCAGCGCCGTACCTTCTCCTGCAGGAAGACGTGGAAGGCCATGATGGTGAGGAAGCGGAAGTAGGCGGGCATGCTGGCGTGGCCGGGGTCCTGCACGACAGGCGTTACCTGAGGGGACTCGGGGCAGCTGCTCTACCCCAGCCCCACCGCAAAGTTACAGCCACACAAGCAGCCAGGGCCTGAGCCCCCTCCTGGTGCTGGGAGGCTCTGGCCCATCCCCCCAGGGCCCGGCTCACCCGAGCGCCGTACGGAAATGGCTGATTTCACCACATGCTGGGGAAAGAGACAGGCCCAAAGGCGCCCAGCGAGGCAGAGCAGGAGACGAGGGGGCTCTGCTCTAAACTCAGCCGGTCCCTGGCCGGAGCCAGCCTGGGGCAGGGATCTGACTCTGCCTGGCCCCCGGCATGGGTACAGGAACAGGCGCTCCACTGGCCCAGCGCAGCCGCCGCCCCTGCCCCGAGCTCCCCAGCACACACCTTGGTCCCCTCCAGCCGGTTGTACACCTGCCAGAAGTACTTGCTGAAGAGCTCCTTGCTGATCGGCTGCCCATTGATGCGGATCCTCTCGCGCACCTGGACCAGGTGGGGTGAGCTGTGGGGAGGGGAGAACAGAGAGTCAGCACCTGGGACAGCTCCCTCCATGCCCCCCTCCCCCCGCCTGCCTACCTGTAGAAGCCGGTCTTCAGGCCATAGCTGCGGAGGATGCGCTCCGTGAAGGCGCACGTCGAGCCCTGCGGAAGACGTGGGCGGCGTCAGCCGTGGAGCCAGCCTGCCCCCTGTCCCTCCCCAGCAAAGAGACCCCCTGGATTGCCCTCCGGCCCACAGCACGGCTCTCCTCCACCCCCAGCACCCCTGCCCTGGGCACCCCACCACCCATCACACGGCCCTCTACTTCCCAGCCCTTCCCCGAGCCCCATCCCCGCCAGCGCCCCGCCCTGCCCCGCTCACCTTGCCCTTTGTCCCCGTTACGTGGATAATGTTCAGTTGATCCAGGTCTTCGACCTGCCAGGCAGAAGTTAACAAACCCATGAGGGGGCCCAGGGTTGGGGAGAGGCCCCCTCCTATCGCTGCGCTAGCCTGGCCGGGGGGGGTCCACCCATCCTACCGAGAGAGGCCAGTGCAGCCTGGGACACCCGCTCCAGCTGTCCACCGCCCCCGGCCCTGGCTGGGAGGGCTCTGATCAGCGGGGAAGTGGCAGCTCTCACCTTTAACCCACTGCGCTCCAAGAAGCCTTTCATAGCCTCCAGCTGCACCTGGGGGTCTCCTCGCTCCCGCTTCACCTGCTCCAGGTAGCTGGCGTTGGTCTGGAGGGTGTTCAGGGTCCGGATGGCATCCTGCAAGGAGACAAGAGGTGAGGCCCGGGCAGCTCTCCGCCTGCACCGAGAGCCAACGCTCCGGGCCCCAGGTGCGCCAGAACAGGGCCCCTGCTCACTCCTGGCCCTATGCACCCAGCTGAGGGGCTCCCAGGCAGCCTGAGCCAGCACTCCCGCCCAGCACAGGGCTACCAGCCATCGCTCTTCCGGGGAGGACTGTGGAACCGCCAAGGCTGAAGCTCTCGGCAGCTGCCTCCTAAACCCTGTGCCACCCACCAACTCCACGTCCAGGGCCCCCCAAGTGGGGGGAAGGAGTTTCTTAGCCATCCCCCTGTGCCAAGAACCTCGCCCACCCTGCACTAAGGGCCGGGCTGACACGTAACAAAGGGAAGGCAAAGAAGCACCAGGATCTCACCCTCCCCCTACCAGGCAGGCACCAATCCGTGGCCATGCCCCCTGCTTACGCCCCAGCCAGAGCAAGCAAAGGTCGTGCTCGGGGGCCCGGAGGGGACACACCACGCGGGGCCATGTGCTACACCACCGTATACTCACGCACTGGAGGGCAAAACACAGCAGCCACGTCAGACCCAGCCGTGAGCTCCATCTGCTCCCCAGCTGCCTTCAGCACAGCTGGACTTGCACATGGCTGGTCTGTCCTGCCCCGTTCTCATTGTGGGCCTGTCCCAGGTACAGCGCTTGGAGCAAGGGGAACGGAAATCCAGTGCCTGCTAGCTACGTGACTTGCCGCGCATTGCCCTCCTCTCCTGCCGGTCTGCTCAGCCCAGACCCGGCAGGGAGACGTGATTGGTAACCCCTTAGCAATGCCCGAGAGGAAGGAGCACGAAGTTGGGGGGCACGAGCAACCTCCCGGGGGAGAAGCCCAGAGAGTGAGGATCAGCAGGAATTCAGAAAGCCACAGGCAGTTGCTGGAGGAGGCTGGAGGCGCACGAGACCAGCTCAGATAACCCTTGCAAGGCACAGGGCGTCAGGACAGAGCGTAGGTCGATCACAAGACGCGACTCGGCCATGCAGGCAGGAGTGCTGGTGTCAGAGAGCCCCGGGGCGCCTTGGGTTGGTTCCAAGGGCAGAATAATCCACCTCCAGTCTGCACCAAGCCCAATGCGCTTTACCCCTTTCCAGCATTAACAGCACTTGTACAGCAGGAGCACCCAACAGCCCAGGGTCCTGCTGGGTCAGACACGGCACGTGTGAGAGACCCTCTGCACCAAAGAGTCTACGAGCTAAACAGAGACAGGCTGGGGGCAAGAAGGGAAACCGAGGCAGAGAGAGTGTTCTGGCAGCCAGCAGCAGAATGGGGGTTAGAACCCAGGGCTCCCCACTTCCCCCACAGTGCCCCAGTCACAGGCCCTAGCAGAGTGCTTGCAGGGTGTATTCTCACCCACATCCATCATAGCATTGGCTGTGTCGAGGGGTTTTAAGGTCCTGATTTTCCAAGGCTCAGAATAGCCTCTTTAAATGCTGATTAATACATTTCCCAGGGCTGGCTTTAGTTCCAACCAGCCACACACAGAGCGGCGATTTATTGGGGTTTCTTAGAAGCACTTCTGGGGATAGATGGCAGGGCTGGCAGGGGCCGGACTGTAACCAGATACACGCCCCACAAATTCCCTCTATAAAAAGCACTAGCCACGCTCCTGCAGATGCATGTGGCTATTTATACTGGGTGGGACACTGTATCTCCTGGGGATTCCTGGGCGCAAAGGCACTGGACACACATTCTACTTTTCACCTTCTCGCCCAAGGCACAGATGGACAGAATCAGGCCATCCCCACACTGCTCCAGAAGGCTCCCCCATCACACAAGGCTCCCTTCCCCTACAGGGCCGGCAAGCCAGCCCACTGCCTATGGTTCACCGAAGCACTTCCCAGCTCACACAGATTATTCGGCACTATCATAACACAAGAGACTCCTGTGATAAACCAGCGTGCTAGGTGCTGTACGAACACTTAATGAAGAGAAAGTTTCTTGATCAGGGACAGAACCGATTTACATATATTGAAAGGCCATTCTCTTGGAGAACACACGCAAACATACATCCCGAGATCTTCAAGTTACACACAAAGCTCTTTGACTGAGCGATGTTCTGAGCGAGCAATTTTCAAGCAACATGCATTGAAAATTGGATTTTTAATCGCCCTGAACAAACTTACGTCAGTGACAACCACCTTCTAAATTCAGACTCACATGTAAGCTATTGTGATGAGAAAAGGGTTTATTTTATTTGTACAGAAGTGACTTCATTTCATTTGAGAAAATGCAGAAAGTGCAGTCTGAGAATGACTAAGGCCACTGGGCAACAGCAGCATGGCAAGAGAGATGACGGGAAAGAGATGCTGAGCAGTGTGGTCACTCCATGGGAAGTTAGGAGGGCAGGAAGCCAGGGAGCAGTCAGCAGCAGCATTTAGGTAAGCTTTGCTATGGAGCCTTACTGGAAAGGGAACTAATTTGAAACCCAGGAAACCCTCCGCAACGTCTGTATGAAGCGCACCAGAGAAAATAAAAATCAGCTCGGGCAGAGCGAGGGAGTCACCCACTGAGGTCTGGGCCAGCGCGACTGCTCAGCCTCAGGGCTGTGCCCAGGGCCAAATCCGCAAGTCACACACAGGTTGTGGTGTTAGTCTGTATTCCAGCAAAACAAACCGGCAGGCGTGGCGCACTTTAAAGGCTAAGGGAATAATTCATTAGGGGATGAGCTTCCCTGGGACAGACCCACTAAGAGGGTCCGTCTCACAAAAGCTCATCCCCTAATACATTATTCTGTTAGTCTTTAAAGTGCGCCACGCCTGCTAACGAGCACCAAAGCCACCCGCCAGCGCAGCGCCCCTCTTCCCATGTCCCCGATAACCCCAAATCCCCCCACGTGGCGGTACCGCCCAAAGCTCCCCCCAGCCTGCTCCACACACACTATGATGGGCCCATACCCCTCCCCCTGCTGCAGCCCCCCAGCCCAACTCGGACAGGGGCCCCGGCACACGCTGCCCCAAAGCCACCCCCGGCCCATCCCTCCGGCCCCAGCTCCCCACCCACGGGCCGCCCCACGTGTCCGGCTGATGTAACCCGCCGGGCCCCTACCTGATACTCCATCCTGGGCACGCGGGCCGGCCTGGTGCTGAAGCAGCGCTGCCCGCCGGCCGCCGCCACCAGCCGCAGCGCGCAGCGCAGCACGAGGAGCCCGCGAAAGCCCATCCCGCCTCCCACTGACAGGCGGCCGGGCCACCGACCCGCGCCGCAGCCCTCCCACGTGGGCGTCCGCCCCGCCCCCGGAGCCGCCTCCCACGAGCCCTGCGCAGGCGCGCCGCCATTTTTGTGAGGGGCACGACAGAAACAGGAGCAGACGGGCCGCCATCATTGTGAGGGGCAACAGTCTCTTAAAAGGGCAACACTCTGCCGCTCAGTGATTATGGCTACCGCGTTACAGCAACTATAGAGGGGACCCACAACATTGACCTCATAGCAGACTTCCTCCCTGCACACGCTGTGCTTCACCAAGAGCTACACACACTGAGCAATTCCCTCCCTCCCTCCTCGCTGGCAGGCCACCCCCCCCTTAGAGACGTGTCATTCTCCAGGATTTCTCCAATACAGAACCCTGGTTCCCACAGCATCTACAGAGCAACAGCCCCCAGCAAAAGCCTGGTCCCACACCCTCCCTGCTGCTGAGCTAAAAAGACCTGCAGGGCCTGTAGACAGCCTACACCGCCAGCCTGCCCAGGGCACTCTGTTGGAGTTAAGGGCAGCTCGCCCAACTGGGGAGCACAAAGTCCAAGCAAGCAGGTTAGCTCAATAAAAGCTGTTTTCATTACAAAAGGGGATGTCACGGCAGTGGCAAACTGCGCAAACAACAGGCCCACTGGCGCAAATGCTCAACTACAGGCAGGGTAGTTTGAGCGCCGAACACAGGGCCCCCGAAAATCCACAACCTTCGTTCAACCAAGAAGTGGAGCGTAACCAAGCGTGCCTCCGTGTTCTCCTTCATGCGCAAATGCACGGGCAAGATGTGCATTCCGGCCCTGGAACGGACATGGCTGAGGTCTAGTCTAAAAGGATTTAGGTGAGGACTAAAACAAGCTTTAAAGCTTGCTGCTACAGGCCCAAGCAAGCTCCACTCCTTAGCAGGTTCCAACAAAGGCCTCCCTCTTACCCTCTTACCATTCCCACTCTGCTGTTTATACAGCTTTAGCAGTGGTGTTATACTTATACACTTAGCACCCTCAAATTTCAAAACAAAAATGAAATTACCATCTCAATTCTTCGCATGTAGGAGCAGCTCCACCACCTTCAGCACATCCAGCAAGCTATTGCAGCTCTGGCAAGGACCAGTTTTTAGTACAGGAACCATATGTTCTCATTCAGGATTATCATCTACTGCCCATACCAGGGTAGTGACTAGCAGCCCCAGTCACAGACCAGACACTGTACGAACACCCAAAATAGTCCTTGCCCCAAAACGCCTCAGTAGAAACATGCATAGGAAGAGCAGGACTCACCACTCTAAGGTGGCTATCTTCTAAGAGTACAGCACTGCTCTTGAGAGAAAGGAATCAGCAGTTCTTGCTCATGTGTTGAGGCAGGATCTAGTTTGTTGACACCATTTTGCATTATCTTTGTCATGGTGGATTTAACACTGGTTTCTAGATCCAAACTATTTTTAACAAAGAGAGAGTTGAGCATGCTGCCTGTCTACAGCAGCATCTGTTCTTACTCAAAAAGAAGAAATCCCCACCACTTAAGCAAAAAAACCCCACAAACTACTTTCTTCAATGTAAGGACATGCAACTCCAGTCAAGCCACTAAAGGAGACATCACTGCCTTAATTACAGGTGCCTGAACTGTTACCTACTTGCTCTGAGTTGCAATTCCACAGCATTCTCTCCACTTTCCGCATTTGCTCAAAAATTCATCGGGGCATAGAAATTATTTTAAAAAATGAAATGTATGTTTTACAACTGGCAAGGGACACCAGTTGCCTGCAGCTGCATAAATTCATGCTCCTTTCACACAAAAAGCTGCCCAAATCTGCCCATTAGATTCCAAAACCTATCCCAGAGAAGAGCTTTACCTTATACATGTCCTTTATCATCCTTACTTTCTGCTCTGAAGTGAGTTTGATCTCCACTGCCTGCTGTTTACAGACCTCTCACCGACTGTCCAGTGCTGCTACTTGTCTAGTTGAAGGACAAAGGTTATCAGCAGCATTCTGCAAACAGTACTCTCATTTCAAAGGCTCAGGGTTTTTCTGGTTTGCCAGCACCACAAAGCAGCTGCACCTTCTCAAATAAATTCACAAGAGCTGCTGAACCACTCTGGGTTCAATAAGGTCTGTTGGCAGGAAAAGGTATATATGCGGTACACATTGCCAACATTAAGTGCAGTCCATTGAACACGCATTGCATTTCCTCTCTGCGCTGGGAAAAAGTTATTGCTCTTAATCTAGACCCACTTGAGCAAACCCAGGCAAAGCAACAGACACAGGAATGCTTGTGAGAATACAGCCAAGTGTCTGAGCTGGTTTTCATGGTAGTAACAGCTCAACAGAGCAGCAATGCTCAACATTATGGTCAGCACCCACGGGAGTTGGACAGAATCTGCCATCCCCCAGTCACATCCACAGATTTCAAGCAGAATGTGTTCAACTGCCTTCAAGATCTTTCCTGGTGCTGATGCCGTACTGGTGAGTGAGTCAGAGGAATACACAGCAGACAAGGGTCTAAGAAAGGGAACTTTAATTGCACTTTACAACCAAAAGCCGCGGTACGCTGAAGAGCAAGCATCAGGAGATTTTCTTGAAACCAGCGACTCCTGGTCAGAGCAACAGGGACGAGCAGCCTCACTCCCCGAATAGTCACAGAGACTCTGTTTCCCAGAGGCTCCGCCTCTCTCTCCACCAGAAGGACTTGCTGCAATCCTGAACACAAGGCGAGGTAGTTCTCAAACCTGGAGGTATTTTGTCTGAACCAATCACACTGGCTCCACGCAAAGCTCAGTGGCAGTTGGCAAGGCTACACTCGCCCTACACACAAGGGAGCGTCCCTGCAGAAGGAAGGACCACATTGGGAATTGCAGTGACACAAGAGCAATTCAGACAGGATCTAAGGAGATTTCCAAGACGGCCCCATCTATGCTGTTGGGTGCAGCAGCAATCCCCAAATTCAGGAGTCATCCCATCCTCTCCTCCAGAGCTGTAAAGCTCCAGCAGTGACAAAACCTTCTCCAGTGGTGGTCCCCTAGCAGAAATGACCCATTAGATCCAGCTACTGGGAAAAAGATGCTACTTCTTGGGCTGAGGCAGAAATTCTGTGCCAGACAGGCTAAGAGATGATCTCAGGCCTTAGCAAACAGCTCCCAGGGACAGCTAGGTTTGTAAACTCCTTATCTTTATGCACATGACTGGTCCAGAAAGATTGTCCATCCCAAAATCTCAGGCCAGGGCCTGCAACCTTTTTTTCCCATCAGAGCTGCTGCTACAAGAGACTGCACAACCTCAGGGTACTTCACCTCAGTATCAGAGCCATTTAAAGACAAAGAAAACTCAGCCTACTCCCTACTCCATTTTTGGGGCCCTTAGTCAAAACACTCTGTCAAACTCGGTCTGATTGGTTGCGGCCGGATTCCTGCCCTGATTGGCTGGCTGCTGTGGCATGTGTCCGCCTCTTCTCCTGGGTGGAGCCAGGTATTCAAACATTGATTGATTGTGAGTGGAGAGCATGTTCTTGAGATCAGAGGGCATCGGATCTGACCAAAAGAAGTCGTGATTCAGGGCGTCATCACTGTCTATTCTTTGGGTAGGATCCAGAACAAGCAGTTTGTCTATAAGATCCAGAGCATATGGATCTTTGACATAGGCTTTCAGGCGATCTTTAACCTTGCGCTTTTGGCCCTTGGGCAGGTCCATTTTCTGGTAGAGCTCATACTTATCCACATTCGGCCAAACCTAGGGTGCATAGAAGGGAGATGAACCTTAGTGAGAGGACAGTCAAGCCATTTTACACACACTGTTGATAGCCTTACTTAATCCCACATGCAAGCTGCATTCAGCTGTAGCGGAGAAACAAACTAAGCAGTTATTTCACCATTCACCCCTTAGGATCTCACGATAACCACTAGGGATTTTACTCATGCAGTCCAACGCAAAATGCATTAATGTGCTTGGGAGATGTGCAGCAATATAAAACCCTAAGTCAGATAATGCACTTGGAGACACAGAGAGAAAAGAAATCAGAGAGAGAAATCTACTTGTGTCCCTTTACGCTCGTATGATACCCTAATGCTCAAAGGCCTCAGATAGCAGCTGTACAGTAACATGGACTAGTCAAGTATGAGAATGCACAAAAGCAAAAGCCTACCAAATAGGTGCTGTGTCAATTTAAGCTTTCATCCCAGCAGAGCTCAGAGTTCTCTGCCAACACACCCTCTCCTTCCCCATCAGTCCAGCTCTGGGTGGAAAATGGCAAGTGTTTATTTCAAAGGGGTGTTACATTCACCTACACACAAGTCAAGGTCACAGGCTGATGGCCTGGAGCTCAGCATCCTATTTATCCACATCACACATATAGTCAGGCAGCAGCAGTGTAAAGCTATCTACCACACCCTCCTGTGCCACAACCCTGGCCTGAAGGAACCGGCTCTAGGAGGTCAAACGCAATGACTGATTCCAGACACTGGCCTCTCTCCTGAGAAACCAGAGCCAAACATGGTGGTGTTCTGAGGAAGACTGGATAACCAGCAACAACGGCCCCAGGGCCCAAATTCGTTTCACACAGACCTCTCAATAGCCGCAAGATGGCGGCAAATCAATCAGCGTGATGGGTGCCAGGTACCAGACAGATTCAGACCCAGCACTTAGAAGTGGAAGCGCCCTCTCCCTTCCTCCCTACTAGTGAAGTAACAGGTCATGACCAACCCCCATATTATTTACATGGTCGCTAGCTAGGACTGCGCTGTGGCCAAAGCACAGCACTGGAAGCTGAGAGAGGTGGGTTCAATCCTCTGGTCTCTCACTGCCTTGTTGAGAGACCCTGAGTCAACAACTTCAGCTCAGTGTCTCAGTTTCCCCCGCTGTACAAGAGGGACGACACTCACCTCAGGGGGAGCAAGGCCAAAGTCGTTATCTCTCTCTGGTGGATGTGCAGGCACAGGCCAGTGTAACGTTCTGGATAGTCAACATGCCTGGTACCTCACAAGGCACACCTTGGGCACCCCTCTGCCCATGCTTAGGGCATAAGGGGCATCCCTTTAAGGCGAGATAGTTAAATTACTTGCTCAAGGTCCCCCAGCAGCAGGACATCATCTCAGGACTCCGGGCTTCCAAGGCCAGCTCTGTAACGTGCCACTGCCGTTTCCCATAGGTGCTGCATTGCCCTGCGTCAGGGCTCTTACCTCTGGGGTGATGGAGCCACAGAGCTGGCTGATGAGAGTGAGCTGGTGCTGCTCCGTGTTCCCCTGCATGATGGGGCTGCGAGTCCACATCTCTGCCATGATGCAGCCTGCACCCCAGAGATCAATGGGGGGGCCATAATCCCGTTCCCCTAAAGAGAGCGACACCAGGTTAGACAAACAGCCTCTGATAGCAACATGCTCCTCAAAGAGCTTTGCACGGCCCCGACTGAGAGAACAAACAGAAAAGGGGACAGGGGAATGAAAAGCCAGAGGGTGGGAGAATTCACTGCGCCATTTCTCCTGCAGCCAAATCTCCCACTTACCTAAGAGGAGCTCCGGAGGCCGATACCACAGAGTCACCACCCGGTTGGTGTAGCGGTTGGGCTGACTGTTTTTGGCCAGGCTGAAGGCTCGAGCCAAGCCAAAGTCTGCCAGTTTCAGGACCCCATCTCGGGTGATCAGTACGTTGGCCGCTTTCATATCCCGGTGCAAGATCTGTGTGAAGAAGGTAACTGAAAGTGAAGACGCTAAGTCATCAGCTGCTGGGTCCAGGTATCTCCGCCTTCGAGATCCCCAGCAGCAGGAAGGTGAATGGGGCACAAATCGGACCCCAGGAAAGAAACCTTAGAAAGTCTAGGATCGGACCTGGGTGCATGCCTCAGAAAACAAACCCACTGGGAACATGGAGCTGGCTGGAAGGGGCAGTTACGCCTAGAACTGGTGGAAGATATTGCAGCCACACTCCTGCCGTTCACAGGACAGACAGAACACAGGCAGCAGCGTGACAAATATGCCCGTATCAGCTACCGTGCCTCACTCCTGACCTCGGGAACAAGGGCAAATTGAGATTACACAGTCCAGCCAGGCTTGGCCCCTCAGGTTAGCAGTCACAGCACAGCTATGCACTAGATCCCGGGCTTAGAACACAGGCCACTTTCATTTGGTTTTCAGGTGCAGTGCTTCTCTGGCCACACTACACTCCAGCACTACAAACACCATGGCAGGCTGGGAAGACTTGGTAGAGATCCTTCAGAGCGTCAGCCTAATCTTTGGCAAATATAGCCTATGTTTTTATTTGGCTACTACTGCCTCTGCTAAAGCCACTCGCTCCCCACAAGCCTCCAAGCATCAAACGCTGAGGCTGAGAACAATAGTCACTGACTCACTGCTGAGCCACCCTGAAAAATACAAGTCAGTATCTTAGAAGAGCGCACACAAGGTCATTGCAATCCCAGCCCTCAAGCCGTGGGGTAAGAGAATAGAGGTCCTGGCCTTTACCTTATTCCTGTGGATGTAGTAAAGGCCATTCAGCAGCATCTGCATCACTTTCTTGATCTCCGACAGCGTGAACTTCACATGGGCGTTGCTGAGGAGGCCGGCGAGGTCATGCTCACAGAAATCAAACACCAGGTAGATGCTGCCCTTGCAGCGATTGTATGGGGAGGCTACAAGAAAAGCGACGCATGATTGTTTAGGAGGTCTGTCGACTCTAACTGTTCTCCCACCCATGCGGATTGCTAGCTCTCCCTTTGACGAGCTCGAGCACCTTGCTAGGAGGACTCGAGGCAGCCTGGGTTCAAGTACCATTCAACTCAATGGTTCAATATTACCACAAGACTTAAAAACAGAAGACAACGTAACTGTGTTAAGGTCACATAACCAAGCAATGGAGTGAAGGCAAACACACAACTACAACCTCGCCAGCCTCTTCCATCACAACCTTCTGTAGTTTTCAGTTACACAGTCACAGCAATAGTGAGAAAAGGGGGCTTCCTTGGCCACCTAAATACCCATAAAACTATCCAACGGAGAAGTGGGGGGAATGGAAGAGATATTACAGCAGTGAAGAACAAGGCATGTGTACATAACAGAAGGCATATGGTCTCTCTCTGGTCACCTGTGTTCAAAAACAATGAATTCAGCTTGCTTTGAGTGGGCCACCTATCTCGTGAGAGGACATGTTTGCATTAGCAAAACAAAGCTGAGCTGGAACGACAGCTCTCTATACACACATCTGGGGATAAACACCAAGGAGGGAGAACTATTGACCAGAGCTAAAGAACAGTGTTGGAACCATCACAAATGGGAATAAATTGGCCAAAAGTAAATTCAGGGTGGAGATTAGAAGGTCTGTAAACCATCAGAGGACTAAGGCTCTGGCATGGACTCTCAACAATGGTGTTTTGCCCTCACTGCTAATCTGGCTGTGAGGTGGAGCTTTATAAGGTTACAAGCAAGATTAGATGACAACGCTGCCTGTGATAACAGGAGACTAGACTTGATAACCCAGAAGGATCCTACCAGTCATGTTCTTACTTTCTTTAAGATTTGGTTAGTA
Organism: Carettochelys insculpta; assembly: GCF_033958435.1. Lineage (NCBI taxonomy): Eukaryota > Metazoa > Chordata > Testudines > Carettochelyidae > Carettochelys > Carettochelys insculpta. Next base: position 11,138,551 of record NC_134157.1, read on the forward strand.
TGCCAGGAAGCACCTCCAGAACGAAGCCCAGGACAGTGGAAAACAGAGGACTGAGCAAAACAAAAGGAATCTTCTATTGCTCCAGTGGTGCAAAGTTCTACGCAGCCTTCAACAATATTATTCGCTTCCAGGGGCCTACATACTACTGCTGTACAAACACCAAGGCACACTCGCTGTCCCAAAGAGACAATGCTCGCAATGCAGGAGCACAAAATGGCCTTCAAGTGACTACACTATGGAACCAGAAGGCTTTTAAATGCATTTACAAAGGGTTTTCAGGCAGGCAGAACACTGAGCAAATCAGGAGAATGCATATTGGGCAAGTGCTTCTCACTGAAATGAAAATAAACCATATACTAGAGATCAGCTGATGTGAGTGAACAGAATGCAAATGAAGAACTAAGGCATGTTACCTTTGGTCCTGCAGATTTCTATGAGGTTCACCACATTTTCATGCTTCAGCAGCTGAAGGATTTTGATCTCACGCAGGGCCGTGATGGGGAACTAACAAGGAGACAGAGAACCACAAGCTAGAATTGCAAGAGAACATCCCAATCTAGTCTACAACAGGAGGAGGAGATAGTTGCTCAAAAGAGAGTTATTTAAGCAGAAATAAGCGTGGAAGCCAAGGTCAGCGCATAGGCTAAAATCAGTACTGTGCAGTTCCAGATTTATTCACTGTGACTTCCAATTCACTCAGTTTTTCAACTTTTAGCACCCAGTAACTTAACTGATTTAGTTCAATGTCCAGAACATCATACAAGATCAGGTCCTAAGGCTGCAGCACTAAAGACTCAGAAAACAAGAAAAGAGAGACGTGGAAGAGAATCCAGCGCATTGTTTCTTCTTGAAAGATGACCAGCAAAAGCAGTACTGATGTTTGTCATCAGAACATGGACACATTTGTCGTCATGTGATAACAATTAGAATGCAGCTCCCCATCCCTATGTATGAACTCTACCATGGTAACAGCAATACAATCTTGAGCTCAAGAGATGTGACTCAGACACACAACAATATGAAAAGGTGTTTCTTGGGGCTTTTTTTAAAGCCAGGTTACTTTCCTGATACATAGAGTAGCACAACTCTGTCTAAAGGCAAACTGTTTTTACTGCAGTAGGTCCTGCAAAGTTACACACAAAATGAATTTCCTTATCTCAGGCAACAATTCAGGGTTTGTCTACTAACAACATACGCCCAGCTCTCAGCCAGCCCCCCAATACACACTGGAGACACATGTCCATCCATCTTACCCCCTCCTTCTCATTTTCCATCAACACTTTCTTCAAAGCCACCTTCTTGCCGGTTTGTCGATGTTTTGCTTTGAACACTTCCCTGTGGGGAGGATGGAAATACATGTGCATTCCTAGAAGAGTTCACGTATCCAAGTGGAGCAGGCGCAGCCAGGTGAGACCAAGCACAACATTTCTATGCTTCCACATGGGTTAGATTCTCTGCCTAACCCAGATCTTTCCCTTTCGTGCCAAGAAACTCCTTCACAAACTCCTATGGAAGAAGCTCCCAGATTCCACGGCATGTGAGAGAATGGCAATGGGCCTGGGGCTCTCGCCGACCCCATAAGACTAACAGGGGTAGGACTTGTAGATATCAAGAGGTGGCAAGAAGGGGCATCTCAGATCCTGGAGGCATTCAGGAGAGAGTCTCTCTAATCCCAAGGGATTTGGTGACAGGTGAGGAGGGAGAGAAGAGTCTTTCTTCCTTAGATCCCAAGACACTGGGGGAGGGACAGCTCAGTGGTTTGAGCATTGGCCTGCTAAACCCAGCGCTGTGAGCTCATTCCTTGAAGGAGCCATTTAGGGATCTGGGGCAAACATATGGGGGGAAAAAAAAATCTGTCAGGGACGGTGATAAGTCCTGCACCCCCCCTGCCCCGAGGAGAGCAGACCCGGGCGCTGAGGGGAAAGGAAGCAGGGTAGGGGGGAAGGGAAAACCCAGGCGCTGGGGGCAAAGGGAAGGGGTGGGGGAAGTTCCCCAAGGAGGGAAGACCCGGGCGCTGGGGGGAAAGGGAAGGGTGGGGGGAGGGGAGCTCCCCGAGGAGGGAAGACCCGGGGCTGGGGGGAAGGGGAGTCCCCCGAGGAGGGAAGACCCGGGGCTGGGGGGAAGGAAGACCCGGGGCTGGGGGGAAGGGGAGTCCCCCGAGGAGGGAAGACCCGGGGCTGGGGGGGCGCCTCTCACCCGAACGTGCCCTGCCCGATCTTCGCCAGCTTCTCGTACTTGGACACCTCGTCGCAGAACGGGCACTCCACCGTGTCGTACTGCTTGGCCATGCCGGGCCGCGGGCCCCACCCCCGAGGCTCGGTCCCTGCGACGACGGCAGCGGCGTTTGCCCGCGTCACATACCGGGAATTTCCGGTCCCGCACGCCAGGCCCCGCCCCTTCCTGTGTCGTGCCGCCGCCTGGGAGGCGTAGTTCTGGAGCGGCGGGGAAAGGCCACGTGGGTGGCTCGTAGACTGGTCCCCCTCTTCTCTGCGGCCCGCAGTGCCAAATCCCCCGTGAGGGACCCCCATCTAGGGACTTCGGGGGGCATCGCGGCACCTCCGCTGAGGCCGGGCCCTGTGAGCCCTGAGCTGCCCTGTTCTTCCACTCCTGCCCGGGTGGGGGTGCCCCAAGGCATTGGAAGTTTTTCTAGAGAGGGGGAGTTGCTGAGACCCGTTGAACCAAACTGGAACCCCCTCCGAGCCGGGGGTGCTGGCACCCCTATTTCCAGCAGCTGTGCTTTGCACGGTGGGATGCTGCAAGCCACTGAGGGAAACTGTCAGTCCTGCATATGCTTCAAGATGGGGGTGCAGCAGCAACCCCCATTCCAGCATCTGTACAGGCACAGACGCCTCAGGGAGCTTGTGCTAGACCATCACCTGCACCAAAAAAGCATGCTATTGACATAGAGCCCCCTAAAAGCCACATGGAGAAGGAGAACCACCCCTTGCAAGTCTATTAGAGAGCAGACCTCACTATGTTGATCTACTCATCTGAGGTAAGGTAACTTCGGTGGCAATATTTACATCTAACAAAGGGGAGTGGGAACAGACCCTCCCTCCCTAGTGACAAGCACTATCTCCCAACCAAGACAGGCAGAAAGATACCGCAGCAAATGGAGCTGGGGAGGACATTCAGAGAGCCCAAGTCAAGGCTGTAGCCAGCAGATGCCATGGGCTGTCTCCAAACTACATTCCTTCATGGCAGGGATTCCCAAGCTTTATATAGTTGGAACCTGTTTTTTTCCCCCAGTACCTTTTTTGGCAGCCTAAAACTATAAGTGCACATAAAAAATGAATTAAAAAATCAGTTTTCACTTTTTATTCACAATAGTACATAATACAAATCTTGATATAAAATACTTAAGTTCTTAACTTATTACCTTAATTATGTGGGAAACGACAAAACATACCAAATTAACAGGATTGTGAGATAATCTCTCTCTTTTCTAAAGACTGGTACTGGGCCATGGGACCACACTTTGGGAAATGCTGCCTCATGGCATTGACACAGCAATGCCCCCATGGGGGACCTGGTGCCTTGCAAGTCGAGTAGCAGGGAGGAACTCCAACAGTGGGCCTGAGATATCCTCATCCTAGAGCCCAGGGAGTATGAGGAGATAATCATCATCCTCACTGCTGTCATTCTCATGACAATTATGCCCACTGAAGTCATTTTCATCCCTCCTCCTCCTCCAACCAGCACAGGGTGGACAGGTGGGAAAAAAAAAAAAAGCCACCCATGAAGAGCCCCAGCCCACCCCCAACAGCCAGAGGTTTCTGTGCCCTCCCACCACAGGGCCACAGCCTCTTCCACACAGGGTCTTTTACACCTTTCCCTGGGCCTCGGCACCCGCCTCCCCCCCATCTCTTTGCCCTACAATCCTCATCAGTCCCATATCCATGAGCCCCCCCTCCCCGCGCAGGCGCTGGAACTAGGGGCGCCCAGGGATGCTGCAGCACCCGCCGCCTTGACGTGGTTTCCCACCCCGGTTCTGCAGCTCGCACCTCCCCCGCTCCAGAAGTTGCTCCAGCCCCGCCCGCCCGCACCACTACCCCCTCGCCCCCAGCCCGCCGCGTCCGGCCCACCAGCGCTCAGCTCCCACTCCAAAAATTGTTCCAACCCCCGTCCCGTCCGCCTCGGACACCTGCCGCGCCGCACTCACAGCGCACCTGCTCCCTCGCACCTAGGCCAGGCCACAGCTGGCGCGTAGCCGACGCATTTAAAGGCCGCGGCGCGGCTGGGGGGCGGGGTCAGGCGCGGTGGAGCTGGGCTCGCATTGGCTCTTTTATAGGACACGTGATTCTTCCGGTCCAATCCAGACTCCGCAAGCGCCCACGCCCCTTTGTGATGTCAGCAGCCGCCCACAGTCAGGGGCGGGGCTGGAGGCAGAGGCGTTGCGGAAGGGCGGGGGCGGTGATGGGGGCTCTGGGTGACCGTATCTCCCTGTCCCCAATAGGCTCCTCCAAGCCGGGCGCTGGGAAGGAGGCGGCAGCGCCCCGCGATCCGCGGGGAAGCAGCAGCCGCCTGCCCGCACCGGGAGCCCTGGGGAGGGCAGGGGGCGGCGGCCGTCCACACTCCCCCGGGCTCCGGGAAGTGACTCCCACCTGTGGCGGAAAAGGTGGGCGGGGGGGGCCCAATAAGGGAGATACCCATTTCACAGAACTGGAAGGGACCTGGGGAGGTCATGGACTCCAGTCCCTGCCCTCTTGGCAGACCCGAGCACCATCACCCCTCCCCCGCCTTTTTTTTTTAATCTATTTGCCCCGGATCCCTAAACGGCCCCCCAAGGAGTGCGCTCACACCCCTGGGTTTCGCAGGCCAATGCTCAAACCACCGAGCTGGACAGTTTGACCCTTTTAATAAATAACCCGGGATGCCTTTTTGGCACCCCAAATACGGGACCGTCCCGCCTACTACGGGGTGGATGGTCACCCACGCAGCCCCCACCTTCTCAGCGCCTTCCCTGCCGTGGGGGATCTGATACCGACACCTCCATCTTCCTACCATGCCTGCCCCATGCCCCAGTTATTCACAGCTCAGCAGCGGCTCCAGCTGCCAGCAATATCGCTCAGTGGTGCTGCGGGCTAGGAGCAGAATGCCAGCAGGGGGGGCTTTGAGACAAGCCAATGGTTTTAGCAATGAGGCGAGCTACGAGAGAGATTCAGCACTCTCAAGCCTCGGCAAAGCCAAGATTTCGGGCAACAGCACTGGGCCTGCAGAGAGAGCAGACCTCTGATAGTCTTGTCAGTACAGAGGGGTGCCCCTGATCTTGCTACCAGGAAAGGAGAGGGACGAGATCTTTGGAGGGGTTAGGACAAGCAATAGGGTGTTTGGCCTGACATTGCCACTGACTGCTGATGGGGCCTCAGGTAAGTCATTTATCCTCTGAGCCTCAGTTCTATGCTTAAGATAAAAAGAGAAGCCTAGAGGACCAGTGTCAAAATCCTATTCCACTGGCAGTGAAAGACACGATTCATTTATAGGCCAGTGGTAGGAGAACCAGGAATAAGGGGCCATGAGCATGGCCCCTTAGAGAGAGCAGAGCACATGGACGAGCTGTCATAGAATGTTGCTGTTTTGCCCTGGCTGGCATGGGCTATCCTGGCTACTCTCTGAGTCCTCGCATACGACAGCCAACATATCCCCAAGCTGCTGTCCGAGCCCTTAGACATTAGGAGGTTCTACAGCTATTCTCTGATCTGCTGGAGGTTGTGTCAGAGATTTTCCTGCATGCCTCTGGGGCCAGATTCTCACAGTCATCTGGAGAAGTGGATCTTACCCATGAAAGCATGTGACATAATAAATCTGTTAGTCTCTAACACGCTACAGGACTACTTGTTATTTGTGTTGCTCTATTGATTTCATGGACCTACGTCAGCTACATCATCTGAAGAGCTGTCCTCTACAGCAGAGATGCACAAAGGGCAGGGCATGAAATTTGGGAAGAGACGGTGCAGCACAATCAGCTGCTGGGTCTCAGGCTCATCCCTCTCATCAAAAAAGTTGAACTACGTTACTGTGTTATGCCTGCGTGTTCACATTTATATACTGATTAATGAAGTTTTTACATTCTACGTACTTATTTTCTTACCTAGGCCAAGGATTGTTTTTTATAGATGAGCATAACCAACATTGCTGTCAGTCTGGATTACATTAGACAGGTTGGAGGGACCCTGATAATTTCAGGGATGAAAAGTAAGGACTGACGTAAAAAGTTTGCTCACCCCACCCTACCATTTTGTTGGCTTGCTTGTTCAGGGCCAGTAGACTAGATGGCTTACAGATGGGGCAGCGTGCTTATTTCCTACCCTCTAGGGGTGGCTTGAGCTGAAGCAGAAACAGTTTTAGTCCTGTTCAAGGCACTGCAAGAGGATACCTACAGCTCTAAGCAGCAGCAGCACTTGTACCAATAAATCAGGTCCTGCCAGTGCAGGCGAGCCTAATATTCATTGATATCAGACACACTGGTCTGCAGAACGATTTCCAAGCTGGCCCAGAGGTTTGCCCAGCAGTGCTCCTGGGAGCTGTTGTTAACGGAGAAGACAGTTAGCTTTTCCTAGATGAAGGTGGCTCATCCTCTCTCCACCCCATCCCATGAGGGAGTCCTGGAATACATAATCCCAGGAGAATTCTGAGTGGATTCCAACATCCCCCTGTATTTGCTATTACCTCTTCCCAAAGCCTGTGGTTCTGCCCAGCCTTCCATCACCATCCTTTCCCCAGGGCTTGCCTGACCCTTCAGCAGGCTGACTGTGATGTAGTTTCCCTGACTGAGTGTTCCTTCTCATTCTGGACCCTAGCTGCTGCTATTTCCAGTGTCCAAGGCAGGCACCACCCATCTTTCATCTGGTGAGCTGCAGACCTGTGGAGCCATCTGTATTAGGGATGGAGAGAAGTCTGCGGTTCCCTCTACACTGCAGCATGACTTTGCATCCTTTGAAGCAGCCTTACCAGTTGCACCATGGCCCCTGGCCTGGGAGGGGAGCAGTCAGTATCCAGGGTTGTACAGCTCTCCCACCAGATCAAGCCACCCTCCCGAGCAAGCCAGGCATTAGGAACAGGGGGTGACTTATAAGTAGCAGCAGGTCTGCAGAGCCTCTTGACAGCGCTAGGGAATAAAATAACTTTCCACTTTCCTTGAGGAAACTCCCACTCAGGTCAGTTCACATGCCCTGCAGAATTAGCCACTCCGGTCTCCTCTTCCTGTCAAAGATCAACATGAGCAATGCACATTGCAGGGAACCGTCCTGCGCTGGCCCAGGGGAAGGGACGAGCTCTGACCTCGTTCTTACGACGCTGTGATCCTTACTCTCTCTGCTGAGGAACAACTTTCCTGCAATAAACAAAGAATTCACATTGCTATGCTGAGCAGAAATGTTCGTGCTTCTGCGCAAGCCCTCCTGCTCCTCTGCCCCCTGGGCTGGCTCCTCCTTGTGGGAGGATTTGCAAATGCCCCAGTGGTGCAGAATCCCTTCTCATCTCCAGGCTGGGCAGTGGGGAAATCATCAATGTGGTTGAGGAAGTGCGGTGTAGTGGGAAGAGCAGGAACCCCCGTAGTGGTGCCGCTATTGAGCCTTTGTATAACTTAGAGGGAAACTTTCAAAAGTGGCCTTGGGGTCTGTGTGCCTGGCTGGAGAGACTCCTGCCTGGGTTTTGGAGGTGCTGAGCACCCCCAGCTCCAGCCCAGTAGGAGCCAGGTGTGCTCAGCTCCTCCTAAAATCAACACTAACTTGTCTACTGGCGGACAGCCAACAGTCAAAGATCTTCTCCATACCCACTTAGCAGCCGCTCTGCCCAACGTAGGTCCCCTGAGCACCTTCCCGTCCTCCTCAGGTGGGAGAAGAACACTGCCCTGCCTTCGCCGGGTGCTTGGAGATCCAGGAGTCAACGAGGAGCAGCTAGAGCATGGCAGGATCAGTGTGTGGGTGCAACAGAGAGAGCCCAGTGAAGGAAAACCAGTGACTGGCACCCCCTTGTGCCCCAGGCCTCTTGTTTGGCCTAGCAGTTTGCTCCCCAGAACCGTCCCGTATCTCTGCAGAGACAACGAGCTCTGCCAACAAAGCGCAACAAGTCGCTCTCCTGAGCCAGGCAGTCCTTTGTTTCTGAACAATAGCCGGGGGGGGGGGGGGAATGCCGTGTGCCAGCTCCCCGTCATACGCACATGAGCCCCTGTCAGTGACTCACCTCGCCTGGCCGTTTTTGTGTCATCGATGCCCAAGGGCGGGCGCACACCTGGCCCTGAGATGCAGGCGGGAGCTCTGGGTGGTGGAGCTGCCACTCTCCATCCTGTGCATCGTTTCCCTGCACCAGGGGCCAGTGAGTGGATTTCTTCCCCTGCCTCTGGGGCCTTTGGCAGGAAGAGCTACAATAAACAGGAGCCGAGTGAGCTCATCTTGTGGGGGAGGCGACTCCTTAGATGCACGTCCAGAAACAGCGAGAGGAAAATGTAACAACCTGCTGCGACTGTAGCACTGGGCAGAAGCACCAGGATGCCTGGGCTGGGCTCGGATGTTTGTTTAACCAGACAGCCGGGCCAGCTGGGCACAAGCGGTGACTCCCTGCATGGGGAACGCCCCCACGACCTGGCACAGGAGAACCACGCCAGTTGGCACAAGGCCCTCACGGCCACAGTGTGAGCCCAGGTCTAACGCAAGAGCTGTGAAGGGTCACGTTCAGGCATCTGACCAGTGTGCCCTGTAAGCTGTGTACTGTGGCAGCCACCCAGGGAGAGATTCAGGTGCAGCCCAGCTGATCAGCAGAGCACCCACAGGGGATAACATGTATTTATTGGTGGTGCACATCCACATAGGCCTGGGCACACATAACAAAATTTATTCTGCGCATGTGCCTGATTATCCGTTGGGTCACAGACTGTCCAGTTTGTCCAATCTACCTGGCAGAGGCACGTTGCTGGCACATACCACATCAGTGGATGTGAAGGTGTATAAGCCTGTGACAGTGTGGTCAATGTAGTTAGGCCCCATGATGGTGTTGCTTGTATAGCTACGTGGACAGGTTTGGCAATGGGGTTTGTTGCCAGGATTGCTTCCCAGGTAAGCGTTTCTGTGCTGTGTTGTGTGGCTGTAGGTGAGTATTTGCTTCAGGTGGAGGGGCTGCCTGTCGGCAAGGACCGATCTGTCTCCCAAGCCCTGTAAGCATGAGGGGTTGTTTTCCAGGATAGGTTTTCGATTGTCAATGATACATTGGAGGGGTTTAAGCTGGGGGCTGTAGCTGACGACAGGTGCGGTTCTTTTATTTTCCTTGTTGGGCCTGCCCAAAGTAGGTGACCGCTGGGTTCTCGTCTGGCTCCGTCAATCTGGTTTTTCACTTCCCCAGGTGGATACTTTAGTTTTAAGAATGCTTCATAAAGATCTTGTAGGTGTTGGTCTTCCTCAATGATATTGGAGCAGATGAGCTTGTATCTCAGGGCTTGGCTGTAGACAGTGGACTATGTGATATGTCCAGGATGGAAGCTACAAGTATGTAGGTAAGAATAGTGGTCAGTAGGTTTCTGGTAGAGGGTGGTGCTTACGTGACCAGCGTTTATTTGTACTGTAGTGTCCAGGAAAAGGATCTCTTATGTGGACTGGTCCAGATGAAGGTTGATAGTGGGGTGGAAACTGTTGAAGTCCCTGGAATTCTTCAAAGGCCTCCTTCCCATGGTCCATATGATGAAGATGTCATCAATGCATTGCAGGCAGAGCAGGGGCACTGGGGGACGGCAGCTGAGGAAATGTTGTTCTAGGTCATCTAGGAAAATCTTGGCACACTGCGGGGCCATGCTGGTGCCCATAGCAGTGCTGCTGACCTGCCAGTATAAATTTGCTCCAAAGCAGAAATGGGGCTGGGTGAGGATAAAGTCTCATGGTTCAGCCGCAGGGTGTGCCGTGGCACCATCGGGGATATTGTTCCTGGCAGCTTGTACTCCATCCTTGGGATGCTGATGTTTGATGTTGAGTGCCTCTCCAACCATGGTGGCTAGGATGCTCTTTTTCACTGTAGCTTCCTCAGGCAGTCAGTCGTGTCTCAAAGACAGCTAGGAGTGTTGGTAGCATTGGGTCTGAGGAGAGGCCAGCCCTCAGGTGCTGGTGTCTGAGAAGATTACAGATTTACGGATCTTGAGCAGCAGACAGAATATCCCCAGTTACTGCTGTGATGGTGTCATCTGCAGCTCCGCCTAGCCCAGCCATGGATCCCTGCCGGCCAGGCCCTTCTCCAGGTGCTGAGCTCTGCTCTGGGTGGATAGCCCAGCCCACAACAGCTGTTTTGCCCTCCCCTGTCTGTAACACATTCCCAGGCTTTGGCATGGGGACTTAGCCCTGCCCCTCTCTGACCCAGCGTGGGAAACTACGGATCAGGTTACAGGCCCTTCCAATCCCAGCCAACCCCCCTGCTCCTCTGCAGCTGTGTGTGCCTGCCAGGCCTGGCCCCAGGGGCCAGGAGTGCACCCGCCACTTTTCCAGCAAGCAGAGTGGGAGCTGGAAGGGCTGGGGCGTCCCCAGTTTCCTTCAGAGCCTGGGGAGCCTGCGCCGCCCTCAGGGCAGAGTGGGTGACTATGGCATGGGGGAGGTGAGGGGTAGAACCAGCCCTGGGCACGTGGTACCACCTCTTGGCACGCTCAGTAGCAACCGCTCTCCAGCAATGGTAATGCTGCCCTGCCCCTGCCCAGCCCACAGGGCACGAGGGGCCTCACGTGACAAGAAAAGCTGGAGGCTGGTTCCCTGGACACTGGCCTTCCCCTCCTTCCCTAGCCAGGGTGTCCTCTGGGAACTCTTTGGCCCCCAATGTCCAGAGGAGTTCGGCAATCCTGCCCCACGGCACACATAGCCATAGCCCCCTAGAAAGCCTCCCTCCTGCCCCAGGCCCAGCAATGCTCTGGGGTTAAGCCTGGCTCTGAGCCAGCCAGCACAGGCAGGGATCACAGGGAGCTGGGCCCTTTGGACAAGAAGGGGCTGGTCTCCCTTTCCCCATTCCAATGCCGCACTGTGCCTCCGGCTTTTCCAGGGCTCCTGCTCTGTGGGGTGGGTATAAAGCAGGCTGTGCGCTGCACTGCCAGCTCACGTTCCTCGCGGTGCCCTCTGCAGGGCGGCTGTGCTGCAGCCACAGGCTGGCGACCCAGCCGTGGGGCACACAGCCACCATGTGGCCTCTGGAGGGGGCCCCTCTGATTACAGACCGTTGGACCAACCTTCACTTCAACCAGGGAGGCCACTCATGTGACACCCGATTACATTTGGGTGCCCTGAGATCCAGCTGTGAGACGGCATCTCCTGGGGCTGTAACCAGCCTCAACAGGTCACACCTCCTCATGTGATAGCACCTCACTGCCTGAACTATCAGAGTGAGGTCGGATTCACTGCCTGGCGCCGCTAACTACGGCCCTTCAGGTGGACCCACGCAAGCCGCTCCAGTGCGGTGGCCTGGGTCTCATTACAGGGAGAACGTAGCTCTTTGTGTGTTTGCATGCGCACACACATGCGTACACACATGCACACACACACACGCGCACACACGCACACACACGCACACACACACTCACGAGGCGGCTTTTGTTTGCTGATCATTCCTTGCTAATCATGGCAACAGAACATCTTCTGTAACCCATCAGCCCCTTGATGCATCTGGCCCAGTTTCCTGCCTCTAACACTGGCCACTGTTTAAAACAAAAACGCAGTCCAGTAGCACTTTAAAGACGAACAAAACAATTTATTAGGTGATGAGCTTTCGTGGGACAGACCCACTTCTTCAGCCCGTAGCCAGACCAGAACAGACTCAATATTTAAGGCCCAGAGAACCAAAACAGCAATCAAAGTTGAAAAATCAGAGAGCAGATCTGCTCACCTTGATCATTTTTTTTCTGATTTGTCAACTTTGATTGCTGTTTTGGTTCTCTGGGCCTTAAATATTGAGTCTGGTCTGGTCTGGCTACGGGCTGAAGAAGTGGGTCTGTCCCACGAAAGCTCATCACCTAATAAATTATTTTGTTAGTCTTTAAAGCGCTACTTGACTGCTTTTTTGTTTTGATAGTACGTAGACTAACTCGGCTCCTTCTCTGTTACTGGCCACTGTTTATGCAGCTAAAAAATACTATTAATCATTAACATCTGGACTGTTTGTTGATTGGATGTAGTTTTGGTGATTAACCAGTTACCCTTTCCCAGGTATTTTACATCTGACACCTGTTACCACCAGTGACTGACTGGTGGCAGTCAGGGGTCACTCCAGTGTAAAGGAGCAGGGAGTGTGTCCCATTGGCTGCAAGGTGCAATCAGTAGGAAAGCTTGTAAAAGCACTTAGGGACGCATTGAGGATGTGTGTTTTTATTGCACTGTCATTATCAGCCTTGTCACCCCTGTGGTGTTTCACAATCAGACCACAATGACAGGCCCAGATGGCCTAATTGCTGGGCTGGACAACCTTAACCTGACCAGTAGGAACACCAGCGCAGAACCGCTTCCTCCAGGAAGCGAGATCAACCTCCCCTCCTCTGCCATGCAGAGCCAAGCCCAGTGGGGCTGGGCTCAGGCCTGGCCTAGAAGGAGCTGTGAGGATTGCCCCGTGTCCAGCGTCACTAACCAGACAACACATTCGCTCAGTGGAAACCTCTCTTGTGAGCTGGTGGATGGAGCAAAGGAGGGTAGTGGACCAGGTTCCCTGTGAGCTGCGTGCTTGAGATTCAGGTGCTGCCCAGCTGATTACAGAGGTGGGCAGCAGCGTGTGTTTCTATTGGTGGTGCACATTGGCACATGCCTTGGTGCACATAAAAATTATTTTGTCCATGGATGGAAAAAAACGAGAGGGACCCCTGCTAGCAGATCCTGCACCCTCCCTGCTAAGCAGGAGGCAGGCCAGCGAGCTGGATGCTGGAGAGCAGGGGAGGTGCTGCTTTGCAGAGCCAGAACTGAGGGAGGGGGCTAAAACTGGGGTTCTCACTGGTGGTTCTCCCCCTCTCCCACCTCACCCTGGAAGCTTCCATTCCTTCCCAGTGCAAAAGCAGATATTAACAGTCAATGGTTGGGCCTGTTCTTCCAAAGCATGCAGGCCCCTGGTCGTGCTCGGCTGCTAGCAGAACACCCAGAAAGAAAAGCCCCTGCGGTTGAGTGGCAGGCAGGCCAGCAGGGCTGCTGGGGACAGCAGAGGGTGGCAGCGGGGGAGGCAGCGGGGTGCTGAGCAGCAAAGGCATGTTTTAAAGATAGAGGAAATGCTGAGTGAAAGAGCGAGGGGGGCGGGGGAAGAGGAAGGGAGGGGAGGGCTCAAGGAAAGTTTATAAACTTCGCCCTTGTGCAGTTCAGTGGCTCCATCAGCAGCTGAGAATGGCGGAGAGCCAGAAGCGAGGGGTCTTCAAAAAATTCAGTAAGTAGCTCGAGGGGATGTGCGGCCGGGCGGGCTCTTGTTCCCACCCCCGGCTGAGCTGGGCAGCCTGAGCTGCAAAGCACGGCCAGGCAGAATGGAGGGGCTGGGGTTGTGAGGATGCGCGTGAGACTTGGGTGCCTGCAATGCCTCTTCGCCATGGGGCTGTGCAGTGCTCCTGGGGGAGGCGGCCCTGGGCTGCCCCCGCCCTACGCTCTGGGGGCTCGCGGCTGCCGGGTGCTTGCTGCCCTCTTG